>NW_026294562.1:25217695-25920195 GCF_007827085.1 Peromyscus californicus insignis | reverse complement strand
CATATATATCCTTTATTGTGTTGACATGCGTTCTGTCTATTCCTAGTCTCTTCGGGGCTTTTATTCTGAAGAAATATTAGATTTTGTCAAAAAGACTTTACTGTGCCCATTGCGATAACCAAGTTATTTCAGTAGTTAGTGCATATGCAATGCACTGCATTTATTGACTTGCATATGTTAAACCATTCCTGGATCTCCAAAATGATGACACCTTGATCGTGGGGAAGGATCTTCTTTCATGTGTTCTTGTATTTAGTTTGCAAATATTTTATTGAGAACTTTTACATCTATGATCATCAGGGAAAATGATGTACAGTTTTTGTAGTTGTGTGTTTATCTGATTTAGGTATCAAGGTGATACGATTATTAAAAAAGTTTCTGCATTTTCCTATTTCATGAAATCATTTGAGAAGGGCTACTGTTAGTTCTTCATTTTTTAAAACCTGTGTGTGTGTGTGCAGTTCCTGAAGAAGGTGTCAGATTACCTGGAGCTGGAGTTACTGGCAATTGTAGGGCACCTGCCATGGGTGCCAGGAACCAACCCAAGACCTCTGTAAGAGTAGTATGTGCTCTTGACCACTCACTGAGGCATCTCTCCAGCCCGAAGTTCTTTAAATGTCTGGGAGAATTCAGCATTGACTCCATCTGAGCCTGGACTTCTTTTGGTTGGGAGATGTTTTAATTATCACTTCAAGTTTCTTGTTATATATTTGCTTAATTAATTTAACTTACTTTTGTTTAATTCAGGTAGAAAATTCATCCATTTCTAGATTTAACAGAATATAAATTTTTAAAATATGTCCCATGGTTTTCTGCTGTAATGTCTCTTTTCACCTTGAATGTCATTAATTTGTGGGTTTTTTTCCTCTCTTTTTCTGCTTATTTTAGGTAAGAGTTTGCTTATCTTTTTATCTGTTCAATAAACCAACTCTTTGTTTCATTGATTCTTTGTATTATAAATTTCCATTTCATTGAAATTGCTCTTGATTTTCATTCTTTCTTCCTGTCTACTGACTTATTGTGATTTGTTATTATTTATATAAGACCTGTTTGTTTATTTGTTTATTTTTATATAAGCTTCCCTTTTAAGACTGCTTTCATTGAATCCATAGATTTTGGGTGCTGTGTTCTCATTCTCATTTGACTTCAGGAATATTTTGAAATTTCCTTCCTGCTTTATTTGATGACCCATTCATCATTCAGTAGTGTGTTGTTTAATCACCATGCGTTTCTCTGTGTTCTGTAGTTTCTCTTGCTGTTGATTTCTAGTTTTATTCCATTCTGGTCAGAAAGAATATAAGAAAGTTCTCCAATTTTTGTATATTTGTTGTTACATGCTTTACATCATATTGTATGATGTATTTTAAGAACAGTTCTGTGAACTGCTGAGAAAAATACACATTCTCTAGTGTTTGAGTAGACTGTTCTGTAGATGTTTATTGGGTCAATATGGGCAACATCATTGAATTAATATTTCTCTGTTAATGTTTGTCAGAATGACCCAGCTATTGGTGAGAGTGGGCTAATGAAGTCATCCATTATTATTATGTTGGGTTAAATCTGTGATGCCTGTATTTGGTGTGTATATGCTTAAAACTGTAATGTCCCTGTGGTGGTTTGAATAGGAATAGCCCCGTAGACTCGTGTATTTGAATGCTTGGCCCCTAGTAAGTGGCATTATTGGAGTATGTGTGTCACTGTGAAGGCAGGCTTTGAGGTCTCATATGCTCAAGCTATGACCAGTGTGGCAATCTATTTCTGTTGCCTGCAGATCCAGATGTAGAACTCTCAGCTCCTTCTCCAGTACCATGTCTGCCTGCATGTCACCATGCTTCTCACCATGATGATAATGGACTGAATCTCTGAAACTGTAAGCTAGTCTCAATGAAATGTTTTCCTTAAAAAGAGTTGCCATGGTCATGGTGTCTCTTCACAGCATATGTGTGTGTAGGTGTCTGTCTCAAAATATCACATTATATACCTTAACTCTAAATAATTATTTGTCAACCTTACCTTAATAAATTATTCTTCAGTAGAACAAGAGAGTAAAAAGATGACTCTGAACAAATAGTACACCAAATATGATTCCTTATTTCTCTCATCTATAAAATGGTGTAAGTCCTGTTCTTCAAGAATACATGTTAAAGTGGATTTCTGAGAAGAATACAGATGCCAATCAACAGAAGTGCTGAGCACAGTCTATGGTACCCAGCAGTGCCCATTAAGTTACAGTTATTAAAACGCACTATAGCTCACAAAGCCCTTTTGTATGTTTTCTCGTTTTTCTTCACAACACCCATTCACGTGTAAGAAAATTAACTCAAAGAGTCATTTTGCCAAAGCCATATATATAGTTAAAAATTAGAAGATATAGAACTAAAGTCAATCTTCACAGCTCCTTATTTCCAATGTGTGGAGTTAAAATCCGTAGGCATCTTTTCTTACTCTGAAGAAGGAAGGTAAATGATTTATAAAGGTTGTTAGACTTCCTGAACTATAACACAGATAAGATTAATACATTTTACTCAATTAGAGGCATGATTTGATACAAGTTGTATCAGTCAAAATTCAACTAACTGAATGGTTTGGGTGAATTAAGATGAAATTTAGAAACCTATGTGTTTGTGGAGTGTGTATATATGAATGTATGTGGAGAGTGTATGTGTATGAATGTGTGTGGAGTGTGTGTGTGTATAAATGTGTGTGGAGTGTGTGTGTGTGTGCATTTATATGTGTGTGCATGTATTTTGTTTGATGGTCATAGGTGCCTCAGTAGAGAGAGAAGCTCACCAAGATGCTAAGGCTTCATTTTCTGAAGGAGCAGAGGGGTTCCGCCTTCTTGGAAAAGACTGACACTCAGCAGCTCACTCCAGTTTCAAACATTTACAAGGTTAATTGGGTCTGGGTAAGGTTCCAACTACCAAAGTCATCTTGCTCTTGCTGCCCATGAGAGCAGACAATCCACACAAATCTCAGTCCCTTTTGATTATGACTACCATAATCAAAACTAAGAACTCCAGGTCTGCCAGGAGTGTCTTAGGACCAAGGTCGGTACAGCAGCAAGCTCTCACATAGCACCAAGTGCAGATTCTCCAGAGAAACATTTCTCCAAGGTTCAAACAGTTTAAAACAATTTCTCAGCCTCTACTGATTAAGCCGAACATAGAAAAAGGCTTTGCTGAAGCATTTCACTCAAAGACAGACACAAAGGTTTTATTATACATTTCACTTAAAACCAGTCATAAAAGCTTTACTTTACATATCACTACACGTGTGTGTATGTGTGGTATATATGTATTTCTGGAGTGTGTGTTTGTGTGGTGTATCTGTGTTTGTGAAGTGTGTATATGTGTTCATACACATGCATGCACATGATGAAAATAACAGTAATATATTTAATGATGAATGACAGGAGGGGCATTCAACATGGATTTAAACAAGGTAAGGAACTGATTGAATAGCAAAACAAGAAACCCAAATACAAGCAGTCAAAGCTGCTATAGCAGTTACAGTTTCAGGAATGTTCCAGATTCCTGCTAAAGAGTGTAGTGCCATATCCAAACAATATATTCTCATTTCAGGCAGAAAACAGTGGCAAATACTTTCCCTAAAATACACTTCATTGAGTCATCATATCACATGGTCAGCACTAGCTAAAAGAAAGCCCAGAGAAGAAAACATTTTTTTTTTCTCGGAGCTGAGGACCAAACCCAGGGCCTTGTGCTTGCTAGGCAAGCGCTCTACCACTGAGCTAAATCCCCGACCCCGAAAACATTTTTAATTGGATATCTCTAACAAGACAAGAGGATGGATGAATAGCAATGGCTGACATTTTGATTTGTTTTGATGTCTTCAGCTACCTTAGAATATTTTTTTTAACTCAAAAAAATTGTAAATAAGTGTCTCATGTACAGGATGCTTCTGCTGCATCATTTATTATTTTATTGTTTTTAATCTCTTGCAAGTAAAAAGACAAGTGTAAAATTAGGTTTAAGATTTAGAAGTTATCAATGTATACAGGTAAGACAATTAGGAGAATCATATGTGTGGTATTTAAGGAGAAACCTTTACTAGCCATGTGCGATATATGTATGTAGGTATACACACATTCTCTTAGAAATGTCTAAAGAAACCATCTAGAATCAACTTGAGAATATGCACAGCCATCTCGACACTTTTTTGCTGTTAATGTTTTCAGTTTAGATCATTTCTCCATAGCCTTGGGCAAATATAAGAGGCAGTCAAATGTAATTTGTGTTACCCATAAATTCAAACTCCTGTGAAAACTCTATACTTCTTTACTATGAAGAAAGTTTCTATTCGTTTTACATACCAATCACAGATCTCCCTCTCCCCTCCTCCCACCCCTTCAGCCTCCCCCCTCCCAACCCACTCCCCCATTTCCTCCTATAAGAAGGTAAAAGCCTCCCATGGGAAGTCAGCAGAGCCTGGTAATTCGGTAAAGGCAGGTCCAAACCCCTCCCCTTGCCTCAAGGCTGTGCAAGGTGTTCCCATAGGTAGTGGGCTCCAAAAAGCCAGCTCATGCACCAGGGATGGATCCTGATCCTACTGCCGACGAGCCCCTTAAGCAGATCAAGCTACACAACTGTCTCGCTTATGCAGAGGGCCTAGTCCAGTCCTACTGTATGCTTCGTAAAAGACATCCCAAAAGAGGAGGAGTAATTCAGCTTCCTAGGCTTGCTTTCTGAGCCTTTAGATATGTATTCATTTCTTTGATGAAAGTTGGCTTGCATACACTCTGAAAAATAAGATTTAGAGAGGAGGTCATTTAGACAGGGCCCATCAGTTTGAAGAGGCTCTATTGTAGTAGAGATAACATCCTAGAGCCATCCTGCTGGTGGCCACCAGTCACACATGACTATTCAGATATGAAACAAAATTAGTGGCTGTTCCATGGGACAGTACAGATATGGACCATTTCCAGCATCCGGAAAGTTCTTTTGGTGGCCTTGTTCTTAAAACTGAGATATTTAAGAAGTAATACCAGGTTGGCATATACTTGTTTCCCCAAGGTTTGGGAGGCAGAGACAGGGAAATCAACAAAAAATTGAGACCTGGTTGGTTTCCATAGAGAGTTCTGGACCAGCTTGGGCTGTACAGCAAGACCTTATTTCTAAAAGGAATAAATAAACTTTAAAATTAAAAAGCAATGATACTAGGACCAAATCCTCTATGTAAGTGTAACCTATCGTGCAGAGTACTTTTCTAATTCCTCCTTGGGAACAGCATCAGAGCCCCCTCATAGTAAAGAAACATCTTGCCTTATTAATCTGAGCTTATTAAGTTACCTCAGCAGCACACTCCAGATAGTATGCTCCCTGCAGGTGGGGGACTCAAGGAGCAATTAGACACAGTGCTTTCCCTCATCTACATGAATTTATTGTGGAACAAATAACAAAGACTCAATGTAGTCTGTGAATGCAAAGTCAGTATGTACAGTATGTTCTGGAAGCAGAAAGAAAAAAAACTACTCTAATTAGAGCATTCTGAAAATCCTTCTTTGCAAAGAATTCAGGTGCATGCCAGAGCAGGGGGTTTGGATTTTTATTGTAAGAGCTTTGAAAGGCTATTGAGGTGTTTTTAAACAAAGGACTGGCAAAGAATTATGCATGTTTATATTAAGAGGTCATTCTGGTGGCAATTAGAATAGGAAAGAAACTGAAGGCAAGACCCAAGGCAGGCGAGAGTGAGATGTGCCATGCTGAGGGCACCGATGAGTCAGTGATGGGACATCTGCTTTACACGGGCTAAGTGTGAGTATCACCATTCCATTCCTGAGTCTTGGCTCTACGCAGCATTGTACACATTTGAAAAAATCCATCCTCTCTTTGCTCTGAATTCTTGTACTGTATTCTTTCTAAACAGTTTCATCCATTTGAAACATATTCCCATTTTATGCAGCTCACCCATTCAAAGTTTTTTTCACAGGCGAAGGGAGCCGTTGCTGGGGTCAGCCCACCTTCTACTCCTACAAAAGCAGCTTTACCACTCTTCAGCTTTGTCCTCCCCATCTTCTGACCTCTACCCATAAGTCACCGCTAACCTACTCTCTACTGCTATCAGTGGCTGTTTTGTACATTTTTAAACAAATTTTTCATACAAAATATTTTGATCATATTCTTTCCCATCCTCATACGTCCCCCAGTACCCCCTCACCTCCTCTCCCACCCAACTCCATACTCTTTTTTCCTCTCATTATTATCCCACCATTTGAAGCTGTCTAAAAAAAATGAGTTGCACAGATTTAATCCAGTGTCTGGGTACAGTTTGGGCTTTTTGTTTTCCTTTTGTAAAGTCAAGTAAGAAGCATTGTATCTTTGTATGTGAAAGTAGAAATAGTTACGAGAGACATTCTAAAGACACTGACCAGGGTCTTAGTGAATATCTACAGTTGAACAGGGCCTTTACTGCTTATTTGCTTCATTTTGATAACCAGTATGTTCTACTTTTTTTCTGTAATGAAATAGATTGTGTTTTTTTTTCCCTCCAAAAAGCCACAATCATTATAACTAAGGAAGTATGTCAGCACCGTTGAAAGAAGTATATTTACCAACTTTACTACTTCAGGACAATACTCAACTGGAATCTGGGAAAGATGCTGTCCTTAAAGAATACATTGCAAGGCTGACAGGATCACTCAACGGATTAAGATACTTGCTGCCCAGCCTGACAACCTGAGCTCAATCCTCAGGGACCCACACAATAGAACAAGAGAACTGACTTACTCAAATTAACTGATCTCCACATATACAGTGTGGCACTCACAATAAATTAATGTGACAAAACTTAAAAATGAGACTGAAGAAGAAAATTAAAATAGACCACATGATTTCATTATGAGCATTCTTAAATGTTCTTCCAGAACCAATTTTGCTATTGTTTAGTACATTATTATTACTGTGTGTAATTAAAGTCAGTTGGACTTTCCATTACCTTCTAACTCCATCCTTACATTCTTCTTTGGAAATAATATTTCTAAATTCCATTTCATTACCCCCCGCTCCAACCCCATTCCATTTTAGGTATTTCACCTTCCTAAATTCAGATGGAAAACCTGACTAATGAAGTTCAGTTACATCTGGACTTAGGAAGGTCCCCACTTCTGAGGCTAATGAGTTTGTACTTGACCATCACACTTGGTGTGGCTGAAAGCGTCTTCTGTGTACATTTACACAGAACAGCCAGAACTCTGTATGACTCCAACCCCACCGCCCCAACCCTGCGCTGGACACACACAGAAAGTCTTTAGTGGCAAGTGCCTTTCAAGCCTCTAAGTGTCCCCCCACCCCCACCCCGAGTTATCACTCTAGCTTACCAAGAGCATCCACATCTACTTCCCAGGGCTTGTATGAAAGAGACATTAGATTAGGTAAATTGAGAGGCATCTATTTAGTAGGAAGTGGAAACAAATTCAACACATCACTTATCTTTTCTATATAATGGGTGAATAAACCCATGAACTTCTTTCAGTTGGCTTGTCTCCTCTGATGCAGTAGAAATGAACATTTCTGACTTGCCAGGTTTGGCCAGTATCTAAACATTTTTGTTCTATTGAGTGTGACTAGATGTACAGACACACTTTTATTTCGTCTCACACATGAAAAGTGGAAGCATAAGGCATGTAATCCAACTCGTTTCTCAGCCAAGTACTTTAATAGTAAACTACTAAATTTAGTTAAAGACAATAGGAAAGACAACCCACCACCATTTCGGTACATAGTCTATCAGTCTAGACACAGTAGCACCGTGCATCTTGAGTTGTACTTAAAATCAAGGGTTAGCTTTGTGTATTTGTTGTCAGTTTTCAGCATGCAGACCTGCTAGAAGGAAATAATGTTTCTCTCCATGAGTTATTTCTGAGATTAAAGAGGAGAGGTCTGAAAACAAAAGTTCAAGAAAAAGGAAGTGGAAAAGGATGCTACAAAGTAACGCCTACGTCATCATTTGCCTCTAACGAGAATTAGTACTGAAATACTTTTTGTTGATTACTTTATGATACTTATTCCACACCTTTTGTTAATAGGGAAATGTTTGGTGACAGCAACTATCATAAAACTACAAAGCCTTCCCATGAATGAAAGGGAAATTTATCTTTTCAAAAGCAAGACAGTAGACACTATCCTAGTCACGTTACTGCTTGCTGCAAATTCTGGGCTTCAAAAACAGCCTCATGCCATGTAGAACTGTAACTAGTATTTAGTTCTGTCGACACTGAATTATATAAAATGACATCCTCCGAATCCTCTTTGAGTTTGTTTCGGAGATGTTCCTGCTTCTTGTATTTGGATCTGAGCATTCTTGGCTTAGAAAATTCACGTCACCATGAATAAAATAACGAAGTCTCAACTAAAAATCCAAAGACCTCAATGTCGAGAAATTCTCTATTTTTAGTAAGTGGTACAGTGACTACTTCCTCCCTCCCTTCCCCTCCATCAGCAGGTGTCTCTGCCATTCCAGCAGACTGATAAAAAAGGAGGGGGCGAGGAGAAAGGAAATTGTCTACGTCTTTCAGTGGTGGAGGTGGGGATATTTTAATAGCATGGTTTAAAGCAATTCATGCTTTAAATTCAATTTTAACGTTCTCGCCCATAATTTATTACGAAGGTTTATTAAGGATTACTCAGCAGTTTGAGTATGTCCATCTGTAACATATAAACGGAAGGGGACTGGGGATAGGAGAGAGGGAACGAAGGATGGAGCAGAGAGCGAAATGCAGGCGCGTGGGCACGGGAAGGGAGAGGCGGATTTGGCAGTCATGAGGGACCGCGGGCTCAGAAATGGAAAGTGTGGCCTGGCCGTCCTGCCCCGCCGCGTGGGTGGGAGGGGAGCACGGTGTCGCATTGTCCTCTCCCGACCCTGGGCTCTTCTCCTGTAGGATGAGGCCACGGCAGGACGCACAGGGACAGGGTTAGTCCTGAGGGTGCTCAGGCGAGCAGCCTCCCGGGGACTGGAGGACCCGCGGAGGAGGCAAGGTCAAGAGGCAGCGGGGACCCCGAGCCGGCTTCGTGAGCGGTGGGGACTTTAAGGGCCAAAGGCCGGGTCAGAGGTCCCCGGCTCGCCCGCCGCTCTGGGCGGAAGGAAAGCCGGGCTCGAAGTCCGTGCCCGGTCCTCCGCAGGCCGGTCGCCCTCCCGAGTCCAGACCCTCCCACGGAAGCCCCACCGCGCGGTCCCCAGCTCCTCGACTCGGGCGACAGCTCGCTCGCAAGCAACATGGCGGCCCGGCGGCCCGGCTCCCCCTTCTTCCCACCCCTACTCCCCCACCGGCGGCGCCGCCTCCTCTGCAGGTCCCCTCGCTGGTGACGCCAGGCCGCGGCCCGGGAGCCCTAGACGACCCGCGCGGGAGAGGCGCGCGGCCGAGTGTGCGAGCGGGGCGCCCGCGCGCGCGGAGGAGGGGGGGCGCGGCGGAGCTCGGCGGTCGGCCTGGGGCGCGCGCGTGCGCGCTGGGGGGAGAAAGGCGGGGGGCCGCGCGGCGCGGGCACGCGCGCCGACATCCGGGCTCGCGGGGCCGCGCGCGCGGGCCGGGGGCGGAGCGGCGGCGGCGGCGGCGGCGGTGGGAAGCTGCGGCCCAGAGCCCTCTCGCGGCCGCGGCAGCAGCAGCAGCAGCGCCCGCCACGGCTGCAGTCCGGCCGCCGCCGCCGCCGCCGCCGCCGCCGCCGCCGCCGCCGCCGCCGCCGCCGCCGCCTCGCGCCCCAGCCGCCCGGCCCGACATGAGTGAGGCGGCTCGGGATCCGTCGCCCGGCGCGCCGCCGGCCGTGGCCGCGGCCGCCTCGGAGGAGAGAAAGGGGAAAGAGCCCGAGCGGGAGAAGCTGCCGCCCATCGTGGCGGCCGGCGCAGCCGCGGTAGGTGCGGCGGGGGTCGGGGGGCGGCGGGCGAGGACGGCCTGGCGAGGGGACCCCGGGGAAGTCGCGCCTCGAGGGCGAGCGCGGACACTTGGGAGCCCCGCTGTCCGCACTCGGGCAGTGTGGTCCGCGGCCCGACGCTGGGCGTTTGCTTGTCTTCGGGGGGGTCTGGCTCCCTACTTTCTCCAAAGGGTCGGCATCATCTGTTGGAGGAGCAGAGAGGTCAGGAGGGCGGCCGTGGGTTCCCACCGGGATGGAAAACCTGCCTGGAGGGCGCCGAGGCAGCGCTTCTCTCTGCTTGGCTTTTTCTGCCCTTTCTTCCTTCAGACTGAACAGACTCCGGGGCGAGTTTCCACCTAATTCTGACCTTTCCGTTGCTATCTGGGGAGTGGGAGGTAGATGCATCCCTCCTGCTTTTATTTTTTTTTTCCATGTGGTGCAGACATGTGACTTAAAGGAGAGGGGCTTTATCTTCTTTTAAAACTCAGTTATCTAAGCTTAACAGGGGTAATTTGCCAGCTGGATTTTCAAGGGTTATTTGGAAGGCGCTCTCAGCCTTCAAACTACATACTGCCAAATGATGTCATGGGACATCATCCCTTCTTCCCTTCCCCGTTTGTACTTGTGGTTGTGAGTCTGGTTGCTTATAATTAACCTCTGATTCTGACATTTTTATTTGACATACTATTTAAATACTTGGGATAAGTTTGCTTTCATGTATTTAAAAATTATGACTTATCACGCATCTGTACGTGACAAAATAGTAAAAGTTTAGGGAATATTATACATTTTAAATTTTCTACTTGCAATTAGTTTCTTGAAGCCGCCCTCTTAAATGACTAAGAACTTACTAAAATAGCTCGCTGCTCTTTATAAAATATTAGTATTGGAATAATGTTATGATTTGGTGGTTTTCTCAGAAATGTCTAAAGCCTGTAATAACTGACAACTCTTTTATCCTAAGTCAGTGCAGCAAATCGTGGACAGCAATGACACATTTAAGAGTAGCTACTGCTGATTGGTAAATTGCAGCTGTGGTTAGGGATTTCCTCGGGAAATGCTTTGAAGCAATTTGTCATTAAATTGAAGTCCTGGTTCCTGCTGGGGGTGCCCTGGGTTTTTAGAGCTTATTATGTAGGATTTCTTAACCCCAATGTGTTTTGTTGGTTTGTTTGTTCTCAAATCTGTGTGTGTGTGTGTCTGGTGTGTGTGTGTGTGTGTGTGTGTGTGTGTGTGTGTGTGTGTGTGTGTGTGTGTGTCTTAGTGTGAGTGTACACGTGTGGAGGTCGGGAAACCTCTGGTGTCAGTCTTCATCTTTGAACTTACTTGAGACAAGGTCTCTTGTTTCTGAGCCTTCATAAACCAGCTTTCCAGGATTCTCTTTATCTCTGTCTCTTATTGATCTATAGGAGTGTTGGGATTACAGACGCACACCACTGAACCCATCTTTACGTGGGTTCTGAGGATGTGAACTCAGATCCCCACACCTAGAGGCAAATAATTTTACCTGCTGAGCCATCTCCCCAGCCTCCCAGCAGTTTTTTCCTGAGGTAGTTATTAAGGGGGGAAAATGTATCTGTTTTTAGAAGCAATTATATGAATGATTTAGTTTCTAAAGTCAAGTACCTTTCCCCAAATCTATATTTATATCAGTGTAACTGAAAGAAAGGTTTGTAATAAAAAAATTACAGAAGTTGATACAGTGTGGATGTAAGTCTAATGTGTAATATTTGAAGCCCATAGGTCTTTGTAATTTCAAGTTTTTCAGATTTTGAGAGGGTAACTAAGTACATATACTACATGTAATATCTACAGTGAAGTCCCAGCCAATTTCTCAGAATCGATTATATTTAAAACTGTAGGAAATATATTGTCTGATTATGCTAAATAGAATAAGGTTAAAAACTTACTTGCCTCGTGTCATTTCAAGACAGATTCATGTTTTTGCCACCAAATGAATTAATTGCAAAGATTATTTCAGAATTGTGGACTGGTCAAAAAGACTATAGTTTAAGAATATTTTAAATCTTGTAAGTAAGCATTGGGGGAGAAAACAGTTTGGAATAGAAAACTTGGGACTCTGAAGGGAGTTTCTGGTGGTGCCTTGACGGGTCTATCAACAGGTACTGCTGTTGGAATTTTAAATGGCACTTTAAGGGAACAGTATGTGTATTGTGTATTTGTTAAGGGCATTTTCAGAGCTGAAATGTTTGAGGTATCACAATAAAAGGTCTAAGAAAAAATATGCTGACCTGAAAGTCAGGGAAGGCAGCAACTGGGGTGACTGACTTCTCCAGTGGGGGAGGCTCGGCGGAATATGGTGGACAGGGAAGGACAGTTTGCTGCCTCTTGGGTTGTTTTCGAACTCCTTATTAGTTAAGCAGACCCAAGGTTTGTTTAGCAACCTAATTGGCATCTGTAACTTTGGGGGGCATTTTAGTGATTCTTCCTTTTTGCCCAAATTAGTAGCTCTGTCTTTTCAAGTTGAGCTTATGTTATGTTTCAATCCAAGTGGCCCTGTAGCCATGGCTTTTTCAGAGAATTGGTGTGCCGTGGTTATGACAGTGTGGACACAGGCAAGAGTGACAGCTCTAAAGCAGAGGCCAGATCATGTTGATCCTAAAGAAGGCTAAAAAGTTTAGGCTGTATTCTGAAGGTTTAAAGAGGGGATGAGATATTCCCTCTAGGATGGGAGAGAGAATGCTAGAAACAGATAAATCCTGACATTCCCTCAATGCCAAGTGCAGTTCCATTCAGAAGATGCCTGACACAGGACTCAAACTAGATGAACCATAGAGTTACTTTGGTAGCATGTTGAGGTCCTGACTCACAATCCCACCCTAGTTTTCAGCCTTTGATGAAACCACAGTAAAATCACCTGGCAAACAAACTCTTTCAGTCAGAATTTCAGAGAAGGAAGTGGAGACATTATATTTTTCTTTTAACTCCTTGGTGTAGCTGAGAGTGAAAACTGATGCTGTATATAGTGAATTAGGAGATCCATGAGCATGGCCCAAGATAAAGATAAAGAATTTGAAGTAGTGTGTGCGTGTACGTGTGCATGTGAAGGGCCGCCGATGGAAGTCCTGAATTCACTCAGGGTGACAGACTGAAGTAGAGACAAATATCATAAATTAATTACATTTATCATTAATTAATATGAATATCATTAATTAATACAAATGTTAGAAAAACATGGCAAAAAAGGAGAGGCAGACTTAACTGAGGCAAGTGAGGATAAGTTTGATTGCTTTAGTATTTAATGAGCTGAACAGGAAAGAGAGATTCTCCATGGAATGGGATATACCAAGGAATAAAATGGATTCAAGAAATCTAAATTTTTTTTTTTTTTTTTTTTTTTTTTTAGTTTTTCGAGACAGGGTTTCTCTGTGTAGCTTTGCGCCTTTCCTGGAACTTGCTTTGGAGACCAGGCTGGCCTCGAATTCACAGAGATCCGCCTGCCTCTGCCTCCTGAGTGCTGGGATTAAAGGCGTGCGCCACCACCGCCCGGCCAAGAAATCTAAATTTTATATAAATTGGGGAGGTGAAGAGAAATCAGTTTAAACTCTGTCTGCCTGCCCCCACCCCCGTGTGTGTGTGTGTGTGTGTGTGTGTGTGTGTGTGTGTGTGTGTGTGTTTTGCAGAGGATCAAGCACTCAGGGCATTGTGCACATACATTCTACCACTGAGTTAGATCTCCATCCCTAGTTTAGAATTTCAAAGGGAACTTTGCCCACAAATAGAAGACTCGGAACTGTGTCAAATAGGTAGGAGAAGAGTTTGAGAGAAAACACAAGGTGCATATAGAGGGCAAGAGTGAAAAGTTTGTGTTGTGTATAAATGGGGTTGCTGGAAGCCCTGGACCAAGGTGGAACTACCAGTCACTGAACATGTGTCATGCCTAGCTTTGCACTAAATGCTGCAGAAACTACAGACCAAGTTTATCTACAGGTCCTGCCTCAGGTGATTCGGGACTGATGAGTAAAGAGCAAATCAGTATGTAAACATCACAATAAGCTACAGAAACAGTTTGCAGTATAGGAGATCGGTGTGCTCAGAACTGTGCAGACAGGCCTTGAAGCAAAGGTAGTTATTTAAGCTGGCTGGCCATTCAAGGAATGGTGGGATCTGGATGAGCAAAAGAAAATACGCAAGGTAAACAGTGGGGAAATAACATGAGCAAGCCTTCAAGGGAAACGTTAGGAGCGATAAAACAAGCCCAGTGGGAGCATGCTGGGGACTTGTGGGAGGGAAGTAAGAATGCATGGGGGCTGGAGAAGTTTGGACGTTTCCCCTGTGGCTAATGGGAAGGAAGCCTTTGGAATTCTCTGAATAGAAGAACAACCTAATGAAATTCCTGGTAGTGTATAGTTAGACTGGAGGAGGTAGGAAGGAAGTGAGGAAGGAGGGTTGTGGCCCGTGCTTGAGATGACAAGCACATCCATTGGAGTGGTGACCACAGACCACAGTGGTGTCCACAAAGTGGACAGGGTGGAAGAGTCCACACAGTGTGGAACCTAGGTGCAGGAATGAAAGAGAAGAAAGATTAATATAGGGGAAACAAAACCAAACAGTTTTCCAGTGAAAATTTCTCAGAAGGAAAAAAAAGGCACATAAAAAAAAGCAGTCCATCCAGTAACATTCAAAAAATGTGTGTGTGTGTGTGTGTGTGTGTGTGTGTGTGTGTGTGTGTGTGTGTGTGGTTGTATGTAAATGTAAATTTACCTAAATGCTGCCCAGCTTATCATTTGGAACAGTCTTATATATGGAAACTTGTGCCTTTTGTCTGATGTATTCTAAATGATGGTGAATGTATCTTACATAATTTAATAAACTACAGATTTTAAAAAATATATGTGACCTGATGTGGTGGTACATGCTTTATCTTGAGTTCCAGGAGAGTCGGGACTACATAGCAAGCCTCTCTCTCCCTCTCTCCCTCCCTCTCTCCCTCCCTCTCTCCCTCTCTCCCTCAAAAGTGTATATAATAAATAGTAACTGTTGAGTACATGCTCTGAGCTATCCATTTTTTCATGTGTCGTGTGTCATTTAGTCAGTTAATGCAACCAGCAACAATCACAACAAACCATTGTGTAAGTTATTATCCCATTTTTTCAGGACAGAAATTTAAGTCAGATTTCTTATACCTTGCTAAAGGGTAAAAGGATACTCAGGTACAATGGTTGTTTCAAAAATATGCTTTTCCCTATTCTAAACTCTCTGTGTCCCTCTCTGGTGGCAACATGTGGCACAAAGAGCCTCCACCTAAAGCAGTAATTCCAATTTGAAAAGGAGGATGCCATCCAGCAACATATTTGTTTAAACTTGTTTCCAAAGATAGGAATATTATGGGAAAGAAAATATATTCTAGAATATCTGATCATTTGGTTTTAATGTTATGGTATGAATATGTAATTAAATTCTATATAAAACAAAGGAATCTGATAAAGTTAAAAATAACCTCTCAGAGAGATTAAAATAGTCCTTAAAGAGTTTTCAGTTAAGAAAAGAGGAATGGTAGCTATATAAATACATATCCTGGGTATCTAATTTTGAGTGGATTGTAAAGTCTCTCAACTTTTTTTTTTTTTTTTTTGGCTGCAAAACCAGAATGCACATCTGCTTATCCTCCCATTCTTGCTTAGCCCAGGATTTGGAACAAAAATAATTTGACTATATTTAACAATTGGAAAAAAATGTGTTTATAAATTGTGAACTAGAAAATGCCCCCAAAATGTCAAGTGTAAGACCACTTTGCTATTTGTAATTCTTTGTCTATGAAGTGAGGAAAATAATAATAGCACCTGTATCACATAATAGATATGAAATCTAAAATAATACACAAAAAAATCTACATCTGTACTGAGAAATTGTAAGTCAGCCAGCCCTTGCTATTCCTCTTATTTTGGTACTTTTCTCCTCAGCCCTCTGTATGGAGTGTAAGCTCTGTACCAATCCATCCCTTTTCCAGGCCTCACAGAATGAAGAGATGCCCTGCACTCTGAACTCTTCAAGACTGGTATATGTGAGAATTCATATGAATTTCTTTTTGAAGAAGAAAAAGTAGCTGCAAAAGGGGTATCAGCTTAGTGTTACAAGAATTAGCATGTGCTTTTGGCGTTGTCTTAAAATTAGCTTCCTTGGTTTTAGAGTTGAGGAAAAAAAGATCCACAGTGGCTAAATGAGGAAGTGAGTGGAGCTGAGAAGGCTCTGAGAAGCTTTGATACCTGATTTTTCACCTACTTTTTCTAGCATTACAGTTAAATGTATGGGTAAGATGTTTTATGTTGATCCTTATACAAATAACTAGTTGTTCTTAAGTTGATATTCCTACCTTAGGAGGGATCTGTGTGGCATTTTAGATAAGAGTTAAACTATTGTTAAGAATGAATATAGTTGGACTGGAGCGTAGCCCAGTGGTAGAGCACTTTCCCAGCATGCACAAAGTTATGTTCCATCCCCAGCCCCAGAGGTGGGGATCAACGACTGGAATGACTATAGTTGAATGCATGGTTTAAATATAAAATTTATTGAAATTTTACTAATTAGGTTGAATTGAAAAGTTATTCTGAAGTTTAGTTATCAAAGGTACAATAAAATTAACTTGGTGTTAATTCAAAAGTTTTTATTAAAGAACAGCAAGATTCTTATTAATTAGTGGTAGGATTATGACCTTATTCTAAAATAGTATTTGAGTCTGGAGAGATGGCTCATTGGTTAAGAGCGCTTATTGCTCTTCCAGAGGACTGAAATTCAGTTCCCAGCACCCGTGTTGGATGGGTCACAACTACCTCTGACTCCAGCTCCATGGGATCTGATAACCTCTTCTTGCCTCTGCACACCTGCACACTTAACGCACATACCTACGCAGACACAGCCAGGCATATACACAGATAAAAATAAAGCCTACAAGTATTGTGCTGTGTAAGAGCTTCTCCCCCCCCCCTCGTGTGTGTGTGTGTGTGTGTGTGTGTGTGTGTGTGTGTGTGTGTGTGTGTGTGTGTGTTGTGAAGCAGATGAATACATCTCAGAGGCCACCTTGCCTCCGGATGGTAAGTGAACACTGAAGTTCAGTGCTGAAGTGCTGATGCCTGTAACAGTCAGTTGTTGGTTGTTGTTAAGATTAATTACATCGCGACTTCTTTTTTTTTTTGATTAAAGTGTATTGGTTTATTTTAGTCTGTTATGGGTAGAATTATCAAACTGCTGTGCATGTATAATGGTACTCAGAGGGTCTGTTTAAGCCAGTAATATAAAACAGCTCTTCTGGGGAATCTATGGTTCTGCCGTATGTCTCAGAAAGAGCAGAACCTCTGTGGCCAGAAAATGACTACATTTCCAGTCATCTCCCCCACATGTATTTTTTTTAATTAAGAAAATTTTTATTCATTTTACATACCAATCACAGATCCTCCTCTGCATTGTGACTTCTGTAATGGAAAATAATGTTAGTTTGAGCTTAGAGTCTTGTAAAAAAAAAAAAAAGTAAACTGTATCTTCTGTGAGCCTTGTGTCAATTAAGTAATAATAAAATTATTTCAAAATCTTTATCTTTATTAATATCCTATAAAGGATACAGTTCATATAAAAATTCTACTTGGGGACTGGTACTATGTAGTTTAGAAAAAAAGTTCACAAATTAAGAGTACCTGAAAATTCACAATTTAAGAATATAAAATTAGTATTTGGGATTTTGTAATCCAGCGTCAGGGAAAGAATAAAAAAGAGAACATATCTTACCTGGTATCAAGACCTGAAATAGTTCTTTTATGGATTCTAAATACACTTGAGGCCTTATATCTGATATGCTCCTGATTGGTAGCTAGGAGAGTTTGTTTTAGAAACTGACAAAGCAAGAGATCTTAAGTATTGCTTATTTTAACTTAAAACATACAGATGTATTTGCCTGTTACTCATTTGACATAATGACCTTTACTGAGTACCTCAGGAAACCATTTACTCTTTTGTAAAAAGTAGTTTTTATATCCATCATAGCTAGTCTACCCTGCATTCCTTGAGACTGAAGGATGGGTTTTGTAGATGTAGAAATTCAATTTAGTGTATTTCAGAGACTGTAAGATAGGGGAGAGATTACCATTTTATATCATTGTATGATGGAACAGAGACAATTATACCTTTATCAAGTATTGTGTTGGAATGTAAACAAAAATGTTTATCTTCTAAGGCAGTTCTTAGAGGATGATCAAAGTAGATTGTACTAAAATAATATTCACAACAGAAATTAGTACTTAAAAGTGATCAATGAAAACTGGATACCTCCCCTTTGGGCATCTAATAGAAAATATGATTTAAGAAATTAGATATTTGACTCAGATATTGTTCCTCAGTAGATTTTGAAAGTAGGACTCAAATATTCAAAGAAAATAAGGTTGAAATGCATCGTTATGTGTTAATATGAGCAGAGCAGGTATTCTAAGTATTTGTGTATTTAACTTTTTAATATTATTTAATATTGTAATATAATATATAACCTGAATGTTTATATAGTCAGAAAACTGTGGAGGCCCATGTTAGGTACTAGCAAAACAAAAATTATTATAATTAGACTTTTCTGCTGCTTCAAATATGAACTTATTTAATAAATTCATGGACCATCTCTGCTCAGAGAATGAATTCTATTACTTATTACTAGGTTGAAGTATTTTGAGTATATTTTTCTCTCAATGAATTTTTAAAGTTCAGCTCCCTGCCCCCTCCCACCCTCAGCTCTTTGTGTTTCAATCTGTAACAGCTGGTTGAGTATCCTCCTACTGTCTATTCTTCAACACATACAGCCCACTGTTTGCAGGCTGGCCATATTCCAAGACTTCATCTCTAGTATTCTTCTGTAGAACTCCAGACAAGACTGAAAACCCTGAAAGTCGGTTATAGTGTGTGTGGCAGGTCGAAGCTTAAGAAGGGGTGCAATGTTCATCAGCATTTCAGTCCCTACAACTTCATCAGAGTTTTCTCGTCAGTCCCTGTCGTTGCCTTCATTCTCTAGCTTCCCATTCATGGTCAGTTCATTCACATGATTTCTGCCATTCCATCCCACTGAATCTGTTTGTCTGTGCTATCTCTTAAGATTTCATAGTTATTCATTGGGATAGATGCACCCTAATAATAGTATAATAATAACCCCATAATAATAATAGTTATTATTATTATATTTGGTTGATATTATTATTATTGCTGTTGTTGTTGTTATTATCGGTTTTTCAAGACAGGGTTTCTCTGTGTAACAGCCCTGGCTGTCCTGGAACTCACTTCATAGATAAAGTTGAACTCAGACTCATAGAGATCCACCTGCTGCTGTCTCCCAAGTGCTGGGATTAAAGGCATGCACCACCACCCAGCTTTCTTATAAATTATTTTATGTATATGTGTTTTATGCCTGCATGATATCTGTGCACACCATGTGTTTGCCTGGTGTCCTTAGTGGCCAGAAGAGGGCGTTGGATTCCCTGGAGGTACAGATGGTTGTAAGCTGCCATGTGTTTGCTGGGAATCAAATACTGGTTCTTTGGAAGAACGGTCAGTGCTCTTAACCATTGAACCATCTCTCCAGCCCCCTTTCTTAGTTTTTTAACATATTGCTTTCTTCTGAATTTCTTCTCTTTCATCACTTACTCTTTACTTCCTATACTATCTCACATCAAACAGTTTTACCCTTATATTGTTTGTTCCTGTATACAAAGCCCTATTAGAAAATGTCAGTTAATTTATCATGTAAAACCATGTTTGCTACTGAGCCTTGGCTCCTTGTCTAGTTACTCACAAACTGTATGTATGCCTACATCACCCTAAGATATTCCTCCAATTAGCCCTCTTCATTGCAATGAGATGCCAAAATATGTTTTCTCTTGAAATTTCAAGCATTGTATGTTGTTCATTTCTCCTATAACTTATTCAACAGTTTCTCATCCTCACTGCTTCAAACTTAGACTATAAATAGTTCTTGCCATTTCGTTCTTGGTTGACCAGGCTGCCATCTTTTAGTCACTCTTTCAACTATATCAGTTCAGGTTCCATTTCTTGAAATTGGGTTGATTTATCTCCCAATACTATGTATCTTTTTTCAATTTTCTCTATTCCCTTTGGGAATCAATGTTACAAATGTAAGAGAGAATAGGACTATAGTGGTTATATAGTTGCTAACTAAATTAATTATTTTATTAGTATTTCAAAATCTCACAAGTGAACTAAGCAGTGTTCCTGGAGGCTTCATCTTTATTAAGACAAGGTGAAGGAAGGGAGAGGGAAAAACTGCAAGCCTTTCCTAGATCATTAGGGCATTAGAGGTCTCCCTAAAGTATACTTAATTTTGTATGTATGTTAATTTCCTCTGGCTCGTTGAGTTGCTCCTGAAGTTATTAAATATCATTCAACATCAATAAAAGTATAAGCACAAAGAGTAGTTAGGAAACTTGGCAGTATATTGTATTTAACATTTTTATTTCCACAGGTCAAGCCCCGACTAGCAATGGCTACTATAACTAGTGTGGGAGTCCATCTGAGTCCAGCTCTGACTTGGTGAAGGGTTCTTGTGGGGAGGAGAGAGGAATGGAGAAATGATAAATAGATAGAAAGAGATGATAAGAAAGGCAAACAGGATAGCTGCAGGAGGGTCCTGGGTCAATACCCGGTTGCCTCGAGTGCAATATCAAAGGGCTTTTTATACACTACCAAGGGGCGAGGCAAAAGACCTCCCCCTTTCAAAGCACAATGTACACAAAGATCAAAGCACAATGTACAGCCAAGTGCAGACCCTTCAATATACCTGGTAACCACGCCCATGACCAGATCATCCCATTATGCAGCAAGCTCAGATTCTCTGACTTTGAGTAAGGTCTTACTAGGGAGCCTTTGTGGGCCCCCACAAGCTAGAGGTTCTGTGATATGGTGATTTAAAAGTGTAGACTTGATAGTCAGTAGACTGGAGTTTGAACTCTGGTTCCCATGGTCGGTGAACTTGAGCATGGATGACTTTTCAAGTTCCTCATCTGTACAATGAAGTGTGAGTACTGTTCTAGTCTGCTTTTCTATCGCTGTGATAAACTCCACAACCCAAAAACAAGTTGGGAGAGGAAAGGGTTTGTTTTATCTTATACTATACTGTCCATCATCAAGGGAAACCAAAGTAGGAACTCGAGACAGGGACCTGGAGCAGAAACTATGGAGGAACATGGCTTACTGGCTTGTTCCCAGGCTCCTGTTCAGCTCAGGTCCACCTGCCTAGGGATGGTACTCCCCACAGTAGACTGAGCCTTCCGGCATCAATTAGCAGTCAAGAAAATGTCTCACGGACATGCTCATAGGCCAGTCTGATGGAGGCAGTTCTTCAGTTGAGGTCCTCTCTTTCCACTTGTGCCAAGTTGACAACCAAGATTAGCCACACAAGTATCTGTATCATAAGAATGCTTTAATGGATTAAAGCATCAAATATAGTAGTAGGGGTATAGTAAACATCCAGTGAATGATTTGTTCCAGTGTGGTGTTATACCAGTAATAATCATTTCTTGAGTATTCATTATATTGTAGTTCTAATAAGACCTTTGACATACATGTCTATGATTCCAAGACTTGTGATTCCTTTCCCATATCTATTAAAAGACTATATTTTCAGTTACATAATATGTTCAACTTTTCTATATATGTGTAGATGTTCACGTGTGTGTGCACACGAGTGTGGAAGTCAGGGCTGGGCATCTTCTTCAGTTGCTCTCCACATTATTTTTTAAGACAAGGTCTCCCCTCACCACTTAGCTACCCTGGCCAATTAACTGGGTGTTTGGATCAAACTCAGGTCTTCATACTTTTATAGACAGTGTTGTGTCCTCTAACTCTAACAAAGAAATATTAACTTGGGATTCACTGAGCTGCATAAGCAAATAGCAATAGCAAAGTCTGTGAGCAGCCAAAGAGGTCACACATTAAAAATATGCATCTAGCTGGGCGGTGGTGGCACAGGCCTTTAATCCCAGCACTTGGGAGGCAGAGCCAGGCGGATATCTGTGAGTTCAAGGCCAGCCTGGTCTACAGAGCGAGATCCAGGACAGGCACCAAAACTACACAGAGAAACCTGGTCTCGAAAAATTAAAAAAAAAAAAAATGCACCTATGTTCTTGTGGAAATACATCCTTCAGATTCTCAATGTCTTTTCACATTTTGGGTGGAGCATATGTATACGTGTGCATATTTTTATGTGTTCAGTTACACATGTGTGTGCAAGTTCAAGTGTATACAAGTGTGTATATATACATGTGCAGTGGAAATCAGCAGACAACGTTTGAGCCATCAGCAGGCACTTCCACCTTTGTGTTTTCAGGCAAGGTCTTTCTCAACTAACCTGGAGTCCGGCCCGCAAACTCCAAGGATCTGCCTGTGCCCACCTCCTCAGTGCTAGGATTACAAGCATGTGCCACCATGCCTGTTTTATTTTTACTTTTATTTTCTCTCGTCCATTATATCCTGACTATAGTTTCCTATTATGAGAAATCCACATGAGTCTGTTTAAGGGAGTGACAAGGATTTATGAAAGTAATAAAGGGGAAGATACACTCACAAATACAGAACCAAGTGAACAGCCACCATCTAATCTTCCAGTCCCTCCCCCCAACTCCCTTCTCTCACATAGCCACTCCTCCTGTGTTTACCTTCCAAAAAAAGAGTAGGCTTCCCAGAGATATCCACCAAACGTGCCCTCACAAGATACAATAAGACTGGCACGAACCCTCATTTCAAGGCTGCATGAGGTAACCCAGTAAGAGGAAAGGGGGTCCCAAAAGAGTCAGAGACACCCCCCACTTCACAGTTGTGAGTCACACAAGAACACCAAGCTACACGATCATAAAGTACATACAAAGGACCTAGCTCAGACCTATAGGGGTCCACATTTGTTACTTCATTCTCTGTGAGCCCCTATGAGCCCTGCTCAGTTGATTCTGTGGGCCATGTTCTTGTGGTGTCCTTGACGCCTCTGGCTCCTACAGTCCTTCCTCCCCTATATTCTATAGGTTGTTTTTACTCTTACTCTTTAGTCTTTGGGGGACCCGCCACCCAGCTCCCAAATAAATCACACAGAGGCTTGCTCTTACTTAAGAATGCCCGGCCTTAGCTTGGCGTCTTTCTAGCTAGCTTTTTTTAACTTAAATTATCCCATGTACCTTTTGTCTTTGGGCTTTTATCTTTCTCTATTCTCTATACCTTTCTTTACTTCTTACTCCATGGCTTGCTGTGTAGCTGGGTGACAGGCCCCTGGAGTCCTCTCCTTTTCTCACTCCTCCTCCTCCTCCTCCTCAGATTTCTCTTCTTTATTCTCTGTGCCTGCCAGCCCCGCCTCTCCTTTCTCCTGCCTTGCTATTGACCTTTCAACTCTATTAGACCAATCAGGTATTTTAAACAGGCAAAGTAACACAACTTCTCAGAGTTAAACAAATGCAACATAAAAGAATGCAACACATCTTTACATCATTAAATAGATGTTCCACAGCATAAACAAATCTTAAACTATCTTAAAATAATACTCCACAACACTCCCCCTCTACTATGGGCTTCCCCTGGCTCTACCTAGTGTTCAGCTGTGATTCTCTGTATCTGTTCCCATCAATTGCTGGATGATGCCCCTCTGATGCCAGTTGGGCTAGGCTCCAGTCTATGAGTATAGCAGGATATCATTAGGAATCATTTCATTGACTTGTTTTTTTCCCAGTTGTTTGGTTCTATCCTAGTCTCTGGACTGTCTAGCCCCTGGTTCCTGGCCATTAGGCAGTGTCAGACATGGCTCCCTTTTGTAGCATGGGCCTTAAGTTGGACCAGTCATTGGTTGGCCACTCCCACAAGTTTTATGCCACCTTTACCCACTACCCACAAAATCTCGTAGGCAGGACAGATTGTAGGTCAAGGGTTTTGTGGCTGGGTTGATGTCCCAGTCCCACTGCTAGGAGCCTTGCCTGGTTACAGAAGATGGCTGGTTCAGGCTCCGTATCCTCCCACATCCCTCAGAGTCTTGGATACCACCCCCCTACAGATTCCAGGGAGTTTCCATTGCACTAGGTTTCCCCTGAAATGTCCCCCAATTCCAGTCATCTCTCCCAGCACTCTCTCCCTCCACTCTCCTCCACCTGATCCCTTCATCCCCACTCACACATAGTGCACCCTCAAAATCTATTTCCCCTTCCCACAGAGATCCAGGTGTCCCCCTTTAATCCCTCCTTGTTACTTAGCCTTACTGGGTCTGTGGATTGTAGCCATAAAAGTAATGGTTATCCTTTACTTAACAGCTAATGTCCACTTAAAAGTGAGTACATACCATGTTTGTCTTTCTGGGTCTGGGTTACCTCACTCAGGATGATCTTTTCTAGTTCCATTCATTTACCTGCAAATTTCATAATATCATTGTTCTTAACAGCTGAGCAATACATTTTCTTTATCCATTCTTCAGATAAGGGACATTAGGTTGTTTCCAGTTTCTGGCTATTATGAATAAAGCGTCAATGATCATAGTTGAGCAACTGTCCTTGTGGTAGGATGGAGTGTTCTTTGGGCATATGCCCAAGAGTGGTATAGCTGGATCTTGAGGTAAATCAATTCCCAATTTTCTGAGGCACTGCTGTATTGATTTCCAAAGTGTCTGTACAAGTTTGCACTCCCACAAGCAATGTAGGAGTGTTTGTGTTTTTGATCTTAGCCATTCTGACAGGTGTGAGAAGGAATCTTGAAAGTAATTCTGATTTGTATTTGCCTGATGGCTAAGGATGTTGAACATTTCTTTAAGTGTTTCTTATCCATTTGAGATTCTTCTGTTGAGAATTCTGTTTAGATCTGTACCCCATTCTTAGTTGAATTATTTGGTTTGTTGATGTCTAGTTTCTTGAGTTCTTTATATATTTTGGATATTAGCCCTCTGTCAGTTATGGAGTTGGTAAAAAAAATTTTCCCATTCTCTAGGCTGTCATTTTTTCCTGTTGACAGTGGGCTTTGCCTTATAGAAGCTTTCCGGTTTCATGAGGTCTCATTTATTGATTGTTGCTTGAAGCATGATCCTAATTACTCTTATTAATAAAAACCAGGAGTCAGATATCAGGGTAAAGCTGAAAGACCAGAGAAGCAGAGCAGCAGCCACTAGAGACTTCTTACCTCTATGAACCATCATCAGACTGAATGGAGGAACCGAGATCCTGTCTCTACCCACCTTATATTCCTGTCTCCACCTCCCAATCATGCTGGGATTAAAGGTGTGAGCCTTCCAAGTACTGGGATTAAAAGTATGAGCCTCCCAAGTGCTGGGATTAAAAGTGTGAGCCACCACCACCTGACCTCTGTGGTTAACTAGTGGCTAGCTCCGCCCTCTGATCTCCAGGCAAGCTTTGTCAGAACACAAACAAAATATCACACAACAGTTGTTCTTAGTACTTGTGCTATCGGTGTTCTGTTCAGGAAGTTGTCTCCTGTGCCAATGTGTTCAAGGCTATTCCCCATTTTCTCTTCTATTAGGTTCAGTATATCTGGTTTTATTCTGAGATCTTTGATCCACTTGGACTTGAGTTTTGTGCAGGGTGATGAGTATGGATCTATTTGCATTCTTCTACATGCTGACATCCAGGTAGACCAGCACCATTTGTTGACAATGCTTTCTTTTTTCCCGTTGTATATTTCTGGCTTCTTTACCAAAATTCAGGTGTCCATATGTGTGTGGATTTATGTCTGTCTTCAATTCGATTTCATTGGTACACCTGTCTATTTATATGCCAGTACCATGCAGTTTTTGTTACTATAACTCAGTAATACAGTTTGAAATCAGGGATGGTGATACCTCTGGCAGTTCTTTTATTATACAGGATTGTTTTAGCTATCCTAGATTTCTTTTTGTTTTTCTATGTAAAGTTACGTATTGTCCTTTCAAAGTCTGTAAAGAATTGTATTGGAATTCGATGGGGATTGCATTGAATCCATAGATTGCTTTTGGTAGAATGGCTGTTTTTATTGTATTAATCCTACTGATTCATGAGCATGTGAGATCTTTTCATCTTCTCCAATTTCTTTCTTCAAAAACCTGAAGTTCTTGTCCTTTTCACTTGCTTGGTTAGAGTTTATCCCAAGATGTTTTATTTGTGGTTATTATGAAGGGTGGTATTTCCCTGATTTCTTACTCAGCCTGTTTGTCATTTGTGTTTAGGAGGGCTACTGATTTTTTTGAGTTAATCTTGTATTTAGCCAAGTCACTAAAAGTGTTTATCAGCTGTAGGAGTTCTCTGGTAGAATTTTTTCGGTTGCTTATGTATACTATTGTAGCACGAATCTTAACAGGTCTTATTAATAAAAACAAATCCGGGCTGGGTATTGGGGTGAATACTGGAAGATCAGAGAAGCAGAACAAGCCACAGCTACCTCACCTTGCCAATTCCTCAGCTGATCCTGTTTCCTCAGACTGGAAGCCTCTCAGCTGAACTGTGCTACTCAAAAGCCTAAAAGCTTAACCAGGCAAATGCTTCTAGTTTCTGGTCTTCACACCTTATATATCTTTTTGCTGTCAGCCATCACTTCCTGGGATTAAAGGCTCACTTCTTGGGATTAAAGGCATGTGTCATCATGCCTGGCTGTTTGCAATGTGGCCTTGAACTTACAGAGATCCAGAGGGATTTCTGCTTCTGGAATGCTAGGATTAAAGGTGTGAGTGCTACCACTGCCTACTATCCTCTATGTTTAATATTGTGGCTGTCCTGTTCTCTGACCCCAGATTAGTTTATTAGAGTGCACAGTATTTCAGGAAACACAATACCACCACATACTATCATATCATCTGCAAATAATGATACTTTGACTTCTTCCTTTCCAATTTATGTCCCCTTGATCTCCTTCAGTTGTCTTATGCTCCAGCTAGAACTTCAAGTACTATATTGCATAGATATGGAGAGAATGGACCGCCTTGTCTTGTTCCTGAGTTTTGGTGGGATTGATTTGAGATTCTTTCCATTTGATTTGATGTTCTTACAGACTTCCTGTAAATTGCCCTTATTAATTCAGATGTGCTCCATTCCAGGACTTTTGATATGAAGGGGTGTTGAGCTTTGTCAGAGGCTTTATCAGCATGTAATGAGATGATCATGTGGTTTTTGTTTTTCAGGTTGTTTATATGGTGGATTACATTGGCAGATTTTCATTTCATTTCATGAACCATTCCTACATCTCTAGGATGAAGCCTACTTGATGATAGTGGATGATCTTCTTGATGTGTACTTGGATTTGGTTTGCGAGTATTTTATTGAGTATTTTTGCATCAATGTTCATGGGGAAAATTGGTCTGTAATTCTTTTTCTTGGTTGACTCTTTGTGTGATTTGGGTATTGGAGTGACTGTGGTCTCATAAAATGAATTTGGAAATGTTTCTTCTATTTCTATTTTGTGTAATAATTTGAGGAGTAATAGCATGAGCTCTTTTCTGAAAGTCTGGTTGAATTCTGTGCTAAAACCATCTGGCCCTGGGCTTTTAATGACGGCTTCTATTTCCTTAGGGGTTATAGGTCTATTTAAATTGTTTATGTGATCTTGATTTAACTTTGGTAAGTGGTATATATTGAGAAAATTATCCATTTCTTTTAGATTTTTCCAATTTTGTGGAGTAGAGTATGACCTAATGATTCTTTGGATTTCCTTGGTGTTTGTTGTTATATCCCCCATTTCATTTCTGATTTTGTTAATTTGGATATTCTTTTTCTGTCTTTTAGTTAGTTTGGATAAGAGTTTACCAACTCTTTGTTTCATTGATTCTATGTATTGTTCTCTGTTTCTATTTTATTGATTTCAGGCTCAGTTTGAGTATTTCCTACCACCTACTCCTCTTGGGTGAGCTTGCTTACTTTTGTTCTAGAGCTTTCAGTTAAGTCATTAGTATGAGATCTCTCCAATTTCTTTCTGTAGGTACTTAGTGCTATGAACTTACTTCTTAGCAGCACTTTCATTGTGTCCCATAAGTTTGGGAATTAGTCATAGATGACTAATTATTAATCTGTATCTCTTAATTTTACATTACAATTTTAAATGAATTGTATAAACAATACCTTAAACAAGAGTAAAAATATACATACACTATAACAAAATTAATTTTAAATTTGTATCAATAAACTAAAATCCATAGCAAAGTAAATATTTCAAGCAAGTTGTTGCTCTTTAAAAGTAGATTCAATAATCTACCCTTTTATCCCATCTTGTCTATATACTATATTTCTATATCAGGTATTGAGAGATATCAATGATCAATGATTGCTAATTCCTCTTATTTTGTTGTTGGTGGTGGTGGTGGCGGCGGCGGCGGCGGCGGCGGCGGTGGTGGTGTGTGTGTTTCCCTTCCTTTGGTTATGCTGGTGTGAGATTATTTATTCCCCATGTTTTCATGGGTGTTGTTATCTGCCTTAGGTTGGAGTTTTCTTTCTAGCACCCTCTGTAGAACTGAATTTGTAGATAAATGTTGCTTAAATTTGACTTTATCATGAAATATCTTATTTTCTCCATCTATGGTGATTGGAAATTTTGCTGGGTATAGTAATCTGGGCTGGCATCTGTGGTCTCTTAGGGTCTGCAGCACATCTGTCCAGGCCCATCTGGCTTTTAGAGTCTCCATTGAGAAGCTGGGTATAATTCTGATAGGTCTGCCTTTATATGTTACTTGGTCTTTTCCCTTGTAGCTTTTAATATTCTTTCTTTGTTCTGTATGTTTAATGTTTTGATTAATCTGTGGTGAGGGAACTTTCTTTTCTTGTCCAGTCTATTTGGTGTTCTTTAAGCTTCTTATACCTTTATAGGCTGTCCTTCTTTAGATTAGGAAATTTTTCTTCTATGATTTTGTTAAAAAATATTTTCTGGACCTTTGTGCTGGAATTCTTCTTCTCTTAGCATAACAGAACCATGTCAATCATCTAACTATGTACAAACTGGTAAGGTTTAGAAAGGGGATGGTGGTAATATACCTATTTCACAGTTATGACAGTTAACAAATTCTACTCACAGAGATTTGGTCAGTTGCATATATAACAGTTTCATTGTCTTTCTGTCATAAAAGCAAAATCTCTATGATAACACTTTGATTTCTACAATAAAATTACTTAGCTACCGTCAGGAGAAATGATGTTAAAATGTTGAATGTTTTGTTTTTAGGGCTTGGACAGAGCACCCAAGGGCCAGACCTCCACTTTCAGCAGCTTTGTCTCCACAGTGACCCAGAAGAAAGAAGCCGCAGAAAACAGAAGCTCGCCTACCCATCTGGCTCTCCCGAACATCAGGAATGGTAATGGTCTGTGTGTCCTGGCTGAAAGTTTGTTAGAGGAGTAAACTACTTACAGTGTACTTGTAATTGTTTAGCACTGTTTTCATAAGTTTGGTTATTACGAAAAAAGAGAAATAAGCTATGTACATATTTACAAGAAGATCTAGAATCATTACTTTTAACCTAAAAGTTTTAGGTGTTATTTAGAGTAAGAATAAAATAAAAAGTAGTGAATAGTAAAGTCTGATTAGAGTGAGAGCTATGATATATGTAGAATATGATGCATATGTAAAATATATTGTATGTATCTTTGTATAATACATTTGCATTAACCTTTCTACCATTGTAACAAAATACTTGAGAGAAACAACCTAAATGAATAAGGATTTATATTTTGGCTCATGGTTTTACTTTAGGGTTGCTTGGCTCTATGTTTCAGTGCCTGTGGTGGGATAGAACATACAGTAGGGAGGGCATGTGAGGCAATATTTGATTACTTTATGGCAACTGGGAAGCAGAGAGAAAGAAGCAAGAAGAGACCAGGCATAAGATAGCCCTTAAAAGTCATGCCCCCAGTGACCGACTTTCTGCCATACCTTCTAATAGTCCCTTTAGTATAAACTTGTTGCTAGAGTTTTCCTGCCTGGCCCACAGTCAGGACAAATCTCTCTCACCCGCCAGTCCCAAGCCACTCAAACCCGACCAAGTAAACACAGAGACTTATATTGGTTACAAACTGTATGGCCGTGACAGGCTTCTTGCTAACTGTTCTTACAGCTTAAATTAATCCATTTCTATTAATCTATACCTTGCCACGTGGCTTGTGGCTTACCAGTACTTTACATCTTCCTTGTCCTGATGGCGGCTGGCAGTGTCTCCTGACTCAGCCTTCCACTTCCCAGCTCTATTCTCCTCCTTGTCCCGCCTACACTTCCTGCCTAGCCAATGGCCAATCAGTGATTTATTTATTGACCAATCAGCAACACATTTGACATACAGACCATCCCACAGTACTTCCCCTTTTCTTTTCTTAAAAAGGAAGGTTTTAACCTTTACACATCTCCAAAGTCAGCTTGGTATATTTGGGAATTTGGGCGTAGCTTCTCTTACTACTTCCTACTGGAGGGGGGCGCTGTATCTTATGGGGACACAAAGAATATTTTAGGATTATGGAGTAGTCCATGAGGGTGTATCGTCTGAGCCAGTTGCCTTGAAATGGTTCTGGATGTTGGATCATCTGGGCCATGGTGTCATCGGAGACCTTTCAGGGGGTCTTGGCTGGTCAAACCTGATGTATCTTAATCTGGAACAAATCCATAGCCTCTGGCTTTCTGTGGAAACAAAAGCAGAATCTCCTTTCCAAAGCAACATATCCTTATATCCAAATTTTGAAGTCAAGGTACCTTTAAAATATACATTTTGGCATAACTCAACAGCTTTTGTAATCAAATGTTTTTCTTTAGTTACGAATATCAAAGAGATCATAATCCAGATTCTTTGTGTGGTAGCCATCTTTACGTGGCTTATTTTTTTATATTAGTTTGAGCCTATTGTTTTGAACTGCAGCCTTCTAAGCCTGAAACGGTGCTGGTGCTGTAGCTGCTGGCTCTGCCCACTTCAGCTTCCCAACATGGCGGCGGTATGCTTACCGCCAGCTCTGGGAGCCATCGTGGGTCTGTGCTTTTATCCAAGCAGCATGTAGCCCAGAAACCTCTTTTTTTTTTTTGTTTTGTACTAGCAAAGGCTAAATCCATCAAGCAACTTAATGTGCCACTTGCAGAGGCCTCATTCCCGCCATACCGCAGGTCGAGCGCACACGCTAGGAACCCACCAGTAGCTTAAACCGGCAGCTGCCGCTCATTTGAGAGAGACAATTAGGAACTGTTTTTAGCTCCGTTTTAGAATCTTTTTTTTTTTTTTTTAGTTTTTAGGTGGAAACTCTTGGCACCACGTTGGACGCCATTTGTAGCTAGAGTTTTCCTGCCTGGCCCACAGTCAGGATGAATCTCTCTCACCCGCCAGTCCCAAGCCGCTCAAACCCGATCAAGTAAACACAGAGACTTATATTGCTTACAAACTGTATGGCCGTGGCAGGCTTCTTGCTAACTGTTCTTACAGCTTAAATTAATCCATTTCCATTAATCTATACCTTGCCACGTGGCTTGTGGCTTACCGGTACTTTACATCTTCCTTGTCCTGATGGTGGCTGGCAGTGTCTCCTGACTCAGCCTTCCACTTCCCAGCTCTATTCTCCTCCTTGTCCCGCCTACACTTCCTGCCTAGCCAATGGCCAATCAGTGATTTATTTATTGACCAATCAGCAACACATTTGACATACAGACCATCCCACAGTATAAACTCATGGGTGGATTTAGTAGATTGATGAAATTTACACATTCACAATCCATTCACATCTCAATATTGCCACCACCTAAGGAGTAAGCCTTCAACACATGGGCCTTTTGTGGGGGCACTTCATATTCTGACCTTCATGACAGCATATAAATATGATACAGATATTTAATATAGTGCCAATATTTAAGCAGCAGATTATTAGAAAAAATGATAGAAAATATATAAGATACTAGAAATAAACCCCAAAAGGAAATAGGCAAAAGTTATATAGAGAAAATATGAAACTATCAAAAGACAAAAAGTTTGAATGGAAAAACCATAGAAGCATCATCCAATTTATTCTACATATTTAATAATTACAGCAGTTCTTCAGGAAAAGTTGGCAAAATCATTCCATACTTGATTTATAAGGATAAATATCCAAGAGGACATAGGAGGACCCATGCCCTCCGAGTGCCATAAGTGTTATTAAATTATTCAAAAAGCATAATTAGAACAACTGGCAGACCTCTCAAAAATAGTAGAACTATTTAATTATAAAAGTACTGAAAGACTATGCAGAAGATTTTCAAATATGCAGATAGACTCAGCAACCTAGTAATTCTACTTGTAGGAGTTTAGTCTAAGGAAGTAGCATTGTCTGTGTGCAAAGACAGAAGGGAAAGGGTGTACATTGTCTGTACTAGGATCTGGAACAGGAGATTGGGCAACTAAATTATATCATTTTTTATTGTAAATGCTGTGCTTCTATTAAAAAGAATGTGATAAGGATATAAAAATGGGGGAAATGCCTAAAGTATATTATAAAATTAAAAGAAGCAATTATAAAATAAAGGTAGGTTTTGACTCCGATTTTTTTTGGGGGGAGGGGGGGTTCGAGACAGGGTTTCTCTGCGTAGTTTTGCGTCTTTCCTGGAACTCACTTTGTAGACCAGACTGGCCTCGAACTCACAGAGATCCGCCTGCCTCTGCCTCCTGAGTGCTGGGATTAAAGGTGTGTGCCACCACCACCTGGCTTGACTCCAATATTTTTAAGTGGATCAAACCTTTTATACTTTGAGTATATATTTTGATTCTTCTATAAGGCTCTTCACAAATCTGTAGATGGTTTCCATCAGGAGGATTAGATATATGTTATTAGTGTTTCTTTATATAGCTTTTTTTTTTTGAGACAGGATTTGTTTGTGTTAGCCCTGGCTATCCTGCAACTAGCTCTGTAGACCAGGCTAGCCTCGAACTCATGGAGACCAACCTGCTTCTGCCTCCTGAGTGTTGGGACTAAAGACATGTGCCACCACCACCCAGCTTTATACAACTTCTTTTGTCATAGAAGATATAAATTATTTACGTTTTCTTCAATGTCCCTTACCCTGTAACAACACAAAACAAATATTTGAAGTTTGGATGCCCCCATACTCTAGCCAGACAAAATAACTACATATGTGGTAAATTATTCTTAACCAAATGTTCATTTTGGCAGTGCATGCTGACATGAGACCTACTGTACAATCTTAAAAGTTAGATCCATAGCACTTCATTTCTTAACCTTTGCCTGATAACATCTTCCTTCTTCTGATTTATTTACACTCTCACCCTCACATATATGTTCCATCACACATGGGTCATATCCCAGAGGTATGTGTTTTACACAGTTCCACAACACAGTTAAACAAAGCTATAATTGTGGTAGCATTATAGAAATAGAGAAATAAAGAAAATTAGACGAATTAGATGAGTTATGGAAAACGATTTCTATTTAGACATATCAACTGAATAATAACGTTTATTTTCATAATTTAGGAAGAATTTTTTATTGGACCTTCACAATAGTCATATAAAATCTCATCATATTGTTTTCTATTGTTACATAATGAATTGTCATGATCCAATGGTTTTGAAACAGCACCCAGTTATTAGCTCACAGCTCTGTAGGTCAGAAGTCTGGAAGGATGTGCTAGGTTTTATACTTAGAATCTGGATAGTCTCCCTATTTTAGGGCCACGCCCACAGGTTTGAGGTTTAGGACTTTAACATATCATTTAAGAGGATACAGGGATACAATTCGGCACAGCAGGGACCTGTAAACCTTAAGAAAACTGAACTGTGGGCTATGGAGGATGATAGTGAGTCACAATGTGATGGATAGCAGTAACCTTGGTTTGGACTTTCTGTTAAATTGCTTAGCCTCTGAGTCTCCATTCTGAGTCTACCTAACCCTTTCTTTTTTATTTTATTTATGGGTGTTTATTTTATGCATGGGTGCGTAGCCTGCGTGTGTGTCTGTGTACCATGTGTATGCCAATCTCTTGCTCTCCTATCTGTACAGATACCTTGATTGTTGCACAAATCCTAAATGGTCTTATAATAAAAACCCAGAGCCAGATATTGGGGTAAATGCTGAAAGATCAGAGAGACAAAGGAACAAGCCACTAGAGAAACTTCTCACCACTACCAAATCCTCAGGCCGAATGGAAGACAAGACCCTATCTCCATGAATCCTCGGACTGAATGCCTCTGAGTCCTCAGCCAAAAGGGCTTAGTTCCTGGCTCCTCCCATCTTATATTCCTTTCTCTGCCCAGCCATATCACTTCCTGTGCTGGGATTAAAGGTGTGTGACTCCCAAATACTAGGATTAAAGGTGTGTGCCACCACTGCCTGGCTCTGTTTCTCTCCTAGATTGGATCAATCTTATGTAACCCAGTGTGGCCTTGAACTCACAGAGATCCAGACTGATCTCTGCCTCCCGAATGCTAGGATTAAAGATATGTGCCACCACTGACTGACCTCTGTGTTTAACTCTGTGGCTGACTTTGTCCTCTGATCTTCAAGCAAGCTTTATTTCTTAGATTACAAATTATCACCACACTTGATTGTGAACTAGGCTTGTCACCTCCTGTGCCTACAGGTTTTTGAGTAGATTCATTGACTAAGTATGTTCCCCCTAGCCAAACTCCAATTTCTTACCTGTTTTTCTCTCATAGGAGCCAGTCTTGTGGAATAACTCCCCTTGGAATTTTTGCACATGTCACTCTAGATGGATAGGTCTTTCAGCAGACCTCTTTACCTTACTAGAACTTGCTAGAACATCTGGCCATTCTTTCTGAATGTGTCCTTCATCCTGGTGTGTGCACATGTCACAGGTGCTACACAGAGAGTTCTTCTATTGACTGAAAATTAAACTAGTCGTCTTTATGGAAGTATTCTTATAATTCCTTGGTTTTGTCCGTGAGGTTATTTCTTCTGAAGTTTGATTCTTAGCAGTTTTATCCTTTGCTTCCTGTCCTGTTAGCAGGACCTATGGCCAGGTATTCTCTTAACAACTTGTCTCCCATCTGATCTCCAAGTGGTGTTAGAAAAGCTGAGGAAGCCCAGCGTGGGTTCTCTAACAGCTGAGGGATCCTTCCTCCCTCCAGATCATGTGACTAGGTAAGCCTGTCAAGTTGGCTGTCCTTTGAAAAAGCTGAGAAGTGTAGGCGTTTTACCTACTATAACAGCTGCTGGAGATGATGCATCTTCAAAAAAATGACCTAGAAGAAAGTAAAGTAGGAGTGGAGTTGTGTGGGTAATGAGACAGTCTTTACTTTTTTCTTTTTTTGTATTTTTCTTTCCCCCCTTTAGACTTATTTAAAACATGTTAAAAAAAAAAAGCATAAAACACCTTTAAAAGAAGTTCTTCCTCAAGCCTTTTGAAAGATCTCTTCTTTCTTAGTATTTCAGGAAAGAGTGGATGTAAACTCCTAGTTACCTGGAGGCCAGTGTTTCATTCCCAGCTCAGCTGGTGTATGAGTTTATTCTTGACAGAGCCTTGGTGTGACATGAGCTCTTTAGTTCTTACTTGAGAAGTGCATCTTCGTCACTCTGAAATAGCCAAAGGAAAAGGTGGACCTAACTCAGTGATTAGATCTGCATGAGGGTCCTGTGATGTATTTGCAGGGTTAGTACAGAGTTTCCATTTAGGAGCAGTTTGAAGGAGAGACCGAAATAAGCAGTTAGAGGAAACCCAGTGCAGGGCTTTCTGTCTGGTGAGAGCAAAGGATTTGCCACTTAAGGATTTCTACCTTGGGAGTGTCTCCAAGGCCTCAAGTGACCCTGAGATCCAGGTTTCCTTTGAACATGAACTGATCTTGAGCTAAATCTCTACTACCTTCCCCTAAGCCAGGGTAAGTGTCTTAGTTATTTTCTTAACTATTCCTGGAGAAATGTATATCTGAAAAAAATATTTTGTTGCATTGGTTTACTTATGTATTTTACTATTCCCTGCTCCTCAAGTGTATATTTTGGAGAGAGAAAGGGCTGTTGTTTTGATCAGAATTAACCTTTTGAAATATCACATTTATGTTTTTCAAAAGCAGGCTCACCTTAAGGCACTCTAAAGAGATGGTAGAAAAATCATCCCTCTAATGGATAGTGTACTTCTTCCTTGTATTTCTACCCCCACAGCAGGCAGTCTCCTACAGAGCACAGACATGCACCTTCAGAAGTCTGCCTGCTTTTTGGAACTACTTGGAAAGCATAGTTTTCTCTTTTCCTGTTCTCTTTTCTATCTGCCCTTCCTAACACGTTGTCTTCTCAGTGCTGTGGCTTCACTCCTCTAAACCTTCCCTGCCAGCCATGCAGCTTCCTGTCACCACAGCTGCCTGTCACCATACAGCAGCCTGCCACCATACAGCAGCCTGTCAACACAGCTGCCTGTCACCATACAGCTGCCTGTCACCATACAGCTGCCTACCACCATACAGCAGCCTACCACCATACAGCAGCCTGTCACCATACAGCTGCCTGCCACCATACAGCAGCCTGTCAACATACAGCCGCCTGTCACCATACAGCTGCCTGCCACCATACAGCTGCCCGTCACCATACAGCTGCCCGTCACCATACAGCTGCCCATCACCATACAGCTGCCTGTCACCATACAGCCACCTGTCACCATACAGCCGCCTGCCACCATACAGCCGCCTGTCACCATACAGCTGCCTGTCACCATACAGCAGCCTACCACCATATAGCTGCCCATCACCATACAGCTGCCTGTCACCATACAGCCGCCTGTCACCATACAGCTGCCCGTCACCATACAGCCGCCTGTCACCATACAGCCGCCTGTCACCATACAGCTACCTGTCACCATACAGCTGCCTGTCACCATACAGCAGCCTGTCAACATACAGCTGCCTGTCACCATACAGCAGCCTGTCACCATACAGCTGCCTGTCACCATACAGCAGTCTGTCAACATACAGCCGCCTGTCACCATACAGCTGCCTGTCACCATACAGCTGCCCATCACCATACAACTGCCTGTCACCATACAGCTGCCTACCACCATACAGCAGCCTACCACCATACAGCAGCCTACCACCATACAGCTGCCTGTCACCATACAGCTGCCTGCCACCATACAGCAGCCTGTCACCATACAGCCGCCTGTCACCATACAGCTGCCTACCACCATACAGGCTGCCTACCGCCATACAGCAGCCTGTCACCATACAGCTGCCTACCACCATACAGCTGCCTACCGCCATACAGCAGCCTACCGCCATACAGCTGCCTACCATCACCATACAGCTGCCTGTCACCACACAGCTGCCTGTCACCATACAGCTGACCTCCCTGCCAGCTGAACTCATATAGCTCAGCTGTTTTCCTTTTCTCCTCTATCCTCCTCTGGGCAGCTGCTGAGATTTATAGTGTGTCTGCCCTGGGGCTTTTCTTTTAAATGTTAGTAGAATTGTTCAAGAGTTTTTAAAAACTATAAAAATAAGTAGCTCCATGTATGTCGCTATCACATTGTTTTGTTCTGTCTCCTGTATTTTTTATGTAAATATAAACATATATATATATATATATATATATATATATATATATATATATAATTTCCCTAGCTAAAAGACAACTACAAGGACATTGTCCAGCAGTTTGGGTTGTTATTTTCAGTTGTTTCATTTAAGTTATCTTTCTTTTTTTTACGACTATATTACATTATATTAGATGTACACCTTCATTCAGACCCCATTTAAAAAATGAATTGTATCCACCTTTTTTTTTTTCTTAGCAGAAACAGTACCTCAATGAGTAACTTTATACACATATATGCCATTTTGTTCATCTGCAAAATATTTGTAAGATATTCCTGAAACTGTGACTGTCAGATCTGGGCATGTACATATTTCTAATATTCTTGAGTTTTTAGTCCAGCTGTCTCTAGGGCCCAGCATCATGACCCATGTAGTCTGTACTTGGTAGATAATTTACTGAATGAAGAAAGAAATGGGAAGCACTTTTTCTAGGCTGGCCTCTTTGCCCTCCTGGGGTATCAGAACCTTCTCTAGTCTTTTCTGTAAGACAATCTGGTATGAAGCATCTATTTCGTTAAAGAGGAGCTTCTACAGAAATAACTTGTATTTCTATGACGAAGTCTTATAAGTGCATTTCATTCATGCTTGCGTTTTACATACACTTCACTGAACGTGGTAGAAGGTCCATCCCGAAAGCTAGTGAATGCATCACTTTATTTGGTTCTGATGGCTCAAGTTCTGTGACTTACACAATTCCTCCACACACACCTTCTTCCTTTCTCCCACCCTTGGCTCTATTTTTGCTAAATTATTAGAAAAGTACTCTTATAGACAGTGATATAAACACCACCTGTTATGACTAATCTACTCCAGTCTTTCCCTGTTTCTACTTCATGCCAAAACTGAAGTAGTCAAAAGTAGCACAAGCACTGAGCTGAGAGAAGGAACCTTCAAATTATTCCTTTATGCTTCGCCTGGTGCTCACACTGCCAGCTGACTGCCTGCAACTGTCTGTCCACTCTTATCCATCTAACCCTCATAGGCCTTTGTTTAATGATCGTAGAGTGGAGCGGTTGTGGGTGGTGAGCTGTAAGCTGTCTTCTGCACCTAAGTTTTATAATATCAATTGTATTTAAGAGGAATTTGCCAGTATATTGATTTTGATTGACCTTTGAAGGATGTTTTTGTTGTTGGTGGTGTGATATTTTTAATACATTTACAGTTTATTAGCTCCTGTTTCCAAGTAGGTCCCCCTTCTACTACTTGGGTTTATTCATGATAGAAGATTGGCCACTGTTCAATACTGGAAATAATACAGGTTATATAGCCTTTAAGTCTGGGTTTGAATTCAGGCTCTGTAATGTACAAACTGTGATTCTACAAAAGTTACTTAATCTCATTCTATTTATCTCCCCATCTGTAAAATGAGGTGATAAAAAGCTGTCCTACAAAGTTACGAGGATACAGGGAAAGAAAGCATTTAAAACATGTTCAGTTCCATGCTTCATAGTTCAGCAAATGTAAGTGATGAGTCAGTTTTTATGTTTATATTGTTTAATGATGGTCATAGGTGCCGCAGTAGAGAGAGAAGCTCACCAAGATGCTAAGGCTTCGTTTTCTGAAGGAGCAGAGGGGTTCTGCCTTCTTGGAAAAGACTGACACTCAGCAGCTCACTCCAGTTTCAAACATACACAAGGTTAATTGGGGCTGGGTAAGGTTCCAACTACCAAAGTCATCTTGCTCTTGATGCCCATGAGAGCAGACAATCCACAGAAATCTCAGTCCCTTTTAATTATGACTACCATAATCAAAACTAAGAACTCCAGGTCTGCCAGGAGTGTCTTAGGACCAAGGTCGGTGCAACTGCAAGCTCCAGATTCTCCAGAGAAACATTTCTTCAAGGTTCAAACAGTCTCAAAACAATTTCTCAGCCTCCACTGATTAAACCAAACATAGCAAAGGCTGTGCTGAAACATTCCACTCAAAGGCCAACACAAGCCGGGCGGTGGTGGCGCACGCCTTTAATCCCAGCACTCGGGAGGCAGAGGCAGGCGGATCTCTGTGAGTTCGAGGCCAGCCTGGACTACCAAGTAAGTTCCAGGAGGGGCGCAAAGCTACACAGAGAAACCCTGTCTCGAAAAACCAAAAAAAAAAAAAAAAAAAAAGAAAAGAAAAAAAAAAGCCAGACACAAAGTCTTTAGTATACATTTCACTTAAAGCCAGACGTAAGGGCTTTACTTTACGTATCACAACATGTTTATGTCTGTACGTAATCTGGGTGGTACAAAATTGTAGAATGGTGGGAGCTTGTTTGGAGGTTATAGCAGGGGAGCACGCTACTTGTATACCCTTGGCCGAAGACCGGTCCTCCTCTATTCGGGGAAGGTCGTCCTCTTCGACCGAGTGTGCAGCTTCGGGAGGGACGCCCGTCAACTGAAGAATGGATTAAGAAAATATGGTACATATACACAGTGGAGTACTACTCAGAAGAGAAAAACAATGACATTACAAAATTTGCAGGAAAATGGATGGAACTAGAAAATATCATCCTGAGTGAGGTAACCCAGACTCAGAAGGACAAACATGGTATGTACTCACTCATAAGTGGATACTAGATACAAAACAAAGGATAATCAGACTGCAACCCACAGCTCCAGGGAAGCTACCTAGCAGGGGGGACCCTGGGATGACTGTGGCTTATAATAATTTTTGGCTTTACCCAATCACTGGGCAATGTTTAGTGAAACATTTCACTATTAGGATAAGAATTTGTACTGTATCAAGCTGATGAAAGAAAATGCTGGCCATACTTTCAGGAGGGGAGGCTAAAATCTTTTTAGATTATGGATTACCCTATGGAAAAATGTCTGCCGTAAATCAAACAGTGAAGGGGAAGATGAATAGGAATCTCACTTACACAACTTAAGTAAAACATAGCTCTCTGAACAGGTTAAGATAGGTCTCTTCTGTATCACAGAATCTAATCAATATTTATATGTATAATTCAGCTATCATTTGGCTTAAAAGGACTTATTGGGAAATGTTACCATTTTTACTATTTTCTACAGAGAAAATATTTTACTGTTTATAATAAATAAATAAATAAATTTAAAAAAATTGTAGAAGGGATTATGGTAAAGCAGAGTTTCTATTACCCCATGAAACTTCATGAGCAACCAAGAGCACAATTTTTTAATTCAAATATATCTCAAGTTTGAATATAATAGTGGTTCAATTGAAGCCCAGCACTTAAGGACAGAACAGGAGCAGCAGGGCTCGGTGAGCCCACTCCAGTTGCAGTGCCCTTCTCAGAGATCACTATTGTCTCCTTGTCTATAGTTACTTCCACATGAACCCTGGGAAAGGACAGCTTCTCAAACATCTGATGGAGGGTAGTTTGATCAATGCCTTTGATGTCTAGCAGACACATGGCCTTCTCAGTTGCCCAGAGTACTTCGCACAAAAGTGTAAGGTGACCTGAGTATCAGCTCATTCAGATGATGGAGCCAGATGAGGAATGCAGGGACTTCACCAGCACACTGGCAGGCCAACCAAGTCTGTGCAAAGTTTTCCTGTTCAATCTCTCAGTTGCAGAAGAACACAAAGGCAGTCAAGGTCTTGGTAATAACAAGTGTCAAAAATGTCTAATTCCCAGCATACTCTGTCCACCGTGCAGAATAAAGCTCTCATCTGGGCTACTGTGATTTCTGGCCCTGTTTGTAAGACAGCTATCTCTGTAGTTCTGCCTTTGACTACATAGAACTTACAGAACCATGTCTGTCTCTCAGGGTTTGAAACTGTAGAGTAATGTTTTGAATCCTTTTAAATCTCTTATGATATGTGCTTGGTAGACCCTTTTTTATCAGCTCCTGATTTTAAATTCTAGAAGAAACTTTTAGTTATTTCCTTCCTCTGCTGTTTCTGTCCTTCGTCTCTAGGTCTCCTGTAGTTCAAAAGCCAGAGCTTCTGACCTCCTGTTTTGACTTTTCTTTTCCCTTCTTTTCTTTTCTCTTCCCTCACCTTTCTCTTCCCTTCCCTGACTTTCGTTGTTCTGTATTTTGGGAGATTTCCATTCTTTCTTTTCTTTCCTCTTCTTGTCTCCCTTTCTCTCCCTCCCACCATTACTGAGGACGGAGTGCAGAGTTTTGAGAATACTCGGCAAACACTGTGCAGCAGTGATCTAGACTCACCCACATTATGATTCTTCTCCTTCAGCCTCGTGTACAGCTGGGATTATAGGCATGCTGCTCCATGCTCAGGAGCATAAAGGTCCTTTCTATGAGAACTGAATTTCTTTAGTTGTATCTTTAGTTATTAAGAATTCTTTGTCACACTCTGAATATTATTTACAGAATTTTCTTATGTCATGATTTTTTAATCCATCAGAAGAAAAATCCTGAGAGGTTTCTAATATAGGTTTCTACCCTGCCTCCTTTCATGAATTTTGATTAATTTAAGTTTTATTTGTCTTTGTTTTTATCTCTTATCTTCCACATTGGAGGCATTCAATCAGAAGCTTATATTTAGTTTTCTGTTTATCATTTTCAGAAGGGAACCAAATAATTGAAATCTGAGGCATGGGTAAGGTTTATTGGCCTTAAGCTTTATCATAAGGTGATATGGGTGGGCTTCTGTCGCTTGAGTTTTCCTGCCTGGCCCACAGTCAGGACAAATCTCTCTCACCTGCCAGTCCCACAGCCATTCAGACCCAACCAAATAAACACAGAGACTTATATTGGTTACAAACTGTATGGCCGTGGCAGGCTTCTTGCTAACTGTTCTTACAGCTTAAATTAATCCATTTCTATTAATCTATACCTTGCCACGTGGCTTGTGGCTTACCGGCATCTTCACATGCTGTTTGTCATCGTGGCAGCTGGCAGTGTCTCTCTGACTCAGCCTTCCACTTCCCAGCTTTATTCTCCTCCTTGTCCCGCCTACACTTCCTGCCTAGCCAATGGCCAATCAGTGTTTTGTTTATTGACTAATCAGCAACACATTTGCCATACAGAACAACTCACAGCAGGCTTCTATTTAGGGAATTAAATCCGGTTAATTAACATCATTATTTCTTTTGAGGCATGTCAGATTCCCCAAGAAATCTGTAATCTCCTGGGGTCAGGGGAGAGGGAAGCCATTGTGGAGTGAAGCTCAATTGAGTGTGTGATTTGTTGGGAGGACAGGAGTGCAGGTGTTGTGTTGGTTGATGGATCATTTTCAGAAGTCAGTAATTAATTATTTACTACCCTTATTCTTGCTGTTCTTACTATCTGTGTGACATTTCCCCAGTCCAGAGTGCCGCTGTTGTATTCTCTCTAAAGAATACAAATCTCCAGACTTCTGTTGGAGTAGGCATGGAGGAGGGATGGTGGTCCAGTGACAGAGACCAACTAGGGACCTGAGTTTGTCTTCAGTTTTCACTTCAGTTCTTCCTATTTTAGCCTCACTATTTCAATGGCCATGTCCAAATGCTGTCTCCTTCAGGAATTCAGTAGTGTAAGTCAAGTTCCGTTTTATCTTACTTCATTGAGCCTTGGTGTTCGGCTGTCTTGATCTTCTGAGTCAGTAGTGTTCACACGTTCTTTTTACCTTTGAGGCTATCTAGCCTTTTGTGTATTCTTTTTGAATCTGCGGATTTATGTTGTGAAGGTAACAGAAAACCTTTTGTTGTAGTTTTAATGGAATTTTGAGAGGAATTAAAAGTCTACTCAATTGGCCATTTATCTTGAAAAGCCTCCACTTGTTCCTTTTTTTAAAAAAACATTTATTGTGTATGTGTATATACCCATGTATGTTTATATGTATATGCATATATGCATATGTGCACCATATACATGCAAGTTCCCACAGAGACCAGAAGAGGGCATCAGATCCTCTTGAACCATCTCAGGAAGTTATGATTGCCAGATGTGAGTGTTGGGAACTAAACCCAGGTCTTCTGCAAGAGCATTAAATTCTCTTTAATGCTGAGTCATTCCTTCAGCACCCTTTATTTGTTTAAAAGATGAGACATGAAATTCTGAGAGATGACTTGATTCACACAAAGTCATATTTTCCATTATCTATTTACATTATAACAACCACCTCAAAACTTAGTAATTAAAACAATAGCAATAGTTATTTAATATCATAAATGTGTAATTTGGAAGGGGATCTTTTTTTCTTTGAGCATCATCTGAGTTGGCTTGAAAATGAGGGACCTAAAGTCACCTGATAGCTTACTCAATGTTACTCTGGCTGGATTCTTGGACTGTAGATTGGACTGGAATGAGGCACCTACATGTGGCCTTTGTATGTGGCTTCCTAGCTTCTGTACAGCATAATGACTGAATTACAAGACTGAATATCCCTGAAGAGAAAGCCAAACAAAACTTGCAAGGCCTTTTATAATCAAGTCATGATTTGTACCACATTTTATTAACAGGGATTCTGTAAGATTGACCCATATTCAAAGAGATGGCAATAAGACTCAGTCTGTTTTATTTTAATTTTTAAATTTTATTTATTTATTTTACATCCCAACCACAGTTTCCCCTCTCTCCTCTCCTCCAAGTCCCTCCCCCTCCATTTCTATTCAGAAAAAGGTTAGGCCTCCCAAGGATATCAACAAAACATGGCATATCAAGCATCTTTCCTTGTGTTAAGGCTGAGTAAGGCAACACAATATGAGGAGTAGGGTCCCAAAAGCCAACAAAAGAGTCAAATACAGCCCCTGCTCCCACTGTTAGGAGTCCACAAGAGGATCAAGCTACACAATCATAGCATATATGCAGAAGGCCTAGGTCAGTCCCATGCAGGCTCCCTGATTGTTAGTTCAGTCTCTGTGAGCTCCTTTGAGCCCAGGTTAGTTGATTCTGTGGATTTTGTTGTGATTCCCTTGACCTCTCTAGCTCCTCCAATCCTTCTTCCCTCTGTTCAGCAGGATCTCTGAGCTCAGCCTAAAATTTGGCTCTGATGACAATTGAGCTAGGCACCAATCTGTGAGGATAGCAAAATATCATTAGGCATCATTACGCTGACACTTTTTTTCCCAGTCATGTTTGGTTTTGTCCTAGGTCTCTGGTGTATCCAGCCTCTGGGTCTTGGTGCTCCAGGCAGTGTCAACTGGGCTAACTCTCCTGGCATGGGTCTCAGGCTAGAACAGTCATTGGCTGGCCACACTCTCTGCACCATCCTTACCCCAGCACATCCTGTAGGCAGGAAAGACTGTAAGTCGAAGGTTATGTGGCTTGCTTGGTGTCCCACTCCCTCCACGGGGTAGACTCCACCTTTTGATTGAAGGAATATCGAAGAATCTATGGGCATATTTTAAACTACCACATCTGTGGATATAATATATAGACACGGGAAAAGACAATAGGGCTTTTGATTCCTCCAAAACTGTCCTTAAAGCATGCTGTAGAGCAGAACCCTATCCCTGAAATGAGGTTTTTTTAAGTGGTGGGTACATTTTACTTTCCTTTGCTACTTCATCTTCTCTATTACAGATCACGATATTAATCACATTGATAAGAGATTTTTTTAAATATTTGTTTTGTAGGTCTTGTCCATTTTGTTTTTGAATAGTTGTTCTTGAACACAGTCCAAGAATAGAGTCATGTGAGGATTGTGAGTGCTTGTGAGAAAACTCCAAGAAAACAAGACATGAGTCTTGTAACCTCAGTTTCTTCAAAACACAGAATTGATCTTGAAATTTGTCTTGTGTAGCACATAGGAGTGAGTTTACCTCAGCTGTTGTTATTCATATGACTCATATGTTATTCACATTCATATTCCATGTTCTATGGAAAAACATGTTTTTACCACATGCAGCTTGTCCTTGTGATTGTAAACTTTACTCAGGTGACTCTTCTTAACCTTCAGACTATAAACTGTCTGATGCTCTGAATAAAGTCGGCTATTGCATGAGACTTTAGTCTGCCTCATTTTTAGCCTCTACTGTCCCAGGTTCATGCCTCCAGCTAGAGCAATAAACAAATAGTTACAATATAAAGAATCCTGAAGGGCTGATATCTTAGGCAAAGAAAGGGTGAACTACTCCCAGTCAAGCAGTCCATTCAGTTACACACCCAAGTTGGCCTTTCAGGTTTTCCACAACCTTGGGAATGACTGGCCATTTTATTTCAGAGCTGGCGTCCCAAGAGCTTCAGTGACTATCTAAGGTTAACAGAGTGCTCAGGAAGCAACAGATCCAGCCCCTTATTTTCAAGGCTTGTGCTTTTCAGTTACTTTTGAAACTTGGGGTATAACATTTTGCTGTTGTGTATTAAAAGCAGCAACTCTTTGTATGCCCTTACTTCCTCGTCAGCAGCACACAGACCCAGGTCCCTTCTCTTGAACACACAATCTACATAGACACTCTGGTTTATCTCCGAGCTACTTTTGTCATATGTGATGGCTATGCAGGAACAGTCTTTATATGGCCAACCAAAATGTCAGTTTTCATTTTGATTGCTGCAGTTGTAGAAAGCTATATGTACCATTTTCAACGAGTCAACCAGTAGCCATGGTGAGATGGTAAAATTTTGCCGATTATCTCACACTCTTCTACATAACTGTATTATAGTCCACACACATTTGAATATACTACCAGCCCTCACCACAGTCATGTTCTCCTTACATTGGCTTCAAGTGTTTTACTTAATGTTTCTAAGCAACCAACTAAAATTGGCAGCAGTTTATTAAAAGGAAGGAAAATGATTACTGCTTATCAATTTAGCACGGAGTGTTCCCGAGTATTGGCTGAATGAAACCTAAATGACAGGTTTTCACAAATGTAATTTTGCTTTTTTACTGTATTACAATATCCTCCGATATTGCAGTTGCATATGTCAGGATGAAGATTTTCCTGTTCTATTTATGATATTGATATGAGGTTTAATTAATCGCCATAGTTATTGGTTTTTTTTCTTTTGAATTAGATTTTAATAAACCATCTGTGAGAAAAGGCAGAAAGCCTATCTCTAGAAACAATGCCTTGATATTTGGGGACATAGGAGCAGCTGTGAGCTGTTATTTTTCTTCCCTTAATAGCTAAATGTCACATCCTGTAATTTGGCTTTCATTCACTGATATGAGCAAAGGATTCAGCTCCTTTCAGACTTAGATTTCATTAACACGTGTGTTAACATTCTGCAGTTTTTTTTTCAGTCAAGTTACCTTTAGAACTAAAATTAGAACGCCTGATTGGCCTCTGATTGCCTCACTGGCCTTAGCATTACCAGTTCTCTTATATAAGATCCCCCACCTCCCATTCTCCAATGCTACCAAAATCAAATTCTCTTACTAACTTGATTTCACTGCTCTTCTACCTCAGCATGGTATTAATAAAAGTGAGTGGGTATAAAAATGTATATGCATATAGGCTTAGTTTGTGAATAAGTTAATTTACAGTTGAATGAGTCTGTTTGTGTTTAATAGTGGGTGTTTATAGCCAGGTTGGGAAAAGTGTGTGGGAAGGGCTAGGGAAGGGTAAGCCTAGTGAAGAGTGAGAAAAAACTAGAAGTATCCCAAAAAAATCATTTTAACAAGACTAGGCTTTATTTCGTTTCTGCTAAAATGCCTTTTCCTGTTAATAAAAATTTCTAAACTTAAGTCATTTATGGAAATATTTAATTTTACTTGCTAATAAAGCAAGCCTTTATCAAATATTTTTTACATTAGAAATCACTAGATCTTTAATGTTTATATACTTAGTAAGAGATATAAAACAATCATGGAAACAAATGTAATTGTCTGTTGTGTGGTCAGCATCACTCTCTTCTCACTCACATCACTGAGTAGTACATCACAGCGTAGCTCCTAGACAGGCAGCATCAGCATCACCTGAGCCTGTTAGGAATCAAAGGCTTAAGTCTATCCCAACCTGCTTCATTACACACTCCAAGGGGGGCTCAGCCATCAGTGTTCCAAGCTTGCTTAGTAAAGCTTGAAAGCCATACTCTCTGGAGTATGAAAAACTGAAAACTCTACTATCTTCTAATATGAAAGTTTATTTTAAAATAGACTGTCTTAGTTAGCTTTTTATAACTAGGACCAAATAACCTGAGAAAATCCATTTAAAGGGAGGAAAGATTTCTTTGGAGTCACTGTTTCAGTCCATTGTCACTTAGCCCATTATGCATGGGACAGAGATGAAGAAGAGCAGTTGCTCATCTCGAGGCAGCTGGAAAGTGAGAGAGAGAATGAGTATGAGGATAAGATAAACCTCTTTGAAGGCACATACTTCTAATAAGTAACTGCAGTGGTTTGAGTGAAAATGACCTCCATAGGCTCATAGATCTGAATGCTTGGTCACCAGGGAATGGCACTATTTAGTAGGATTAGGAGGTGTGGCCTTGTTGGAGCAAGTGTGTCAATGGAAGTGGACTTTGAGGTTTCAAAAGCCCAAAAGCCGAGCCCAGTGGCTCTCTCTTTCTGATGCCTGTGGATCCAAATGTAGAACTCTTAGCACTTGTCCAGCACCATGTCTACCTGCATGCCACCATGTTCCCCGCCATTATAACGGACTAAACCTCTGAAACTGTTTGCAAGCCCTAAGTAAATGCTTTCCTTTGTAAGAGTTGCCCTGGTCAGGTGTCTCTTAACAGCAAAGAACACTGACTAAAAGAGTTATTAACCTTCTTGCCCTAATTAGGCCCCACCTCCTAACAGTCCATTCAACTCCTATCTCATCAGTAGACTAATCCATTGATGACATCAGCACCCTGATGGTCATTTACTACTTACTGAACATTGTTCTTAGTGTTAAATATACTTCAGGGAAGAAAAACACATTAGAAGAGATTTAGATTCCAATTTTGTTAATCAAAAAGATATAAAATACTAAAAGGAAAAGTAGATAAAATCAGCTATTGCAGTTAAGAGAGAATTTTCTGTTTTCTAAAATAAAAATTAAAAGCCAAGTGCCAGATTTTGTGATTATAGCGGCAAAAACAGTACAGCTTTTCATTCTCTCTAAATCACTACATAAAACATAGGTTAACTATGTATCAGTGTTTAAAATCATGAACATAAGTTACAATAAAATTAACATAAAATGACCACTTAAACCCCTAAAGATAAGCAGAACATATAACCAAAGTAAGTTCTCCCTGGTGTTAGCTGCTGGGCAGAAGGTATCAGGAGAACGAAGCAAAGCTGTCTGGTGGACCTTGGAATAAGAGTTTCAGAATAATAGTTTCAAAACAGTAAGAATCCACTGCTAAGCTCCGGAGGCAGGTTCTAGAACAAAGGCTGACACACTGGAAGGATTTTGACAAGAGCAGGTGATGTCGGTCTCATGATTAGGTCTGTGGGAAGCAATGAGCTCCCTGAAAATTGTCTGTGATAACTGATGGCCCTTCCCAGCCCAGGGCATGCAAACTGAGCTTATAACAGAATTGAGCAGCATAGAGACCGAAGAAAAATACTGTGTGAGTGAAAGTAGAAGGGGGATGTGGATAATAGAGATCTCAGAAAACAGACTTCCATTTGTTTAGATTCTACATAGAAACAGCAGATGATAGAGGTGTATGAGGTTCTGAGAGTTCAAAAATAACATTTTCAAGTGAAACTTAGCAACAAAAAGGATCATGGTCAAATTTTGTAATTTTCAATTACAAATCTTTATTATAACAAGGAACTAAGGAACGGCCTTGAAGACAGTGAAAACACATGAGAAATGCATGTCCATAATAAGTAAGATCTTACGTATATGTAACTACTTGACGAAAATGATAGAACACTTGAAAGAACAAATATAGGTCAGAACAAAACTGAGATATAAGGGACAGGGAAATAAGCTCTTACTTATTATGTACACTGATAAGAAAATGCTAAGACTTACAAATGATAGAGGACATGTATAAGTGATTTGCATGTTTCTAAAAAATTAGCAGGCATTAATAATATTAAGTTTCACTGAAACGCTCCTTGAAAGACACCTTTAAAAAGGAAGGAGAGAGAAAACTATATATTTCATTGATAAAATGGCTTTGGGGAGAAATGGAGATAGGTAGTAACTCTGTATTTATGTAAGGTATAGCCAGATAGCTGTTAAAAGCTCTGAATTTATGGAAGGCACAGCCTAATAGCTGTTAGATGTGAAGTGCCATGGAGTGCCATTCACTGGGATGGGGTTTTTGTTACATGATCCCAAAGTGAATGCCTTATAAAATGCTCTATTTTCTGTTTGTGTTGGGTTACCCTAATATTTGCTAATTTGGACGAGTTTTGATTCATTACATTACATTCTCTTCCACTTCACAGTGAGAGACCTACCACCAATTTGTCTTGATGTTAGACAAAAACAACGTATGTCTCTGGATGCATTACCATCTGAAGTGAAGGTCCCGGCCCTTCCAGAACCTACCCTTCCTAGCCAGCCCAGAAGTGTGAAAGACTTTGAGTAAGTTCCAACTCACTCTTTTGTGTAGACTGATAGTGATCTGCATGGCAATGCTTTACGTGGCTTAACGTCTTTACCTGAAAAATTAGCTGAACTTATAGATTGTTATAAGATGTCAAAGTGAAGACACAGAAGACATCTTGACAACTTATCTCAAATTGAAGTTATAAATAAATGTGTGAATAATGGATAGTGGATATGTTGTAGCAAAAGAAACCAAACACCAAGAGAATCTTGAGTTAGGATTGGCCTAAAAGGGTGTGTCAATAAAATAGTGAATTCTACCACACACACACACACACACACACACACACACACACGAATTCATCTACTATGTAGCATACTATAAAAGCTGTCAGAAAGTCAAAATGCATAATTTGAAACACTAAAGTGGGAATGGGAAAGTAGAGACTCAAGCTGTAAATCACAGAAGCTCCAGGAGCCGGACAGTGAAGGAAAGGAAGAAGTGAGAAAGGAACATGTCCAAGGTGGCTGTTTTAGCTGGGCAGGATAGTGCATGTCAGTGATTCTAGCACTCAGAAGCCTGAGGCAGGAACACCCCAAATTTGAGTCCAACATGGACTACAGAACAACACTCTCTTGGGGAAAAAAAAACTTTTGAAAAAATAGGTAAATGAAAAGAGGTAAAGCTAAATTAATATTTTAATACAATTAACTATAGACTTATATGCTATTTTTATATCAACTATAACAAATTTGTGTTGTTTTCATTACTTAAAATTGTATAATGACACTCATTTTTTAAAAAACAAATGCTGTTTTTTCTGAATGATGTTTCTCTCCACTTATGGTTAATATATGGTTTTGTTTGTTTTGCTTTGTTTTTTAGGGAAGATTTAGAAAAAGCTGAGTCAACAGGAAATTGGAAAACAGTACATGCATTTTATATAACAGCGTTTGATTCCTTTCCAGAATTAAATGCTGCATTTAAGGTACTAAATAATATATAAAAGATACTTTCCATTCGCTTACAATCTTAAATAAAAAAAGAGTTCTTCATTTTATAGTTAGTATTGACTTAAACAGTATGTGTTTTTTAATTATATGTATTGTCTTAGTTAGGTTTTTATTGCTGTGAGGAGACTCTTATAAAGAAAACATTTAATTGAAGGGGCTTTGTTGCTTAAACGGCGCGCTGGTCGTGGCTGGCCTCTGCCCGCGGTGGCCATGCCGGCGGAGGAGAGTGCTGGTCGAAAGAATCACAAGCCATAGTTACCTTTTTAGAGCTTTATTGGGAGAGAGGGGGGAGAGGAGAGGGAGAGGGAGAGAGAGAGAGAGGACAGACGGAAGGAAGGAGCAGAAAGGTGAAAGACCCCCGAAGGTAGTCTTCCCTCTGGAGAGACCCTCGCCCAGAGATCACACCGAGACCACAAGTCAGATGCAAACAGCAAGAGGCTTTATTCAGGGACACGGGTACCCGGGGCGACACAGTCACTCCAGAGGCTCAAGAGACTGGCGCGCCGACGGGCTGGAGTGGAGGGTTTTTATAGGGTCGGGGAGCAGAAGGGCGGGTACAGAAGCAAGAAGCATGGTTTACAGGGTTCTGATTGGACGATTCATATGAGGCCATGGTTTACAGGGTTCTGATTGGACGATTCATATGAGGCCAGGTTTACAGGGTTCTGATTGGACGATTCATATGAGGCCAGGTTTACAGGGTTCTGATTTTACAATTCATATGAGGCCAGGTTTAAACTCAGGACAGTTCGTGGTTTTTCCCCGAGCTCGACATGCCTGCTGACTTGGCTCTTATCTAGGGTACAAATTGTTTTTCTGAACTTTTAGTTCCCTGTTCTGGGGCCAGGTGGCCGACCGCAGATACCCTGTTTGTTCCTGTGCCCATGTCCTCTAACTGAACTTTCCCCGTACGTACTTTTCAGGCCTTGCTCAAAATGGCGTTAGGCTAAGCAAGTATGCTGGGGCCTTTCAAAGGAAAGAGGGATGCACAGAGGGCCCACCCGCTTTTTAGGCTGGGACACCGTCGCAGGCTGATGATGTAATTAAGGACCGAATCCTTACATCCCAGACTTTCGCTTATTAAAAAAAGCAGGTAGTTGGGACTAGAAGCATCGTTCCTCTCAAAAACTGCTTCCAACTGACTTTTGGACATCGGTTGGCTCTGGGGGGAATGGAGAAGGGGAGTTTTCTGAGGTAGACAGGCGTTGTGGAATGCTGTCTGTCATCCATTTGCCCTGGAGACATGTATCCCTCTTGGCTGTGGCTGGGAACTTTTTGTTTGACAAGATTCTGGTGACACAGAAAAAAAACTTAGAGAGATAAAAGAATCATTATTATTTTATGTTGATATTTATCTGAGGTAGATCCGGCCTGTCCCTATGGATTTTGAAACATGTTAAGCTTTATCAGAGACAGATTATTTTAAAGCACCTGTTTTTTTTTTACTAGTTTGGCATCCAGGATACAGGTGATCAATTGTTAAAAGAGATGGGAATGGGGGGGGGGGGGGGGTTGGGGGGAAGGTGAGGGGGACGGGAGGGGGGGAACAAGGAATCCGTGGCTGATATGTAGAACTGAATTGTATTGCAAAATAAATTTTAAAAAAAAAAAAAGCATCTCACAGTAATAGATGTTTACATTAAAGTCTTTTTTGTAGTGCCCAGACACTTTTCGGTCTGGGGGTGTAAATACCTTAAGCTGTTACAGTTTCTTTCTTGTTGATCTCTGGACTCTGGTTCTGTGGAGGTCCTGTATCATTGGCTGAACAGTGAGTTAGAACAGGGAACTGGGAAGAGAAAAGCTTGTGGTGCATGAGAATTTATTTTTTTTGGAATTAGGGACAAGGCAAAGATCAGGGCCCTGTCTGTATGCACGTGAGAAACACAGGCAGTGGATCTGGAGTGAAGCAATGAGCTCTTATTTTAGGTGGAAAACTTTTTTCATTAAGTAACTCTGAAAGTGCAATTAAATCTGGTGAGGTGGGTAAGGCTGTCCTCTGTACCCGACAATAAAGGAGAGGTGACATCCCAAAACTCCCAGGACTGAGTCAGTGGCTCTGGTGTCCAGAAGGAAAGAAACGGATCGCTTCCCTGCTGCATTCTGGGTCCCCTGCCATGTCTGTAGCCAAGCCTAGGTCTGCTGGAGGTCTTAGCTTGATGTACTCATGCATCTTGGCGCCTGGGGGCAGTCAGCTGACTCATTGTCTTTCTAGGCAACACTTTTAACAAGGCTGTTGATGGCCTGGCAGGGCATTCACTAGCCTGTGGCCTTTTCCTCACTTAAAACAGGGACCCAACAGCTTTTGGGAGTCAACGAGTGCCAGCACTTGGCAATTTTGTTTTCGGACTTTTATCTCTTCCCTGGCATACCTTAAATGTCACAGATGACTCTCTTGCCTGTGGGGTCAGGAGCCTTGCTCTCCAGATGCTTAAGTTTTAGTCGGGGAGGTCTGGGGAACAAGAGACGGATTTTACTTCGTGTCCTGAATTTTTTTGATAATTGATGGCTTAAGGACAGCTTTTGGAAGATCTGCCAGTAGGCAGACTATAAACCGATCCTTTTGGAAGACTTGTCTGAGGCTATAAGTTGATTTTTGGCTTAAGAGCCATCCTGACTACTGTAAACTTATTTGTATGGATCTTAGCCGCTTCCAGACCCGTCTGTGCTTCTCAAGGCAGTTTGAGAATGAATGGGTGGAGTTAAGGTGAGTTAGGGCAAGTCATAGAAACCGCCCAAGCCTGCCCATTTGAGCCCGCCCACTGCCGGCGGAAGTCAGACAGAAAAGGTTGCACGTGGCAGACGCAGAAGTGGAGAAGGAGAAGGGTTCAGAGCTTTAGCAGAAAGCTTGGAGATAAAGTAACTTCTTATTTGTTTGTTTGCTGGCAGAAGTTCCCGAGACACTGTTATGCGACCAGGTTTACGCTGTTATGTGGCCAGGTTTACCAGTGCCTGCCCCTATCCGCCAATGTAGGTGGCAAATGTATCCACTCCTTTGTCTCATGGCTGTAGCCGAGAGAAAAATAAAAAATTAAAATAACAAACCGGGATCAAACTATAATCTCGGGCATCCCCAAGAGTGGAGAGAGATCTATGAATCAGTTTAAGTTACGAGTCCTCTTCGTCAAGGGATCGTGAGGGCTGCGACTGTACTGTAGTTGGTCCACCATTGAACCCTAGACACCATTTACTTCCTCATCAGGATCGAAAATGTGCCTGCCCTTGCCAGTACACCCCCAGGGTGTCCATCACAAAGAATATAGTTCAGACTACAGCCGTGAGAACAGCAGACCCACTGTGGTGACGGCAGCAGTGCTGTGTGGGGGTCCAGCGGAGGCAGCGAGGGATGTGCTCCTAGTCTCGCGGTCTCACTGGATGGGGGAGGAGGCGGCAGGCAGGTGGCAGCGGTCACAGCAGGTCCTTGGTGCTTGGTGGTGTATCCAAGTCACGGCACCAATGTTGGTTAAACGTGCACTGCTCATTGCAGGCAGCAGCCATGCCAGCAGAGGAGAGTGCTGGTCGGAAGAATCACAAGCCATAGTTACCTTTTTAGAGCTTTATTGGGAGAGGGGAGAGAGAGAGAGAGGGAGAGGGAGAGAGAGAGAGAAAGAGAGAGAGAGAGAGAGAGAGAGAGAGAGAGGGAGGGAGGGAGGGAGGGGGGAGGGAGGGAGAGGGAGAGAGGACAGACAGAAGGAAGGAGCAGAAAGGAAAGAGAGGGACGCACAGAGGGCCCACCTGCTTTTTAGGCTGGGATGCCATTGCAGGCTGATGATGTAATTAAGGACCGAATCCTTACAGGCTTGCTTACAGTTCAGAGGTTCAGTTTATCATGGCGGGGAGCATGGCAGCATGCGGGTGGGCATGGTGTTGGAGAAATAGCTGAGTGTCCTACATCTTGCAGGCAACGGAAGTCACTGACTGTCACACTGAGTGAAGCTTGAAAAAAAAAGCCCGCCCCCACCATGACACACTTCCAACAGATGTGTGGCCCAGATTAAAGTGTGCCTTCCAGCCTCAAGGTCTGGATTAAAGGCGTGTGTCATCCAGCCTCCTCCAACAAGACCACACCTCCTAATAGTGCCACTCCCTATAAGCTTATGGAGGCCAAACACATTCAAACTACTATATGTATCAAAATACTATTTGTGATTTAGTAAATATTGTATTTATTTCACCATTATTAATGTTTGATTTCTTTCTGTTTTAAAAACATTATTAAAACCTTTCTTATGCACTCATTTACTCTTTGGGGGTCATTAGACAATAAGATTAGTTGAGATAAAAAAAAAAGTATGGTTCAGATGTTATTAAGAATAATCCATGATTTGCCAAACATTTAATTCTTTAATTGAATTTGCAGAAAGATGCCACTTCCTCATTTAATACAATTGAGGACTCTGGGGTTAACACTAATTTGGTGAATGCTGTATTCGATGCCTTACTTAACACTGTAAGTATTGTTAGTGGACATATTCCTGTAGTATAATTCTATGTTCTTTATTGCACAACTCTTTTTTATTTTTTTAAAAAAGATTTATTTTTATTTTTAATTCATGTGTATGTTTGTGTGAATGTATGCTATGTGTGAAAGGGTACTCACAAAGACCAAAGAGCACATCTAATCCCCTAGAGCTGGAATTAGAGAAGGTTATGAGCTTCCTGTGTGGGTGCTGGGAATTGAACTCAGTTCCTTTGGAAAAGGAGCAGGTGTTCTTGACTACTGAGCCATCTCTTCAACTCCTCTATTTCAAGTGCAGCCACTTTATAACATAAATTCAGTAGAAATTCAGATATAATTTTATGATAAATAGATTGGAATTTCCAGAAAATTGGATCATTCTTTTCCTAATTAACTGAGAATGGAACAAAATACTTCTGTATCTAGTCTGTATTTAGAAAGACTTTTTAAACTCATGCAAAAGTGATTTGTATGATTCACAAAGTTTAGTTGTGAATCAGTCACAGGAAGTACTATTAACACTGTCTCAGAGTCAGTAGGTCTTGAGTATAAATTAAGAATTTTCTTTAGTTTGTTAATGTAACTAATCATATACTTTTATTTTCAAAGGTCAAACCAGCCTTGAAAAGTTGGAATAAATCCTACATGGCCATAATGTATAATCCTTTTAATGTTTTTGGCTCAATTTGTAATATTTTGTTGAGTGTTTACATCTATGCTTAAGAGAGATATTGGTCTATACCAGTGGTTCTCAACCTTCCTATTCTGTGACCCTACAGTTCCTCATGTTGTGGTGACCCCCAACCATAAAATTATTTTCATCATTACTTCATAACTGTAATTTTGCTGCTGTTATGAATCATGTAATATTTTTGGAGATAGAGGTTTGCCAAAAGGATCATGGCCCACAGGTTGATTACAACTGATCTATACTTTTCTTACGATTTTTTTGTTTGGGGCATTAGGTAAAATTTTTTTCTTTTATTTGGCTATTCAATTCCAAAGGTCATCCCTGAAAACATATATACACATAACATTATACAGACTGAGCAGGTTATACTTGTGTGTGTGTGTGTGTGTGTGTGTGTTTCGTGTACATATACACATGTAACAACTAGTGAAGAAAGAAACCATGAATTTGAAAGAGAGTGAAGAGGGCTGTAGAGGAGAATTTGGAGAAAGGAAGAGAAGGGGGAATAATGTAATTACGTTATAATCTCAAAAGAAAATGCAATTTTAATAGAACATAACTTGGTTGCACTTGCTAAATTACCAAGCATAACTTGTTAGGATTAAATGCATCACAAATAGCCAGGTATAATTGTGCATACTTGTAATCCCAGCACTTAAGAAGCTGAGGGAGATCAGATGTTCAGGGCCAGCCTGGATTACATATTGAAACCTTTGGCACAAAAAAGGTATATTTGATTCTATGTGTATATATATATCCAAAATATATGCCTGCCATTTTAAATTAGTAAACACGATACTGTTCATGATTTTGTCCTCTCAAGGAAAGGAAAATTAAATTGTTTTTCAGTTACATAAAACTATTGCTGGTCATTAAAGTATCACCATATATATTTCTGAAGATTGTACTCTATGTATCCCAGAGAGCAAACTCATAATAATCTCCATCATTAGTGCTCCCTGGAGTTCTCAGGTGTGAAATAGATACTCCTCTTAGTACCATTCTACAGTCATTAAGTCTGATTGTAATTATTCAGATAGATCTGTAAATAAAATGAATGTAAAATCACAAAATATCTTAGCCATAATTATATCTTCTTATTTTCTTTTGCCTCCAGCCTCAAGATATTCAGAAATCAGTATTGAAGGGAATCATTAACAGCCTGTTACGAGAATGGAAAGGGTAATTGTAACTTGTATTTAATCTGTATAGATGATGTAGATATGTATCTCATGTATCCTTAATATAGGTATGTTTTACTCTTAGGAAGTATCTTAGATGAGTTTTAATATTGACATGGATCAGAAAGGATCATAGAATACTTGAAACAAAGCTGTTTAGTTTACCAAGATTTGTAATTTCTTGGGATCTGTAAATAAGCATAATAAAATCACTGAATCTTTCAAAACTGTATGTAAATATTTCTGTGTGCAGGCATATGTGCTGTGCAAATATAGGATGAGTACTAATTAGTAACCTTGGTCTTCTGGGTTGCCAATACAATTTTCTCAGAAAATAAATTACTAGTCTTCAAGAAAACTTGTCTTACTTAGCAGAAAACTCAGGTGAGCACCTCAGGCTGAATGGCCTTGGCTCCTTCCTGAGCATGCCAACAGAAACAAGAACAGAAGACAAGCTCAGATACTCTGTTTCCTGTGCCTGCTAATTCATGTAAACATAAACGACACTGCTAGTTTGATGGAGTCCATCGGGAATGGTAAGGACGTGAGACAAAAGCAGTAGATAAAACCCAAGTCCTGAGCCTACAGCAGTCGCTCGTCAGAAGCCTTGATAGCTAAGTGCTGCCTTTAACCTGGGATCCAGTTCAGGATCTTGGGTTACATAGGATTTTATGTCCAGAAGGCTCCTGCTGTGCATCTGTGACAGTGCACTGTAGACCTAGAACGTGAGAAATATTGGTTAGATTTGAGACTAAAAATCTCTTACAAAACTGATCATGTTAAAATCAAGATTAACACTGAAAAAAAAAAAATACTATTTTTCAGGATGCCCAAACTAAAATTCTTTTAGTTAGCAGGTAGATGTGAATTGGTTTATAGACATTTATTTTCCCCTTTTTATTAAACATAGATCCTTTTCTCATACAATATAATCTGAATACAGTTACCCCCGCCAAGTCCTCCCAGTTTCTCCCCACCTCCTCTCCCATCCAGATCCACACCCTTTCTGTCTCTCATTAGAAAAGAACAGGCTTCTAGGAGATAACAAAACATGACAGAGTTGTACAACCACCACCATTTCTGGCCGGGCGGTGGTGGCGCACGCCTTTAATCCCAGCACTCGGGAGGCAGAGCCAGGTGGATCCCTGTGAGTTCGAGGCCAGCCTGGGCTACCAAGTGAGTCCCAGGAAAGGCGCAAAGCTACACAGAGAAACCCTGTCTCGAAAAACCAAAAAAAAAAAAAAAAAAAAAAAAAAAATGACAAACTAAAATTATTATATTATTATAGATAATTATAGATAAAACAAAACCTGTCATATGAGGTTGGACCAGCCAAACCCATAGAAAAACAAAGAGCAGAAAGAGAAGGCACAAGAATCAGAGACCTACTCCTTTACACATCAGGACTTATCATGACAGTACTAAAATATATACTGAAAGCTATACTATGTATGCAGAGGACTTGGTGCAGAAACGTGTGGGCCCTGTGATTGCTGCTTCAGTCTCTGAATTCTTGTGACCTTTGCTCAGTTATTTTAGAGGGCCTTGTTCCTCTGGTGTCTTCCATCCCCTCTGTCTCCTCCACTCCTTCTGCCTCCTCTTCCATGGGGTTCTCTGAACTCTGAGGGGAGGGGTTTGATGGAAACGTCTTGTTTAGAACTGTGTTCCAAGGTCTCTCCCACTGTGTGTAAGTGTCTGGCTGTGGGTCTCTGTATTTATTCCCATCTGCTGCAGAAGGAAGCTTCTCTGATGATGGCTGAATAAGGCACCAACCTATGAGTATAGCAGAATATCATTAAGAGTCATATATTGTTCTATTTTTTTTTTAAGACCAATTGTATTTGGTTTTACTCTAGGTCTCTGGACTATCTAGTCTCTGGTTGTTGGTCACCCATCCAGTGTCAGGTATGGGTTCCATCTCATGGAGTGGGCCTCAAGTCAAATCCGACATCAGGTGGTCACTCCCACGAGCTTTGTGCCACCATCGCCCTAGCGTATTTGGCAGGCAGGACAGAGTGTAGATCAAAGGCTCTGTGGTTGAGTTGGTGTTTATGTTTCTCTTTTGGTGGCCTGCAGAGTACCATCTAGTGTCACAGACACTGGAACATGGAAATAACAGTTCTATGTAGGCACCAGCTCTGTCTCTCAGGGTTCATTGGGTTGTGTGGGTGTTATCTTCTTCAGCAATAGGGTCTTGCTGTCAGTTTGTGGAGAACAACCTATTGTCCTGGAAACAGTTTGAGTTGTTTGGGAATTTTTATGGAACCCTTTCAGCCGACAATTAAATGAGATGCACTCCCATCCTGGCACTGGAGCTTTGTTTAGTGACAGGAAGTGGCCAGTAGCAGTTCCAGCTCCCCCATTATTTAGAGACTTCATTAGGATCACCTTCCTATTACAGGAAGTTCCCACTGCATACTGCCACTCAAGTGCCCTTCAATTCTAGCTGTCTCTCCCTTCTTCCCTCTCTCAACCTTATCACCCCTCCCCCTTCCCAGCTGATCCTCCTGTTCTCGTCCCCTCCCCCCACTCCAGCCCCCCTAAATCTATCCTGTTTTCCCCTCCCAGGGAGATTGACTGTCCCCCTGGTCCTTTCCTCTATACCTAACCTCTCTGAGTCTATGGATTGTAGTTTGGTTATCATTTATTTAATGGATAATATCCAGATACAAGCTAATACAAGCCATACTTACCTTTCTGGGTCTGGGTTACCTCACTCAGGATGATTTTTTTTCCCCAGTTCTATCCATTTGCCTGCAGATTTCATGATGTCTTTTTTTAAATAGCTGAGTAATATTCTGTTGTGTAACTGTACCACATTTTCTTTATCCATTCTTCTGTTCAGCATATAAGTTGTTTCCAGTTTCTGGCCGTTATCAATAGAGCAGCAATGAACATGGCTGAGCAAGTGTCCCTGTGGTGGGATGCAGCATCCTTTGGGTATAAGCCCAAGAGTGGTGTAGTTGGGTCTTGAGGTAGATCAATTCCCATCAGTCACACTGATTTCCATAGTGGCTGTATAAGTTTGCACTCCCACCAGCAATGGAGGAGTGTTCTCCTTACTCCACATCCTCACCAGCATGAACTCTCACTTGTGTTATTGATCTTAGCCATTCTGACAGGTGTAAGATGAAATCTCAAAGGAGTTTTCATTTGCTTTTCCCTAGTGACTGAGGATATTGAGCATTTCTTTAAGTATTTCTCAGCCACTTGAGTTTCCTCTATCAATAATTCTGTTTAGGTCTGTACTCCATTTTTAATTGGGTCATTTGTTTTTATATATCAGTTTTCTTTAGTTCTTTATATATTTTGGATATTAGCCCTCTATTGAAAGTGGAGTTAGTAAAATTTTTTTCCTATTCTGTAGACTACCACTTTGTCTCAATGACGATGTCCTTTGCCATATAGAAGCTTTTCCGTTTCATGAGATCCTATTTATTAGTCATTGATCTTAATGCCTGTGCGATCAGGGTTCTGTTCAGGAAGTCTTCTCTTGTACCAGGGAGTTCAAGGCCATTCCCCACTTTCTATTCTTTTTTTTCTTTTTTTAAAAATATTTATTTATTTTTGGTTGTGAGCCTAGCCTTTAACGACTGAGCTATCCCTCCAGCCCAGTTGGTGGTGGCATACGCCTTTAATCCCAGCACTCGGGAGGCAGAGCCAGGCAGATCTCTGTGAGTTCGAGGCCAGCCTGGACTACCAAGTGAGTTCCAGGAAAGGCGCAAAGCTACACAGAGAAACCCTGTCTCGAAAAACCAAAAAAAAAAAAAAAATTATTTATTTTAAAAAGGTTTTTCTTTTTTCATTTTACATACCAATCTCAGTTCCCCCTCCCTCCCCTTCTCCTTCCTCCTCCACCTCTCCTAATCCCACCCCCCCATCTACTCCTCAGAGAGGGTAAGACCTCCCTTGGGGAGTTGACAAAGTCTGGCATACTACCCACTTTCTTTTTTTTTTTTTTTTTTTAATTCTGTTAGGTTCAGTGTACCTGATTTTATGTTGAGGTCTTTGATCCATTTGGAGTTGTGTTTTGTGTAGGGTACTAAGCATGGATCTATTTCCATTCTTCTACATGCAGCCATAAAATTTGACCAGCACCATTTGGTGAAGATGCTCTTTTTTCCAGTGTGTCTTTCTGGCTTCTTTATCAAATATTAGATGTCCATAGGTGTGTAGGTTTATGTCTAGGTCTTCAAATTTGGTTCCATTGATTAACATGTCTCTTTTTAATGCCAATTCCATGAGATTTTTTTATTACTATAGCTTTGTAGTATAATTTGATATCAGGAATGGTGAGACCTCCTGCAGTTCTTTTATTGTTTGGGATTGTTAAAACTATCCTTGTTTTTTTTGTTTTGTTTTGTTTTGTTTTTTTGTGTTTCCATATGAAGTAGAGAATTGTCCTTTCATGAAGAATTGTACTGGAATTTTGATGGGATTGCTTTGAATTTGTATATTGCTTTTGGTAGAATGGCCATTTTTTTACTTACCAGTCCATGAGCATGAGACATCTTTCCATCTTCTGATATCTTCTTCAGTTTCTTTCTTCAAAGACTTGAAGATTTTTATCATACAAGTCTTTCTCTTGCTTGGTTAGAGTTCCCCCCAAGATATTTTATATTATTTGAGGCTATTGTGAAAAGTGTTGTTTCCCTGATTTCTTTCTCAAACTGTTTGTCATTTGTATATAGGAAGGCTACTGACTTTTGTGCATTAATTTTGTCTCCAGCTACTTTGCTGAAAGTGTTTGTTAGCTGTAGGAGTTCCCCGGTGGAACTTTTAGGATCACTTATGATATCACCTGCAAATAAAGATATTTTGAGTTCTTCCTTTCCAGTTTGTATCCCGGTGATCTCCTTCAGTTATCTTACTGCTCTAGTTAAGATATCAAGTACTGTAGGTACAGAGAGAGTGGACAAACTTGTCTTGTTGCTGATTTTAGTGGATTTGAGTTTCTCTCCATTTAAGTCAGTGTTGGCTATGGGCTTGATGTAAACTGCCTTTATTGTATCTAGGTATGTTCCTTGTATCCCTAATCCCTCCAGAACTTTTATCATGAGAGGTGTATTGGGTTTTGTTAGAGGCTTTCTTAACAGCTAATGAGATGATCACATGGTTTTTGTCTTTCAGTTTGTTTATGTGGTGGATTACATTGACAGATTTTTCATATGTTGAACCAACCATTCCTGCATCTCTGGGATGAAGCCTACTTGATCATGGTGAATGGTCTTTTTGATGTGTTCCTGGATTTGCTTTGCTAGTATTTTATTGAGTATTTTTGCATCTATATTCATAAGGGAAATTGGTCTGTAATTTTCTTTCTTTGTTGGGTCTTTGTGTGTTTTGGGTATCAGGGTGACTTTGACCTTATAGAATGAACTGAGAAATGTTCCTTCTGTTTCTGTTTTGTGAAATAATTTGAGGGTATTGGCGTTAACTCTTCTTTGAATGTCTGGTAGAATTCTGCACTAAAAACCATCTGGCCCTGAGCTTTTTTTGGTTGGAAGACTTAATGACTGCTTCTATTTCACTAGGGTTTATAGGTCTGTTTAAATTGCTTATCTGATATTTATTTAACCTTGGTAAGTGGTTCCTACTGAGAAAATTATCCGTTTCTTTTAAATTTTCCAATTTGATGGAGTATAAGTTTTTAAAGTATGTCCTTATGATTCTCTAGATTTCCTTGGTATCTGTTGTTATGTCTCCCTTTTCATTTCTGATCTTGTTAATTTGAGTCTTTTCTCTGCACATTTTGGTTAATTTGAATAAGGGCCTGTCAATCTTACTGATTTTCTCAAAGAACCAACTCTTTGTTTCATTGATTCTTTATATTGTTCTCTTTGCTTCTATTTTGTTGATTTCTGCCCTGAGTTTGATTGTTTCTTGCCATTTACTTTTTTTGGGTGTGATTTCTTATTTTTGATCTAGAGCTTTCAGGTGTGCTGGTAAGTTGCTAGTTTGAGATCTCTCCAGTTTTTGTTTTCTATGTAGGCACTTAGTGCTGTGAACTTGCCTATTAGAACTACTTTCATTGTTTCCCTTTTGTTTGATATGATATATATTCATTTTCATTCAATTCTAAAAAGTCTTTCATTTCCTTCTTTATTTCTGTCTTAATCTATTTTTCATAGAGTTGTTCAGGTTCCATGAGTTTGTAAGCTTGCTGTTCCTTCTGTTGTTGTTGATATCCAGCTTTATTCTGTGGTGGTCTGATAGGATGCAAAGGATTATTTCAATTTTTTTTATATTTGTTGAGTATGTAGTCAGTTTTGGTAAAGGTTCTGTGAAGTGCTGAGAAAAAGGTGTATTCTTTTGTGTTTGGGCAAAAAGTTCTATAAATTATGTTATGTCCATTTGGTTTATAACATTTGTTAGCTCTAGCATTTCTCTGTTTAGTTTTTGTCTAGATGGTCTGTCTATTGGTGAGAGTAGGGTATTGGAGTCTCCTACTATCAGTGTGTGAGTCAATATGTGATTTAAGCTATGGTGTTTCTTTTACAAAATGTGTGCCCTTGTGTTTGGGGCATAGATGTTAAGAATTAAAATATTATCTTATTGGCTTTTTCCTTTAATGACTATGTAGTGTCTTTCTCTATCTCTTCTAATTATTTTTGGTCTGAAGTCTATTTTGTTAGATATTAGAATGGCTACACCAGCTTGTTTCTTAGGCCCATTTGCTTGGAATATCTTTTTTCAACTCTATCTGAAGTAATGTCTACCTTTGATGTTGAGGTATGTTTCTCAGATGCAGCAAAAGGGTGGGTCCTATTTTTGCATCCATTCTGTTAGTCTGTGTCTTTTTACTGAGAGATTGTGGACCATTGATATTGACAGAGATCTATGACCAGGATTGTTGATTTCTGTTATTTTGTTGTTGTTATTGGTGGTTGTGTGTGTGTGTGTGTGTGTGTGTGTGTGTGTGTGTGTGTGTGTGTGTGTGTGTACGTGCATCCCTTCTTTTGATTTTGGTTGTCTGGGATTATCTAATCCCCTATGTTTTCATGGTTGTAGTTATCTGCCTTAGGTTGGAGTTTTCCTTCTAGCACCCTCTGTAGAACTGGATTTGTAGGTAAATGTTGCTTAAATTTGACTTTGTCATGAAATATCTTATTTTTTTCCATCTATGGTGGCTGAAAGTTTTACTGGGTATAGTAGTCTGGGCTGGCATCTGTGGTTCTCTTAGAGTCTGCAGCACATCTGTCCAGGCCCATCTGGTCTTTAGAGACTCCATTGAAAAATCGGGTATAATTCTAGTAGGTTTGCCTCTATATGTTACTTGGTCTTTTTTCCCTTGCTTTTAATATTCTTTCTTTGTTCTGTGCATTTAATGTTTTGATTATTATGTGCTGAGGGGACTTTCTTTTTTGGTCTATTTGGTGTTCTGTATGCTTCTTGTTCCTTTATAGGCATCTCCTTCTTCAGGTTAGGAATTGTTTCTTCTATGATTTTGTTAAAAAATACTTTCTGGGCCTTTGAGCTGGAATTCTTCTCCTTCCTTTATTCCTGTTATTCTTATGTTTGGTCTTTTCATAATGTCACAGACTTCCTGGAAAGGAGTTTTTGTTTTGTTTTGTTTTGTTTAGATTTAACATTTTCTTTGACTGATGTTTTCATTTTTTTCTGTTGTATCTTAAATACCCAAGATTCTTTCTTCCATCTCTTGCATTCTGTTGGTGAAGCTTGCCTCTGTAGTTCCTATTTGAATTCCTAAATTTTTTCTCTTCCAGAATTCCCTCAGTTTGGGTTTTCTTTATTGATTCTATTTCTGTTTTCAGATATTTAAGAATTTTATTCATTTCCTTCCGCTGTTTGTGTTTTCATGGATTTCTTTAAATAATTGATTCATTTCCTTACAGTTTGTTTGTGTTTCATGGATTTATTAATTTCCTCTTTAAATAACCCTATCATCTTTGTATAGACAGTTTTGAGATCTTTTTCTTATGCGTCAGCTGTGTTGGCAAATTCAGGGCCTGATATGGTAGGATAGCTGAGCTCTAATTGAGACATATTGCCCTGGTTATTATTGATGGTGTTTTTATGTTGGCATCTAGGCATCTGGGATTGGAATGATTAAAGGTCTAGGTCGGTGATTCTCAACCTTCCTAATGCTGTGACCCTTTAATACAGTTCCTCACGTTGTGGTGACCCTCAACCATAGAATTATTTTCATTACTACTTTATAACTGTAATTTTGCTACTGTTATGAATCATAATTAAATATCTGATATGCAGAGTATCTGTTATGTAACCCCTGAAAGGGTCATTTGAGACCCTCTACCTAGAGAGTGTAATGACTGTACTGCCTAGTAGGAAAGTTTCTGTGGACCTGTTTCTCTGGCCTGCTCAGCTGGTGTGTTCCCAAGGAATGCCTGCTGGTGTTGGAGGCTGGGATACTGTGATGAGTTGGGGAAAGGGGAGTTGAAGGAGATTGTGATTCATTGGGGGTGGGGTTAGAAAGGATAGGGTGGTTCTCTGCTGCAAAGCTCAAAATGGGACTGGGGGATTGGATCTGGAGGAGCAGGAGAGATGTGGACCCACCATCAGCCTGCTTGTTGCAGTTTACAGACATCTCTGTCATTTCCAGAGTGGATTATAAGCAGAAGCATGTTTTCTTTCTTTAATGCGTAGATAGATATTAAGTAAAAATAATCCATGTTAAACAAAATACATTTTTAAATTGCTGATTATTTATTAGAATTTTAACCATTTCTGTAGTTAGTCTTTTACCTTAAAATGCTGTAGCTTTCCTGAGGAACTTGGGCTTTAAGTGGTACTCAGAACCAGCCAACTGTTTTCCCGCTATACTAGAGACGTGCTACTATCTCAATAAAAATAATGCATGTAAATTGAAGTTCATTTTGGCTTCTCAGTTCTTACAAACACATGTAATGGTCATGTCTTTGTTAGATACTATGAAATTAAACACTTATCTGTAATCAATCATGCATGTTCCTTTTTCAGCCCACGAACAAAAGATGATCTTAGAGCGTATTTTATACTGTTACAGGTAAGTGAGAATTATTGAATTTATATGTCAGTCTGCATGTGCAAATTAAATGATAGCAGATAACTGTTACTTGACAATCATATTAATGCTCTTTAGAGTAATAGTTACTTGTAACCCAAAGACTAACATTGTAACAAACACTCAGAAGCTAAGTTATGTGAGGGATTAAATTATAAGTGACTTCTTGCCTACCTTCCACAGTGTTTGGGAACAAACAGAATGGATGTACGTCCCTCTCCACTCAAACGCTTTCCTTTGAACTAACTGGGACAGGCTACAGAATTTTCCCTTTTGCTCAGTTTCTTAACTTGTCCATAGTTTTCAGTAATGTTCATTAGAATTCTGATAGAAACATAAAAGTTGTTACTATTTGTTATAGCAAAATGATACTTGCTTCCTCATGAGAGAGATGCAGATTCAAAAATATAAAGAGCAAATTTTCATTTTTAATTATTTTTGAAAAACTGTATTATCTTATTTAACACATTTGTATCATTCTTTATAATTTACCAAGTTGTTCATGTATGTTAATTCATTCAAATGTAAAAATATTAAGCTATAGCATTTAATTTCAGTATTGTGATATTACCAGTATCATGTTCAATAAAAGAAACATGGGAAACAAAAGAAAAAACAAAAAAATATAAAGGGGAGAATGACCAAGAAAGATAAAGGAAGCAAATGAGAAAAGCATCAACACTAGAAGAAGAGCAGAAACATGCAGAGAGAGAAAGGCTACAAAATGACACCATGAAGCTGACTGTCTTAGAGGACATGGTAGTCAGCTGTGAGCTCTGCTCACTCATCCCCTTTCCCAGAGCTGTGGCTGGAATAAGTGCTCAGCGCCCTGATTTCACTCCTGCTTGTCAGTTAGTTTTGAAAAACAGTGTTCTCTTTTTGACCATTATCACAATTGGATTAGTTTTTAGAAATTTACTTTTACTTTGTGTGTGTGTGTGTGTGTGTGTGTGTGTGTGTGTGTGTGTTGTGTGTGTGTGTGTGTGTGTGTGTGTGTGTGTGTGTGTGTGTGCGTGCTACATGGGTGGAGTGCCCATGAAGGCTAGTCGCATGCCCTGGAACTAGCATTGCACTCAGTTCTGGGTTCTAAAACCAAACTCAAGTCCTCTGGAAGGGCAGCAGGTGCTCTAAACCACCAGGCCACCTCTCCATCCAGCACCTGAGTTTTAATAATAGTGACTTTGAGACATTTCTGAGATGTACATTGTCATAGAGCATCAGCCTTTTGAAAGATAAGTATGAGTTTTGCTTAGTTGTGAGTATTCTTTCTGTCCTTTAACATTAAGACTTATTCTTTGTGACATATACAACTGATTCGTTTCTGAGTGCAAAGTTTTACAACTAGCATTTACCTGTTTTTCCTTTTTTTTTTCAATCCAGAAAACCCATATTATATTCTTGTTATTTAATTGGATAATAGTGATTGCCAATATTCATGAAAGATGAACCTAAGTGCTTTATGTATGTTTTCTTTTTGAAAACTCAGAACAACTCTTAGGTAGATATCATGTCCATCTTACAGCTGAGGGAATTGAGAGTTAAAGTCTCACAACCACGCCTGATAGCACACAGCTAATATATGGTAGGATCAACCCTCAGACCCAGACCACCAAAGACTGTGCATTGTACTGCAGCAGAAGCCTTGCTTAAATAAGTAGTAAGAACTGCAGGAGCTCAAATGTAGCTTCCTGATTTGCCACTTAAAACTCATTAAGCTTTATGGTTTTCCTTGTCAACACAATTTTAACACAGTTATCTTTAATATCTTTTTCAGAATCCTCAATTTAATATCACATCTACATACGTCATCTATGCTCATTTGCTACGACAGATAGCTACCTTAGTGGAAGCTGACCATCATTTCCTAGTTCACTGGCTTAAAAAGTAAACCATTCTGCAATACTAAGAAGTTTCATAGTCTCTCAGTTTTAAATGTGATATTATTAATTTTATGATAAACTACTGTAAACCTTTACCATATTTGAATGTTTTAAAGATTTTTAGGAATGATGTTTATACTTTGAAATGCTTCTAAAGCCAGTTATAAAATGTATACTCTAGTAATACATAAAAGATACACATAAAAATCTATTTTTAATCTAAGTAACCATGTTTTTGTGAAAATTGTTGAAAATATCTATCACTTACAATTTTTATATAGCACATTTCTGGTTTTTTTTTTTATACATTTCAACTGATTTGCTCAGCCATTGTTTTATTGTGTATCTTTTTATTTCCTCTCTGTTTATTCACACATCTTATTATAAATGCGATACTTTCTCTTTGCCTCATTAAAAATACCAGATTGAAAAGCACATAGCTTCTTCCCCCAGAACTAGATTTACAGTTAACAGACTTTTCTCTATGATGGATAAAAACTAAAAGGGCAAAATATTTCCAAAATAAAATTTAGATGTTGTTGCTACGCAGAGAAACCCTGTCTCGAAAAAAAAAAATTTAGATGCTGTCAGTTCTTGTAATTCACACTAGTTGTGTTTACAAAGCCCCCATCAGTGATGAACTGGCTGACGTCACTGAGCCTTTGCTCATGGATGGTTTATTAGGAGCCTCTGAGACAGTCCTGTCTGCTTACCAGGCATCCGCTTTGTGAATGCTAATACTTGACTTCATTCCATGTAAGTTGATTGGTTACGTTGAGATCGTGACAGTTGCACTATAAAGCATGCCAGTACAGGTGTCTCACACACATTTTCTCTATACAGCACACCACATCCTTCTTGTTCATCGGAACTGATCAGCACTTAATTATTACACTGTAGGATTTGGAGTTTTGCTTTTGGTTTTCGAGACAGGCTCTCACTCTGTACCTGAGGCTGGCCTAGAGCTTACCATATATCCCAATGGACCTCTAACTCACAATCCTCCAGTCTCAGCCTCCCAGTCCTAGGGATTACAGGTATATATCGCCATGCCTGCTTGGAGGGCCATTTTTTGAAATAACAGAATCATCAAAAAAAAAAGCACGAAAATATGGAAAACATGCCATTAGACTGTAAAAGGGACACTTGCTTCTGGTGTGAGAACTGATAGAAGCGTTAAAGTGCTGCCTTGCTGACCCTCATTCATGCATGCCGAATGACTCAGCGTTCTCCCCTTTGTTTAATGTCCACAAACAGCCATGAAAGCACAGTGCTGACCTGTGGGGTAAGGAATGCATGTTAGCAGACAGGTTAGTCTGCAAGTGCAGGATCTGTGAATAATGAAACTGACTAAACACTGAAAACCTTACAATTATATTAATGACACTACAATAATTTTGGTGTTTATTTCTTACCTGAGAAGCAGTATTCATGGTAGAGTTTCTTATCTTTTGAAATGTTGTCAACTTAATAAATATAATTTGAGAGTGAATAGTCTATATTCTGTGTGTATAGGATGTAGTTTGATCTCTAACAAGTATTTTGACAAAATAAGAAATGAAATTTTGATTGGAATTATTTCACAATCTTTGCCAGATTATCCCAGAAGAAATTCAAGCAACTAGTAGAGAGATTGTTGCAGTTTGTGTCTTTACGCCTGTTTCCGGCAAAGCCTGAAGAGTTTCCACCTCTGACGAAGTGTTCCTGGTGGATCCCATCAGCCTCCAAAGTACTGGCTTTACTCAGTAGGTTTCAGGTCTTCTCACACCCTCACTTGTCTCTTGAGAAGTAGCAGAGTCAGACCTTAAGGACCTCTGAGCACTAAAGAGGGAGCTTTAACTTTTAAAGCATTATTTTAAAGAAGGAAATTCATTTTCTGTTTTGTTTATGAATTTTACAGTATATAATTTTTTAATTTATAAATTAGATTTATGGGAAAAGCATTGTTTCTGCAGTATATTATGGTCTTAAGTACATGTGATCCACTAAGTATTAACTCCTGAGAAAACATGAACTCCACTAATTACAGAGGAACCCTACAAGGGACAACACTGGGGAGAAGTGATGAGTGGATGACCATCTGCACTCTTCTCCAAATATTTTTATGATCCTCATCACAAGTTTTTTTTAAGTAAAAAATAGCTGCATTTGACCAGTGTTTAAAAATGGCCTTTTTCATTGGAACTGCAATTATTGAAAACAGGAGTTTAGTAGCCAGTAGGTACTAAATAGTGTGCTTATTACTATAATGTATCACATACATGTTGGAAAAGAGCACTATATGAGAATTTATCTTCACAGATACTGCCAATAATTTGATTCAGCCTCCCCTTATTCCTTATACTGATTTCTATAATTCTACCTTGGATCACATTGATCTCATGGAAGAGTATCATACTTGGCAGAGCTTTGGGAATTCTCACAGGTATGATCAACAGCTCATCTACCTAACAAAATGTTATTTAAAATAATAACTGGATTTTAAGTTTATATTACAAATAATATAATTCCTGTACATAGAAATATATATTATTTAGATACATAGCTTTAAAATGTCATTGTGTCTATCAAAAGGTTTTACTTTTGTTATATTTTGAGTTTATACACATGTTAATATAGTTTTGTTTTAGTTAATAACGTGTTTTCAAGAACAGCAGGGTTCTTCCCTAGGTACGTGGTTTTTCCGGAGCTTAGTATTTTGTGTGCTGTCTACCACAAGGGCTACTTGCATATTTTTTTCCCTGAAGGACTAGAAAATAAATATTTTCAGTCGGCCAACAATACATATTGCTATTTTAGCATGAAAAAGCCCTAAACAATATGTAAATGAATGACTGTGAATGTTCCAGACTACTTCACAAAGACTGGTGATAAGCCATCTTGTCGTAGAGGCCAAAGTGTACCAGTGCTTAATCTAATTCATTGTCACACACATATGGCCACTTAATATACGTTCATTCCTTCTCCCTTAATCTGCACCCAAATTTATTTATAGAAATTTATTTATTTATTTATAGAAAGAATAGATATTTCAGAGAAAAGCGCTTCATGGTTTATTTAATGCAACAGATTTTCAAAATGCTTTGCAAAATTCTTGAATACTCTTTTTTGGGATAGGATCGATAATTTAATCCACAGTTGGATTAAATTATCGATCCTATCCCAAAAAAAAAAATGTATTCTCCAAACATGAGATATCCAGAAGATTTCTTTTTTCTTAAGGAGTTGAAGAGATGTAATTGTAGATATAAATAGCCCAGAGAACCCAGATAAACACATGGATTGGTTAAACTTTCCAGGAATTCTACCAGAATTGACCTAAAATTTATAAGGACCCTATGATCAAATCTCAGTGCACACATGAACAGTCAAACTGGAAAACAATTTTTCTAAAGACTGTAGTCAGTCTGAGGAATATTTTCCTGGTAGAGTTTCTTTTACAAAGATACTTGCTTCTATTTTAATATAATTGTGGCCATAAAACAATTAAGAGTTGCATTGTTTCATTGACAGCTTTTAATACAGAGCTTCTTCCAGTGGCAGGGCAGCTTACCAACAGTGTGCTCCACAGGTGATCCAGTTGATCCCATCTGCCACTGGCAGTCAGCTGGAATCTAGAATGGGATCTGGACCTCAGGGCAAGTCACTACTGACCATGGGGTGTTTATCTGGGTACTCCATGTACATGGTATGTTTTCTGTGTACCAAAATGACAAAGGCTGAGAAGCACTGTTTTAAAGTATATAATGAAACCAACATATATCCTCTTTAATTTCATTGCATTTTCTTTTCTTTCCAAACTTTGAGTTAGCTTAGTCATTCACTTACTACTATTATTGCTGTTATTATTACTAGTACTGAGCAAGTTGTGTTCATTATCAGTTTTGAATCAGAATAGAAGCTGTCTAGTGTTCAGCACAGCAGGCTGTCTCTTCTTTCTCGTGTCTTCTTTGCAACCAGTGGCCACAAATGTCCCACCTCCTCTGTTCAGATGGAGTACATCTAAAATGGATGGATTCCTTGCAGTTACTTCTACCACTGAGCTCTTCCCCGTCCCACAGTGCAGCCCCTTCTGATGGGAGTCTGACCCCCAAAGTGTCACTGCTGCTGTGTTCATTCTTTCCACATCATTTCTGTCTGTGTACTTGGTGGCTTTCATACACAGTGTAAGACTTAACTCTGATCTGGGAGCCAAGTTACTTCCATACACTTTGATAACAGTGTTATGTTTTTATAAGTACATGCATTTCATATTTTTATACCATTAAATATAGTACTACTGACATTTTTCTAACTTCTTATTATGTTACTCTTAAATTTATGGCTGCTTTTTGTATGCTATAATTATTGCTATATTTCCTCATTTCTGATGTCTACACATCAGAAATAGTCCTTGAATATTTGATATTCTTTTGAACATGTAAATATTCTGTCCTGCTTCTCTACCATCAACACTCTTGCCTCCTGATCCTGCTGTTGGCCATGTTTTTCACAGATGATAATGTAGGTGACTATGAAAATGGAAATGATTTGTGTGAATAATGTAAATGACGAGCACATATTTAGAAAGTTAGCTGTGGTTTCCTATGGAGAAATAAGGTGCTGCACTTCTAGGAATGATACATTTTTTCATAGATTTGTGGATATAAAGTCATGCGCATAAAATCTTTTGTAAATGGTAAAACACCATACAAAAGTAATGTTTTCTATTACAAGAAGGGTACCTTAGATTCCCTTAGTGTAATTTTGCTAAAAATGCACCATTTTGCTTTTTCTGTTTTCGCTTGTTGAGCAGGTTTTCCTTCTGTCAGTACCCATTCGTTATTTCTATAGCTGCAAAAAAAATCATTATTCAGAGAGACTCAGAACAACAGATGATAAGCATCGCAAGGGTAAGCCAGCTATGAAACCTATTTATGCCGACTGTAATCAATATAGTAAATAATAAATAAGTTAAATGTCTTGTGATTGTTTCAGTGTAATCAGGAATTGTCAAAAATATAATTTGTTATTACCCCTACCAGGTAACCCTGTTCACAGTATGAGAGATAGAACACTCATCTAGTCAGCTTCCGACTGTATTATAAATACAGCAGGAATGTTTCTGATAGACTCAAATTTGAGGAGCTTATTGGAATCCATTTTCTATAGAGCTCCTGTTCCACATAGCCAGAGAATTATCACTGAAAACCATGGTGAGACCAGGAAGGCCTTAACACAAATCACTCACACTATAGCATTCTCTGGAGTTCATGAAAACAGAAACAAGCAAGACATTAGATGATATAACGCTGAGTATATGTCTTGGAGGAAATTGCTTCTCAGTACATGAGAAACCCACAAAAAGTAGGACAGACTTTCGAAAAATTGTAGAGCCTACCACTGTGTTCAGTATGGCCCAGGAAGAGCCCAGACTACTCACCTACACACTTGTACATCTCAAGCTCCTACTGTGTAACAAGATTATATATACTTTTAAAATGAGAGAAAAGCTTAGCTGTGGTCTTCTTAAAAGAGAAAGAAAAACAGAGTGGATAGAAATCATTTCCATGTCTTGTTCCAGAGTTTAAAAACAAAGTATAAATTATGATATTTCAAAATATAAAAATAAGAATAGTTTATTCAGCAATTTAGTTCCCAGATATTTTTTTTCTGTCACAGACAGGGACAAAGTTTTTGGTGCTTGATAAACTCCAAAAATAACTTGCATTGAGTATGAGAATATTAGAAGAAATTGTATTGCCTATAGCTTCAAAGAGAATTCCAAAGCCACACTGCCCCTGAAGAATGAGTTTAATTGGGTGTGTTCAGCACCAGATCCTGGCTCAAGGGTTAATCTGTATAGCTAGTCATCTGGCATTTTGGCTTAGTTGCATTTCTGTGTCGTGTGTCTTTTTTTAAGTTTTTTTTTTCACTTTGGCTCTGTGGTTTCTTATAGTTTTAAGTAAAATAGAGAGGGCTAGTTTATCCAGATTTCTCTAGTAATCCCTGCCACTCATGCTTAAGGAGTCAGGTGTCTGCTGAGCTGCATTTCTTGTACTGGAAAGGAGAGCCGCAGAACACGGGAGGGAGGAAGTAGAGATTCCAGAGGCATTGTTAGTTCTCACAGGTTCTTCCTAACTGTCATGCCACTCAAATGAATGACTGGTGACTCTTTTGACACAGCTTATGCTATAGTCTGAAATTGTAAAAATAAATAAGTTCTGTAAGACTGTCAAATTCTACCTTCCTTGACTTCTTTCATTTGGAGCGCTTTTATGGCAAATGCACATTTCCAGTGGAAAAAACCAGTAAACTTGTCTTCATTAGCATCAGGGTAAATGCAGTTAGTGTCAACATGTGACAGCTTCTTAGGGGCAAGAGCAGGAAGAGAAGGGTAAAACAAAAGACCCGTTACATAGACACTGTCCAGAAACACAGACTTCTTGGTAAGACAGGGCCCAGAAAAGCAAAAAGCTACTAAGTCTTAACATTGGAGATTGGAGGCCTGGAGGAAGTCTCAAATTCTATAGATTTGGGGCATACAAATTACTACACTTCAGATGTCTGAAATATTCATCCTTATCTGCACAGACTTCATCTTCATTGTCACCAAAGACAAGGAAATAGTCCAGTAATCGTTATCTAGATGAGTAACTATACACACATGTTGATTTTCTATAGTAAATGACATTTATATATTTCTTATACATTTTAATATGTTGGTTTTTATATACTCAGTGCTTATATTTTGAAGAACATGAAAATGCATTTTTCACATCTTTCATATCTGTATCACTCAATAGATCTGTTGTTAACATTTTGGTAAATTTTCTTTTGGTAGTCTCTAAAATCAGCAGAGGTAAAGCAGTGTTATATACATAATTTTGATCCCTGTTTGAACACAGTTTTCCTACTCAGTTTTAGTCGCTGCATTATATTCCATTAACTAGATCTGCTTAGGATAGTTCTAAAGCTTTGCTTTTATGAATAATATTTTTATGAATATCTTGTGGAATAATTTTTTTCTAATCTCTAAAATTCCCAAAAGTAGAACTATTAGAGTAAAAGGTCTGAACATTGGTAAAGACTCTGACACCCGCAGATACATTAATTTACTTTCTAGAAGTTGACTATTCTTTTAGAATAAATTCACTATCTAAAATAGATTAAGCCTGAGTTTATTATCAGAAATACCTAAATTGGTTTAGATGCTCACCTCCCCCCCTTTTTTTTCCTGTTTTTTCGAGACAGGGTTTCTTTGCGAAGCTTTGGCTGTCCTGGAACTCACTCTGTAAACCAGGCTGGCCTTGAATTCACAGAGATCCACCTGCCTCTGCCTCCCAGAGTGCTGGGATTAAAGGCATGTGCCACGTGGCCTGGCTAAATGTCCCCCTTTTATTACACAGAAAACTTTGCTTTTGAAGGACTGAGCCTGGGGAAATTACAGTGCAGCCTTCTCACTATAAAAGTTGAGCGAGAGTTCAGTACCATTGTTCCAAAATAAAACAATAATGTTTCATAAGCTAAAATGTATGTAATTGCTTTATGAAATTATTTACACGAGAGATAGCATAAACAAGAATTAAGCTATTTTGACTAAAGTGTTTTAAATGAAATTATAGTTTAAGTAAAAGTGAAAATGTTTGCTTTCTTATTTAATTAGCAAAGTCTGGTGGATAAAGTGTCTCGAAGACAAAGACCTGACATGAATATGTTATTCCTAAATATGAAAGTAAGGCGGACACATCTGGTTAGCGACTCACTTGATGAGGTATAATTTATTCCAAAATGTCAGTGATTAAAATAAATTCAACTATGTGACTTACTACTAAAATTTTATTAAGTTATTATTTCTATGTGCCAATATATATGCTTCCAAAAATTCTGATGCAGTTAAGATAAATTTTGTATCAATAAGCTTTATTTCATTTTAATGTTTATTAATAGTTGATTAATTCCTTAGAGGAGTTGATGTAGAATACTTAAATGCATAATTCATGTTTCTTAGTATGCTACCTGGATTCTAGACCCACCCATCTCTCTTTCTGATTAGGTGTGTAAATTCTCCAGACCTCAGATTGCTCATCTATAAACTTACAGGTCTGACCTTTAGGGGTATATTGGGCCTATTTAGAGTCACACAAACATTGATCCATGTATGTATATAGCAGAGTTTCCTACATGTACATACTGCAGTCAGACCGTCATGGAGTTAAGACAAGATAATGACTATCATATCCATATCTTTTTTTTAAATTTAGTGTTGAAAAAGGGCATAAGAAGTTATTTTATATTATTGTCTACTAAATTAAAATTTTGGATACACTAAGATTTTTAGGGACTGTAGCATTTGTTAAGCATCTGACCTCTAATTCTTTTTTCTAATCTCTAAAACAAATATAATAATACCTAGCTTTACATGTCTGGCAACATGGATGATGGATGGATGGGTGAATGGATGGATGGATGGATAAATGGATAGATGTTTATGGAAGTAAAAATAAGCTAAAGTCTGCCTAATATTGTTCCCAAAATTAAAAAATAAATGAATTCCTTTTCCATTGCCCTTGTTCTCACTTACTAAATTTCTTCAAATAGTTAACCCGGAAAAGAGCAGACTTGAAGAAGAAGTTGAAGGTTACATTTGTAGGTGAAGCTGGTTTGGATATGGGTGGCTTGACTAAAGAATGGTTCCTTCTTCTAATTCGCCAGATTTTCCATCCAGATTATGGTGAGTATGTAATGTTTGTGACCAGTGTCTCCCCAGGCTTGTTAGAGGTCAGTAGTAGCCCTGACATTCTCATCAGCTATAAATGAAAAATTTGTATAGAGATAACCTTATATCTCTTGAATTAACCAAATGCATGAAAATGTACTGTTGAAATAAAGAATATTCAAAATTCAAAAGCAAGCCCATAGTTTTTTTTCTATACTTATTTGTGAAACTTCTTTCATTAAATAGTGAGTCATTTTAAGAAATAGACGTCTGCTTTCTTGGGAGATAGTTTAGTCAGTAAAACACTGGCTGTGTGAGCCTGAGGGTCTCAACGTAGATCCCTAGCATCCATGTGAAAAGCAAGATACTGGGATAACTCCTCTGTAATCCCAGAATTGGGGAGACAGAGATGGGTAGGTCCCTAGAGCTTGCTAGATAACTAGTCTAGCTTAATTGGTGAATTCCAAATTCAGTGGGAGACTCTGTTTCAAAAATAAGGTGGAATGTGACTTAGGAAGATGCCTGACATTAACCTGTGGCATGCACACACATATGACCATGTGAACACACAGTACACACGTACAAACATGTATACACACATGTATATAGCACAGACAGACAAAAAGAAATAGTAATTCACAAGTTAATTTTTTTTAAGGACAGCAGTCTTCAAATTTTATTTTATTTTATTTAGAGGAACTGCCTACATAATTATTAGTGTCTATTGAATGTTTTCCTTCAAAGGAGAATGTCTATATTCTTTATGGTACATATATCATACATATTATAGATAACATAGGTGTATGTGTAAAAATCTTTCTGGTGATATGACATAGGGTTGCCAAAGATAGATTGAAGTGTGCAGATGATGCTCAAAATTTAGTTTGTTCATAAGCTATAACGCTATAGTTTTTATGAAGTTATCTGGTTAATTTATAACTTTTATCCTCAACTCAAGATATCAAAGAAAAATAAAATACCTTCTAATATATTTTACTAAGATGTACAAATGTTTTCTGTGTAGTTTTTAACATGAAAGATGATTTGTAACAGAGCTGTTGTTAGAGTGATTTGCTTTCAGTAGATATCATATGTATATATATTTTAACAGTGCTTTTTGTAGTGTGGACAAACTGTGTTTCCTCTTTGCAGGCATGTTCACATACCACAAGGATTCGAACTGCCATTGGTTTAGCAGCTTTAAGTGTGATAACTATTCTGAATTCCGATTGGTTGGAATTGTATCCTTTAAACTTTCCACTAGGAGGTGCTACTAGACTAGGGATTTTTTTAAGTTTTTTTTTTCAATCTGTAGTTTAGAAAAATGTTGGTTTAGAAAATTAAACATTATCAAATTTAGTAATTAGATTTTCTCTAATCTGTATAATATGTAATATCACATCTTCATAGCCATAGTCTCAATATGTTAAAGAAAATGGCTGAGTTTTTAATTTTTCCCTTTTACCTCAAAATGATTATTTAAATATCAAATTATTAAAAATTTAAAACATTTTTAGAATCTAGAGTATTTTCCATTTTTAATAAAGTATTTTGTTCTTTTTTTGTGATCAGTTACTCAATTTACTAAATTGAAATTGCAAGAATTAAACCTAGGTTGTTGGTTTTTTTTAAATGTACCCTGAAATCCTGAGACATGAAGGAGATAACCCTAAAAAATTTACAAGTAAATACAATGGGGAATATTTAAAACATACCTGATTATTTTACAACTTTTTAATTTTATGAATCCATTTACCATCCTCTCACCTCTGTCTCAGGTGTGTGGTGTAATTTATTCCTATATTGGTAGAGTTAAAGAGATGTTAGATATCAGACAAGATGCCTTGTACATTAGCTTTTTAAATTCCAAGAAATATAATTGTCTGGAAAATGCAGGAAGAGGAAATAGATGAGCAAGTGCTGAAGATGTTGGGTTAAAAGAGAAAAAATTCCAACTTTGAGAAGTGTAGCATGTAAACAAAAAGATGACCTTCAGTGCAGGGCCGTTTATTCTCAGCCAGAGGACCATGCAGCATGGCATTAATAAGTACTAAGGGCTTTGTGACGTCATTAAAACCAAGATGTGGTGGGGTCCTAAGGTGGGAAAGATGTGGTGCTTATTCTTCTCAGAAAAGGTAGGAATTTAAACGGAGAAGATAAGGAGGGAAATAAAAGACTGAGTAGTTATGGACTTGCTATACAGCAGCATCACACTGGGCCGCACAGGAAATACTGAGCATCCACCCATATAAATCCTGTGCTGCATTTATTGTGATTAAATCCTGAGGATGTATTTGAAGTTAAAAGAGTAAGTGAAACAAAAAGTAACGAAACAAAACTGCACATTGAATAGGAAGTTAATTTGAGATGTTTTATAGATTGTCATATCTAAGGTCTAGAGCACCAGTTCCACAGTATCCAAGAATGCTGAACAGTGCATGGATCTTATGGTTCTCACGGGAGTTAATAAAGACAGCTGTTACACTTTTGAAATGACACTATTCATAAAATTGTGAATTGCAGTCATCTTGCTTCACAATATTGGTGGCTTTACTCAGTCACTACCCAAAAGACCATAGTAAGCATGTCCTTATGTATATATTTCATGTTGAACAAATGTGTCTAAAGTTATACTCACACCATTATTTAGTATTTGATTACAGTTATTTTTAAATCTGGTAAGGTCTTAGTGTTTACAAGAAATAAAGCAATAAAGCACAAAATAATGGTAAAATATTGTAAAGATTATATCAAGAGCATTAATACAGTGACATTTTAAAAGTGGAATTGCCAGACGCCGGGCGGTGGTGGCGCACGCCTTTAATCCCAGCACTCGGGAGGCAGAGCCAGGCGGATCTCTGTGAGTTCGAGGCCAGCCTGGTCTCCAAAGCGAGTTCCAGGAAAGGCGCAAAGCTACACAGAGAAACCAAAAAAAAAAAAAAAAAAAGTGGAATTGCCTATACCAAAAAGGACATTGAAACAGAATAGCAACCGTATAGCACAGTGCAGGTTTTCAAAGTGTTCACAGCACAGACTTCAGTGACGCCAACAGAAAAATGACCCCATCCCTGTCTCAACCAGAATAGGTTGATTTAGTGTAAAGTATTTTAGTATGTGAGAAGGCTCTGTAGCAAAGCCTCTTAGCCTATTTCCTTACTGTGGATTAGGTTTTAGGAATCTAGCGTTTAAATTTTTTAAATAAAAATGTTTAGAAGTTATCACCATAGTAGAGAATTATAAATTATAGTTATAATGCTGTAGTATTATGATTATCATCATTATTGCTACTATCCCGATTATGTAAGTATATTTGAACATATTTTCAGGAGTCTCTCCTTCCACACACTAGTCAGCCTACATGGTTCCTTAGAAAACAGTACAGCTATTCTTACGTCGCCAGTCCTTACTTGGCCCTTGCAGATTGAACTGACAGTATTCCAGATTGTTTACAGCAATTTGCTAGACCTGTGTGTTTAGGTTTCCTTTTGAATCTATAAAATGAACTCCTTTTTAAGTAACTTTAATATGATAACTGACCATTTAAACACTAAGAAATTTGATTTAGACCCCCTCTTTCAGCAAATGGATGTTACCTTCTGCTATATAAGTCGACAAATTTTACAATAAATAAGATATCTGAACTAGAGCCCTTCAAGTTTTAGATGAGTCTACTTACACTATTATCTCATGAACAGCATTGTATATCCATATGCTTTTTCGTTCCAGCTCCTTTAACACAGTCTTATTCAAGCTTTAAATAGCTGAATATGGCAATTTCTAAAATCAGTGCTGTATTCTGCAGTGAATAAAATGCTTGGTGCTGCTTATAAAACCACCAACATACTTGCTTAAATTTAGCAATTTTTATATATTAAATAATTTATAGGAATGCCTATAAAGTGAGATTAAAAAAATCATTAAATCCTATTAAAACAACACGTTTTTCCATGACTTTTGTTAATCAAGAATTATAGTATGTAAATAAAGGGAAATTAAAGAAAGAAGAGAGGTGTGTTGGACTAATTAGAAAGTCAGCGTTAGATCTGACGGAAGTATGTAAGAAGTAGACTGATGCATAATTCAAACCTCATTTGTTGTCATGGATTTTATGTTAATACTTAACATTTAGTATGCATAGCTCATGGGACTAGCTGTTTATAACAGCATCACCTTGGATATCCGTTTTCCTCCCTGCTGTTACAGAAAGTTACTGAGCCCTCCCATCGTCCCTAGTGATCAGAATACACCAGTAGGCATCTGCAGTGTTACCATTGATGACTTGTGTCAGATTATGCCTGTAAGTATGTTCTTAACATCTCATAGTCATGTAATGGTAAATGCCTCTCTGCTTGTACAGTCTTCTAATGCTGTTCTCACTTTCAAAGAGGACTTCCCTTGTAGACCTCTTCTCCGTCTTGCTTTCAGCCCCCACCACATCTGTGGAGATAGTCACCTGTTTTGCAGTATACTTAAGCTCTTACAGAACAGAACAGATTTCTAGGTCTGATGGGCATTGATTTGAATCCAAACCATGCCACCTATTGGCTTTGTGAACTTGGGTGAGTTATTTAATCTCTCTGAACACTAATGTCCTTATGGGAATAATAGGATTTTTTTAATTAATAATTAAAAACAGATGGTGGGCTGGAAAGATGGCTTACCAGTTAAGAGCACTTACTGCTCTTGCAGAGTAACTAGGGTCGCTCCTGGTGCCCATATCGGGATGCTGACAACACTTGTAATGCCAGCTCCAGGGGATCCAACACCTCTGGCCTCTGGAGACACCAGCACATATGTGCACATACTCATACACAGACTTACGCAAGTACACATAATTTAAAATAAATCTTTTTTTTTTTTTTTTTTTTTTTTTTTTGGTTTTTCGAGACAGGGTTTCTCTGTGTAGCTTTGTGCCTTTCCTGGAACTCACTTGGTAGCCCAGGCTGGCCTCGAACTCACAGAAATTCACCTGGCTCTGCCTCTCAAGTGCTGGGATTAAAGGCGTGCTCCACCACCACCCGGCTAATAAATCTTTCTTAATGGTGATAGGCATATCAAGTCATCAAGTCTCTACCAGGCTAGATTTGTATAAAAATACGTGCTTTCATAAAATAAAAAAAAAAATTAAAAACCTGACAATTTTATTTTCACATTTCACAATACAAGTAAAAACTATACTTTTTTTAACCCCACTTCTCCCATCCAAGGCTATTCTCTTTGATAGGAGTGGGGAAACGTCTCCTTTGTCTTGCCACTAGAAAACGCTCAGATGCAGCACCATGATCTTCTGGCAAAACAGAACAAGTACCACAAAACTGATAAAGCCCTCTGCTGTTATCTGTCTGGTCAAGTCATGCCGGGATGAGTGGGCACCATCATGGGGCAAGCAAGCAGTCTCATCACTGGAGACTTGGCCATCATGGGCATGTGGCCTCCCATGGGTGGCCTCATTCCAAGAGCAGGTCCCATAGACATCATCCCAGGAGAAGGGCCTATCATTGGCGTCACAGGAGGACCTCCCATGTGGGGTGCGGGCATCATACAGATGAGGGGGACACAGGAGACTGGGGAGAATTAGGATTATTTCCCTGCAGGGGGAGGAGCAGAGGGTGGAGCTGGAGATATCATTCCTTGTTGAAATGCAGCCATTGTTTTGTCAGGTTCTGGGCCCGCTCTTCTGAGGACGAAGAATAAATGGCTGTCCTAAAATGTGTGGCATGTGTGTGTTCTAACAAATAAAGCTTTCCTGGAGATTAGAGTGTGGAGCTAGCCACTAGTTAACCACAGAAGCCAGGCAGTGGTGACTCAAACCTTTAATCCCAGCACTTGGGATCTCATGCCTTTGATCCCAGTACTTGGGAGGCATACACGCCTTTAATTCCAGCACTAGGAATTCCTGGAGACAGGAAGTGATGTGGCTGGCAGAGAAAGGAATATAAGGCAGGAGGAGGCAGGAACTCACCCCCCTTTCAGGCTATGGCTTGCCCCTTTGTCTCTCTGACCTTTCAGCATTTACCCCAATATCTGGCTCCAGGTTTTTATTATTAAGACCAATTAGAATTCGCACTATAATCTTCCATCCATTTCTGGTAGTAGACTTTCCCATTCTCTTTGTGTATCCTGCCACTGCAATGTGTCTTCTTACAGTTGGTGGTCATGGGTAATATGCATATTGCAGTAGTCATGATAAAATCCCTGCCACTCTGCCAAATCTCAGGCCCTCATGCCTATGCTTTTAATGGAATAGAAATTTATTATGTAAAGTATATAAGATTATTGCAACCCATGACATTACTTATCTTTTCAACTAATTTAATATAAATTAAAAGTAATTTTTCATGAGACTTGGAAAAAATGAAGCATTGAGCCAGTTTCTGCTGTTAAGTTCTTGTTCATAAATAACTGAAGTTGTAAGAAAATATTTCTTCCAGCATTCTCAGGCTTTTCTTGAGAGGAGCATATGATACCCAAAATGTATAAGCCCTTAACATATGTGAACTGTATGTCTAATGTTTAAACAATGCATCCTAAAATAGTAGCACATTTTTAAGAATATATATATAATTGAAAGTGAGAAGCACTACAAATCCACAAACAGTTATGTGGCAGAGAGCCAGGAATTACACTGGAAATCATAGAGCTCAGCACCTGCTTGCCGAAGAGTGGGCCGTAGGGTTAGAGCTCCAGTATGAACTAGATACTCCCTCCTGATTGACTTCAATTTTTCCAAGCTGTGGATGGTAGACATCATTAACAAGTATCATATCTTAACTATTTGTCTTAAACTATGAGTTTACTCTGCAGTCTCACAGATAAGGAACTCACAGCCTGTCTCCCTACACTCTGAAGGAATGCTAGTTGACTGTAAAAGACAGATGACAGATTTATTTTCACAGGAATTGGCCCATGGATTAAAGGAACTCTTATCATATGAAGGCAACGTTGAAGAAGATTTCTACTCAACATTCCAGGTACTGATGAGAGCACGCACTGTCTGTCAGCTGTACATCTTAATATGAAAATGCCATTTGTTACTAAACACTTGATGTTGGGTGAACAAGGACTAATGAACACAGAATCTCAAGACAAGGATCTTACATCTCATATAGCAGTGCAGCAGGATCCTGGCACTCAGGGACTTGAGGCAGAACTGGGATTTTGAGATCAGCCTGGGCTACACAGAGAGACCCTATCTCAGTTCATTTTTTTTTTTTTTTTTTTTTTTTTGGTTTTTCGAGACAGGGTTTCTCTGTGTAGCTTTGCGCCTTTTCCTGGAACTCACTTGGTAGCCCAGGCTGGCCTCGAACTCACAGGGATCCACCTGGCTCTGCCTCCCGAGTGCTGGGATTAAAGGCGTGCGCCACCACCGCCCGGCTCAGTTCATTTTTAAAGGATCAAAGCTATAATGTCATAGAGAAAGTGCAGCAGACACATGCAGGTAAGCATGTGGAAATGAGTTCATCACAGCATGGCACTCCGCTGGGCAGATGATATTCCTGTGACTAATTGGCTTTTTTTTTACCAAAGTTAGCCTACTACATCACCCCACCACAGGAAATTGAGGAGATGCTAATGAGCCAGACCAAAATCCTCATTTCCACCTCTCTCACTTGCCACACAAATTTGTGGGCTTCATGAAAGTATTTAACTGTATTTAACAGGAGGGATTAAGAACCTGCTTTTTACCTCTTTCTTCCTTCCTTCATATATATATATATATGTTTATATATACACACACACACAAAGTTGAGGCTTTCGGCAGTTGTGTGTTTACAGGGAGGGACAGAACTGTTGTACAGATCTGCTCACTGAAGCCCAGTGTTCATCAACAGTACCAATAAACATATCGTGGTATCGCCCATCAGGTTTTTCAAGAAGAATTTGGAATCATTAAGTCCTATAACTTAAAGCCAGGGGGTGATAAGATTCCAGTTACCAATCAGAATAGAAAAGGTAAGTTAGATGCCATTTTTAATTGCAGTGAATTAGTACTTTTCATTTACTATGACTATGTAACAGATGTGAAATTGCTTTCCAGAATATGTACAGCTTTATACAGACTTCCTTTTGAACAAGTCTATCTATAAGCAATTTGCTGCATTTTATTGTGGATTTCATAGTGTGTGTGCTTCAAATGCCCTAATGGTGAGTTTACATTTTTAAGCTTTCAATTAAGTTTTGTGATGGTATAACAGATAGTTCCTTAGTATCTTAGTAGATGAGCTTTTAAAAGCAGAAAACATTTTCTACTTTTAAAAAGTAGATATAACAGTAGTGCTCCCGTTTCAGCCTTTCTCAGAGAGAGAGAGAGAGACGTGACTTCAGATCTTTCTTCCTTCTGCTATGCCTTAAATTAGGACTTTAAAAGCTGTAAGTCGATGGTAAAACTCAGGAGCAAAGCACAGAAGGAGAGTAAATGCCTCGCTCCAGGGGAAAAGCCACTTCTCACTCAGTAAGGAGCATGTTCCCTGCCTACTCAAGGGTCTGTCAGCAACCTTGGGTCTTTAGTTCATCTCCAGAAACCTGGTGGACTCATGGTGGTAACTGGAGTTAGAATGCCATATTGTAAATATCGTATGATTCCTTCCCCTTAGATACCCAGGCACATGCCATCATGCCTCTCACATGTCCCTTTTGTTCTATCATGAAAGATTGGAGTGGCCTTTCATTTGAGTTGTTTTTAAAGAAGAAAGAAATGGACTATCTAGGTGACTTTGGGGACAGTAGCCTAGTTCTTTTCAGCTTGTTTTAGAGCAGTGATTCTCAACCTGAGCATTGCAAGCCCTTTAGGGGTCCAACAACCCTTTCACGGGGGTTGCATATCAGATATCTTGCATACCAGATATTTACGTTACAATTCGTAACAGTAGCAAAATTACAGTTAAAAAGTAACAAATAATTTTATGGTTGGGTGTCACTACAACATGAAGAACTATATTAAAGGGTCACAGCCTTAGGAAGGTTGGGAACCACTACTTTAACATGTTGGCTCAAAGTACCTTTGAAAAAGAAGTACTGTTGAGCGGTAACTAAGTTTTATGACTCTCTGGTAATGGGAGGATAGAGAAGGGGAAAATACAAATTAAATGGCATAGCACTGTCTATTTCTCAGATCTAGTCTCTAAGTGAGGACAAACTCTCCTAAAAGGTGGACAGCTGGTGGGTGACACAGAGCAGACCCAGTGCGCGCTCTGCAGGGCACGGGTGCTGCTGAGCTGCAGGGCTGGCAGAGCAGTGCACGCTGGTGCTCCCTGCTGAGCTGCAGGGCGGGCAGAGCAGTGCACGCTGGTGCTCCCTGATGAGCTGCAGGGCCGGCAGAGCAGTGCATGCTGGTGCTCCCTGCTGAGCTGCAGGGCCGGCAGAGCAGTGCATGCTGGTGCTCCCTGCTGAGCTGCAGGGCCGGCAGAGCAGTGCACACTGGTGCTCCCTGCTGAGCTGCAGGGCATGGGTGCTGCTGAGCTGCAGGGCGGGCAGAGCAGTGCATGCTGGTGCTCCCTGCTGAGCTGCAGGGCCGGCAGAGCAGTGCATGCTGGTGCTCCCTGCTGAGCTGCAGGACGGGCAGAGCAGTGCATGCTGGTGCTCCCTGCTGAGCTGCAGGGAGGGCAGAGCAGTGCACACGGGTGCTTCCTGCTGAGGGCCAGAAGAGTGAGTTTGCTTCCTGCCGAGCTATTCCCTTGGTTTCCTAGCAAACTACTAATTACTGTTTAATAAAATGTAAACCTTTGAAACAAAATACCTTGCTCTAGTCGGAAAATATGAATGAAAAGCATTTTCTTCAACAAAAATTTTTTGATTTACTAAAAAAGTCCTGATTTCTATGATTTGATTATTCAGTTAAAACCCTTCAAATTTCATTTAAGAGCATCATTTTTAATTATGACTTTTATGATTATTGACAGCTGCTTCGTCCAGAAGAAGTTGAAATTCTGGTTTGTGGAAGTCCTGAACTGGATATGCATGCTCTGCAGAGGAGTACTCAGTATGATGGCTATGCGAAAACAGACCCGACTATCCGGTGAGCTCCTTCATCTTCTTCCTACGCTGTGTCTGTAGGAGATTGCTTGTTTGTATGACTTAGAATTCTTCAGTCACTTAAGTTAAATGGTCTGCAGTCCACCCTGTCTTAGTTCATTTCTAAAAATAAGAGAATACTAAAATATGAATGCATTTAGCAATTCCCTTGGGAGAAAATTATATAACTTTCTATCAAAGTATAGAGTTTTTTTCAAATATGCTAAATTTATAAATAGAATTTTACTGGCACTGTGTTGAAAAATAAGACTTTTGGAGTATATAGAGAACAAAAAACAAGCTCTATACTACCCATTGTTACACTAGTTAAATAATGTTATAAAATATTGTTTTATACTATTATCAAACACGTGTGTTAGAGAAACTTTCTCGGAATTTACTTTATTAGAGTCTCAAGTTAATTAGGATTGCATCATTGTGTCAATCTCCTTCTGTAGATACTTCTGGGATGTTGTGCTTGGATTTCCTCTTGATCTTCAGAAGAAGTTGCTACATTTTACTACAGGAAGTGACAGAGTGCCTGTGGGAGGAATGGCTGATTTGAACTTTAAAATTTCAAAGAATGAAACTTCTACTAACTGGTAAACTCTGCATTATAACTTTATTTTTAATATATAACTTATTACTAATTTTGGAATCAAAAGAGTCTTTTAGTCTGAAGTCATTGTCATGTAAAATTCTTCAGGGTCAATGTGACCTTGAACTGGAAGAGACTGTGGCTGAAAGTTCCTGGGCAGTGTTGACACATTCCAGTACTGATGCTGATTCCCTTCCATCGGCTTCTCACATGGCTGGGGCAAGGAGTGCTCTGTGGTCTCTTTCAGCAGTAGCATGTTGTCTAGCGCTCGTTTTTGTATAAGTGATTTTTGTAATTAGGAACTATATGTATCTGAGGCTCTTGGAAGGGGCAGAGGTAACTGTGTGTTAGTACTTGAAGTTCTAGTACTTGCATCTTCTAAAGCTCATGCTCCTCACATGTGAAGTGATAAAGACCATGACTTTAAACAGCTTTCTAATAGTGTAATGGGCAATTAATGCTGATCTTCTTTACTCCTCATCCAGTATTCTGTGGCTTCAAAAAGTCCTTTGAAAGACACAGCTTTCATTATAATCACCCTTGCCCTATGGTGGTTGAATGTTTCTCAAATCCTGTCTTAGTGCTTTCATTTTAGAACTTGAGTTAGCTCTGTGCTTTCCAGGTGCCACCACCCGGTGCTATTACTTGTCACCTCATTCCTAGTTGAGTTAAGGCCTCCTTCCTGCCCAGCTTCCGATACAACTCCTTTTCTGTGACTCTGCTCTGGCCCTGACACACCGGGCATTAGTTGCTTTATTGTAGCTTTACCCAATCAGTTCCATTCCTAGGGCCCATCATTTCTGCTCACACCCACACACTGTCTTGTGTCATCCTTAAAACACACTGCCTGCCTTCCTCCATCCTCTGATTTGTTCCCTTTGCATGTGATAAGTGCTTGCTACCTCTCATGAAGATCCTTTAATGTTGTCTTCTCCTGTAACACCAAAAAGTCATCATTCCCTTATTAAATTCCGTTTTCCTGTGTGACCTTAGATTGAAGTCATTTAGCTCTTACAGCAGAGAGGGTAGGCCTATGTATCTTATTCTCCGCGTAGACACACAGGTAGTAAGTGGTTATTGAATGAATACTTAAAACCTGTGTCAATTATACCCAACGGCTCAGAATATTGCTCTGTGGTTAAGCACAAACATCTGAGTTAGATTCCTAGCACCCAAGTAAAAAGCCAGGTATGGCACGTTATCTTATAACCATGAGCTGGAGGAAGACTAGGGACACATGAGGATCACTGGGGCTTGTGTAACAGCCAGCCTAACCAAAGAAAAGACAAGTTTTAAGGTCAAAGAGCCTGTTTCAGTGAAATGAAGGCAAAGAGTGGTAGAAGAGACAGCCAGTATCCTCCTCTGGCCTCCATGTGTGCATATGAGTGTGTGTACTGCCACACGTGCACATGAGCTTACCCCACAACAAAAATAAACCAAAAGAAGAAAAGATTAGATTTAAAAACATAAGTGAATATTTATATACAATTAAATTTCTGTATGAGTCATAATTAAAGATCTAAAATGAGAAAACTTCAAGAGAAGGTTTTGCATTTGAAGACTTACTTGTTCAACAGAAATTTTTTGGAATATTTGTAGCAACAAAAATATGATCAATTTAAAAGGTAATATGAATAGCATATTTTAATACACAGGCAACATATAAATGTCTCCAATTATTTTTTACTTCAGAGATTATTTTAGGAGCTACCATGGCTTAGTTCTGACTCTGGAATGACTCTAGATTCCCAGCAGGAACCTCCCACTGATGAAATGTAACTGACTGTCAAAAATGCTTGACGTTTTTATCCAGTACAGTGGCAGTACTCGTCAAAGGCAAGGACAGTGTTCCATCTAAAGGAAGACTTTCTGTCCCTTCTCTAAGGCACACTGTTGGAGATTGATGGGTCGATGTTGAATGGGAATGGCAAAGCTTCCCCTCTTAGCAAACAGCTCTGGTTTTGGAGTCAGACTAGACTGGGTTTGAAACTCAAGCTTACACCTCTCCAGCTCTATAGCTTTGAATACTTGATCTGTATATTCCCATGTCTAAGTTTCCTCCTCCCTACACTGGGGATAGCAACCATTTTTAGGTTGCTTTGGGGCTTAAATGAAGCAGTGCCTAGCAGACATAAGCTTTGTGCTTAGCGAAAGCTAGAGGCTCCATAAACCATAACTGACCTAGGATTGTCTTTTTGTATGGCCTTGCAGTGTAAGCTCTGTTGCTGGAGAATTTCTCTCCAGCTCCCACCAAGTCCCGCCAGTCCCGGAGCCCACTTATAAAATAAACATACAGATGCTTATATTATTTAAACTGCTTGGCCATTAGCTCAGGCCTATCATTGTCTAGCTCTTACTCTTATATTTAGCCCATTTCTATTAATCTTTACTTTGCCACGTGGCTCGTGGCTTACCGGTACTTTACATCTTTCTTGTCCTGGCAGCAGCTCCAGGCAGTCTCCCTCCTTTCTTTCTCCTTCCTCAATTCTCCTCTCTGTTAGTCCCGCTTATACTTCCTGTCTGGCTATTGGCCAATCAGTGTTTATTTATATAGAGCAATATCCACAGCAAAGCTCTGATCATACAAAATTCTTTTCAAGTATTCTCTGGCTTATTCTCCATTTTACATACTGACTTTGCTGAAAGCTATTGTGGTGCTGTGAAATCATAAAAACCGAAGAGAAGTATCTGAGATACCTCTAGAAGCTCAAATGAGGATAACAGTGTCAGCCAGGTGAAATGTTGCAGGAGCTGATCAAGAGATTTCAAGGACTGAATGCTTCATGTACAGAGGACAACAGCTTTGAAAGAAGGCCCAAAATGGTTTTTCATAACTTTCTGAGAATCAAGACTGGACTATAACAATATAGTGTCTACTACTAAGCTAGGTGTTTTGCTTAGATCACAGTCTTATTCTCGTAATGTAAGTGCATAGTTTACCATATTGATGAGGAAACAGATGTGAGACATATTAAACACTTCAAACAAAGTCCCACAGCTGGTAAGTGAGGGAAACAGTATTTAAATTCAGATCTGTCTGACTCCAAACAAAATGCTTTTCAAATTAGAGTTTAATGAAGGCCGGCATACTGATTGTCTTGTCACAATCAGTATGTCACATGTTCCTGCTACCTAGAATGGCACTTGATACTTAAGTACTCAATAAAGAAGAGATGAATCATCACATAACAGTAAAAAAGATAGGAATATATGCAGTGTTTTTTAAACTTTTCCTAGTCACTTTGTACGTGTTTTAAGACAGTATCCCTTAACTTGTGTTGTCCCTAGGTTACCTGTGGCACACACTTGCTTCAATCAACTCTGCCTTCCCCCATACAAGAGCAAAAAGGATCTGAAACAGAAACTCATCATTGGAATCTCAAATTCAGAAGGTTTTGGACTTGAGTAACCTAGAAGACTTGAAATACAGTATTTTATATGTAGCATTCACTTCCCTCTTATTGTGCCTTTAACATTTTCATGTTTCTGTTTCAAACACTTTCACAAAGCTCACCACTTTTAAAATAATGAGGGTTTTTTTTTTACTCAAATGCGAAATATGTGTAGTGAAGGCATGATTTTTAAAAAAAACAGAAATGTATTAATAGAGTAAGGAAAAGAGCATATGGCAGAAACAAGCCTGGGTCCAGTGCTCTTTTTTATAGCGTTTTGTTGTTTTCCATATGTAGTGAGTCACAGGTGTCCACTGGGAAAGCCACGTGCAGTAAAGAGTGCGTTAGGACGTGATGGAACCCAGTGGCAGACATGTGCTGGCAGCACGCTGTAGCAAAGCAGATAGCTACATTACCTTTACCATAAAGCATGTAGCCATATTTTCATACAAAGGTAGACAACAGTATCACCGCAAATGCAGTTTACAGGGTCTTTTGATATATTGGTTTGGGGTCCTATAAGATCTTTTCAACTGTTGCTGAAAAGCATGTAAATAACTATATAACAGCCTAAGAATCATGGGATTTTGATAGTGCCATTTATTGCTAAAGATTTATTTTTACAAAGTAAATTTAGGGTTTTAGATGTGTATACAGCTTTTACAAATCAATAAAGATGATTGTACAAGAGTATTTTCAGACCAATTGGATTCAAGGTTATATTCTTTTAAGTATTGTTAGTCCGCATGCTCACTGGCGGTAAATCGGTTACTTGAGTATTCTGTAATGTTTGTATAATGGTCATTTCTTCTTAAAAATCAAGATAGAGCAAATTAGACCTAACTAGTCATTGACTACTTAAGTTAATTACAAGCACAAAAAAACTGCCATTTTATATATTTTGATGTACAACTTATCTACATTTTTGATCACCAGTTACATGGAAACTAATTTTTGGAAAATGTAGGATAAGGTATTTGACAAAAGTGAAATACAATAAAAACATTTGTGTCAAAATGATCTAGCTTGGTATAAAAGAGAAGTTTGACATTTTGGCTAAAATGTTTGTTTTTCACTGGATTCTAAATACAGTAAATTCAAAAGTACCCTTGTTTTCTATTTCTAATAAAGTAGCATGTAAAAACTGCATTTTTAAGTCCCAGGTTTTTTTTCAATTTATAGTGAATGAAGCAGTTTTATTAGCACGTTACAACATGTCCATCTCAAGACTTCTCTCATTCTCTGATAGCTTTTCTTCAGAAAACTCTGAAGTTGGCATTTGCAATAAGAATGAAACCAGCATTTAGTACCAGCAGATGATCCATAGGCAACTACTGCTTGGCCCAGGTCTTCTCTGGGCGAGGCATTTCCCTGTGGCCCCGCTTCCTGCACCCAACCAGCAGAATTCAAGGGGACAGGAACTCATCAATTTGCCCACAGTTCTGAAGCCCGCCCACACCTGCTAGGACCGAACTTCCCTCCCTGAACTGCTTGAGACTGCAGATGACTGCATTTCCATTTGAGTATACCAAACAGATAGTTCTTCTAAAAGTCTCTGAAAGCCTAAGACAGCTAAAGGCACATTTGGTTTGGTTCATCCATTGTTTTTAATTCATATGCAAATAAAACTGCTTCTCTCTTGTACTGCTTAAACTAGAAAGTACGATGTTTAATGTAGGTTACTACTAATAAGCACAAAGACTCGTGTATACGAAACCAGATTTAAGTGTTTTAAGTAAAATGTAAACCAAGTTCTTATTTGTTAGAGATGACTCATGGAAACAGTGTTGGCTTGGTGTGCATGTCTAACGATGTGTGTGAAATGATAGTTTTGTCACTTTAGTAAGTACACAAGCAAGCCAAATTCAAGTGGCGAAGTCCATAAATACTGGGGAGTTGTGTTGTCTTTTATTAAGTTGAAATTTATAACCATGAATTACTTAGTCACATATTTATGCTCTGTTTTTGTTTACAATGTAATAATACCTCATTTTAAAAGTAAAAACCACTACTGTTACATTTTAATTTAATCAGCTAGAAAATTCATGTAGCTTTTTAAATATACAGTCTGTTAATGATTTCTTGAGTTTTGTATCCGCCATAGTAAATTAAAGCATTGAAAAGTATTTATTAGTATTTATAAACTGTCTTGTCCTTTTTTAAAAACCTATTTATTTTTTTCTGTATGGTAAGTTTTTAGCAGTCCTTTTGTACAAATCTGTATTGTATTGAGTTAATTTGTGTACAAACATTTTCAAATATTAAAATTATACAGTCAGGCTTCAGTTTATTTTTTAAACGCTGGATGATTAATTAAAAGAATAGATTTAAAATATAAATCATACTGCTCTTTACAAGATGTTGTGATTAGGAAAATTGCTAAAACATACAGCTTCAAAAGCTCTGTAGTTAACATGCAGTATAGTCAGCTGCCTTAGCATATTCTTAGTGTGAAACTATATATCTGAATGGTCACATAGATAAGATGTCTGACTAAATGAATACATAGTAGCAATGAAGTACACCCAGAGTGGACATCCTAGCACATTTTATTGACTGCACATAGGCAACTTCTTATCTTCAGCGTTCTTTCTTAAAACCATTCCTTTGGCCTTTTCTCTCCTGCCCATATTGCCTAAGCTTAAGAAAGAGAAGAGAGTGAAAATGAGGAGTGAATGCTGTGGATAGTCAATATGTACAGAAATCTACTTCTAACATTTAGGGGTTTGATTCCTTATGAATAACCTTTAGGAGTTATTTATTGGGGTCAGGGAGAGAGTGAGACAAAGAGACAGAAGGAGCACACATGTTGAGGCAGACATCCATGCCCGGTGTCTTTATCACGCTCCTTATCACCTTATTTTAGAGACAAGAGTCCCTCACTGAACCTGAAACTCACCACTTCCGTAGACTGGCTGGCTGGCATGAGTCTCTAGGATGCTCCTTGTCTCCCAGTCCTGGGTTACAGATGCACCGCCCCTTGGACTTGAGCCTTCTCCCCATCCTGTTGTGGATTCTGTCAAGTTACTATATTGCTATGGTTTGAACCTAGATCTGACAATGACCGGATGACCTTTGAAGAAAGAAGAAAGTGGGTTTTCTTAGGAGGACGTGGGTCAGTCAACCCAGCTAGCCATTCATCCTCAAGACTGCAGTACTTGGCTTTGAAGGGAGACAGCTTAACCTCGTGTTTAACTGCAATGTCTCAATTGCAAAATAAAAATAATGTGTAAGATGGAGATATCCAGTCTACTTGCAGTTTTTAGGGAAGATTAAGTGGGATAATGTGTGAACACACAGTGACTGGCATATGGTAATGACTGGAAAGGGTGTGACATGATACTAAGGTGAGCACACTTTTGCCCACAGCCCCTCAGCCGTCTTACTCTTGTACTAGGAGTTTTGTCTCATACATTAATTTCAACCAGAGTTTAAAGAACACAGGAGCTCTTGAAGCATAAAAATATATAAGAAGAATCTCATTCTATACACAAGGCCTAAGAATTTATACTGATGTTGTACTACACAAGGGTTTTAATGCTGCTTTGTACAAGTATAACAAGGTATTTTTTTAAAATTGAAAACTAAGCACTTTAATGAATAATTTAAAATATAGAAAAAACATCTGCAAAGATTGAACAGTTTTACCAAAAACGCATCTCTATGCTCCTGTGTGGCTGGTGGTTTTTACTCTTTACTCATTGGGGGCCCACCACCCAGCTCCCAAATAAGCACATGGAGGCTTATTCTTTCTTATGAATGCCCTGCTTTAGCTTGGCTTATTTCTAGCCAGCTTTTCTTAAATTATCCCATCTACCTTTTGCCTCTGGGCTTTTATCTTTCTCTGTTCTCTGCACCTTTCTTTACCCCGTGGCTTGCTGTGCAGCTGGGCGGCCGGCCCCTGGGTCTCCTCCTCCCCCTCCTCTCCTTGCTTTCCTCTTTGCTTTTTCTCCTTCTGTTTATTCTCTCTGCCCGCCAGCCCCGCCTGTTTCTCTCTCCTCTCTGGCTATTGGCTGTTCCACTCTTAATTAGACCAATCAGGTGTTGTAGACAGGCACAGTAACACAGCTTCACAGAGTTACACAAATGCAACATAAAAGAGTGCAACACATCTTTGTATCATTAAACAGATGTTCCACAGCATAAACAAACGTAACGCATCTTCAACTAACATTCCACAACACTCCTGTCAAGGTGCTCTTATGTTTCACCGAGTGCTTTTAAAATAAAAAAATTACAGGTGAAATTGAAGCTCCCTTTTATGCTTGTTTATTATTATTGTAGGGGTGTGTGTGTGTGTGTGTGTGTGTGTGTGTGGTACATGTGTGGTTAAACATGCCCACAGAACACATGTGGAGGTCAGGCAACAACTTTATAAGTAAATTCTCTTCCACCTTCATATGGGCTCCAGGCGTCAAACTCAGGTTACCATTTTGCCAGCCCCTGAATGCCCTAGTCTATTCCCAGTATTCTTAATCTTTGCTCCCTCCTTAACCTCTAGTTTGTGTGAATCCTTCCTCTATCATCTTTACGGTTGTAATGTATGTGTCCATACAGTATACGGTAGTCATAGTCACCTGATACTCTGTGTCTCTCTACAACTTTTTTTTAATTCAATACTATCTTTTCTAGACTATTCCCTAATGATTCACTTAAATATAATCCATCCACCTTAATGCACAGAAGAGTTTTATTAAATGGCCACACCTCAGTTTGTTGATCTTCTTGCATGGCAATGGCAGATGTGTGACCCAGGATCTGAGGTGTGTGACTGAGAGCATATTCCAGAGGTGGAGCTGCTCAAGTGAAAAAGCCTGTCTTCAGCCTCAGCAGATTCTTGCTACTTCCAGACTGGTGGCTGCAGCACCCCTTTCCGCCAGCATTGCAGGAGACTTGTCTTTTCCCCACATTCCCAGCACTTGGTTTCAGGGGTAGGGGGTGTTGGAGTTTTGGGGGAGGGTTGTTTTGTGTTACTTTGTTTTAGCTTATGTGACTACTGTGCTTAAATTTGCATTTTCACAGTTAACAATTTTGAACACCATTTACACATCTACAAGCTACTCAGATTCTTTGCCAATTTTTATTCATTGGTTTTTAGGAATTACTTCTTTATTCTAGATATTATTAACCCTTTGTTAACAGGAGTTACAGCTTCAGTATACTCATCTGTAAATTAAAATACTCAGCCCATATAATTGTTAAATAGTTTATGAATAAATATGTATGTGTGTGTTTATGCATTTAGTACAATATCAATGTGTAAAGTATAAGTTGAACTAACTGTATTAATGTATCAGATACATAAAACAAGAATATCCTTATGACTGATGTATTAGGGTTCTCTAAAAGAACAAACTGCTAGTATAAATATATATTACAAAGGGGGTTCATCAGATTGGCTTTCACAACGCAGGCTGGGTAGTCCAACAATGACTGTACTCTGGAGAGACTCAACAGTCCCATTCTGGTGCTGAAGACCTGGAGAATTCCTGAAGAGCTGCTGGTCTTTGGTCCACATTGGGAGGCCCAGGAGACAGTAAGGATGGCAGCAGTGACAGCAGCAGGGTGGATGCACTCAGCAAGGAGCAAGGTGGACGGGTAGCCACTGCTTTCCCCCTGGAGCTCCCTCATACCTGGGCTGCCACTGGAAGCTGCTGCCCACTCCTGAAGGAGGGTCTTCCCTCTTTCGTTAATCACCCCAGTCAACACCCTCACAGGCCCACCCAGAGACTTGTTTTTGAGTTGATTTCAGCCAAGATTAGTCATCACAAATGGCTTACCTTTGCTTCTGACTGGTAAGTGTTCCCTAGTATCGCTAATACTGGCATTGCTGTTGATGCTCCTGTATGAAAGACAATCTTATGCCGTGTCTCCCATTGAATATAGGGAACTCAAAAGACTGTCAGTGTGCTTTCTTTACTTGATTATTTCTCTCTCATGTAATCTTGTCCAGGTTCTAGTGGCTTATAAGCATTGGTCTTATTTTGTCTTTTCCTTTTCTTTGGCCTTCGTGTCAACCAGCTTCGTCTTTGTGTTGTCTCTCAGCCTTGACCCTTCATAAAACAACCTCTTCCTTGGTTTAGATGGACATCCAACCATTCACAGGCTTCCCTATGGCTTCCTCTTTATCCTGAGACGCTACAGGTAACCATGGTAAAATTCTGTGTTCATTGTTCACCTCCCTGTGAAGAATCTGAGGTATCTCGTGCTTGCTCGACTCTCCAGACTCCTGCTCAGCCTACTGCCTTCTCAAGTGTCTTTGTTCCTTTCTAACCAGTCAGTTTCTGTCCACTCCAACCCACTCCAGTCTCTTCTGTAGTCTCCCCAAACCGGAATTCTCTCCCCACTGCTAAGCACCACCCACGAACAAAGCGCCTAGACGGAAGGCAAATGCTGTCTTGCCGCCCTGTGCCAGTCCTCATTTCTCAGGCTGTATTAGTGTTTTCAAATGGATGTGGTTAGGTATGTGCACATCAAGCTCAAGAGCAGGTATTTCCTGTGTCCCCACTGAACACCTTACATAGTGTGGGATCTGGAAGTCACATCAACTCTGATCTAACTTCTTGCCTTACTCCACACGTGCAGCTTGGTAAATCAGTGGTGCTAACTAGAGACCCATGTGGCTAAGGAGCTTCTCAAAAATATTAGCCTGCCGCACTGACTCACAAATGTGCGCCTATCCTGACCTCAGGACTTCAGTGTAGAGCTTCAAGAAAATACCTTCTGGGGACTGTAGAGATGGCTCAGCAGCTAAGAACACTTAGCTTTTGCAAAGGACCCAAGTTCACGTCTCAGCACCCACATTCGACAGTTTACAACCTCCTGTAGCTCTAGCTCCAAAGGATATTCCACCTCTTCTGGCCTCCATAGGCACTGTACTCATGCACAAACCCACTCAAATACAGACATGGATACATAATTGAAAATTAGTCTTAAAAAAGAAATACCTTCTGAAGCCCTCGTCCCAACTGCCATCAACACAGATCCGCCTGCCCACTCCAGCCTATGCAGAGCCTTAGCCTGCCTGCCTTCAATTACCTTGTAGCTCATTCTGCAAACCAAACAATGAGTGGAGGTGGTCATTGCACACTTCGAAAAGAAAGTAAAACTAAGTGGTGTGACCGAATTTTGAGTGTTCATATGTGGATGAGTGTGTATAAGAATGTGTGTGGATGTACATCTGCATGTTCCAAAAGACTGTCACACTTCATTAATAGTAACCACTGGGGTTATGCATCCTTTCTCTTTTTAAAATTTTTATTTAATAAATGTCAACTGTAAACTATCCACTACTTTCTAGGTATTTGCCGTATTTAGCCTTAGATTTCAGCGGAGTGAGACAATAAAAAGCATAGTTGGGAAATTACATGGCATATTCTTAATGGATAAGTACCATAGCAGCATATATGCATAGTATATTTATATCCACTATGTGGAGGCAGTAGCTGTAGAAGCTTCTGGTGTGGAAGGCTTTTTCATCAGATTTTTCTATTGAGCCCTCAGCTGTGATGATACATGAATGATCGGAAGCTTTGGTGACAGGGGTGTGTGTATGGCACCACTCCCCCATGTGAATCATCCTGCCAACAGGTTGGTTTTGTGGCTAAAGAACTATGCTTGCTGGGCTGTGGTGGTGCATGCCTTTAACTCCAGCACTTGGAAGGCAGAGGCAGGCAGATCTCTGTGAGTTCAAGGCCAGCCTGGTCTACGGAGCAAGTTCCAGGACAGCCAGGACTACATAGAGAGACCCTGTCTCAGAAAAAAAGGAAATGAAAAAGAATTCTTTGCGGGTGCTGCAAGACCCAGAGATGCCTTTGTTATACTCAGCATAAGCAAATGACCTCTTGTTCCTGTGTCTACTCCGAAAGGCTAAAATGTGACAGAAATAACTAAAGATTAGGGACAGCTCGCTCATTTGTGTAGTCCAAGAGCTTTGTGAAGTTTTTCCCAGTGGCCCTCACGTGGAATTTCCCTCAGTGCTCTGGTGCAATGGTGACAGGCTCAGGAGAGGACTGTATGGGCTGGAGGGAATTCCTAGTTAGAACATGGAAAGAAGGTCCCTTCAGGAACCCTTCCTGGGATCTGGGGATGCTTAGCCTTGCTCTTCTGGAGTTGTGTGGGTCTTCAGAGGATGCCCCCTTCTCTGGGCCTATGTTGGTCCTCTTCCTGTTTGATGAATAGAGCAGCTGTCTGATTTCCATGACTACCACACTGCCATTTCTTCAGCAGTACTCCAGCAGCTGTTGTAACCACCTCTGTACCTTCATCCATTCCCAAGAGAGGATTTAGGGGTATCCAGAAGGGTGTTATACTCCTCTGTTGGGGTTTTGGGGTGATATATTGTGTACCCTAATAAACTTGCCTGAGGCTCAGAGGACAGAGCCAGCCACTAGATTAGACATAGAGGTCAGGCAATGGTGGCGCACACCCTTAATCCATCACTAGAGAGGCAGAGATCCATCTGGATCTCTGTGAGTTCAAGGCCACACTGGAAACAGAGCAGGCAGTGGTGGCACACACCTTTAATCCCAGTAGTGGGAAGCACACATGCCTTTAATCCCAGGAAGTGATATCTGGACAGAGAAAGGTATATAAGGCTTGAGGAAACAGGCAGTTCAGCTGAGACTTTTTTGGGTGAAGACTCAGGATTTCAGTCAGAGGATTTGTGGAGTTGGCAAGGTGAGGTTGGCTGTGGCTTGCTCTGCTTCTCTGATCTTTCAGCTTTTACCCCACTATCTGGCTCTGGGTTTTTATTAAAAGATCATCTAAGATTTAAACAACAGGGTTTCTGCTAACAACTGTAAGATGAAATAATAAATTCTCTTAAGGACATGTTCACAGAAAAGAGACCTTCTTGTCCCTACACATAGGTATGGATTACAGCATAAGGCTTTGTCTTAGGGTTTCTGCTGCTGTAGTAAAACTCCATGGCCAAAAGCAACTTGGGGTGGAAAGACTTTATTTTCCTTACATTTCTATGTGACAGATCATCATCCAGGAAAGTCATGGCAAGAACTCAAGGCAGGAACTGAAGCAGAGACCATGGAGGAGTGCTGCTTACTGGCTTGCTCCCCATCACTTATTCAGCCTGCTTTCTTATATCATCCAGGACCACCTGCCTAATGGTGGCACCACCCATAGTAAGCTAGGGATTCCTACATCATCATTGAAGAAAATGCCCTACAGACTTGCCTGTAGGTCAGTCTGATGGAAACATTTTCTTAATTGAGGAGCCCTCTTCCCAAATGGCTCAAGCTTGTGTCAAATTGACATAAAACTAGTCAGCACAACTGACTTCTTGACACACAAACACATTACTGATAAACCATAACCTTTTCTTCTTCATTTGTCCCCAAGATAGTATGTTAATATCACAATATAGAACATTCTGACTTTTAAAAATCTCACAGTTATTAAAAATTCGGTCACTTTAAAACTTTAAAGTCTCTGTAAAACTTGAAAATCTCTTTTAAAAAAACATTCAAAGTCTTAACTATGGGCTCCTGTAAAATCAGATGATAAGTATTTTCTTACTCTTAGAAGGAAGAATCAGGACACAGTCACAATAAAATCAAGCAAAACCACACTTCATCAGTGTCAAGAGTTCAGTGTTGATATCTGAGACCCTCTTAGGATCCTCCAGGCTCCAAAGGACCTGAGCAGCTAGCTCCACTCTTGGGCCTCCCATCTGCAGCACAGACACAGCTGTCTCATAGGCTCAAGCCAGCTCCACTCCATGGCTGCTGTTGGCCTTGGTAGTTGTCCCACGGCTCTGGCATCTCCAAAATGCTGGTGTCTCTTTCTGCAACTGTGCCACACTTTTACCAATAGCCTTTTCTGGGCCCTGTTCAAGGACTCTTACCCTGCAACATGCTGCAAACCTCAATTTTCTCCATAACCCCTTCAATACTGGGCCTTCTCCTGCAACTGAGGCTGCACCTTCACCAATTGCCTCTCCTGGCCTCTCTTTAGAGACTCCAGCCCTTCCACACAGTGCCAAGTCTCGGCTGCTTTCCATGACCCCTTCATGCCTTTAAAACCAGTACCACCTTGGTGACTCTTACATGACCAAGTTCAGATGCCAGCATAGAAACAACCTTGGCCACTTGTGGAACACAGCTTCTGGGTGCTCTCAGGAAACACTTCTCAGAAGATTTCTCCTCAGCCAGGCTGGTCTTTTCCTAGCCACCACTAATTTCTCAGCTCAATCCAACCAGTCCAATTGTCCTAGTAAAGCCAAGGTTTCACTTAGTGCTTCTTAATCCAAAGTGTCAACAGCCCTGATAGAGTCTCTAAGAAACTATCGGAAACTTCTTTCTGAACCTTGACAAGCCAGGCTGCCATTGTCTGCACTGCTCTTAGCATGCTTATCTTCTCAGTTCCCACAATAGTTCATTAGACTCTAAGCACTCAATGGCTTTTCTAACCCAAAGTTCCAAAGTCCTTCCACAATCCTCCCCAAAACACCTGGTCAGGTCTGTCACGGCAATATCCCACAGCCTGGTACCTGTTTCTGTTTTAGCTAGAGTTTCTGTTGCTGAGGTGAAACACCATGACCAAAAGCAACCTGAAGAGGAAAGGTTTTATTTCACTTACACTTCCATATCACACAGTCCATCATCCAGGGAAGTCAGGGCAGGAGCCTGGGGGAAGAGCCATGAAGGCGTACTGCTTACTGGCTTTTCCCCCATGGCTTGATAAGCCTGCATTCTTATATTATCCAGGGCCACCTGCCCAGGCATGGCACTGCCTACAGTGAGCTGGACCCTCCCATATCAATCATCAAGAAGAAAATGCCCTACAGACTTGCCTACAGGTCAATCTGGTAGGGGAACTTTCTCAGTTGAGGGTCCCTTTTGCCAAATGACTGGCTTGTGTCAAGTTGATGAAACTAGCCAGCACAGACTTCATGCAACTGTTGATCAGATCGTTCATTCATTGCCTAAGTTTCTGCACCTGATTCCCACTTCTCTTTCAAAGTGGACTCATCCCTGCTGTGTCCACTAATTAACTTCCCCAGGACCAATTGAGAAACAATGTCATCTTTGCTCTGACTTCCCAGCTGCCACCAGAAGGGGAACATTTCAGAGTCTCTGCAGCTCCTGCCTTACAGGGAAGTCCAACTGAGTGCTAGGGAACTCAGAAGTCCTGGCATGTCTGGGCTGCAGAAACTCCAGACTTTCTAGTTCAATAGCATCTGGTGGTGGTTCACAATGAAAGGAGCATCTGCGGTCTAAAATCACTCTCAAGCCAAAGCTCTCAGGAAGATTCAGCTTTGGCAATTCAGTCTCTGCCATCTTATGTCTCTAGGGATCTGTTTCAACTCATGGATACTTAGAAGCCGTAAGTTCCTTCTCAACTGAATTTTGAATAGGATGATCTAGGAAACACATTAAGCCAAAGGTGTGATTAGCTTTGACCCTGGCTTAATCTTTTAATTGTTTAAGTCATTTATCCTGGGGCTGGCGAGATGGCAGAGGAAAAGAGCTTGCTGTGCAAGCATAAGGACATGAGCACCATGTCACAAAAAACCAGGCCACCCACTCATGCCCTATGCCCTCTATAGAAGGCAGAGACAGGAGGATTGCCAGCTAGCTGGTTTAGCCAAAATGGTGAACTCCAGGTTCAGTGAGAGACCCTGTCTCAAGGGAATATGACAGACAAGAACAGAGCAGGACACTTGATGTCTTACACACACGCATGAACGCACGCAAAATCCAGTACCTTGAGTTTACAAGACACTAACAAAAAGGAACAGAGATAATTTTTTATGAATCACTAGGGGAGGGGAAACCATAACCATAATATATTGTATGAAAAATATTTATTTTCAATAAAAAAATCTTTATATGCACTTATAGTATATGAGGCATTTTATACATGCAACTTCACGTTTCAGTACATCTTTTTAAAATTACCACAGAATTGATGTTATTTTCTAAAACTCAGAATGGCCTAGAAATTTGCTCCATATCACACAGCTATCAAGGAGCCCAGAAAGAACCTGAATTAATGTCCGTCTAACTCCAAAATGTCCATTTCATAGGCTTTTTCAACACCATGCAACTTTGAATGATTCCATTAGCTGTAGCCACAGCATAACTTCACAGGTAAAACCAGGAATCAGTCAACCTGAGTTCTAGCCATTCATTTGACACTGACTGTCTAACTTAGACAATTCTGTGTTTACTTCTCCTTGTTTCTCATTGTCTCTTCAGAGAAAAGTGATGATGAATATCCTCAAAATAAAAAAATACAGAATAACAAATTCACCTAGACTAGGAGAGAAATTATGCCTGTAACAATAACTACTTAGAAAGCCATTTCACTAAAAATGCTATGTGTCTGTCACCTGAGGTATCAAAGTACCACTTCCCAGGAAACATAGTAACTCTGCATTACCATGAGATAAAATTAAAGAATTCAACCAGCAAGTAGAAGTGCGAGGAGAGGGGTGTAGGCAGGCAAAAGAGAAAAACAAAATCATCAATGAATAAGAAACAAAAACAATGTAGTTGTTGGAGCCATGAACACTCTTCCTGGTAAGGCTGAGAAATCGTTAAACTAGCAAATATTAAGAAAACAAGAAAGATACTCCGGGGCAGAAATGAAATATGTTTGCAAATAACAGGAGAATTGTTGACACCCGGGAGTCCCCCACTCTGCAGAAGCCGAAATTATGTCAGAAACAGGAGTTTGAAGGGCTGTTTTCCTGTCTTCCAGGAAATGAGTAAGGATTTACCCTTGGAAAGAAGCTCATGGTGGGCATCTTCCTCACTCTTAGGGACTCTACTTCCACTATGCCCTACAAGCTACTTATTTGACCTCCACTCCCAGGCTCAACAGCCACTGGGCAGCTTCACTGAATTTCCTACCAACTCCACCACTCCAGCCATCAATACCTTCCCCTCCTCCCCCATCTCTTCCTCTCCTCCCCCTACTTCCTTCCCATTTGGCTATATAAAGGGAAGTCTCCCCAATAGCTTATCTTAATCCAAAGCATTCTACTTAATAGTTCCTTCTCCGTTGGCCTGTCCCATTGGTAACCTTACCAGAGCCCAGCAATTCTACAGCTACCGTATATCTGTTTACACCGCCACTGCCCCAGTCCAGGCCTTGACCGCTTAACCCCTGGCTGATGTGGGTGCTGGGAATGGAGCTTGGGTCCTCTGTAGGGACAGCAGACTTTCCTAACCACTGAGCCATCTCTCCAGCTCATCTTGAAGCTCTTAGTGTGGCTTTATGATAAGTTTTGGTGTTATATAGGAGGATTGTGGCCTATCTTAAGGAGGTTCATAGGAGCCAAGGTTGGGCAAGTTGGACTGAACAGTGGAATGCCTTCAATCACTGGCTGACACATTTGGCTGGTCTCTGTGACAGCCATCCTGTCTATTCATAGAACCTACCATTCACTGCATTGCTTAGAACCCTTCAACGGTTCTGTGTTGCCAGTAACCCAGCACCCACGTCAGGCAGCTCACAACCTCCTGTAAACTCCAGCTCCAAGGGATCAGATGCCTTCTGGTCTCCATGGACACCCAATATGTGGAATAAACACAAATTTAAAAAATGTGAAGAATTCCAAAAGGAAGATTTATTTACAACTAAGTCATAATCCAACTTGTGTTACAACCAAAGGGTAGAAGAACCATGTCTGAGCATGCTAGAACTTAGGGAACGAAGCTGTTACATGTGTCCCCTCCCTCTACCCCACTAGATGACAAATTTTGAGTAGATAAATTCTAAACACAATAAAGTTAAAGAAAAACAAAACAGTGACGAGACAAAGGGAACTTCTGGGACAAATAGAATGTCCTTTGCCTGATAGCTGTCCTCGATTGGGCTAGAATGTGCAGGTGGGTTTTGAGTCCCATATCTAACTACAGCTGAATACCCACCCCCACCTCCAGGTACTAGTTACATAACCATGAGAACAGACCCCAATGTCTCTAGCTTCCATATTTTCTGTGTTTACACACTAGACATCCATCTAGACAGCAATGTATTCTCTGCCTACACATCTACCATCCTTCGCCTACCTTTGATCTCCACCTACCTTTTAGCTACCTACAATGCATACAACTATATACCATATGTCTTCCATCTATCATTGTGAAATGTTGAAAGGAATGGATGATTCCATAGTCAAGAGAATTAACTATGTTCCATCCCAAACTTGACCAACTAAGAAGGGGAGGGGTGTTTTTATTCTCCTCTTTGTTAGAATGAGAACTTTCTTAACCTGTTCTATGATTGTTGCCCACCCCCAGAGGGGGCTGCTGCTTTTTTAAATTGATAACAACTTAGTAGCATTGGACTACATTTTAACTGAGTTTAGCTCTCAACACAATAAGCTGTCCTAGGCTTGTCCTTCTGTGTAATCATCTGGTCTAGGATCTCTGACTTAAGTCTGAGTCTAGCCATAGTAAGCACTCAAGTGTCCACTCATCCCTGGCAATGACCGTTCATATTTAGGGACACATCTTTCTCTAACTCCTCCGCTTGTATCTAAAGAGGTAGATGAGATGAGAGGATAAGTCAGGGTAGATCAGCTGACCTAGCAAACACACAGCTGTGTGCAATACCAGCTCATTTGGAACTCCTATAAGAGCTCTGCAAGGATGCTCAGGTTAGCAAGGCATCTCTTCTTCCTGATCCCTAGTTACTTCTGTCCTGTGGGCCTACTATGCTGTAGGGCAGTGTTTCTCAATCTGTGGGTTGTGACCCTTTTGGGGTCAAACAACCCTTTCACAGGGGTAGTCTAAGACCATTCCACAATATTGGATATCTACATTACAATTCATAAAAGCAGCAAAATTACAGTTATGAAGTAGCAATGAAATAATTTTATGGTTGGGGGTTCACCACAACATGAGGAACTGTATTAAAGAGTCTCAGCGTTGGGAAGGTTGAGAACCACTGCTATAGGGTATCACTGAAGACCATATCTAGGGAGCTAAAGGAGGAGGTATAATGCACCTGCCCAGGAGATTTCAGAGGCCAAACCCACAATAGTGTGTACCACTTCCATTACACTGGCTGGAGCCAACTGTCCCTCAGGACCACAGGCTGAATGCTCAGGCAAAGAAGCTGCCATTGATCTAGGAAGACACAAAGTTACTAGGAATCAAGGCCAGTGAAAAGAGGGTGACAATAGAATGAGGCACAGTCCTGACAAAGCAAATGTCGCCTTTCAGACGTGTCCTCTGATGGGCCAAAATGGCTGTGTCTCACAGACTAACCAGAGGAAGGTAGATTCGGGTGTAGCTGCTAAGCTGCAACAAGGAAGAAAGGCCATCTCATCCTTGCTCAGGTCCTAGCCTACCCCATGGGCTCAGGCAAGCGACTTCCAGAGCCTTCAAGAGTCAACCATGGAGACAAGAACATCACCTCCACCTACCTCCCTGGCATCTTGGAAAAGCCTGGAGCCTATGTGCCCCTGGTCCTTGCGCACACTCCGGAGGTCAAGAGGGTGTGCCTGTCACTTTTCTTTCTGATTCTGAGAACCTACCAAGATTTCCATAGGGTGATTGGTTCATGGAGAAGGCAGTACCCAGAGTGCTGGTCTAGCTCCTGGTCGTCAAGGACCACAGCATGTCATGGCTCTACGCAGAATGTTTGAATTCAGATCTGGGCTTGGGGAAGGGCCAATCAAAGAATATCTCCACATGTAAAATCAATGAATGAAGGTGTATCATTTTCCTATTGCCACTCTAACAAATCACCACAGAGGCTTCAAACAACACCCATTTCTTGGTCTAGAGCTAGGCAAAATTTGTCTTATGGAGCAAAAATCAAGGTCTTGAAAGGGCTGCCTTCCTTTTGGAAGCTCCACAGAGAATCCGATTCCTTTCCTTTTTTTAAGTCCTAAAAGTTTCCCTCATTCCTTGGGTCATGGCCTCTTCCTTCACCTTCAAACCCACAGTGTAGCATGGACTCTTCTGCTTCCTGTCTTGTTTATAAGAGAGGCTAACACTGGGAGGTAGCACCCGGATGATCCAAGAGAGTTTCTCAATCAAAACCCTAAACTCAATTACATGCAGAAAGTCTCAGTTGCCATGTAACAGTCACAGAAGCCACAGGCCTTTGGACATATTTGGGAGTCACTGTTGTGCCCTCCTCCGGAAGTATTTTTATTCCACACAGTCCCACTGAAGTTACGGTGGGTGTGGTAATAACGATGCTCTTAGTGCCACACTGGATCTTTTCAGTTCATCCACAGCTTTCCTACAGTAGTCCGGCTATTATTCCTGTGGTACCTTTTGATTGAATGTATCTGAAGTACTTGAAAATTAATTTCAGATGTTCTGCTATTCCCAGGTAGAGCAGAAATAATGCTGAGAAGAGAAGACAATCTCTACATACTTAGGCTGGCTGTTGTTTGTGTTAAAGACGGGATGGGGTGGGGATACCTGGACTCTGGCTTTCGCTGAGGGATCAGGATTCCCCCCCTTCACTGCTTCCCAGCACCTCCTCTGCAGAACTGCCACCTGCCCCTGCAATCAGGAGAGATATAGGTCAGGTAATCAGTAACCAGCATTTGTTTACTTTGGGAAAGCCTCGGTACATTAAAAAAAAAAAAATAGGACAGTTCCCATTTCTCAAGGCTGAATGTAGACCTTTCAAAAGAGAAAAGCAAATAAGTCCCTCCCTGCTCTCACTTCCTCAGGCTCAGAACTGGGTCATCAAACTAAACAGGGTTGCCATTGAAACCAGGGTGGGACTCCCAACGCTGTGCCTTCTACTCAACTGTCCATGGCCAAGGACAGAATATGGTTGTTATCCCTGAGATCCTGACTTGGGCTCCTGAGAGAGCACCAGGACCCAGATAAACAGTAATAGCCACACCCATGCCTCCATTCATTTTGGCCTGGGACATTGGTGACCACTGGGCTCACCTGCTATGAAGCCATACCATCTGTGTTACCAGTCTCCTCAGAAATTTGTCAGATAGCCTTCAGTGCAGCCTTATACAACCAAACTATTCTTTCAACAAAAGGTGATATGACTTGTGAACTCCAGGGAGAACGTCAGCGCAGACCAGTGTGAGCATCTCCCAAAATCACCGGGAGTGGTCCCCTCACCGGCCATGCAGGGACACCTGTGCAGAGAAGCCCGAGGTCCACACAGCTCAGGACAGGAAGATTCAGACATTTGCCCCAGTGCTTACCAGAGACCAGAAAGGCAGCTCAGCCCGGCCTGAGACTGTAGGCACTAACTGGCCTTTTCTACCTGGACCTCACTGGAGTTGCTGTGGCCATAATACTCTCACCCAGCCAGGACAAGGCATCCAGCTGCGGAGGGTGAGGAGCACAGCGCTGGTGAACAGTGTGATGTGCTGCTGGGATGTACCCAGGGCCCGTTTGACAAGCACAGACTTACAAGCAAAGCCTGAGCCCAGAAGTCATTGAGTTTTGTCACTGATCAGTTCCTATGAGCATCAAGGACTTCCTGGAAGATCACAAAGGAGAAAGGTGATCTCATGGCCACTAAGGTCCAAAACTCTCTGCTTGGCTTCTTGGGAGAATGGCTGACTTTACAGCACTAGATTTTCAGATTGCCAGCCACAGGATGTCAGGCCATGTCCTAGGTCCGTCACTTCTCACTGCTGTTTCAAACTACCTGAACAAACCAACTACAAGGAGGAAGGGTTGATTTGGGGCTCAAGGTTTCGGGGTTGCAGACCATGGCCAGCTGGCTTCATTGCTTTTAAGCCTGGGTCAAGGCAGAAACATCATGACAGAAGAGCATGGGAGAAGAAAGCCGCTCTCCTCATGGCATCCAGGAAGTGGAGAGACAGGGAGGCACCAGAAACAAAGTATGTCAGGGTACACCTCCGCGATGAAGTCTGAGCCCTCAAGATTCACTTCCCTTGAATCCCGATTCTGAAACATTGTATTGGGCATCAAGCCTCCAACACCCGAGTTGAGGTCAGGCATTCAAACTCCAATCATCACACTACATGCCTGTGCTGTCCTCCTCTTACCTGCTTTAGGACCACCCATAGAGAGGAGCTAAACTAGACCCAGACTCTAGGTAGGAGCACAGAGGGGTATTGTATGTGCCGGGGGAGAAGCAGCCAGAGAAGCCTGCGTGGTTAGTTCACCGGGGGCATCCCAGTGTGCTGGGCAGAGCCCGTCAATAACGCTGCTCTCAAACAGGGCCTCTGGACGAAGGGCTCAAGGCCGACACTCTAGGAAGGTTCCTTTTTGAAGTCCGGGTTTTTAATGTCTGCGTGTCTGAATTTATCCGTGGGAAATATGCAAGGTATCGAGTGCCCAGCTTCTTAAACTGTGGGTCACCATCCCATTTGGGGCCATGTCACTGACTGGGCGGGGGCAGGGTGAAAATAAGCATTATTAAAAGCTTTCTGAGAGCACAGTGGCCAAAAATTCAAAATCAAATGTGTGCTGAGTCTTAGGTGTTTCTGGGAGCCCTCGTACATGTTGCACCCCGTGACTTTCACTGCAGGCTGGCTTCTGAGCAAACAGGGTGCCACATGCTGTCACACCACAGAGTGTGTGACACCTGGGCTTGGATGTGAGGTTACCGCACGTCACGAACGGCAGCGTTTTCACTGCACGTGGCAAGTTTTCTGCTCTTACAGAAACATAGCAGTTTAATTACAGAAAACAAAGGCTTTTAATATTTTCAACCACCATTCCCAGACAGGTGTCAAGTTAGCATCTCTTTGGATTGCCTTGTGCTACAGCTTTTTACTGGACCAGCTCACAGGGTGAAGGTGCTTGCCACCAAGCCTGGGGACCTTCCTTTGACTCCCAGAACCCATCTGGTAGAAGGAGAGAACTGATTTCCACACCTGTTGTGTGTGGACCCATATACACAGACACACAGAGACACACACATTCACACAGACACACACTAAATGTTAATATGTGTGTGTATATGTATATATATATATATATAAAAGTGTGTGTGTACATATATGTGTGTACACACACACTTTTAGCAGTGTTTTCTCTTTTTCTCAGATAGCACCCTGTAATATTTTTTCTCTTTTTTTTAAGTTAGCTTACAAAGTACTGGAATCTACGGAGCATTTTCACACATACTTGGTTCATGTTCGCCCTCCTCCCCAGCCCTGCCTTTCTTGCTGGTCCCCTGCTCCCTCTAGAGCCCTCCTCTCTCTGCTTACACACAATGGATAGATGATGTCTGATTTTTATTTGCTGTTTGAGTTTGCTGACTTAATTTTCATTTAAAAATTATTAAGTGAATTTTATCTTAGGATTAGGATAACATTTTTCAACACTTTCTGAAATGGCCCTAAACATACTTCTCCCACTGTTTTATTACTACATTATATAAAGTAGAATTCTCAGCATTGACTATTACAAATAAAAAATGCTGACTGAAAACTATTGAAGATGTTCTATATCTCACAATACCAAATACTCAGTCAGGGCTTAATTTTTATATAAAAAATAAATAATCCCGCGAATGTACATGATTTGTTGTCAGTAAATGTTTAATCTGTGTACCTATTCTATGTACTCAGATGCTTGGGGGTATATAAAACTTTCTTAGGCAAAAAGGGTTATGAGTGGAAACATTAAGAAGCCCTGTTCTGGTGGATATCTGAAACTTCAGATGAAGTGCCCAACTTTATACCGTGACTTTTCCTTATTAAGTCAAGAACTCCCTTCACCCTTTTGCTTAGAGAAAACACAGGAGAGCGTCTCTTTGTTAAGTCAAGAACCTTCACCCTTTTGCTTAGAGAAAACACAGGAGAGCGTCTCTTCGTCAGAAGCAAGTTGTCAGCATCACTGTGTGTGCAGCTCAGGCTCAGGCTTACTTGAATACTAGCACCTCGTGCTGCAGCAATGGGTGTGAGCAAAGGGGCCACTGTGTGATAACGAGGAGATGGTGTATACAGGGTGGATACGCTGGAAAAGGGGAGGGTTCCCATCCTGAGAAGGACAGAAGAGAAAGGCAGCAAAAGCACTCATCCCATCCTTCAGGGGTATACACAGCACAAATAACTCAATGGGCACAGAATGCTTCCTTTGAGATAGGGGTGAGGGGCTCAGGATCACCTGCCTCCGGCTTGTAGTTCCACTTTTGGTGTCTTTGTAGACCCATGGAGCTTCCAAATCTCTATGAAATCGCTTTTTAAAAAATCACTGGTCAAATCGGTCTGTCAGCATGCAGCTTTCCAGGAGTCCTGGTACGGGAGGGGGAGGGGATTGGCCTGCCCATCACACTGCTGGCCAGGCCGACAATGACGCCACGCTGGCTCCCCAGGTAGGTTGGCCTTTACCAGACTGCTCTTCCTTCCTCTTGTCAAGATTTCCTGGAGCCATGTCAACTCCCAGCAAGGTATGCAGTTGCGACATTATGGGTCTCAGACAGTTTGTGAGAGGGTTGGGCATCCTGGCACTCCAGCAGGGTGGCCTGGCACTGCCTCGGGTGACCAGGACGGAAGTTGCCCTTCCCTTCCCCATGGTTCTCTTTCTGCTTCTGCTCACTGGCTCGATGCCTCTGTCCAAGCCTCCGTAGGGATAGAAGGGTGGGAGTGGCGTGAGGCCATGATCTTCATGACATCTATGAAAGAGCAATGTAATGGGCAAATTGTGTGTGTGTGTGTGTGTGTGTGTGTGTGTGTGTGTGTGTGTGTGTGTGTTTAAGACTGTCTATAAAGCATCTGAAACCACGCCTGCTGGCTTGCAGCAAGCGGTCAGAGCCTCTTACGTTTCCTCCTTCCTCACCGACTTCCCGTATTCCTTCCTGAGTCCTTGTCCACGCTGTTAATGTACAAAGCATTAGAATGTCCACCACCCTTCTCCATCTAAGACATTTGCTCCAGTTTACAGCCTCAGCCAACAAACTTCCGGGATCTCTCCCTGGTAAACTCAACTCCCCTAGTTTAGCTTTAAGTCCCTTGCAGCTCTTCCTGCCTTCTCCGGTCCCTTGGCTCGGTGACACAGAAAACAGAGATGAGATACGACCAGAGTCCTGGCCATTCAGAGCTTTCCACTGGATAGAGAATCAGGATTTGTATGTACTACTTCACCTAAAGTTCAAGGCCATGTGCTTGGCCCATGTAGAGAATTGAGAGCAGTCATTTCTGTAAGCAGAGGTTCAAGGGGATCAGAGGGCAGAGGGGTAGAATAAAGACTCTTGGATTGGCTCAGCTTGATTCAACCAAGTTTAAAACTTCTGCTTCCTGCTGTATGGCAGATTCAAGTTAACCCTACAGACATCAACTCACCTATAATGTAAGGAGAATGGCACCCCGCTCAGGGCAGCGGGACACCTGAGGACTGTGAGTTTGGTGATCGCCTTCTCGTGGCTGCCCAGTAAACACTATTTTCATTCCCATGGGAAAAGCACCAGTGAGAACTCTGAGGCCAATAACTACAGGAAGAGCACAGACATTGTCACAACATCTGGTCAAACACTGTCACCTCTCCTCACTTAGAGCATCGAGGTGTTAACTAGACTCAACCGACAAGGTCATTGGGAGAACTGAACAGAACAAGCTTATAGTGTGATTAACAGGACACTCATAGAGCTTCAGGAACTGTCCCAGCTCAGAAGTTCATGTAGCCTGGGCTTCTCTGGTCCCAACCTAGATGGTCTATGTTGGGGCCCAGGGTAAGGCTCTCATAGGAACTGCAGACAGAACAGCACCAGAAGCTCCTGGGAGGTCTTTCCTCATGAGGCTCCTCTGCCCAATTTTGCCAAAACTCTGTGGCTATTCATTTGCGTAACCAATTTCAACACTCAGCCTCTTGGCCCCACGAATTGCAACCTGTTTGTCTGCAGCTTGCCTTCGATGGACAGTTTACAGGCTCAGTTCTGAGTAATCAGTGCTGTTATCAATAGTCCACACTTCAATTCGGTCCCTCTGCCAGTTGGACTGCAGGCTTGCCTTCGAGTGTTGTTGTAATAGTGTGAGTAATCTCTATCGGATTTGCACAGCATCTTGATCCCCACAGCTGCCCTGCAAGGCTGAATTCAGAGACTGTCCCAGCATGGTAAACAAAGACAGACTTGTGGTGTCCGCCTGGGGTCTTCTGACCTGGTGTTGCTTAGGGTCGGTGATGAAGAAGGGGACTGTCTTGCTGTGTTCTGGGCACGGCAAGGCTTTACAGAGGCTGGGGGGGGGGGGGTAATAGCTGTGCCAGAGACTGCCATGCTTCCTCTCAACTTATTCAAGGACTTGCCTTACGAGTATTAGAAGACGTGAACCACAAAAGGGAACTGACTTGCTCAAGGACATGGGATGGTATGAAGAGACACCATGACCAAGGCAACTCTTATAAAGGAAAACATTTCATTAGGGCTAGCTTACGGTTTCATCTATAAACATAAAAATTTTGTGTTTTACTTGTATGTATGTCTATGCACCACATGTGTACCTGGTACCCACAGAGGCCAGAAGAGGCCCCTAGAACTAGAGTTACATATGGTTGTGGGTGCTAGAAGTTAATCCAAGTCCTCTGGAAAAGCAGCCATACTACTAACTGCTGAGCTATCTCTCTAGTCCCCTTGTTTGGAACATTTTTCATAAGGTTTAAGACACCAACATTCAGATCTAGAAGCAGAACATGACCCTAGGGTGCCCCTGTGTTCTTTCTAGACCGTAGACACTAGGGATAGCCACTGTTCTTTCATATTTCTTGTGTCTGGCAGATTAATCTGTGTCTTTGCACATACTATATCTCTTGTCTTCCTCATTGATTTCACTGGGAATCTCAGATAATATGTTTATCCATTTGACTGTGAGGAGACATTCAAGTAATTCCCAGGCTGGGCTATTACAACAAATAACGATCTATGAACTTGTCTGTGTCCTTGTCAGTCATAAAGTATGCAGATTTTGACAATTAGGAGCTAATACCAAATTCACCTCTTCTGCATTTAGAGTTCTCTCTCAGCTCTATTTTAGGTGAGGAAAACCAAGACTGTGAAGGCAAGTGATTTGCCCAGGCCTTGCAAACTGGTGGGGCAAAGCTGGACAGGTACCTTGGTTCTTTGAGGCCAGATTTTTATGCTCTCTCCAGCTCCGTTCCTGCCTAAAGATAGAGCTTGTGTCCCAGCCTGAGCCTCAAGCTCAGCTTTACTTGTGCCCTGACTGACATTCTCCCATCCCACTGGATTCTGTGGCAATCTTCTGCATAAGTCCTAAGCCTTTGTGGTTGACATAAGGACATGCATATTGGTTTGTGAATGCTGAGGGGATGAGTTGATATAATACAGTGCCCTCTGCAGCTCCTGAGACACCCAGGGCTGGAGAGGAGAGGGTGAGCAGAGAGAATTTACAGCTTTCTGCTCCAATTTCCTTTCATCAAGGTGCCTGTCTTTGTGAAAACAGATCCAGCTACTTGAGAATTCCCCCAAAGCAAGTGATTTTCTCAAGGAGTAGCATTCCGTTGCCCTTCCCTGAGTGCAGGCACGGGGAAGTGAGGGGCTGGGCTTCTTGCTCCCACTCAGTGTGGTCCCTGAAGTAAGCAGGGTGGGAAAGAACACTCTGATGTAAACTGTAGTGTTCTGTTCATGGTAGAGCTCTAGGGAAGAATGCGAGAACAAGATGAGGCTGGACTAGCTAATAATGCCAATAGCAGTTGTCATCTGTCAGGTACCATTTACAGGCTGACATTATGATAAAGGACATAGATGAAGGCATTAAGGCCCAGTAAGTTCCAGTTCATTAACAATCACAGCAGGGGGACGAAAAGATGGTTCAACAAGGACAGAGATGTGCCACCAAACCTGACCACCTGAGTTCGACACTCAGAATCCACAGACTCTGATAAACTGTCCTGACTTCCACACACGCACACCCCATGACACACATGCGCCCATATACGTACACACAAAATAAATAAACAAATGTGATTTTAAGAGATCGCAACAGGAGTAGAAATAATGGTCATTAACAGTCCAACAGGTGCCCAAATTTAAAAAGAGAGTTCTTTCTTTTTGTTGGTTTCTTCACTAACCCTACCCCTAGAACCTTAAAGACTTGATTTCTTTCTTCTTTTATATTTGAAAATTTTATTCTTTTACTGTTAAGCATGAGTTTCACTATGGCATGTTCATCCATTTATATAATGTATTTTGACCAAATTCATGCTCCATTATCCTCCTGATCCCCTCCTTGTCCCAATTAGTCCCCTGCTACGTTGGTGTCTTCTTTTGTTTTGTTTTCTGGTGTCCCGGTTAGTTTAATCAAAGTTGTTTACAGAAACATAGGTGAGGAATAATCTGCAGGAGCATGAGACATCTTACCAGTAGCTACACCACTGAAGAAAATGGCCCCCAAGCTGGGTGATGGTGACACATGCCTTTAATCCCAGAACTCGGGGGCAGAGTCAGGCGGATCTCTTGAGTTCGAGGCCAGCCTGGTCTACAGAGCGAGTTCTATGACAACCAAGACTACACAGAGACACTCTGTCTCAAAAAATCAAGAAAGAAAGAAAGAAAGAAAGAAAGAAAGAAAGAAAGAAAGAGAGAGAGAGAGAGAGAGAGAGAGAGGGAGGGAGGGAGGGAGGGAGGGAGGGAGGGAGGGAGGAAGGAAGGAAGGAAGGAAGAAAGAAAGAAAGAAAGAAAGAAAGAAAGAAAGAAAGAAAGAAAGAAAGAAAGAGAAAGGAAGGAATGAAGAAAGAAAAAAAGGAAATGGCCCCCATCCTCCCCTACACCAGCAATTATTAAATACCTTCAGATCCTCAGAGAGGAGTAGGGTCTATGAGCCCTTCCCTCTTCTGAGACAGAATGCTGACAGGCTTAATAATGGATTTATTTTATTGAGTTGAGACAGGGTCTCACTATGCAACCATGGCTGACCTGGAACTCACTATCTAGACCAGGCTAGCCTCAAGCTCATAGAGGTCTGCCTGCATATGCTTTAGAGTGCTAGGACTAAAGACAAAGGCCTCCATGCCCTCACAGATAGGCTCAATCCTGTGCAGTTAATCACGGCTGCTGGGCGTTCGAGTGCAACCATGTGTCAGACTTTCACAGCACCCCACCTCTTTCCGGGGACTACATATTCCTTCTGTGCCGCCTTCTTCGATGTTCCCTGAGCCTTGGAGGGATGACATAGATGGCCCTTGTTAGGGCCGAGCACTGGCCAGTCACATATTCTCAGCCCTTAGGTTAGTTGTGAGTCTGCATTAACATTCTCTAGTTGCAAAAGGAAACTTCACTAATCAAACCTGACATCTTTTGGGCATCAATACAGATGTCTAGGGGACAACTTGACAGACTTATCATGTCTGTTTAGCATAGTGGCTTCCTGTGTCTTCCCCAACCACAGGCTTCTGAGCAGGTTTGCAGTACCAGATGTGAATTCCTTTCTGGGGAATGGACTTCAAATTCATAACCCTCCAAAATAGTCTTGTTACTCCTATACCAGTGGGCACACCTTGCCTGGCAGATTGGTAGTATAGAATATAAGGTCCACAACTGAGTAAGATTTCTAAATGAACATTCTGCCCCCAGCAGCCTATAGGGCACAATAGCCTATATTATTTTAGAGTTCTCTAGCCAAAAACTCATAGAGAGGTTGCCCATCCCTGGCACTGGGATTTTCATTTAATTACCTATGGCTTCTAGGAGCAGCTTTATCTACCCACACACATTCAGAATACCTCCATTCTCACAGAATCTAGAACTAATCAATTTGACAAGGCTGGCCAGCCAATGAGTTCTAGGCACCCTCCTGTCTCTGCTCCGCCAACCTCCCCACACAAGAGTAACAGATGTGCACACTCAGCTGTTTATGTGAATGCCGGGGATTCAAACTCAGGACCTTGTGTTTGTGCAGTAGACTTCATTGACTAAAGCCTCTCTATCTAAACTTTATTGGAACTTGAGTTAAAAACAATTATGAGTTGCCACGTAGGGGCTGGAGAGTTGGTTATAAGTTATAATAGGGTTGGGGGTGGATTAATAAAGTTTAGACTCAGGAATCTCTTCTGGAAAAGAAAAAGGGGGAATAGATCGGATAGGATAATAAGGTAGATTATTGTATCTACTTTTAAACCAATTTAGTAACTACCAGCTTTAGATAACTTGCATTGGTATGGATTCTTGTATATTGATACAAATGTAAAATTATATTTCTATTCCTGTTTAAGATAACTTGTACATTGATACAAATTCAAAACTATATTTGTCATATTGTACATACGTTCCTACTCCTGTTTAAAGTATTTTTGTACATTGATACAAATGTAAAATTATATCTGTCATGCTGTATGTTTGTTCTATCTCTGTTTAGGATATATACATATATATTGTATATTAATACATATTAAGGATATTGTTGTCATATTGCACTATACATTTCTACCTCTGACTAAGATATTTTGTATATTGTCACAAATTTGAGGTCACTGTCCTTATACTGTACATCTGTATACTGTACAACCTGTATACTGTTTACAGATTGTTTACTTCATAATGTGAAGCCTTAGTCTTGAAGCTATTTAGGTTGATAAAATTATAGGTTAATAGTCCCCCATGATTGTCATATTTATCATATTTATCATCATGTTAGTTAGGTTTTCTAGATATACAGAAATATATGTCAGATGGATAGGTAATCTTCAAACACTTCATAGACCTAGAGAATATGGCATTTAAATGTTTTAATAACTTAGAATTCCATTGATGTGAGACACAATTGCTCCTGGCAGCACTGATCTACTCCAAAGAGGATGCTGGGCATCAAAGACACTCCATATGAAATTTGTCTTCTTGGCAAAAATGGCCTGTTGAGCAAAGAACTGCCCTTGCCACAGCTGCTGACAGTAAGCATGCTGTCCAATTTGGACAAGTAGAACACAAGAAAAAAGTGACTGCTGAACCTTGCCAAGACAGGGTAGGACAGTCTTTCGAATTTTCCTGCTTCTGAAAATGGTCTGTCAGATATTCTAGGCCTGTAGCCAAAAGTGGATGCCCCAACACTGCAGGGAAACTTTGGGTGACTGTCCAGGCAGCCAGCTGTCTCTGTCATTTCTTGCATATTTTCAGAAGTTGCTTGCTTGTACTTCCTGCTCACTCAGGCAATATTATTTTCTTTCTCAGGTCATTGATGGGGTTGAAGACTAGATGGTTACAGTTACAATCCTCTCATATCTTAGTTAAGACTATATCAGGTACTAGATTTAGATTTTTCAGGATAGGACAGCTATTGGAGTAATCTCTGCATTTTGCCTTTTACCCATGGTCTGGGCATCTAGTATGTGTTTCTTGCTTGATGTTGTTCTTGTTGGTTGTAGTTCCATTTTTGTTTATGTTATTACCCTTTCTTTCTCCTGGACAGTACTTGATAACCATCCTTATTGTATATAGTTTTGTATTAGGTTTAGAACCTTCTTATTTAGACAGAAGGGAAAAAGTAGTGGGTATTTGTTCTGCCAATAGCTTTGGAGTACCAGCCTTTTGGGCATGGCCTCTTGGCAGGTTGCATGACTGCTTACATCTGAGGAGGGCTCCAGTGGTCTCTCTCTTGGGTGGTGAAGACTGGATCAGATGGCACGAAGCAACATGTGATCTGTCCCCAGCTTCCCCAAGGACGCTGCAACTGGATTTACCTTATCCTGTATCAGCCAGTCTGTTATCCCCATTAAACTCATTTTATATATATATATATATATATATATATATATATATATATATATATATATAGAGAGAGAGAGAGAGAGAGAGAGAGAGAGTTCATGTTATACTTTATTTTTAATTAGCTTACAAAGTAGCAGGTTTCCTTGTGCTTTTTTTTTATACAAACTCAGTTTGGGGCTGCCCCTCACTCCTCCTCTTCTTCATCATCCTACCCCGCATCCCTGCTTAAACCTTTCTAGACACTCCCCACACATATTCTCTCTTTCACTTTCAGATGACATGTGCTCTATAATCTCCCTCTGCCAGGCCTCAAAGCTTCCCTTTTCCCCTCTCATGGGCCCTGTGGAAGATTACTTTGATGCAAGACTTCTCAGGCTTTATGCTAATGATGCACATTAATTTCTAAGAAGAAAATTATTTCTACAAGTTTTTCCAAGTCCTTATTTCCCCCAAGGCATATTTATTAATGTCTTGATTTTTTAAAAAAAAAAGACAAAAATGTTACTTTCATCTTGCCTACATAATTTCCTAAGCCAAAATCTATCATGATTAAAACATAACAAAACCAAGGGCTTGTCAGATGGCTCAGTAGGTAAGGCATTTGCTGCCAATCCTGATGACTTGAGTTCATTTAATTCCTAGTTCCCATGTGCTAGAAGGTTAACCAGCTCCTGTTAAGTTGTCCTCTGGCCTCCATGTGTGCACAAAAAGTAAATAAATGTAAATTTTTAAAATGAAATGGGCCTTTTGTGACAGGCAGCGAACAGGGACGGGCTGCCATGAAGGTCTCGGGCACTCTTCAGGAGTACAAGGTGGTGGGGCACTGCTTGTCCACCCAGAAGTGCCACACGCCACCACTGTACCGAATGCACATCTTCGCTCCCCAGCGTGTGTTGGCCAAGTCCCACTTCTGGTATTTCGTGTCGCAGCTGTAGAGGATGAAGATGTCATGGAGGAGATGGTGTACTGAGGCAGGTGTTTGAGAAATCACCGCTGCGTGTGAAGAACTTTGGCATCTGGCTGCCCTATGACTCCCGCAGTGGCACACACAACCTGTACCGGGAGTACCGGAACCTGACCACTGCTGGCGCTGTCACACAACGCTATGGAGACATGGGTGCCCGGCACCGTGCCCGCGCGGGGCACACTCCGTCCAGATCATGGAGGTGGAAGAGATTGCAGAGGGCAAGTGCCACCGGCAGGCTGTCAAGTAGTTCCACGACTCCAAGATCAAGTTCCCGCTGCCACATCGTGTGTTACAGGTCCAGCACAAGCCTCGCTTCGCCACCAAGGGGCCTAACACCTTCTTCTAGACCCGGAGATCCACTGAATAAAACTCTAGAGAGTTTATTCAGACTCTAGAGAGTCTCCTCTGACTGCAATTTTTTCATGGTCCCATCAGAACGTGAGGGTGACTTCTCCCCTCAAACCTCAGAATTCTTGTCATTTCTTTTACTCAGGAAGGACAGTGGAAAATGACCTTAGTGTTCTACCACATAATACGCTTTGCCATACACGATACGTTAATCTTCCGGTCACACAGGAAATCTGATTACCCTGATGCTGCCATGCTGTGCAGAAGCCCAAACCATGGAGCTGCCACACCCAGGTCAAATCAACGAGTCACAACCCTCGAGACTTGGTTGAAGGAGCTGCAGTGTGATTACACCTCCCAAAACCCGACACAACTAAAGCCCCAGGTGTCGTATGAATAGATGAGCCGTAACCCATGTTCCCTGTTTGAATGTCTGTCTTCGAGCATAATAGGAAATGTTGTTCTAAAGCATATCGTGGGATGGTCGTTATACAGCAATAGTAACCACATAGGGAGGGAGTGTGAAGCATTTATCTAACTATTCTTTATCAATAAAAACTCAGGAGGCCGATACCAGGGTAAGAACCTAAATGATTAAAGAAGCAGCGGAGAAGTGACCCGTGATCTCCACCCCCCCTCCCGCCTTCTTCCATCCAAAAGGGCTAAAAATCTTTCTAAGCCCCACCCTGCTACTTCCTGTGTCTCTCTATATGTCCTTGGTCCTCCAAAACCTCTATGGCTAATTTTGGTCAGCTAGTAGCTAGCTGCGCCCTCGGATTCAAAGCGAACTTTACTGGCCGTCTCGGAAGAGGCAGAGTGCGATCAAATATCCCGCAACAGGAGAGGGTGATGTGAGCAGGGATGAGCGCAGTTAAGCTGAGCGTTTGAGTTGCTGTCAGTGTTCTCCTTTATACTGATTGATGGTTGATGGGTGACTCATTTATTCAACACTATGTAGAAAAAAAAAAAAAACGAAGGACAGATGTAGCACCCACCTCCATGGACCCTATATCATGTAAGTTAAGCTGTCTTTGAACTCTCTTTGTGTAGAGAAAATTGAGCCCTTTATATCACTGACTGGGTTATGAGCATGCGTTACCACACCTGGAGACCAAACCTAAGACTTCATGCATGTTAGGCGAGCATTCTGCTGACTGAGCTACATCCCTCAACCCATGGAGCCTACGTCCTACATGGACACTTAGTGTAATGCTAGATTCACACACTAGAATGCTGTATTGACCAGGAAGGAGCAGGTGGGGGAGGGGAAAAAATCCCTGACAACTAGGAGTTAACATTCGGGGTGCTTGAAGCCAGGAAGACAGTAACTCCAATGGGTTGAAGCCAGAAATGATTTTCCAACCAGCTGTGAATTTGAAAATCCCATATGTGGTACAACATTAAGCTGCTATTTCGGAAATTCTTTCAACTCTTTGGGAAGCATCTCAGGGGGCCTTCCTTCCTCTCGGAAGGCAGCCAGTTTTCCGAAGAAATCACTTCATCAACAGGAGCTGAGGGATTTCATATGCAACCAAATAATTCTGGAAACAAAGCTGGGTACCTCTGAATATAACACCCCTCCCCTGCTTTTAGAGTCCTAACAGCTGCATATAAATTCAATACAGCATGACTGAGTTCCTCAAAAGAGTCAGTATCCCATTTTTTAGTCGCTGAGGTCTTTAATTAGCATCCATCCCCATGCCCCCAGCAAGCAGTCATAGTATTCTCGTGGCTGTTGAGTTCAGCTCCTAATTATTTATTGAGGATTTGTGCCAGACACTGCTGGAAAGAACAGCGAACAACACAATGCTGTTCCTCCTCCACTTAGCACACACTCCAGCTAGAAGTCACACAGAAGTGGACGTCTGAAAGGAGCTGTTTAACAGTGGTATGACAAGGGGGCAGGAGAGAGGCCCTGATGTTCTCCCTAAGCAGGCATGGCAGGAAATGATGGGAAAGGAAGTGGCCACATCCGGTCACTAGGGAGAACCGGGTTTCTGAGGAACTGGAGGGAAACCAGAGGGACTGCCAAGAGGGAGAGAGGGGGCAGCATGAGATGAGGAGCAGCAGCCAGGCTGGACCTGTGAAGTCATCAAAACACAGGAGGATCTGGGTGCTCTCTGAAGGGCAGTGGGGTGCCACAGGGGCAGCTGACACAGTGAAGATCTGGGGTGCTCTCTGAAGGGCAGTGGGGTGCCACAGGGGCAGCTGACACAGTGAAGATCTGGGGTGCTCTCTGAAGGGCAGTGGGGCACCACAGGGGCATTTTAAGAAGAGACACCACGTAGTCACATTATTGTTTGTAAAGAACATTCTGGGTAGAGGGTGAGCATGAACTGGGAAAGGTCAAGAATGTCATACTGGAGACACCAGAGTCCAGCAACCGTCACGCTGTGCAGTCCAATGCAGTGGCAGAGGTAACACAGTGGGTAGGAATGGGAGTTGGCAGGAAATGAAGACCTCTTGGCTTTTGTTTAGCAAAACATTCTGACAAGACTTCACAGCCACAGAGAGTCCCAGGGCAAGGCACAGAAGCAGACAAGTTAGACAAAGGCACTAGATCCCTGGCCCACACTATGAAGAGACATTGGGCTTCCCATGGGCCATCCCAGAAGAGAGCAGAGAGAAAGCAGGAGCATGGGTGACATTGTTGTAAGGGAACAAGGAGAGGGTCCAGAGACATGGAGAAGGGCCCAGCAAGATTGGAGGTGGTATCTAGCAAGACGTGGAGGGGCTAGAACTCCTGGGAAAGCAAAGGCTTTCAGACGCTAGACAGAGGGAAAGGGTGCTTAAGAACTTAGATGTGCCTTTGTGCTGCATGCTGGACAGTTGAATGAGTTCTCCTGTGCCACCCCTGTTCTTCCACACCCCCATCCCACCCCATCCCACATCCAGCACCCCCACCTTCACCCCCGACACCGCACCCCACACCTGGGGTACATGTGCTTGCCTGTCCAGAGAGCTGTGTGCGATCTTAAACATGGTCCATACCAGGTGAAAAGGAGAAAAGCAATCTGCTTTGAGAAGCAGAGGTTGAGACTTTGAAAAGGTGGGAGCTGGCATAAGAGGTAAGAATGCCCAGGGAAAGGCTCAGGTCACCAGGACTTTCCACAGTGTATGGGAAAGGGTTTGCGGACTCTGTGGATAGATACAAGTCAAGATGGTGTCTGAAAGCAGACAGACACGGGACATCCATGTGACTGATACGCAGGTTACATAGTTTGTCTGCACTATATGTTCCTTGAAGAAAATGGTCCCCTGTGTGTCAACCCGCAGGGGAAACCTGCCTCTCAAGCATCAGGCATTATGCTATGGAGGCCACGGGGAACAGGACACCACCCCTAGAGAACTTGGGACAGAGCTGAGTGAGCAGATCTGAATGATTTAGATCACAGACAGTCTGTGTGTCCCCCTCTTTGTCTCTGAGTGGAATATCCAAAATTGTCGAGGAAGATGAGGAACAGAAGTGAAAAAATGGGTCTCGGGTAGCAAAAGTAACAGAGAGAAGATCCTCGGGAATGCAAAGAAGCAAGCAGAGAAACACTGCAATTAAACACAAAGAAATGGATGGATTGTTGAGATGTGGCGAAGTATAACTAAATTACCCGTCACATAGAAAAACCAGATTTGCAGTTGGTCTCAGGGCAGAAGAAGAAGAAAGTCTTAGAGAATAATGTAGTAGGGTAGGAAGGGACTATGGTTATCTGTCTCCTCTGGATGGGAAGATGCAGTCAGTATAAGTAATTTTCCTCCCAAAACCATGCATTATAAAACTAAATATAGGGCACACAGTAATCCAGGAAAACCTGGCCCAGACAACTAGAATTGAGTTACTTTGGGAAGCTAGAAGATCAAGTGACTTATACAAAAAAAAAAAAAAAAAATACTAAACTAGACTCAAACAAGGTAATTTAAATGTCAGGTGACAATACAGTACACACACTTAAAACCAAGATTAAAAAGTAGGGCAAATACAGGCCCACGCTGCTGCTGAGGGCCATGTCCGGGTCCATGGTCCTGCTGCAGCTGCGGCCTGTGTTGATAGCTGAGGTCTGTGTTGCCTCAGGGGGCCAAGGGAACCATGTGTGATAGAATCAGAGGGCCATGCAGGGCTGGCCCTGTCCTTCACTGGGATAGCTGGTCCTGACCCTCATGGGATAGTTGCTCCCCCACTCAGGAGAGATGGTCCCACCCCTTACCATGGGTGAGGGAGAGCTGACTCTGATGGCATGGGCATAGAGGAGCTGTCTCAGCCCCCTCCCCTGAGGGGGCAGCCCTGGCGGCCTAGACTGACCAGCTCAACCCCCACCCTAACATCTACCCCCATCTAGGACCTGCTAGAGCTTGTGAAGGGACTGGATCTCCATGACTAGGGGTGTCCATGGGGTATCCTAAAGGAGTTCTGGTGAGGAACCAGTGATGATGGTGCACCAGAAACCAGAGGCCTTGAACCGGACCAGTGACTCATTGCAATGGACATTTGCAGGTAAAGCTGACTGGAGAAAAGGCTCTACCATGGGAATACCATGGCCCCCAATGCCACCAGGACAAATGAAGAGACGCTGAAGAGGCAGGAAAGACCAGGAGCAAAGAGGTTTTCTTGTTTGTTTTTGCTGTTTTGTTGTTGTTGCTCTTTGGATTTTTTTCTTTTTCTTTTTCTTTTTGTTCGTTTGCTTGGTTTGGTTTGGTTTTATTTTTCTTTAGTTTTCATGGGTGGGGCACTGCAGGGGGAGGGAAAGATATGGAGAGACTGGGAGGTGAGCAGAATTGGGGTGCAAGATGTGAAATTCCCAAAGATTCAATAAAGAAACTGTACTAATAAAAAAAAAAGTAGGGCGAATAACATTGGCTAAGATTATCCAAGGGAAGAAAGCAGGCAGCTTATGAAAGGAATAGAAGACATTGGTTTTACCATCACCCATGTAAGGAGATTAAAAGATACTCTATAAACACATGCAGGTCTGTTACAGGTCTCTTCCCAAAGAATTTAGTCAAGCGGTAAGAACAGTTTAAATAGAAGTTTATTAAACCAAGCTAAGCTAAGCAAACATTCCAAAAAGAAATCAGAGTGTGCTGCCCCCAGAGAGGTGCCCTACTAGATTCTGCATTGTGGATTTTGAAGTTTTTATGAGTATTTGTGATGCGGGTGACATATTATGGGACAAAGCGATCTTTTTTCCTCTCTCAAATTCCCAAATCACGGTGGGTTAGATCTCCCTTTAAAAATACTTCTTCCTATGATCCCCACACAAAGGGGAGGTGTAGATGTAACCAACCTTATTAAATAAGAAACACAGAACCAATGCAAAGAAGAAAGCCAAGAGGTCAGAGCTAAGAGCTAAAACCTTACCCTTCCTCCTGCAGTGGTCCTACCTCTCCGAACCAGAGCTACCCCTGTGTTAAAGTCTTTATCTAGAGTTCCTGTTCTGCCTTCTCATTGGTTGTAAACCCAACCACATGACTGCCTCATCACGGCCTGTCTGTATAGGCCTCCAGGTTTTCCATGCTTGGTATTGAGATTAAAGGCATGTGTATCCAATAATGGCTGTATCCCTGAACACACAGAGACTTACCCAGCTCTGCCTACCAAGTGCTGGGATTACAAGAGTATGCCACCACTGCCCTGCTTTCCTATGGCTTGCTAATAGCTCTGACCCCCAGGCAACTTTATTTATTAACATACAAATAACATTTTAATACAAATAAAATATCACCATAGGGAGGTGATGTCAACCCAAAATGCAAGTGCTGTTATAATAATGTCAGATTGTCCATGAGATGTCAACCCTTCCTTAGCGCACACATGTGGGAGAATGCCCTGGTGTTAGAGTTTCTGATACAGCAGGAAAAACCCAACAGCACGCCAAGGATGCTTAGCCTCAAAAGGGCAGCCCGACAAACTGGAGATAAAACTGCAGTTTTCTTCAGTTACCTCATGTCTTGCCCACTCAGCATCACATTAAGCACACTAAACTAAGTTACAGTAATAAAGGTAAGTAGTATGTAAAATATAAACAATTTTAAATGTAGGGGAACACACAGTTCCCATATAACTAGTAGTGATTGATCTAGGAACAATCTTCGGTGGTTGAATGTTTTTGAGAAACTTGAGAAATGGTGTGATCAAGTTGGCAATGTCTGAACCCACTGATTCATCACCAAAAACAAAACAAGCAGATGCTATGTGCCTCCTGACATAACTCAGCACTACTTTGAAATATTTTAAAAAGTATCAAGACTCTGGATCTAGTGGACCATTTTCCAGGAAATGTAGAGGATAGAGGAAAAGTCAACCCTATGGAGAGCAATCATGACAACCGAGGGGGCAGGAAAATGTCTAGGATAAATGATTCATGGAACAGATCAGAGATTAAGGAAGCAAACATAGATTAGAAGCAAAGTACGTAAAACATAAAAATAAGCACTGTGTGAACTTTGGATTCTGATTTGAAAACCAGCTGGAAAGAGTGATCGAGTTTCTGGGTGGTGATGGTTGCCTAGCAAGAGTATGTGTGCCAAAGGATCCTTCCGTTCTCTGCAGAAGACGGGGTCACAGCGGCAGTGCGGTGCAGCCCCAGTTCCCATCTCGCTGGTGGGAATGTCAGGAGGCTGTGGAATCACTAAGCCCTTCCAGCCATTCGCAAATCACAGCTCTGTGGTGGTACCACCCTCCTCTGCCAGCCTGCAGGAGGAAAGCAAGGCTTCCAGAAAGATGCTCAGTACCAAAGCATCCGGAATCACAAACAAAATAATCAAAAAGGGGAAATTTGAAGGTGAATAGGATATAGTGACATTTAGGAATTATTAATTATGTACATGTAATAATAGCACTGCCTAGAGGTGGGTTTTTAATTCTCATTTTAATGTTTAAGTTTCTGCTACAGGTCTGAGCTGAAGCATTTATGGGTGCAAAAACATGCTGTCTGGAATTTGACTTTAAAATGCTCAAGAAAACACACACAAACACACATACACAAGTACACACACACACACACACACACACACACACACAAATATGAACACCCACAGCACACACCTTAGACCCGATAGCTTCCCAGGAGTGTTTCACCAATCCTTTCATTTAATAGAACAAATATTACAATTATTAAGTGCCCCAGAGTGCTCCCAGCAAACTTCCAAGGTGAGCACTTTGCATTTGATTCCTGAGTCACAGAGACATGCAGATTCATTGCCAAGGTCACACAATTGGAAGTACTAGGGGCAAAGTGGAATCTAAGAGATGCCACTCCTACGGGCACCATATACGGTCCTCTCAGTTAGCATCTTGGGTGCTGTACACACAGAGCAGCCTCAAGACTGTTCACAGAGGCCCACCTGAAGCATTGTGCAAGCCTTCCATAACTAATCTGTGATCGATGAATAGTGAATTCTTCCTAGATTTACCCTCCGCAGGCGGGCTTCCTAAACCCCACCTTGCTTCCAGCAGGCTGGATGCAGAGCTGTGCTTGCCAAGACCTCACTGACTACATTCCAGCAATGGCCGCTGACCCTGCTTTACTGCTTGGGGACAGTTCAGTTACCAAATCTGCCTGAGAAGGAATGAAGTGACATTGACTTGGTTCCTTCCGACCACTCTGGATCAGTGGAAACCCCAGCCAGAGATCAAGGGGACAAGCCACCCACAATGCAGGATGTGTAAGTCAGAGGATTGCCTACCCAGAGTCACATGGAGAAGCGGATGGAGAAGAGGGTTAGAAAGGCTGTGGGTCAAGATAACAGCAGCTGCCAGACACCTGCATTCACCAGAAGAACAAGACGCCGGTAGGGCTTTGGTTTCTTGCAACCCTAGACTTCTGACTCATTCCAAGGATAATACATTTTTATCACAATTAAAACAGAAACCTAAGTCATACGGGACCTTACTGAGAATGTATCCAAATCCCTCCCCTAACGCCATAAAGAGAAAGACTACAAAAGAAAGGAGTCTGGGAAAATTAATGCCAGTGACAGGATGAGCAGTATGTAGCTAAAGATGATGCTGAGCTCCTGATCCTCCTGCCCCTGCCTCCCAATGCTTGAGATTATGCACCACCACATCTGACTATGATACAGAATTTAGAAAATATGCCAGGTGTGGTGGCACACACCTTTAATCCCAGCACTTGGAAGACAGAGGCTGGTGGATCTCTGAGTTCAAGGCCAGACTGGTCTACAGAGTGAGTCCCAGGACAGCCAGGGCTACACACAGAGACCCTGTTTCAGAGAGAGAGGGGGGGAGGGAGGGAGGGAGGGAGGGAGAGAGAGGGAGGGAGGGAGAGAGGGAGAGAGAGGGAGGAGAGAGAGAGAGAGAGAGAGAGAGAGAGAGAGAGAGAGAGAGAGAGAGAGAGAGAGAGAGGAGTAAAGAAAATAAATGCATTAAAATGTATTAATAAAAGTTCTAGAAAGTAGATCTAAGTTAGCAGGAAATACTGGATAGGAAACTAATTTTTAAAATGTTAGCAGTTATGTATGAACTAAAGATACAGTCTGAGAAGTCTAAATGTTCTCAACCTCTCTACTCTCATCCACTCTTTCCCCATCCTGCCTCTTCCTTTAGGCAGAACAACACTGTATCAAAGGGAAAGACTGCCATGGGCTGCTTCAGGATAAAACCCAGAGGGAAGAGAGACCCAGAACTATATAAAAATTCCTGTTATACCTTGAGTCTCTGCTGGGTAAGTCTTCAGTGGGAACGATGGTGCAGCAAGCTTAACCTTCGATACTTCCACTGAGCCTTTCTGGCCTTAGAAATATAAACATATAAGGTTTCTGTTTTGTTTTACTAAGAACACTTTGTGTTTCTACTTTGCGTGTTCATGATCACTGCAGTTGTTTTCATGGGCAAAACTCAATCTGCCCCTAAAATTCCTAAAAACATCTAGGTGTGTATATTTTTTTAAACAGCCTTAGTGCACACTATTCTTGGCATATCCTTAACTTTAAGTCATGGTTACATGCACGAGTGTGTGTGTGTGTGTGTGTGTGTGTGTGTGTGACTATAAACATTTTAGGAGTATTTTTATTGCTATTTCCTCTTTTGAAAAACAGGTTTTTCGAGGTTATTATCTTAGCCATGTCCAAGATATAATTCTAAAACTTTTAAATTAATACAGATGGTCATTTTAAAACTTTTTAACCAACTTAAAAGCAGACAAAGTCATTTCAGATAATCCTAATGTGCTCCACTATATTACACTTATAATTTCTATTTTACAGTCTATTGGGGACTGAAGCATTTATCTAAATTGTTCTATTATCAATAAGATCTTGAGAGTCGTATATTGGGTTAGAAACCTGATAGATCAAGAAAGCAGTGGAGAAACTACCAGTTGACCCTCTACCCACACTCTCCAGCTTGAAAAACCCCCCTGAATCTTTCTAAGCCCCTCCCTACACCTTCTTGTGCCTCTCTATCATATCCTGGGTCCTCCAAAATCTCTATGGCTAAATTGAGGCAGCTAACCACTGATTCTTACCCCTGATTCAAAGTTAACTTTGTTAGCAATCTTGGAGTGTCGCAGTTCGATCAAATATCCCACAACAGGAGACAGCAACTTATCTCTGAGTCCTCTGGTCTAAAGAAGGTTAAGATCATTTTGGTAAAATACTTGTCCAATGATTGAGGTCCTTACTGCAAAGGTAAATGGGTGACTCCAAAGCAAAGAAAATGGAAATGGCACACCTTAATCCTGCTTTTAGTACCCTTGAGAACCTAAATGAAAATGTCTTTTTTGTCTGGGCAGTGGTGACACATTCCTTTAATCCCAGAGCTGAGGAGGCAGAGGCAAGTGGATTTCTGAGTTAGAGATCCAGCCTGGTCTACAGATTCCAGAACAGCCAGGGCTGCACAGAGAAACCCTGTCTCCAAAATAAAGAAATTTTTAGAAGAAAGAAAAGAAAATATCCTTTTTATCATGGGCAATGTCTCAGTGTCTGTTACAATGAGACATGTGTAGTTTACAAATCGGTCGTTTGAATTTGTTGGTAAGAAGAGAAACAAATGTTTTCAGAAACAATATTAATGTTTTGCTTGTATCTGTGTTAGATATTTAAGATGCAATGTACATATTTTTGGTGTTTCAGATATGGTTTTCCGGGTTCTCATTTGAATATAGTTATTTTAAGGAGAAAAAACACAGTTTAAAAACTTTATAAAGAAACTTAAAACAGAAAAAAAATCAGGTAAGAAAAGAAGATATAAAGGTTATAGGCACAAAATGTATTTCTGATAAAGAAGACTACAGAAAAAAGGAAACAGTTTTTGATGAGAAAGTGTTTTGTACAAAGATTTTGTCCTAAAGTAAAGGTTTATTCCAAAAATGGAAATAGACCAATGAGGTCAAAACTTGAAGGTTAAGTATGTTGTAAAAAGGTTGTGAAACATTAAAAGATAACATGGGTATACCTAAACTGGCTGAAATTGAAGGTTGTTAAAATTCCTAAGGTCAAAATCCAATGCCCTTGGATACAACACATGCTTGACGCTTCGCTTAAAGCAAATAAGGTTTTCTTAAATATTGACCTGTCCTTGGTGATGTTTACAAAAGACTGGCTTAGAAAACAAGGATTCTGGCCGGGCAGTGGTGGCGCACGCCTTTAATCCCAGCACTTGGGAGGCAGAGCCAGGCGGATCTCTGTGAGTTCGAGGCCAGCCTGGGCTGCCAAGTGAGTTCCAGGAAAAGGCGCAAAGCTACACAGAGAAACCCTGTCTCGGAAAAAAAAAAAAAAAAAAAAAAAACACAAAGATTCTGTCTTATTCTCTTACTAAATGAGCTGTTTAAAACCTGTGATTAGATTGTATCCAAATTCTGCATCTGTGTTTTTTTTTCTCATGGGATGAAGCCTTCGCTAGCTGGATAATCACACCTCAGCAGCAGGAAAAAAAAACAAAAACAAAAACAAAAACAAAAAAACTAAAAATCTATTGCAAGGAATTATTCCTACTTGTCACATTCCTGCTAATTTACAAAACTGTAAAGTTTGGCTTATGATACAAATCTTTAGTCATGTCTGTGATCTTCAACCTCTGGATTGATGGTTAAACAAGTGACACTAATTCTTCCCAAAACTGACTAAAGCTTTTGGCTTCCTTAGCCTGAGGTGCGCCCTACTGTTCCCCTAGGTCTCTACTAGAAAAACATCTATTATCTCCTTCTAAAAGAAGTAGCACTTGCCTTTAATCCCAGCACTTGGGAGGCAGAGCCAGGCAGATCTCTGTGAGTTCGAGGCCAGCCTGGTCTACAGAACGAGATCCAGGACAGGAACCAAAACTACACGGAGAAACCCTGTCTTGAAAAAAAAAAAATAGAAATACCGAGCAACCTATAAAAATTATGTAAAAACCTAGATGAGCAACCTCTATTAAGAGGAGTTGTATACTATTATAAAAGACTTAATTTTAATTACAACAAAAATTCAGAATTCTTTGCAGTTTTTCCACAGCAAGATCCTGGAAAGAAACCAAAAGAATGTTCCTTGGGTAAACTCTCCTTATTCAAATTGTACAGAAGATATCACTCTCTGGTTAAAACAACATGTGTTTTATAACTGAAGATCTCATGTTTCCTGATCAAATAAGTTTTTTAGGTATCCCACAGTGAGGTTAGCTGGGATTCAAATTTTTTAAATATTCATATTTTGCCAATCAAAAGTAAATTGACAATATTGCAAAATGAGTTCTCTTCCTAATTACAAAAAAAATGATAAGATTTGGTTATGACTGGGAGTGGTGGCGCACGCCTTTAATCCCAGCACTTGGAAGGCAAAGGCAGGCAGATCTCTGTGAGTTCAAGGCCAGCCTAGTCTACATAGGGAGTTCTAGGAAAACCAGGGTTGTGTATCAAGATCTTGTCTCAAAAAAATCAAAATATTTGTTTATGGCCATAAAACCTGTAACTCTTAATTTTTATCAGGCCTGACCTCTTGTTTCTACCTGTTATTAGAAATACTGGAATGTTATTTGATTTTATTTTATTTATTTATTTATTTATTTATTTATTTTGGTTTTTCAAGACAGAGTTTCTCTGTGTAACAGCCCTGGCTGTTCTGGAACTTGCTTTGTAAACCAGGCTAGCCTGAAACTCAGAGACCCACCTGCCTCTGCCTCCCAAGTGCTGGGATGGATGGTGTGCTCCTCCATTACCCAGCCTTTTAAATACTCTTAATACCAAATAACACATTTCATAGAATACAAATACCTATAGATACAAGGAGGAATTTTTTAAAACAAAAAGTTGAATTTTAACAATATTATATTTATTTTAAACTAAGGAATTTTTAATTATGTATGTTACTATATAGTGTGTGCATGTGTATGTGTGACTGTGTGTGCACAAACATGTGTGTGCGTATGTATGCATGCATGGGCGTGCCTTTATGTATGCATGTGTGTGTTACCTTCATGTCTTATCCCTTATAAACCTGTTCATAACATACTTAAGCCTTTTAGTTTTGTTCTCATCTTTTTTTCCATAAAAAATCCTTTAATATCACAAAACAAAATCATAAAATAAACAAACTTACCAATTTATTGAAAGAGAAGGGAATCTAAATTATATTTATGATATAACAAGCAAATAATCTGCCCATATCTTGCTAATCTGTAAAGTTTTCACCTTTTGTAGGTCCTAGACTTCATTATTACTTGGATTTAAACTAGTGGTTCATAAAACAAAACCAAGAATCATGAACCTGGGAAAGAAACTGAGGGATGAGGTGAGGTTTATGGGGGTGAGAGGAAGCTGAGAGAGAGAGAGAGAGAGAGAGAGAGAGAGAGAGAGAGAGAGAGAGAAAGAGAGAGGAGAGAGAGAGAGAGGGAGGAGAGAGAGAGGAGAGAGAGACGAGAGAGGGGGGAGGGAGGTGAGAGGGTGGGTGGGAAAATGTAATCAGAACACATTATATACATGTATTTTTAAATTGTTAAATTGTTAAAATTAATCAGTTAAAGGGGATTGCTGTGGGGTGTCTTTCTGTATGTTGTGAATATGTGCTGCTATGATTGGTTAATAAAGAAGCTGCTCTGGCCTGTGGCGAGTCAGGTTACAGCCAGGCAGGAAATCCAAAAGAGTGAGACAGGAAGAAGAAAGGCAGAGGAAACACCAGCCGCCACCAAAGGAGCAGCAAGATGCCAGCAGACCGGTAATGCCACAGCCACACGGCAATGTAGCTTAAGTTTTCCTGCCTGGCCCACAGTCAGGACAAATCTCTCTAACCTGCCAGTCCCACAGCCGCTCAGACCCGACCAAGTAAACACAGACACTTATATTGGTTACAAACTGTATGGCCGTGGCAGGCTTTTTGCTAACTGTTCTTACAGCTTAAATTAATCCATCTCCATTAATCTATACCTTGCCACGTGGCTCGTGGCTTACCGGCATCTTTACATGCTGTTTCTCATCATGGCGGCTGGCAGTGTCTCTCTGACTCAGCCTTCCACTTCCCAGCTTTATTCTCCTCCTTGTCCCGCCTACACTTCCTGCCTAGCCAATGGCCAATCAGTGTTTTATTTATTGACTAATTAGCAACACATTTGCCATACAGAACATCCCACAGCACTTCCTCCCCCCTTTTTTTTTTTTTTTCAAAAAGGAAGGTTTTAACCTTAACAAAGTAAAATTACATATAATTTGGGAATTTGGGCGTAGCTTCTCTTACTACTTCCTGCTGGAGGGGGGCGCTGTATCTTATGGGGGATACAAAGAAAATTTTAGGATGATGGAATAGTCCATGAGGCTGTATCGTCTGAGCCAGTTGCCTTCAAATCATTCTGGATGTTGGATCATCTGGGCCATGGTGTTATCGGAGACCTTTCAGGGGGTCTTGGCTGGTCAAACCTGATGTATCTTAATCTGCAACAAATCCATAGCCTCTGGCTTTCTGTGGGAACAAAAGCAGAGTCTCCTTTCCAAAGCAACATATCCTTATATTCGAATTTTGAAGTCAAGGTACCTTTAAAATATACATTTTGGCATAACTCAACAGCTTTTACAATCAAATGTTTTTCTGCAGTTAAAAGTCCCAAAGACAACACAATGCAGATTCTCTGTGTAATATCCATTTTTACGTGGCTTATTTTTTATACTACCTTTACTGTCTCTTTAAAGACTTTATTTTTTAAAACTATGTATTTGTGCCGGGCGGTGGTGGCGCACGCCTTTAATCCCAGCACTCGGGAGGCAGAGCCAGGCGGATCTCTGTGAGTTCGAGGCCAGCCTGGTCTCCAAAGCGAGTTCCAGGAAAGGCGCAAAGCTACACAGAGAAACCCTGTCTCGAAAAAAACCAAAAAAAAAAAAAAAAAAAAAAAAAAAAAAAACTATGTATTTGTTTCTATAACTCTATATATCATCTTTTTTGTCTCTTTTAAGCCTACGTATATTTTACACACATTGTAAACTATTACATCTGAATCTGTCTTATTGTGAATCTATTGCCTTAAACTGCAGCAGCTGTGGCTGCTGGCTCTGCCCACCTCAGCTTCCCAACATGGCGGTGGTTTACCACCAGCTCTGGGAGCTATCATGGGTCTATGCTTTTAGCCAAGCAGCATGTAGCCCAGAAACCTCTTTTCTTTATTTTGTACTAGCAAAGTCTAAATCCACCACACAGCTTAATGTGCCACTTGCAGAGGCCTCATTCCCGCCATACTGCAGGTCGAGCACGCACACCAGAAACCCACAAGTAGCTCAAACAAGCAGCTGCCGCTCATTTGAGAGAGACAATTAGGAACTGTTTTTAGCTCCGTTTTAGAATCTTTTTTCTCAGGTTTTAGGTGGAAACTCTTGCCACCACGTTGGACGCCAAATGTAGATGTATCCAACCTTCTTATTAAATAAGAAACACAGAACCAATGCAAAGAAGAAAGCCAAGAGGTCAGAGCTAAGAGCTAAAACCTTACCCTTCCTCCTGCGGTGGTCCTACCTCTCCGAACCAGAGCTACCCCTGTGTTAAAGTCTTTATATAGAGTTCCTGTCCTGCCTTCTCATTGGTTATAAACCCAACCACATGACCGCCTCCTCACAGCCTGTCTGTATAGGCCTCCAGGTTTTCCATGATTGGTATTAAAATTAAAGGCATGTGTATCCAATAATGGCTGTATCCCTGAACACACAGAGACTTACCCAGCTCTGCCTACCAAGTGCTGGAATTACAAGAGTATGCCACCACTGCCCTGCTTTCCTATGGCTTGCTAATAGCTCTGACCCCCGGGCAACTTTATTTATTAACATACAAATAACATTTTAATACAAATAAAATATCACCATGGCAACTTATAGATTAATAGAAATTAGTTAAGTTATAAGAGCTAGTAAGAAGTCTGAGCCATAGGCCATATAATTTACAATTAATATTAAGCCTCTGAGTGATTATTTTATAAGTGGCTGCTGGATCATGGGGCCAGGTGGGACCAGATGGGACTTACGGCTACAGGGAATCTTTTACCTATTTTTTGGTCCTGATCTAACAAGAGTCTGAGAATATGACATGACATCCAGGAAGGTCTTCCAGTGACTGTGGGCAGCACATTGTCTTGTGTAAGCAAGAAGGCAGAAGAAGCCAGAGAAACACACAGGGAGCCAAAACTCTAGCTCTGTAATTTAGTGTTGAGTATAAAATATACTGCTCCTCTGAAGAATGGGAGGAGCTAGCAGCTCCTTTCTGGAGAACCCAAGGAAGAGAGAGAAGAGCTGGAGAGCCAGCTCAGCTGGGGAAGACTCTCGCTGTCAAGCCTGGCCACCTGAGCAGGACTCACACGGTGAAAGGAGAGCAGACTTCTCCATGCTGTCTTCTGACCTCCACGTGTGTGCTATCACACACATGTACACATATGCACACATATAAATAAATAAATAAATTTATTGTACACAAATAAATAAATAAAATAATAAAAATGAAGAAATAGAATGAGAATCCAGTGTTTCTGGTTGGATAGAATCAATGACAACAGGCTTGACCCACAGCATTCAGATATTCACTATTAATAAAAATATAGCCTGTCTGAAAAGGACAACAAAATTTTGAATAACATTTTACCACGTTGTATCTGCCAGAGACTTGTTTATACAGCTAATAATATTCATGTACGTAGCATAAATCTTAAAAGTTCTTATTAATAAAATCAAACCTGAGCCAGATATTGGGGTGAACTGGAAGATCAGAGAAACAGAACAAGCCACAGCCAACCTCACCTGGCCAACTTCTCAGCTAGTCCTATTTTCTCAGACTGGAAGCTTCTGTGTCCTCATCCCAATGGCTCTCAGCTGAACTGCTGCTCCAAAGCCTGAAAGTTTAACCAGCCAAAATGCTTAACCAGGCCAAATGCTGCTAGTTTCTGGTCCTCATGCCTTATATACCTTTCTGCTTTCTACCACCACTCCCTGGGATTAAAGGCTTGCTTTCTGGGATTAAAGGCGTGAGTCACCATGCCTGGCTGTATCATTGAACACATGGATTTCTGCCTCTGTAATGCTAGGATTAAAGGCGTGTGCTACCACTGCCTATCCTTTATGTTTAATATTGTGGCTGTTCTGTCTCTGACCCCAGATAAGTTTATTAGCATGCACAATATTTGGGGGAATGCAATACCACACATGTATCTTAAAATCACCTTCTGTTACGAGCATAAATACTGAACACAGAGACCCTATATCCAATCTTGTCTTTTGTGAACAAGTCTGGGTTTGCCTTAATAAGCTTCAGGATGTGCCTCTGTGCTAAATTAGATCTTGAAATTTCTGATCTCATAGCGTTATTTATAACAATGTATTATCTGTTAACAATGAACTAATGCTGAAATCTTGCAACTTTATTTTGCCATAGCATGAATAGCGACCTTAACATTGACAAAAATACATGTATATTTTTGTAAGGCAAAGCCTAGAAACCATGTAGAATTGTCTCTGCATGTAGGCCAGTCCTTCATGTTTTTCAAATTAAAACTTAAAAATGTGTGTGTGTGTGTGTGTGTGTGTGTGTGTGTGTGTGTGTGTGTGTGTGTGCATGTGTGTGTACATGTGCCATGGCACACATATTGAGGTCATAGGGCAACTTGTGGGAGTTGGTCCTCCCTTCTACAGTGTGGGCTCTTCAGATCATGCTCCGGTCATCAGGCTTGGTGACAATACCTTTATCTCATCAGTCCTCCTTCCTTTAATTTTTTTTAATCTTCTAAAATTATATTTTAATTCTTCCCAGCAAAAATCAGTCTAGACATTTGATGAGAATTTAATAAAATCATATCTTAACAACTTAATCACCTTTTAGATGTTAAAAACTTAGCTATATGTCTTATAAACCTGGATGCAAAATATCAACCATTGTTAAATATGAAAAATGATCCACAACAGGCATGCTCACTCATTTGAGTGAGATTATTAAATATAAGCAAGAAGAAGTAGAAGAATACAAACAGCTGATAGAAGGGGCAGAGAGGCAGCAAGTGTATCAGATCAAGCCCTTACAACATCCAGCAAAACACCTGGAGTAACCCAACTGGGCCAGAAGGAAGAGTGACATCATCACAACCCCCAGCTGGGGAAGTCCTGAAAGCAGTCCTGCTGGGGCTCCCCGCTGAAGGTGTCCAGGCAAAGCAGAGCATCCTCATGGGTGAGCTTCCGAGCCCTCCCCTGCCCACTGGCCCGCAGGGGCGTTTACTCCCCGGGACACTCAGCAGCCTCCATGGGAAAGGGCTAAAGTCTAGCCTCGCTCAGGGATGCAATGTGTATACAACCCTCCACTCCGCTGTTCTCCTTTCTCCCTGACAAAGAGGCAGGGGCAAGCCTGTCTCAGGAATCACAAGATGCTGAGACAAACATGCTTGAGTCTGAGACAGGAAAGCTCATCTGTTCTTTGCAGAGTCCGCTCACAATAAGCACAAACAGCACAGGGCAATTTGCCAATACGACTCACATTACACTAGAATGCTCAAAATTAACATTTTAGGGCTGAAAACAAAACTCAGCAGTAAAAAGGGATTTTTCCCTCATTTTTAATTCTTATTATCTTATGTGTAAAGCTGTTTGGTGCATGTATATACGTGTACTGTATGTATACCTGGTACCCATGGAGATCAGAGGGCATCATATTCCCTGGAACTGGAGTTACAGATGGTTGTGAGCCACCATGTGGGTGCTGGGAAGCGAACCAGGTCCTATGTGAGAGCAGCAAGCAGCCTGACTGAATCTTCCCTTCTCACTGTTCTTCCAGAGAACCCAAATGAGGTTCCCAGGACACACATCAAGCTGTTCACAACTGCCTGTAACTCCAGCTCCAGGATATTAAATGCCCTCTCCTGGTCTCCTCTGGGATCCACACAAATGCGGAAGTAATCACACACACACACACACACACACACACACACACACACACACACACACACACTAAAAATCAAATTTTTACAAAATAAACAAACTAATATTTTAATTTGAATATCTGCATTTTTGACAGGCCTGAGATCAATTCCTTACATAATGAGTTTTTCTGAAGCCTCAAATTTTACAATTAAGTCTTCATTGCATTTACTTTAGCTAGGCTTGGCTAAGGATGCAGAATACATGGCTTTTAAAGAGAGGCAATGGTAGGGAAGGGGAAGAGAGTGGGGAGGGTACAGACAAACAGACAGTAGGCCCGTGATGATTGCCTTCATTGGCAATTTGACATGGAAACGCGTAGCTTGGTATGTCTTTGAGAAATGTTTAACTGAGGAGAGACTGCTGTGCGATGATGCTCTTGTACATTGTAAAGTTTTGTCACTCCTGTTGGTTTAATAAAACACTGATTGGCCAGTAGCCAGGCAGGAAGTGTAGGCATGGCAACCGGACTAGGAGAATTCTGGGAAGAGGAAAGGAGAGATGGGGTCACCAGCCAGATGCATGGGAAGTGAGATGAGAGTGCTGGACTGAGAAAAGGTACCAAGCCACGTGGCTAAACATAGACAAGAATTATGGGTTAATTTAAGCATAAGAACTAGTTAGTTATAAGCCTGAGCAATAGGCCAAACAGTTTTATAATTAATATAAGCCTCTGTGTGTTTGTTTGGGACTGAACAGCTGTGGGACTGGGCAGGACAGAAACTCTCGTCTACAAGAGACAATGTACCCTGGATATGAGCGGCACCACCCCTGGGCTGGGGTGTGAGCTGAGCACCAGCGTTCATTCCAGCAAAATCCCTTCAACCCAGGAATAAGGTGTGTTTCTGGGACTTTCTCATGATGTTGTGTGTGGCATTCTCCCTGACGTCTCCCCCCTGCAGGGAGGAGCAGAAAGTCTGCAATAAACAAAAAAAGCAAATTTGCCGCCACCAGGAGAGGTCACAGAAAAACACAGAATTAAATCGTTGAAGAAGCGACAGGAGGAGAGGAATGGAAGCAAACACGTGAACACTCTGAAATGAGCAAAAGTAACCAACGTCTGAAAACAAAGCAGGCTACCCACGCAGCCTGTCAATGGACCATCCGCCAAGCCAAGGGTGACTTGAGCTCCACAGAGAACTCCCCGTCATCCACTCAAGGTGGAAAGAGACAGCCGGCCACAAAAGGCCCAGGAGCGCATCCGACGCCGATCCTAGAGACTGCTCCAAGTGGATCCTTGGGCCCCACGTTTAGGTACTAAAATGCCAAAACAATCAACACAAAAATATAGCTCTTATCTCAAGGGAATAAGAAAACAGGGTCAAATATGAGTGACCGTGGTCTGGGGACACAGGTTCAGGTTGCTCTGAGAGACATGTTCTTCTGCGGAAGTGGATACGTGAGATTCTATCAATTGTAGAACAAAGTGAGTCATAAATCAAGACATCTGCCAAATACATTAGTGAGGACCACAAGTAGGTAAATTACAGCAGAGGAGGAAGCCCTACCATGGGCTTCAGGTGCCTTCTGATAGCTTTCTCGGCTTTGGGATCACTGCAAATTAGCGGTCTGCTCAGAATACACATTTTTTGTTTTTGGTTTTGGTTTTTTTGAGACAGGGTTTCTCTTTGTAACTTTGGAGCCTGTTCTGGAACTCACTCTGTAGCCCAGGCTGGCCTCGAACTCACAGCGATCTGCCTGCCTCTGCCTCCCGAGTGCTGGGATTAAAGGCATGAGCCACTATGGCCAGGCTTCAGAACACACTTTAAAGGTTTTGACAGTCGTAAGGATATTACATCAGACATGAAGGTGGACGATGAATGGCTTTCAAAGGTACTAAAATTGAGATAATTTGCTGGGTCGGCAACATTCTAACGTTTCACGACCACAAGGTCCTACTCAGTCATTCAGCCTTGTAGATTCTCCAAGAGAGGTGAGGTTTACTTCTGAGAACTTCCATTCACACGGGTCACCAATACTCCCTATTAGTAACTCCTTATCCAAGCCCCTATAAATAAACCCAATAAGCTCATTGGTCCACCAAGCTGGATTTGAATGGAATCATTCCTTTGGTCTGTAGGTGCCCTATCAGAAGTGAAGAGATGACTCTCCACATCTCCCTAGGAAAAGTCACACACACAAACACGCAACCTTCCTGTATGTTCACTAATACAGACATGTATGTATATACACAACGCATACTTCCCACCATCCCACACATCATTTTATTCCCAAGGCTATCCATTCTGGCACTGTGCCCATCCATGGACCCAGTCTGCCAAACATGAGTTTACGTCTGTGTGGTTTCCCCTCACAACCAGCTTCCAGACCTTCCTGACTTGCTCCCCACAGCAGCCAAATGTGTTCTGCCTGGCCCAGGCTGTACTGCTGTGTGGGCAGCTGCTGGAAACTCCTCAGCCCCCATTTGGAGTTCCAGGGGTGTAAACTATAGTCTGGGAATGTGGACCAAGTCCAAGGCCTGCCTGGGAAATGATCTGATAGCTGCTCTGGTGGCAGAGGAGAAACAATGGGTGTCTTGGAGCAACAGCACACCCCAGGACCTTGGGGCGGAAACCTGGGCTTCAGCTGCACTCTGACATTAGCTGTTTGGATAGTCTCAGGCAAATTTAACCTTCCTGGGCCTCATTTTCTCTTCCGTAAAGTTAAGGTGCGAACATGGATGTTTCTAGAGCAATTTCAGCACAAGCACAGGGTTCCATCAGTATCTTCTTCCGTGTACCACATTCTCCTCTGAGACTCTGCTCCCTGAGGGCAGAGGCTGGGCCAAAATAGGTGAGAGGCTGCCCTCAAGGCCAGACACAGACTAGAGTTTCTTCTGTCTAGAACTGGCTTCCTCCTTTTAAGACAAGGTGCTGTCAACTGTGCTTTGGAACCAACACATACAGTAATTACATTACCCCAGGCGCCTTTTCTTTTAATTAAAAAAGAAAAGCAGTATTGCAGCAAACACTGAGGACTTTCGGCCCTGCTGAATGAGAGCTTGTCTGCTCAACTCTGTTGCTGTGAGCAACACCCACTGTTTCTTCATTATTCTATGCTAGGATCCTAATGATGCCTGTTAACTAAGTATCCAGCTTAAGCGTTTTTGATGATTTTGTTGTTTGTTTATTTTTAACTCTAAATCTGGGGGCTAGAGAGATGGCACAGTGTTTAGAAGCCCCAGTTGTTCTTCCAAAGGCCCCACATTGTGGCTTATAACCCTCTGTAACTGCAGTTCCATGGGACCTGACACCCTCTTCTGGCCTCCGCAGACACTACATACTTGTGGTGCAGAGACATACTTGTAGGCAAACACTCAGACAGTGCTTTAGTCACTGTTCTGTTGCTGTGAAGAGACACCCTGACCACGGCAGTTCTTATAAAAGAATGCATTTAATTGGTGGCTTGCTTACCGTTTCAGAGGCTTAGTCCATTATCATCATGGCAGGGAGCAGGCAGCGCTCAGGCAGGCCGGTGCTGGAACACTGGCTGAGAACGACATCCTGATCTGTAAGCAGCAGACAGAGACTGAACCTGACACAGGGTTCTGAAACCTCAAAGCCCACCCCCACAGTGACACACTTCCTCCAACAAGGCCACACCTTCAGATCCTTCCAATCCTATCAAAGAGCTCCAGTCCCTGGTGACTAAACATTCAAATATATGAGCCTATGGGGGCCATTCCTATTTAAACCACCACATGCACATAAAATAAAAATTAATAAATTCCAGAAGCTGGGCATGATGATTCATTCCAGTAATTCCAACCCCCTAGAAGCTGAAGCGGGCAGATCTTAAGTTCCAGGCCACATACAGACTCTGTCCAAAAAAGAATTCTAACAATAAATAAATGATTAAATTCAGTAAGTAAATAATTTTCCAAAACTCTCTTCCACCTCCTCTGAATAAGTTGTCACTGTGAACAGCTTGGCAGCATTCTCGAAGACTAGCATTTATACAAATGTTCCTGAGTCTTTCACTATGGACGTTTTGATCAAGATATTTCAGTGTTGTAGGATGACTAGCTACATATCTGGTCTCCATTCACTAAATGCCAGGAGCACTCCCCAAGACATGACAGCCAACACGTCTTGAAACATTGCTAAGTATCTCCAGGGGACAAATCTTTCTCTGTCTCTGTCTCTGTCTCTGTCTCTGTCTCTGTCTCTCTCTCTCTGTCTCTCCTCTGTCTCTGTCTCTGTCTCTCTGTCTCTGTCTCTCTCTGTCTCTCTCTCTCTGTCTCTCTGTCTCTGTCTCTGTCTCTCTCTCTCTGTCTCTGTCTCTCTCTCTCTCTCTCTCTCACACACACACACACACACACACTCCTTAATACCCACATCACCCACTCTTGTTTAGAACTACGGTAACACACACATGCACGCACACGTGCGCGCGCACACACACATACACACAGAGAAAGTAAATAAAAACAAGAGAGGAGAAAGTGGTAGAGATAGGCATCAGCAACTACATGCAACTGATTGACTATAAATTAAAATTAAATTCTTTTGTTCCTGGTCTTACATAGCTTTGTCCATTCACTCATTTTTTTTTAATTTCAGTCATCAAGTGTTTATGGAGAAGATATAGACTAGTAACTGTGCCATCAATAAGAAAATAAACAAACAAACAAAACTCCCCAACTTGCACCTCAGAGGGAATAAGAACTGATGCTAGAGTCAAATGTGGGTGATCGTGGTCCTGGAACACGGGTTCAGGTTGCTGTGAAAAACTCATTCACCTGTAGAAGTGCTTACACGAGAGTCTTTCAGTTACCTAACAAAGAAAGCCACAGATCAAGTCATTTACTAAATACATTGGTGGAGACACAGGTTGATGGGGAACAGAAAAGGGGAGAAAAAGCTGCTATAGGTCTCAGGTATTCTCTGAAGACTTCTCAGCTTTTCAGTTGGTGGAAGCCAGTGGTAGATCTGCTAAATATACACTTAAAGCCTTGTTAGTTACAAGGGTGTTGGGTCAGACATGGGCTAAGTGATAAACTGCTTTCAAGGGGACTAAAAACAGCCCAAGATAAATTGGCTCTGGTTTACAACGTTTGACTCTCCACAATCATGAAGTTCAGTCACTTGGCCTTGCAGAATTTTTAACACAGGAGTAACTTTTCTGGGAACTTCAGTTTACAACTCTACTGGCGAGTTTTATGCCATGACTCCATCTAGAGTCATCGGGAAGAGGGAACCTCAACTGAGAAAATAGCCCCCACCAGACGGGCCTGTGGTCAAGCCTATGGGGCATTTTCTTGGTTGATGATTGATGTGGGAAGGCCCAGATCACTGTGGGCGGTGCCACCTCTGGTCCTGGATGATATAAGAAAACAGACTGAGCAAGCCGGTAAGCGGCATTCTTCCGCAGCTTCTGATTTAGTTCCTGCCTCCAGGTTCGCACTGGTACTTCCTGGATGATAAATGGCTGCTATAGGCTGAAACAAACCCTTCCCTCACCAAGTTATTCTTTTCATGGTGCTTCGTCACAGCAAATAGAAACCCTAACTACGACAGCGTGCACAGACACATCTTAAGTCTACTTCCCAGGTACATTCACACACACACACACAAAAGTGAAAGGGGTAAGTGGGAACAAGCCACTCTGAGATTTTTTTCTAGTTACATGTGTCTCCTATAAACACATCACTCTCATCTCTAGCCAGCTCCTTATACCTTCACCTGCCCTGGGTAGAGGAAAAGGCACAGAAAAGAAAGAAGGAAAGAGGCAGATGTCCTTGGTATCCTAGGTCTTCTTGGAGTGAACCACTGGAGTACACACTGTCTCCAGACCCCAGGTCCTCTCACACCCTCCATGCCAGCAGCACAAACACCAGCCCTGGAAAGGAACATGTAAGCACTTTGTGAGTGTCCATATCCTAGATGCATTTAACCCCAGGCCTGCCCAGCTGCCCTCAGCCCTGTTTACCCATGCTGGTCTTCAAGCAGACTCTGTGGCCAGCCTCAAACCAGGTTACTGGCACAGCCCCTGGGTATTGACCTACTCAAAGACTATAACCGAGCAAACAAAAGCACGTTAATTTTTAATTTCACTAGGATTGATCAGCCTTCCTCTCTGTCCTTTAACAAGACACACGCACAGTCCTTGCCCTACATTGAAAGTCCATTGATCCGGCCGGCCACCCTGGCCCTGGATGGGCTTTTCTACATAGCACCCATTTTGGTTCAGCTGCAACCATCTTAGAGAATTAGGGAGTTTCTGAGTTGAGCAAGTACACTGAGCAGCAATGATACTCTTGAGAAAAAAAAGGAGGAATACCCAGTGCAGAGACCGGAGACTTGGCTATGGAGCAGACATGGGAGTGGGGCACCTTCTAACAAAGAGCAAGCATTTCCTCCCACCACCTCCAGTTTAGAATAAGCCACTGCTAACCACAGACACCCTCACACTGGGCAGCCAAGGCTCTCTTTGGGGTTGGTTTTACCACCCTGCAACATGAGGGCAAAAACCTGATGGGGTGTGTCCATTTCCTCACATAAGAACGCCACTGTCTGCTAAGCCTTTAGACTCACGGAACTGTCACACCATCCTGGGAGGTGATTATCGGCTTCCTCACTTACTGGAGATCTGTCACTTTTTTTTTTCTTTTTTGAGGCTGAGGTGGTTTTGGTGTGAAAACCATGATAAATTTAGAATAAGTCAAGACAATCAACAGCAGCTCTTTTTCCTCCCCAATCTGGAGTGGGTATATGCTTCTGTTTTGTGCCATTCACCTGCCCTGTTACTAACTGCAGAGGAAGAAAAAAGTTTTAAAACTGCCCTTTACAGCCTCAAGCCATTTCTCTGTTGGAAATGTTTGTTTTTAACTGAAATAAAAAGTATAGTCAGAGTCTAAGTGAGACTTAAATGCTGGAGATCCAGTGAGCAGAGATTCAGTCAGTCAGTTATTTTAAATAATTCACTCCAGAAAAGACTAGAGGGGAGTGTGTGTGTGTATGTGTGTGTGTGTCTGTGTGTATGTGTGTGTCTGTGTGTGTGTGTGTGTGTGTGTGTGTGTGTGTGTCTGTGTCTGTGTGTCTGTGTGGTGTGTGCACATACTTTATTCATAGATGTTAGCAAGTGCCTGAAGAAAAGAAAAAAAAAAGGGAAATTGTGTTCAATGCCTAGAGGTGAATTTACCAAATTATGCAAGCATCATAGAACTTGAAGATTGAAAGGAAACTAAGAAATTGGTAAATTATAGCTTGCAACCTTTTTCAGGAGGCCTTTTTTCTGAATCCCCTTAAGTTTTATGATCATGAAGACATAACTCATTCTTAGTGTGGTAGGAGAGGAAGGGTTGGGTTTTCCTGAGCATGTGATGCTATCATCTATTGGGTCTAAGGTTTTCTGGTCTGCCATTGCTGTGGTGACATTTCTGTGGAAAAGCAAGCCCACAGTGGCTCCATGGTCATACATGTCAGGGAGGCGTTATAAGGTCCATCCTTCTCTTGGATAACTGCAAGGTGTGTCTGTACAGTAAATTCTGAATGACTAACCTGGCATTCAAAAAATGCTGCTCGTTAACTTTGTATCATATAGGATACAAGGTCAACCCTGCCCCAGTAAGGACCGTGATGCTTCAAGGTGCTGCACAACAAGGGAGAAGCATCGGCTACTAAGTTGTGAAATAAAGGAAGTCTCCATTATTGTTGTCTCCCAGACTTACATTTGCTTATGATGTCTCAAGACGACCAGCTGAACCCATCTTCTCAGAAGCATGATGAAGGATAACTCCTCAGGCTGTAATGTTTTTAGATTTTCTTTTTTTTTTTTTTTTTTTTTTTTTTGGTTTTTCGAGACAGGGTTTCTCTGTGTAGCTTTGCGCCGGATCTCGCGCTGTAGCCCAGGCTGGCCTCGAACTCACAGAGATCCGCCTGCCTCTGCCTCCCGAGTGCTGGGATTAAAGGCGTGCGCCACCACCGCCCGGCTAGATTTTCGAAACACACTATGTAGCTGTCTTGTGTCCATCCTTCACAGTGAAAAAAATGTTTCTCTGAAATTTCTATATGGCCTATATATATATATATAGTCCTAATTTTGATTCTGTTAGATCCGAAGTTAACCTGTAAGCCCTACTTGCCCAAAGACCAGGTAACTTCCTGGAATTCTGGGAATTGTAGTTCTTGAAAGATAACACCTGTCCAAGGACCAGACTACTTCCTGAGATTCTAGGAGTTGCAGTTCTTGGAAAATAACAATGAAGCCTCATGGGAAAGTACAGTGTCTCCAGGCCACTTACCTGGGAAGTTTCCAGGTGATGGTCCTGACCAAATTCCATCTTGGTCATTATTTAAAATTTTAATAAAAAGCTTGCTTAAATTCAGCCAAAATGGTGGAACTGGTTTTTCTGGTGAATTTCAGGATTAACAGATTCATTGATTGAGCAAATATTTACTGAACATCCCCTATCCATCAGGACCAGGTTCAGGGATGCAAAGTTAAGTGAATCATAGCCTCTGCCCCTGCTATATTGGTCTGTTTGGGTAAAGGGAACACTTGTTAGTATCCTCAGCCCACAGTTATAATGCTAGAAGATGGTAGCAGACACTGTCAGACCCCATCTACCCTTTATAGTTAATCTGGCAGGTGATAGATCTGGTTGAGCTTTGGTCAAATCAGAGTCCAGCCTTTACCTCCATTTGGAAGGATGTTGAAAATAGTCTCCTACCTTTCCACAGAAGTATTTGCAAGTCTGAATGTGTCTTCTGTGAGATATACGTAAGATATACTGGGCTGCATCTCTGAGAAATAAATAGCCCAACAAGTTCAACAAAACATTTGGTCCCACAGGACGTTTACAGGGCAACTGCTCTGTAGCCAGATAAGTACTCAGGACCATTTAATACTGTAGATTTTTCCTGTTTTTATAAAGACTGGACCATGATTTTTTTTATTTTTTGGCCATGATTGTTTTTAAAAGTAAATTTATTTTGAGTGAAAGAGAAGTCAAAAACGCTGCAAGGGAAAGGTATGCCTTCTAAGTCAAATGAGAGAAAGCCAGGACATCAGTGAAATTTGTCCCTGGTCTTGTCCCAAAGAGTCTAGCTGGAGGAAAGATTACAGGTTTCTAAGTGTGGATCCAGGAGAAGGAACCAGTGTAACTTAGTGGCAGCAAAGGAGTTTCCTCAGTTTCTCCCCAGTGCTGGTACAAGGCAAACTTACTGGCCAGGCTGGGAAATGAATGGAATGCATATAGCCTGGCTAACCTGGGTTCAACCTGAGATGTGGAGTACGCCTGCAAATTGCCCTTCTGCATATCACACGCACCCTGAAATTCCTCACAGGGCAGCAAAGTCTAGCTGAGGCATGGAGGAGTAGGGATGTCATATGCTCCAAGTGACTCATCACCAAGGTTAAGAAAGAAAGAACAAGGGACATGCTTTAGGATTTAGGTCACTGGCTAAAAAAGGGAAATGTTCAAGTTCCTTTGGAGGTTAGAAGTAGGATTGTTGGTCAATTTAGCACCACCATAACAAACACCAGAGACAACCAGATTATGGAGAGAAAAGACGTATCTGAACTCAAGATTTTGGAGGTTTCAACCCATGACCATTTGCTTTGGGGTATGTGACAAAGTAGTCCATCATGGCAAGAGCACATCATGAAGCAAGACCACTCTCCTTGTGACTAGGGGAGAGAGGACCAAAGTCCTGTTCTCCCTTTCAAGGACACACCCCAATGACCGAAAGACCTTCCACTAAGCCCCACATCATAAGCACTTCTCTAGGTCCCAATAGTGTCACCATACAGACCAAACCTTAAACATGTGGGATGTTAGAGAACATTGCTGATCCAAACAATACCACCGACGAATGTGAAAGAATTGAGGAGCCTCTCATTAGAGAGGCTTCTGGGTAATGCTACATTGAAGAACTAACCAAGAATTAAAATAATCATTCATCTATTAGGGGGATCCCAAAATCTCTCGGAAGGGGCATGTCAAATCACACTGCATGTTTCCATGGGCTCCATCAGAGCATAGGAAAAACCATAGCCTAGCTCTTCTTTGATTGATGCGTTTTACCGATTTCCCTGTGATCCCAAGTTGGCTGGTTTCTAGTTTGGTTTCAGCTGCTGTGATAGAACAGTCTGACCAGGTTGTCTAGGAGACTCCCCAAAACATCACAAGCTATTGCTATTGTCCCTGGGTGCCCCCAGAGGAGGAAGGTGAGTACCTATTGCTAAAGACACCATGCACTTCAGACACATGGTTCAGTGATCTCTGAGCTGGAACTGACCTGAAAGCCTCATCTCTGAGAACTAGCTTTGATGGTATCAAAAGGTACCATGAAAGCTGCCAAAAAAAGTGAAGAAACCAACAGTCCCACCCAGCTATGATGTCTATGAACCACAATAACCAACATGGCATGATGAATGGTGCACATACCTTGGCAGTAACCAACATCTCTCTAATTGGACTTAAGACCTGCTCAACAAGAGGGCAACCACGCCTGGTATGGGAAACCTAGCCAACTAGCCAGGACTACTGAAGTCATTAATCCTGGAGGGGACCCTACAACCAGCATAACCCCTAACTACATTGTAAATATTTGCCTTACAACCACATATAAATGTAGTCCTCCCCAGTCATCAAGGAAACTTCTCTTTGCAACCGATGGAGACCATAACAGAAAACCACAACCCATCAAAATGCAGAGTTGTGGAGCCCGATCCCCATGGATAGATCTATAATACAACTCCTGCTCCTAACGCTCAGGGATCACTTGGGAAGAGGGGGCAGAAAGAGTCTAAGAACCAGAGGAACACAGAGTTTGCTGGGAGATGATATCTCCTGGGAAAGTGAGAAGCTACACACATAAGGTCTCACCAACATGGGTGCCTAAACACGAGTTGAACAGAGACAACAGACATGCTGAAGGGGACGGGGGAGACCAGGAGGCCTCAGCCCCACACAAAGAGCTACAGGCAACTACGGAATGCTGAGAGTGGGAGAAATCGTCTCCCCAGGGAAAACATATCTACAAGCAGCATTACACAGGCTGCGCAGGTTGTACTTGTGTATTTAGAAGTGTGTGCGTGTGTGTGTGTGTGTGTGTGTGTGTGTGTGTGTGTGTGTAATAACAATTAATGGGGGACAAAAGAGGCCATGAATTTGAAAGAGAGCAAGGATATGTATATGGAAGGGTTTTGAGGGAGGAAAGGGAAGGGGTGAAATGATGTCATTATAATCTCAAAAAATAAAAGAAATAATTTTTTAAAAAAATTAGAAAGAGAGAGAGAAGAAAGAAAGAAAGAAAGGAAGGAAGGAAGGAAGAAAGGAAGGAAGGAAGGAAGGAAGGAAGGAAGGAAGGAAGGAAGAAAGGAAGGAAGAAAACATTCTAACCAAAAGCAACTTGAGGAGAAAGGGGTTTAGGGTTTATTTGTCTTACCTTCCAGGTCACATTCCATCACTGAGGAAAGTCAGGGCAGGAACTAAATTTGAGCAGAAACCATGAAGTAATGCTGCTTACTGGCTTGTCTTGGCTTTCTTACACAGCCCAGGACTACCTGCTTAGGGACGGTGCCTCCCACAGTAGACTAGGCCCTTCCGTATCAATAATCAGTCAAGACAGTCTCTCATAGATATGCCCATAGGCTAAGCTGAGGGAGGCAATTCTTTAAATGAGGTTCTTTCTTCCCATGGGACTCTAGGTGGTGTCAAGCTAACAGTAAAACTAAGGGGAGGGGACAGCGGGGGGGGGGGGGGGGGGGGGGTAGCGGGGGGGGGGAGGGGGGGCAGCGGAAAGGGGGAGGGGAGGGGGAGGGGGAGGGAGCATTGTAGCTAGAGTTTTCCTGCCTGGCCCACAGTCAGGACAAATCTCTCTCACCTGTCAGTCCCACAGCCGCTCAGACCCAACCAAGTAAACACAGAGACTTATATTGGTTACAAAGTGTATGACCGTACCAGGCTTCTTGCTAACTGTTCTTACAGCTTAAATTAATCCATTTCCATAAATCTATACCTTGCCACGTGGCTCGTGGCTCACCAGCATCTTCACATGCTGTTTGTCATCGTGGCGGCTGGCAGTGTCTCTCTCCTCAGCCTTCCACTTCCCAGCTTTATTCTCCTCCTTGTCCCGCCTACACTTCCTGCCTAGCCACTGGCCAATCAGTGATTTATTTATTGACCAATCAGCAACACACTTGACATACAGCCCATCCCACAACAGAGCATGGGGGGGCACTGGGGGCAGACACAAAAAAATTTAAAAGGATAGCTCATAACCTGTGGGCTGAGGTAAAACCTTGCCTGAGTGGCACAATGTACAGCTCTGAAATCGTGGCTCATTGACAAGGTTATCCCCTGTAAAGGACACTTAAAGTGGCTACAGGTCAAGGGCATGTTAACTGTAAGCTTCCATGGGGCCTGAGCATAGTTGGAGGATATTTTTGTCTGTGGATATCATCTAAGGATTTTGAGAAATGAAAATAAAATATTCTGGGGAGTTACTGCTGGATAGGTCTATGTCAGGTCCAAAGAAAACTCCATTTCCACAAATTCCAAAAGGCAGAAGGGACAAATGGCTATATGGTGCCTATTAGCATACCAAAGCTCAGACTGGCCTCCAGGCTCCCTCAGTATCACAAGCACCTGTTACCCATTTCAAAGTCTATGTTAGTATCCTAGCCCTTCTCACCTCCTCCCCACCGCAAACTCCCTCCAGCTCATGGGCTTCCCTCCCAGCAGCTACTCATTCTCCTTGTAACCCTGCTATTCTCAATAGGCTTTCTCTCTGTCTTCCTCCCTCTCTCTATGTCCACCCCTCAAACCCACCCCCTCTCTCTGCTCCTGCTTCTGTCATGGCCAGGTCCAGTCTGCTGGCCATGTTCAGTCTCCTACTTTCTTTCTGCTCTGAACTCTTCCAGATGCCTCTGGCTGTTCTTTCTCTCATATCTGTCCAGTCCCACCTGGCCCCACAGTCCTACAACCGCTTATAAAATAATCATTCAGAGGCTTAATATTAATTACAAACTGTATGGCCTATGGCTTCTTGCTTCTTGCTAACTAGCTCAGATAACTTAACTCAACCCATTATTATTAATCTATGTATTGCCACGTGTTCCATGGCTTTATCTGTGTCCCATTACATGCTGTTTCTTAGACAACAGGTTGGCATCTCCCCAACTCTGCCCTTCTTCTCTCTGTATCTCTGCTTGGATTTTCTGCCTGCATCTAAGCTACCTTGCCATAGGCCAAAGCAGCTTTATTTATTATCCAATGGGAGCCACACATATTCACAGCATACAGAAAGACATCCCACAGCATATTAGAAATATTATATATACAACTAATTTATATATAACATATACATATGTCTGCTATATATGATATATGTCTGCTATGTGTTTTATATGCATCACTCCCATAACCCTGACAACATTCTTTGAAGGGAATGTTCCTCTCTGCAGTTGACAAATGTTGGAACAGATTCAAAAAACAAAAGCATGCTCCCCACAGGTGCTATTAAGTGGCAGAGTTGGCTGAAAAGCTAGGTTCTCCACAGCCTAAGGTTTGCCCAGTTAAACTGAAATTCTAACTCCAAAGCAACAAAAAGATTAAATTCTACTAACAAAACCATGGAACAGAGTGATATTAAATATGATAACATTAGAAAAGAGCAGCAGTGGTTGGCCCAAGGGAGAAGAGGCTGCCGCACAATGCCCCTTCAGGAAGGGGTGGTGATTAGAAGACGAGGCCTCCAGGCCATTACCAGGCCAGGTAGGAGGGAGAGCCCCAGACAGAAAGCTACAGAACATACATGAGAGGCAAACTTGAAGAGGGCTTTCCAAGGAAGGAGCGGTGTCCTTTCAAAACCCGGAGAATAACCTCATTACCGAGCCTTTAATTCCAAGACTCCAGAGGCAGAGGCAAGTCGATCTCTGTGAGTTCAAGGCCCACCTGGTCTACAGAGTTGTCAAAGAGAGAGGACACAGGCAGAGGAGACTGTAGAGAAAATCCCAGGGAGCAAGCCCCTGAGCCATCCCAAGAACAAAGGAACTACCCTATCAGATCTTCAGAAGTTGGGGGCTGCACTAGCAGGAAGTTTCCCGTCACTAGATTTTTTTTTATATATATATAACATAGCATGCATGTCAAAGAGCATGGAAGAGGTAGGCATCATAAGTTATGAGCTGCTAAGTCATAGTAAAGTCATGTGTTAACTCTGTCCCAGAAAGAATTGCATGGGGGCATAGCTTGATCTCTTCAGGCTGCAAGATCTGGTCTCTTGAGAATGACCAGTTTCTTAAAGAGGCAGGCCTGTGTTCTACCAGGTCCTGTGGACACACACAAGACTGAACAAGCTACACAATCCTGGCCTCACCGGCTAACAGGAAGAGCAAGACGTGTGTTTATCATGGCCAAAACAAACAGCATTTGTAATAGTCAACATTCATAGCTCTTCAGATTCATCTTGCAGCATCTAATGGTCGCCGGTCCTGGTTGGACTGTCATTCACACTGCTTTGTAGCATCTATTTCATCCCCGCTTTAGAGTCTGCATTTACTCCTCCTTCTGCCTCCCAAGACCTCCCTCAATGGCAGGGGACCTCAAAGCCCTTCAACCCCCTTTGGCCCTGTGCTAAGAGCCCTGACTTCCTTTCCTCCCTCCAGGCTATGTGTCCTCCCCCATACACACACACAGACACACAGACACACACACACACACACACAGACACACACACACACACACACACACACACACACACACACACAGAGTGCGGTCCTTGCTGCACCACTTCCTAGCTTTTTGATTTGGTGTAAAATACTGATTGTTTAATTTCATATCTGTAAGCGGATAATGACTATGTATAGCTCGGAGGAGTTTTGTGAAGGAAAGCTCTAGCAGCCCATTAAAATGCTTAGATCAGTGATTGGCAGACACTGTTAGTGCATAATGGTTTTAGGATTTACTTGTTGTTTATTGTGTTTCTTCATCATTAAAATAGAAAAGCAATGACTTGGATGTTTAGCATAAGATCTTCAGGGTCTGACACACAATAAATATTTATAGAACGAATAGCTGACCTTTTATATCCCTAGGAAGAGTTAGCCCGTGTAAACATCACAATAAACAGAAGACAAAGACATCACATCATCCTCGTTCTACTGAGGAGCATCAGAGAGGTTAAGGTTAAGTCCCACAAAGTCCAAAACTGATGAGCCAGGGGGCAGAAGCAGTCCAAAGACGGTGCCATCAGCCACTGTGCCCCACTAGGCAGCAGACAAGCCAGGACAGCTAGTGGAGTGGGGTGCACCCAGCAGAGCAAAGAACAGCGCTGGATGGTGAGGAAGAACACATCGCTCTGTGACCTTCAGGTTAAGAATGTGGGAAGGGCAGCGTGGAAGAGAGGCTTTCTGAGCCGCCTCTGAGGGTTAGGAGAACTTAGAACGGGAGATCCAGGAGAAAGCATTCTGGAAGAGAAAGGTTGAAGGAAGTGGAGACCCGGTCTGAAAACATGGAAGTTCTGAGCAGAATGAATGACAGAAATACGTGAGTGCTCCAGTGAGTCACTGCTGCTGGTAAGGCCTGTTTGAACCAGTTTTGTAGGAGAGTGGCTAATGAAGCGGAGCTGTACCACGCCAGCCTCCATCATGCCTTGAAGTTCGGAGACAGCAAGTGCTGTGATTTAGATCTGAAATGATCCCAGTGTTGGTATATGGAAAGCTTGGACCCCAGAGCAATCACATTCAGAGGGGGATCTTTGGAAAGTAATTTGATCGTGAGGGCTCTACTCTCATTAATGGATTAATCCCACCGAAGGGTCCAGAGATTTATAAGCAATTGAGAGGTCCTCTAAACTGTAGGAGGCGAGGTCAGTTGGAGGGAGTAAGTTACTGACACATGTCCTTGAAGGCTACACTTGGTCCCCAGCTGCTCTCCTTTCCTGGCCACCATGAAGGGGTGAATAGCTTTGCTCTACCACACTCTCCCCACCATGATGCTCTTTCTCAGAACAATGGAGCCACGTGGCCATGGACTGAAACCTCTGAAATAGGAACCAAAACAAGTCTTCCTTCCTGTAAACTGATTTCCTCAAGTATTTCATCACAGTGATAGAAAGTTAATGCAGCAAATCACCTTGGGGTAGACTTCTGCATTAAAAAAAAAAAAAAAAATCAGCTGAGAGAGGCTCCTCCAGGAAATTGGAGGGACTAGGAGCTTCTCTCTAGGTCTTGCCAAAACTGCCTTCATCCTTATCCCCCTTATTAAAGGAGTCCTAGGAAAAGGCAGCCCAAAGAGGAAAAAGAAAAGAAGCAACTAGCAAAAGCATCCTTCCTGGACAGAAGGGACCACAAACCCAACCCTCTTCCCAGGGCGGAAGGGAAGAAGTGAACAGTCCCAACAATGGTCCAGCTGGTAGGAAAACACTTCAATGGTCCCAGCAATGGACATGGGAAAGGGAGGTGTGGGGTGGTAGCCTGAGTAATATAATGAATTTACAGCTTATCAGAAATGAGGAATGTCATCTCCCAACATTGTCTGGCAGTAGCGAAAGGGGCCTTGACCTCAGAATGCGTGTCCAGGCAGGGCTCAGGAAGAGGAGCAGGGGCTGGAGCGCAAGAGTTGATGGTAGGGCAGTTGGTGACCTAGAAGACACTGTCTTCACTCGGGGCTGGCCTTAGCATCGGCTACTCCCTTGTTCTACTTAAGATTTTGGAGATTTCCAGCATACGCTGCAATCGCCTGCCCCCGCCCCCGTCCCCAGGAATTCCAGTATTTCATAAGGCATATTCTGTAACCATAGATTCCTTAGGAAGGCTGTGCGATCACATTTAACGAAGTTAAAAATAATGACACTGATTGACATTAGTCATCAGGGACATTGTTGTGGTTTGAATGTGAAATGTCCCCCACAGGTCTACACATTTCAGCACTGGGTCCCCAGCTGTTAGCACTTGTTTGAAAGGCTGTGGACCCTTTAGTAAGTGGAACCTTGCTGGAGGAAGTAAGTCACCGGGAGCAGGCTTTAAGAGTTTATAGCCCTTCTCTACTTCCCATTTACCCTCTGCCTCCCAACTGAGGACACAGGGGACCGATTAGACTCCGGCTTCTCCCGCCCCACCTCCCTGCAATGTGACGGGATGAATCTTCTTGAACTGTCAGCTGTAATAAATCATTTCTTCCTTTAATTCCTTATCAGGCGTTTTGTCCTGGCAACAAGAAAAGTAACTACTACAGACGTTTGGGGAGGTCAGGAGACATCAAACATTTCCAGTCATAGAAATCACTGTTAGAATACCCTTCCAGGGCAGCCAGGAGAGTGCAGCAGATAGAGACTCTTGCCGACAGTCCTGACGACCTGAGTTCAAACCCTGGGACCCACATAGTGGAAGAAGAGACCAGATTCCCCCAAGTCATCCTCTAGCCTCCACACATGTACCATGCATGTGTGAATATGTTCATATACACACTTATCTTACACACACACACACACACACACACACACACACACACACACACGTAATTAAAAAGTTTAGAATATCTGTCTCTAGAATATCAATACGTAAATATTGGAGTACATTGGCAGCTGTATTGTGCTATAAATGTTCCAACTTCCCTTGTATTCTCACCTACTCAGAGACATCCTGAGGTTCTGTAACATAGTTTAAACACTGTGAGAGAAGATGTGCTCAGACATGAGTGATCTAAGGCCCTTCTCTCTCATAGTTGTTTCTAACACAGGTATCTGAGCCATAGAAGGGAGACTCCTATCCTTGGCCAAATCGCTGCTCCAACTAGAGTAGCAGGTCACAAGTCTCTCAATGTGCTCAGGCCACACTCCCATGCCCTTATGAGCATGCCTATGAGGGCAAACTGATGGTCCATGGCTCAGCCACTTCTTAGAACTGGTGCCCAGCCTGCATGGCACTCTTCAGCAATGGGCACACTAGAGAGGCTCCATTCCCACATTCCCACACCTCCTGCAGCCAAGCTTGTCTTGCACTACCCACAAACCATCTTCCTATTGGAACCCTCTACACAGCCCACTGAGTCACGTGCCACAGACGGCACCTCAAGGCCGCTAAAGAGAGCCAGACTCCGTTTGTGGACTCCTCAGAGATGAAAGGGGCAGACACCAGGGAAGAGCAAGGGACCAGAGTCTCAGCTTTGTCCTCGCCCTCTTTGGGTCGTGGGACTTAGAAAGACGATGCCTCTGCTTTTGTCCTTAAACTCAACATTGCATGTGCACATCATGCTGACCCAAACACGAGAGAGAGAGATGGTTCCTAATCCGTGTCTTCAAATGCAGCGGATAAAATTTTATTTAATTTTAAGTTATTCAGTAAAGTTTTCTATTTGGACATCTACTATTCATTTCTACTCATGAGTACTAGCAGCCAACAAAATAAACAAATAAGAAATGAAATAAAATCCTCCCCCAAATACCTCATGGAACTCTAGAATATGTAATTTGCTTCAATAAGGTTGCCAGCCCCGCCCACCAGCCACAAGCATCTCCAGCTAAGGATAGCACAGGGTCCTCTTAGCTGAAAAAATCAGGCTCTGGATCATATGATCTTTCCCTAACTACAGTGGATTCTGTAAAAAAAACACAGACTTAGAGCCTGGCCAGCAAATGGCTTAGAGGGTAAATGTACTCGACACAAAGCCTGCCAACCTGAGTTCAATCCCTAGGACCCACCTGATGGAAGGAGAAAGCCAACGCCTAGAAGTTGTCCTCTGACCTCCAGAGAAGTAGGGCAATAAAAAAAAAATTCCAAAGACGTAGAAGCCGAGTCACTCATTGGAACCGTCTTGTTTTCTGAAATTGGAACTGAAATTGGTAGTAATGTACTTGCGCTTCACATGGAAGGAAGCAAGTGTGGTGTCAGCATGACCAGAGTTTGGATTTTATGCTCACAAAACAGCCTGAAAAGAACACTAAATACTATTCTTACACAATTATTTCCATTTCAGAACTCCTAATTATTTTACTTTTCTGGTACCAGGGGAAAAAAATCTAAGGGAGATGAATATCAACGACATTTTGCCATTAAGTCAGAAAGGCACAGTCTAGAAATACAGGACTGGACATGGGTTACAAAAGGAGTCCTTTAGGCTGCTAAGGAAAATAATGCTGACCAGGCGCTTCTGATTCAGTGATGATGATTAGGAATGTTCCAGACCTCACTGATTACAAATGTAGCATTCACCAAATACCATTTATTTTAGCCATCATTTATTACACTATCTTTGTGATTTATTTTAATGAATAAATCATTCATTAATGAATAAATGATTCACAAACTTTTAGCAGTTCATCTATAATCAATCTTAAAGATATCCAATATGAATCCTTTAATCACATGGTTATTTGATAATAGGCCATCAAGTTGGAGATGAATCATGAAGAAAACAGAAAAGTTATGGTAAAATCAGTAATGTCCAATATAACTTCTTATTTTTTTATAAAAGTACCTGTCAGTTAAGATAGACCATGTGCCTGATACAATAATAAAATGCTAGAATATGACTGTCTTAATCAGTACAGCCTTGATGTGGGTTAGCAGAAGGTATAGTGCCTTCAGAACAAAAAAAAAGAAGGAAATTATTTTTCTCCATAGTAAAATTGTGAGAGGTAGATAGTCTTTGATGTTGCAACAGCTCAGATCCAGGACAGGGCAAATGTAAGCCCTACCCTGATGGAGACCACCACAAATACGAAAACAAGGTAGAAGTGGGGAGACATCTAAACTGATTCTGAAAGCATTGCCCACAGTCCTTTGTACCTGATCTTATCAAAGAAAGCAACCAGAAACTGTGTGATTGGTCCTATTAACCAGTGTGTGATCTATATTATCCCACATGCTTATAACACAGCCAGGGTTTGTGCTGGTGAGGTTGTTCCTTGTTTGGGTAACAGGCAGTCATAAACCAGTACTCCATTTCTCAGGTGCACTGACTCAAGTTCATCTGAAAACTTGGCCCACCCAGAGCAGGAATTCCAGTTAGATGAGCCACAGTGGAGGTTGACTGAGGGCCGCACATACCACACCACACAGGTAACCTTGGTATAGGCTGGTCCTCCACCCAGATCATGATATAAACGGTAATGATTTGGGTTGGGGTGAGATTTGAACTGGGGAAATGGAACAAAATAACTAGGCTGCCCTAAAGGAAAAGATGCCAGGGTTGAGGGCATTTAAAGTCCTTTCTGGTTCAACCTATAATACTGTGGTACAGCCATACCCTCAGAGCAAATACCTGCCTGATATGTCATAAACTGGCTATAAATCTCTAAGAAGTGATATTCCTCCTCTGAGCTGTCAAACATAAAGAGACTTTTAAGTTTAAGACCCATTGTAAAAATACATCATATTCAGAATCCAAACACATAAAGCAGATACCAAGTTACACTAAACTTGGATGAAGGACCACATCCCTTTACACCTGACACTAGCAGCAGACCCTGAAACGCCTTCCCATAGACTCCTTGGAGCTCCAGGGAGCATAGGTTCAAAACACCAGTTTTCTCAGCCTCTACATCCTTTCCTAGTACTCCTGCTCCAGCTTTAATGATGGCATTTCCTGGTCTAAATTTGAAGAAATAATAAGCAGGCTCAACCCTGCAACCCTGGCCACAGGGTTGGCTCTGCATGGCCTGCTGTGTTCACCCCTCCACGGCGCCAAGCAACCTACTACTCCCCCTGCCTTGAAAACTGTTAATAGTAACTACTATTAACTCCATGCCCGGTCCCTGAATAATGCTGACGTCTTTTGCCTGTACCTGGCTGTGGGCAAGCCATGCCTGCAATCAGAAACTTCACAGGCCAAGGCCTTCTGCTCCTGTGCCCAGGCTCTGGTTCCCTCCTTTTCTCAGTAAGTGCTACTTTTTGTCATCCGGAGTGTCAAAGGGGCTGACGTTGCAGTGGTGTGAGACTCTCGTCCCTTCCCAGACTCCTTGATCTACCTCCAGGTGATTAATTAGGATCCTGGGGGACACTGGGAGTGCCTTTGGAATATTAAAGCTTCTATCCTGGCTGCCATGCTGCAGCTTCTTCCATACAATAAAGGGGCCGATTGTACTGTTAAGGGGTGTGTCTGAAAAGCCTTCGTCTGGCCAGTTGAGTGATCCCATGCCCGGGTGTTTCTAGCAGAAGCAGGATATGACCTTTAAGACTCATAACTATTGGGAACACCCTTCTCAGTCATCAGCATTTCAAATCTTGGCCTATTGGCCAGTGAGCCCTGCCTTTATCTAGGTCATTTGCTTTGCTGTTTACTGAGCCATGCTCTGGCTGCTCGCTGATCCAAGAGTAGCCCCAGCCAAAGAAATCATCTGGGGACTTGTAAAAAATGCAGGAAACTTAGGACGCAACCCCAGACTCTCAGACGGGGACCTGCATTTTAACCAGATTCCCAGCCCACTACTCTTATGGAGACAACTATAGAAGCTTAAGGGACTTGGCCAATGGCAAGAACCCAGCTGTCTTGGAAAAGCACATCCTTTGACACAGGAAGCGCTGACTTCTATTTCTGACTTGGCCACTGACACTCTGAGTGGCCTTGCCTAAGTCACTTAACGGCTTGAGAATTTTGGACAAGCTGGGCTCCTGAATGAGTCCTTGGGGGCTCGCTCTCAGGACAGGAAGCAGAAAGGGTAGTGCTCTCCAGGATACTGAGACCATGTTTTCTTTTTTTTTTTTTTTTTTTTTTTTTGGTTTTTTGAGACAGGGTTTCTCTGTGTAGCTTTGCGCCTGTCCTGGAACTCACTTGGTAGCCCAGGCTGGCCTCGAACTCACAGAGATCCGCCTGGCTCTGCCTCCCGAGTGCTGGGATTAAAGGCGTGCGCCACCACTGCCCGGCGAGACCATGTTTTCAAGGCCGAATACTTCACAGACCATTGTCCACAGTAGCTAATTACTCTCAAATGAATATGCAATCACCACGTATCAGTCAAAAACAAAATCCAGCTAGGAAAAAGAGGAAGAGCCTCAAAGCAGCTCCCACAGTCATTTTGTTTTTTTAGCTGTCGCCTCTCAACAACTACTCCCTTTATCACACGAGCTCTCTCTATGGGAGCTCACTTCATTTGGCTACCTGGGGGTATCTCTGTAGGCTCTTTGCAACGGAGCCTTTTAGCTTCCAAAATATGAATAATCACAGCTACTTACCCATCATGCAGAGCTGTGCCCAGAGGCATAGCTTCTTGCAAGTCATGTGGGATCTCCACACCTTTCACATGACTGAGCCTCTCTGTGAAGGCCAGCTAGCGACATGAATCCTTTCAGTCTTTCGAATGAGTACAGCCTTCTAGCAAATCCTTTGTCAAGCATGGGACCTAGGCAGGAGCAACCAAGAAAACACGCGGGCTTGGGTGTGAGCCACAACACAGTTAGTAACAGTGGAAGAAAATGGTGAACAACCTCAATGCTCACCAATAGCAAACTGGTTCAATTAACTAGTTAATGAAGATGACACCACCATAGAATGTAAAAGCTATTAAAAATCATGCCTGCCAGGTGGTGGTGGCACATGCCTTTAATCCCAGCAGATTAAAGGAAGCAGCAGCACATGGATTCCAAATTGGTCTGCATAGAAAGTTCCAGGACAGCCAGGGCTACACAGAGAAACCCTGTCTTGAAAAAACAAAACAAAACAAAAAGCCAAAAACAAACAAACAACAAACAAAAATGCCTCAGAGAAAGACTAAAAGTTCTAGAAAGCTGTTGACCATAACTCATCGATTCATGCAAATGCATGGAAGACTGCATTATGGAATATGATTGCATTCCTATTTGAAAATAAAATTCATAAACAGGCATAGGAAACAAACACTGAATATATCCACACTGTGAGCTCTGACTGTGGATGGTTTATTTTCTTTATATGATTTATTAGTCTCTGTAATGAAAGTAATTACAATTTTCAAAATCTAGAAGTCTCTTTTAGCAACAACAACAACAAAAAGATGTAGCGACATTCCTTGCAATTAGAAGAGTTGCTTTTTGGATCCCCATGCTCATTAGTGAGACCGCACTCTGGTTGAGGAAATGGAGACTTGAATGGATTCTACACTGCTTGCTATATGGCTGCCTTGTATCCACTACCTGAGCTGACTTGAAATGACACCAGCAGCCTCTACAGGGAGGGAGAGGGGACAATCTTTTCATTCAGAGAAGAGGACCAAATAGAGAGGAAATCTAGTTTCTGGCTAGCAGGCAGAAACTGCACAGCCCCGCAAGCTGAACAGCCGCGTAGATACACATCTTGCCCCCCTGCAAAGGCCTGAAATCCGAAACACAGTTGCAGAACCAGGCAGAGGGATGCAGACAGCATTTCCCCCATCTCCCGAGCCAGACCAATCTTGCCAGATGTTCCTTCCAAGACCCAAAGGAAGGTAATCTATTTTCAAGAGGAATGTAACGCTGTGACTCCTCCCTTCTGTTCGTGGGAAGGAAGGTTTGTCTTCTTCATTTAAAACATTTGCATCTGTAACAGAGCAGACCAACAGCAATGGGAGCCTGATTGGTTGATTCTAACAGCAGAGGTGGTGGGTGAGCGGCGTGGTCGGAGGGACAGCAGCAGTGTGTGGTTAGTGTGCCGTGTTAGCAAATACACGTGTCTCGCGTTTCCCTCTAAAGCAAGTAGCATTGTAAAACAAGAGACCAAAGGACAGAGAGTCGCTTCCTTGGTAAAGACCAGAAACTGGAATCCTGGTAAGGTTCAAACCCAGGACAAATGGCTGAGGTGCTTACTTAACATAGCAAAGCAGATCGGGACACCAGGTTCTCCCAGCATCCCTCAGTTCCTACCTGTTACAGGGTATGGCTGGCATATCCTGCCCTCTACTCTGAACTCTCCAGTCCAGGGGCTGGACTGCCTATATAAACCAGACAGTTTGGTTATCCCCATTTGTGGCTTTGACCTGTAACATGAATTTCTAAATGGTCTTTTTAAATAAAAAACTCAGTGCCAGCTATTGGGATGAATTCTGAAAGATCAGAGAGACAGAACAAGCCACAGTTAACCTCACCTTGCCAACTTCTCAGGCGATCCTGTTTCCTCAAACTGGAAACCTCTGTGTCCTCATCCAAGTGGATTTCAGCTGAACTGCTGCTGAAAGCCTAAAAGCTTAAAAGCCTCTAGTTCCTGGTCCTCACACCTTATATACCTTTCTGCTTCCTGCCATCACTTCCTGGGATTAAAGGTGTGTGTCTTTCCCAAGCAAGACATGAGATCTCAAGTGATGGGATTAAAGGTGTGAGTCACCATGCCTGGCTGTTTCCAGTGTGGTCTTGAACTCTCAGAGATCCAGATGGATCTCTGCTTCCTGAATGCTAGAATTAAAGGCGTGTGCTACCACTGCCTACCCTCTATGTTTAATATAGTGGCTGCTCTGTTCTCTGACCCCCAGATAAGTTTATTGGGGTGCATAATCTATCAGCCACACCCAGAGGCTCTTCCTTATATAATCCAGACAGTTTGGGTACCCCATCTTTTGTGGCTTTGACCCCCTGACTGCTGCACCTGGCTCCCTTCTTTGCCCTCTCTTCCCCTCTCCCTCTCCTACACGGCCCAGCTCAGTCTGGCCATGTCCACTCTGGACTCTCCTAGATGTTTCTCTGCCTCTATCTACACACTCCCTTTTGTCTACAACAAATCTCCTTCTCAACCATACCTAGGAGCAGACAAGTCCTTCCCTTTCCTTTTTATTTCTTTTCATTCAAATCCAACTCCAGGAAAACTTCTTTCTGCTAAAAACATTAAAAAATTAAGACTCAGCCAGGCAGTGGTGGCACATGCCTTTAATCCCAGCACTTGGGAGGCAGAGGTGGATCGCTGTAAATTCAAGTCCAGCCTGGTCCGCAGATTGAGTTCCAGGACAGCCCAGGCTACACAGATAAACTCTGTCTTGAAAAAACAAAACAAACAAATTATGACTGTCCCAGTCCCAGTGATTTTTATCAAAAGCCGGATAATTGTAGGCTGATTCAGCCCTTCGTTTTCTTCCATACATGGCCAAAGTTGCTTCTAGAGATAGCTACAATGTTCCAATACTTACAATAAACTGGGTCTGCTTTTTTTCCCCAAAAAAACCCTCAAGGTCTTTTTACATCAGTATGAGATTCTTAACATATTTTCTCTCCACTTCACTGAAGGACCGCCTCACTATCTAGGAGCTGTTTTCCTTCTGCCTGGCTAATGTACCTGGACCTGGCTCTCATCACGTGGGAGGTTTTCCCTGTCATCCTCTGCAGGAATACTGTTTAAGAGAGTGTACCCTGACCCTACACAAGAGTATCTAGTTAGAAAAGGATGGAGATATATTTTACATTTGAGCTTTTATAAAGTAGTTTGCTATGTTATGTTTCCCAGTGACAAAGCTGGGACAGGAGAGAGAGAGAGAGAGAGAGAGAGAGAGAGAGAGAGAGAGAGAGAGAGAGAGAGAGAGAATGTTACATGGCAAAGGCCATTTCTGCCTAGAGATGATAAACCCGTCTACGTGTCCAGGGAACCCTCCTCTCAGCTGAGCCAGAAACATCAGGCCACCTGCGCATCTGAAGACAGAACTCTCCAGAAGGCTGATGCTCTGGGTTGCTAAAGAAGCGCCCCCAGTTCGGGTATTGATTGGCCAGATGCCTCCTGAGTTCCGCACAGGCCCTGGCACCGGGCTTTCGCTGATGTTAATCACGGACCCTCCAGCCTCGGCGAAGAGGCCCACAGACCCGTTCACACCTCTGCCACATTTTTTCCTCCTTTTACAGTTCTCACAAGAGCCAATCCCACCCCTCTTTCCCAGGACCAGGCATTTCCAGATAACAAGCCCCAAACGGAGAAAGGCTATAGACAAAACTCTCTGGCCACATGCTACCGGGGCCTGTTGTTCCTCCAGGCCCCGTTTATCCAGGAAAGTCCTTGTTTTAAACACCTGCTTCAGTCAGAAACACAGGAGAACGTGTGTCTCTAAACCTAACTGGGTGGGGCCAGCTGTTTTCCTGGGCCACAAGGCCTTCCTGCTTTCTACTCTCTCACAGGGTAAAAGAACTCACTCTGCTCTCGGGTGGGATGATGCCCTCCTTCAGACCCCACCACTTTGCCTGAAGGATGATGATCAAACCTATTCCTCCCAGAGATATCTGACCAATGGGAGTCACATCAGACAGGGTCCCTGGACTTGCAGAGTTTAGAGAAACTAGAAACACTCTCTAGCAATCTGTGCCTTTAAAACAAGGGAGAGTTATATTTTTCCCTATAGCCCAAGATCTGTGAGCAGGTCTGACCACTTAGAAACAATCTCACTGCTGTTTGGAGCTTTTCTTTGGACTGTGGATCTGTAGGAAGGGCTCTTTAACCCTACTTAGCCCTTGCTCTCATAAAATAAGAAGAAGAAGAAGGAGGAGGAGGAGGAGGAGGAGGAGGAGGAGGAGGAGGAGGAGAAGAAGAAGAAGAAGAAGAAGAAGAAGAAGAAGAAGAAGAAGAAGAAGAAGAAGAAAGACAAATGTTCAGCAGACAGAGATAACTAAGAGATGGCAGCACACTTCCACAATGACATGCCACATGTGAGACAGACACCGTCTTGTATGTGTGGACGTGGAAAGGTTGCCACGGTGTTCTAGTAAATGAAAAAAGCAAGTTGTAATAAGACAATGCATGGAGCACAATCACCGCACATGCCTGAGATAACCTCTATGCGGTCATAAGATATGTTCATAGTCTGCCAGCCAGTTCCCTTCAGTCCCGCTCCCTTGAACGTGAACTGGAATTAGTAATGCCTTTTTAAGAACAAGATGAAGTGGTGGTATGAGACCTGAGAGACGGTCGTAAAGCATGACATGTCTTCCTCCCACTCTCTCTTTCCTGCATTGCTTATTTGAGGGGGAAGCCAGTTGCCACGTCTTGGGGACATTTAAGCAATCAATAGCAATGTCCTGGTGACAAGCTTTAAGTGGGTCATCTTGGAAGAAGATTCCTCACATTCCTAGTTGGACCTTCAGAGGACCGCAGCCCCTGCCAGCATCGAAGAGCCTGGGACTTAGACCCACCCACTACTCCTAAGCCCCTGAGGTGCAGACACTGTGAGATAACATTTGTTCATTTGAATCACATTTTTAAAGCCAGAATTTTTGGTGCTGTTTATTTACATTAATGAGTAACTAGTATGGCCATAAATCATACACTCTTATTGAAATGTATAATAAAAGACCTTAGTCTGTTGGTCACTGTTTAACATTTTTCTAATCTTTTCAACAACCCTGTCAGGAAAATATTAATACTTTCATTTTACAGAGATGGAATCCAAAGCTTATAGAAACAAAGTACCCAAGAATGCATAGCTATCTGATTGCACATGTGATAATCACTTATAGCATTTTATACTATACTACACTACTATCTGTGTGCCTGAGAAAGAGGCTGTGGTATGGTATCTGGTATAAATGCAATATATATATATATATATATATATATATATATATATATATATACACGTAAATATATGTGAAAAAAGGAGCATTAAAATGCTAGTCACAACTACTTCTGGAAAGAGAATACGGAATAGATAAAGGGGAAGGGAAAAGTTCTTTTCTTTTCTACTTCTGTATTGTTCCAAAGTTTTACACTAAGAAATGTATTCATGTAATATTTGTGTAATTAAATTTTGAGCTGAACTAACAGGTGTGCACTATTCATGAAATGAAGGGCTAGTGGGAGAATGAACATGTCTGACCAAATGTAAGTCTCTGGCCATGGATTCATTCCGCAGTGAATCAGATCGGGATCTTCCGTGATTTGCCGAGGCAGGTGGGGTGCCCCAAGTGCCTTCTCCCCTCCAGCCCCACCAACCCCGGCTTCTTCCTTTCCTCAAAGCCCATGACACAGCTGGAAGGGAACCCTCCCTCATCCAAGCTGTTCTCTCAAGACATGCCTCAGGGTCCCGCCCCCTCCTCCACAGCTGCCTACACACTTGTCAGAGTGTGGTGTGGTGCATCCCACATAAAGACCCCAAGTAGAACAGTTGACCGGGATACAGGAATTCTATTCTCAGACTGTGTCGAGTTCAGGAATAGATTCTGAGGACAGAGGGCTCAGGGTCTCTCCCCTTGTGACTGGGAAAGTTCATGTGGTTGGTGTGCTCCCTGACCCGGTCTTTGTCAGTGTAAGAAGTTATATTTAGTGTCTGACCTGTGAGGGAGCTGTCACCGGATCCTAAATGTGAGGCTGCCTCAGTCACTCCAGGCACTTGTCACAGTTCAATCCTGTCTATTTTTGTAGATTCAGCTTATGGAGTGGTGATAAGAGTTATCTTTCTGATGCAAGACAGGCTCAGATGGGGCTGCCTGGGTAATGGATGGCTGGGAGCACCTGTTGTGGGAGGGATCACACCCCAGTTCTTCTCCTTCCAGATGGCTTCAGTGCAGCTAGAAGTTCGCTTCGCTTGTAAGAACAGAATGTCTTAAGTGAATTCCAGATACCTGTGGGGTACACCTATGGAATGTTTTCCCCCTCACCCTAGAAGGACAAACCAGCAGGGCTCAAATCAGTCCAGCCTCAAGACTCATCATTTCTTCAGGAATAACCATAACAGACCTCATTAATCAATCCCAGTACCCTTTTCCCATTGTACACCCAAGTTATCCATTTCTTCTAGAGAGACCGTCCCTAGAAATCCCCATCACCTAGAGAAGTTCCTTTTCTATGCTGGTCCTCAAATGTGCTACACACAAAATGAACGGGTGTGCTATAACTCACGTTACTTACTACAGCATGGACTCCAAGACAACATGCCACAGGGCCCCACAGTGTTCAGAATCAAGTGAAAGTTTTTTTGTTTTGTTTTGTTTTTTTTGTTTTGGTTTTTTGAGACAGATTTTCTCTGTGTAGCTTTGGAGCCTGTCCTGGAACTCGCTCTGCAGACCAGTCTGGCCTCGAACTCACAGAGATCCGCCTGCCTCTGCCTCCCGAGTGCTGGGATTAAAGGCGTGCACCACTGCCTGGCTGTGAAAGATATTTCTAAGGAAGTCCCGATATCCATTCTTCCTTCTTCATTAGCCAAAGAACTCCAGTTCCTAGCTGAACAATCACCACTCAGGGGCCATAAATTTCCCAGGCTGCTAGCAACAGGACTGTGTCCTACCCAGTGAGGTCCAAGAAGGGATATGGAAAGACTCTTAAGGACTTGGTTGGCTGATGTGATAAATAAAATAACCCCTGCCTCTAAGTAGCAGAGACTCCAGCTGGAGAAAACCAAAGCAACAGTGGAGTGATGGACAATACAGGCAGAAGAGTCTTCATCTTCCATCAGTTATTTCAGATCTTGGATTTCTTCATCTTCCATCAGTTATTTCAGATCTTGGATTTCTTCATCTTCCATCAGTTATTTCAGATCTTGGATTTCTTCATCTTCCATCAATTATTTCAGATCTTGGATTTCTTCATCTTCCATCAATTATTTCAGATGTTGGTTTTTTTTTTTAATCTTTCATCAGTTATTTCAGATGTTGGATTTCTTTATCCTCCATCAATTATTTCAAATCTTGGATTTAGTCTTCTGGGAGGAACAAAGTAATTAGCAAAACTGATTTATCTATGCAGCAACCAATATCCATTGTGCTCCATATTCTGTTTAATTAATCAAAAAGAACATTAATGTGGAATGCATGCCTATCATACTTGTACTCCAGAAGCTGCAGCATGAGGAGAATTGGGAGTTCCAGGCCTGCCGGGTGGCAGAGTATGACTGTGTCTCAGAACTCAAAACAGGCTGGTGAGATGTCTCAGGGGGTAAGGGCACTTGCCACCAAGACTGACAACCCGAGTTTGATCCATGGAACCTACATGATGGGAGGGAGAACCAATTCCTACAAGGTGTCCTCTGATCTCCATAATATGCCATGTCATGTATGGGTACACACGCACACACATACGCACGCACGCACGCACTAAATAAGTAAATACATAAATAGAAAAGTGTAGCAGGAATCTTAAAGAGTCTTATTAATAAGATCAAACCTGGAGCCAAGTATTGGGGTGAACACTGGAAGATCAGAGAGACAGAACAAGCCACAGCTAACCTCACCTGGCCAACTTCTCAACTGGTCTTGTTTCCTCAGACTGGAAGCCTCTGTGTCCTCATATCCAAATGGCTCTTAGCTAAACTGTGCTGCTCAAAACCTAAAAGCTTAACCAGCCAAATGCTTCTAGTTTCTGGTCCTCACGCCTTATATATCTTTCTGCTTTCTGCCTCACTCCCTGGGATTAAAGGCTCGCTTTCTGGAATTAAAGGCGTGAGTAATCATGCTTGGCTGTATGCTTGAATAGATGGATTTCTGCCTCTGGAATGCTAGGATTAAAGGCGTGTGTTACCACTGCCTAACTTAATTATCTAGTGGCTTTTCTGTTCTCTGACCCCAGATAAGTTTATTAGGGTACAGAAAAGCATATCTTATATCTCCATTTGGCAACCATTGGTAGGTGCACCATGATAATGCCTTTCAAGGAGGTTCTATTCTCCGGCTTAAGACAGTCACAACAACTTCTTATTGTTCATGTACCAAACTACCTCTTCCATCTAATTGTCTCCTGCTTGGTCCTGTAATGCCTTAAGAAGGACAAGCCTGTCCTAGAAGCGAGAATACAAAAGTCTTGAGTTCCCTTCACTATCAGAAATAAGCACTTATTGAGCAGTTATAAATTAGAAAATACAGATGTGAGATATGGTGGGCTCTAACATCCACTTTGAAGCCCTGTGTTGGTATCTGAAGATGAGAGGGAAAGAAAAGGGAATAAATAGGGGATAAGGAGGAACAGTTCGAAGAACAATGAAATCCCATTTCAGCTGTCTGGGACCGGCATGCAATACTGGCGCTCCAGCAGCCATCTTAGACTTGAGAGGGAAGATATACACAGGAAATATGGATTAGACTTGTAGAAGGAGTCAATGTCCCCAGTGAGTTCATTAAACAGCCACAATTCATGCTAGGTGATGAAATAAAATCTTGGAAGTGGGAATCATTATTCCGCATTTTCTATCTCATGACACAACTCTAATCCTACTAGCCGAAAAGTTCAAGGCCAACTCTCAGGCTTCTCTGTGAGATCTTCCTGGGACCAAAAATTTTCTTCAATAGCACAATCTAAACAACAATCATAATGCCAAGTCCTCCTTTACTTTCCGAGACACCTGAAGACAATCACAGGGATCTCGCCAGCTACTCCACACGGCTGTCTCCACACTAGGAAAATATGATTCCACTTGGAATATCCATGGGCATGCTTTGGGTGGTCAGTAACCTCAAACCCAAGTTGATTATTGTAAACAGGGAGAAAATTTTGTTATCATTTTTCATTTGCAAATGGAAATAATTCCTTGTGCATAGGATTAAAGGGTTGCTTTTTAACTCTGTTTAAGTAGCAAAAAAAACAAAAACAAGAGTTCCAACCTTATACAATTGAAGTAATACATCTAAGCCTTCTGTACATTGTCTGGAATATAGACAGTGTGGGGTAAGCACTGGCTGACAGAGCAATAATTATTATTCACTTCTTACTACCCTAAAGAACCTAACGGAGCCAGCACACCAGTTCATCTGCAGCTCGGTATGATTCATTGCCTGTCATCTTCTGTGCAGCAAATGGAAGAAAAGCAGTGGGAATCAGTGAGACACGGAAGCAAATGAGTCTTCAGCCAGAGTAACCCAGTTTCGGGAGTGCTCACAGAACCAGCCCTTACTGAGCAGAGGAAGCTGTTGAGTTTTGCATCAACCCTCAAGAGCCTCCTCGTTCTCCCTTCAGAATCTCCAGAGGAAAATTCTCCCCTGGCATCCACAGGGATGATCCACTTGTGGTCCCTGGTTAGCTGACACCATTCATGTGCTAATGTCTTACCACACGTTGGCACACGCTAGCTCATCTCCAGCATGCTTACATGTGCATTCGTGTGTTTCCACTATCATCCTGAGAGAGTAAGTGGTCCTTTAGCTTCTGAGGGTTCATGTCAGTTACTTTTCATGCTGTTACTCTCCAGAGACAAAATGGCCCTCATTCCAAAATAGTAAGGAAAGCCATGATTCTGTGGTGGTTCCAGAGACCCATCAAAGTTGAGGAATAAGCTACCGGAGGAAAGGCTCTCGGATTCCAGATCTGGCCCAAGCAAATTTACATTGGACTTCTAAAAACTTGAATCTCAATTTCCTCTTCTGTGAGGAGAAGACATCGAATCCCATTATCTGTTTCTTTTATCCATAAACAAATAACTCTTAAGCTCCTACTGCTTATATGCTAGTCACTGGGATCCACAGCGACAGAGACGCGGAAGGTCCCATCCTCATGGAGCTTATGCTGTAGTCATGAAGACAACAGAGAGTAACTTCGGTAATGAAGATACGCATGAACACTGAGATGGGGCCTTCGGTGGGAGAAGAGGAATCGCTTTTGGTGGGAAAGTCAGAGAAAGTCCTTTGGGAGGTAACAATCCCTTTGAGAATCGGGTGAAGAGAAAGAGCCAGCCACCATTCTAAAGAAAAATGGCAGAAAAAAAAATGTTACAAGGTTGTAGAATTTTCACTGGGGAAACAGGGCTATAACGTGGGGGCCATTGAACTGGCTGACAAGGGGACATGCTGTCTTTGTACTGTGATGGCATAGACCCTCCCAGCCTTGTTATGGGACACAAGCTGGTGACTCCTCGTCTACAAACATTAGTGAGTGCCTACTGCATGCATATGAGGCCCAGCACTTCTGAGTGCTCACTTCTAATCAGTGCTCAGAGCCAAGTGTCTGGAGGCAAAGAGGAATGTACACTGACCTTTCGGAGCAGCAACGACAATGATAAATGAAGTGGGATTTGGATGCTCGCCCTTGACTATAAGAGGAAACAGACGGCTGAGAACGAGCCTTCATGTTCTAAAGCTTAAGTTTCACCAACTGTGCAGTTTCTAGAGCCGTTTGCTCACACCGAGCAGGGCAGGAATTTGGACTTAAAGATTGCCCTACTGGACTTGCAGGCAACTCCTCGGACAGCCATCCCGGATCTCTAAGCCCAGCACACGTGCGCGCAGACTCACCTGTCAGCATCTGCACGGCGTCGGGCTAGCCTGACAGGCACAGAGTGATGGAGACAGCCTAAAGGGCTGTGGTCACAGTCAAAATACTCAGCTCACAGTCCCAGCAGAGCCTACAGGAGCCAGGGCTCCAATAACTCCACAGCTACATCCTGCTGAGGGCTGAGCATGACAGACTGCTCACACAAAGCACCCCTGGGACCCTCAGGGAGAGCATCCGCATCACCTGCCACCTGAGGCCTAGAAGTTTTCCAACTTGGGATTCTGTCTCACGGTAGCTGATGATTTCAAGCTGTTGTTCCATTTCCCTAGCGACTCAGCCGGAGCTGAGCGGCTAAATAGGAATCTTGGTCATACGTGTCCTTCCCTTTTGGTGCACTGGCGGGGGTGGGGGAGGAATAAAGGTTGTTTCTCACCTCTCATCAAATGAGATGAGAAAATGCTTGGTAAACATTAAGGAACCATGGGGAGCTGGGGGTGGGGGAGACTGCCAGCACAGCTCCTGGCAGATCTTCTGTCAGCGTAGTCTCTTGCCCTGAACCCCTACATACCTATTTTGTCCTCCCCCACTCTTGTGAAGAATCCGTCCCTGTCACAGGACCGCAGCTACCCCTGGGGCAGCAGTACAGCTTTCCAGCCCCAAAGACCACACTAGCCCCGAACAGCCGCAGTCCTGTCTTCAGGCTCAATGGAAATCTTAGCTCTAGGCCAGCAGGCTAGGGAGAGTGCATGGAAAATGTGAGATGTTTTTCTTCCTTGGGAAGAAAGCCAAAATGGAGTTCTCTGGAATTCTGTAAATTATGCACCCAGAGAAGATTTCGTTTACGAAGGAAAAGGGAAGAAACTCCCCCACTGTTTGCTTAGTGAGCTGGGTCAGCCCAACCAGTGCCAAAACCCACGTACTTGGCTCATGTTGCTATGTTTGCAAAACAGGCCCATGTTCCAAGAGAGCCCTAAGGCCTCCAAATAGCCAGGATCTCTCTTCAGGCCTCTCCCTGGCCTACTTCGAAGTCCCTTGGATCCCCAAGGTCTGTAGCTTTGTTTCTTGGGCCTGGAAAGCAGGAGTGCAGGAAAGTGGAGTACAGGAGATCTCTCTGCACACCGGCTTCCAAATCCCCCATCCCACCACCAGCACCTCCACGCTACCAAGTCCAAGAATCAGAATGGCTATCTAAAGAACATCACCTCCTAGTGTTATGCCCAGATTGGGACCCCAAAGACAAACCACCACAGACCTTAGGTTCAGAATGCAATTAGCATGGTTTATTTCTGTTTACAAGCCGCGGACAGGGAAGCTCGATCCAAAGCACTCACTCTTAGTCGTGAGGCCAGGAGGAACTTGCTTTTTCTTTGTGTGGCTAGCTTTTTAAAGGCAAAATCCACAAGCCCTTCAGGGAGGTTGGGGGAGTTTTGCACGGGTGCAACTCGGATTGGTTTATCTTTATCTCTGTTCTCTTTTAATTGGGTGAGGGTATGTAACCTTTGAATTTACTGGTTGGTGGTTACAATTTATTACTTTGGGGGCAGTCCAGCACAAGTCCCAGGCTTTGTCCTTGAGCCACCATGGGGGCTGGCTGGTCAAGCACGTACTGCACATAACTCTAAGTTGGTGAGGGGCCCCAGAAAGTAAACATCTGGCTAAACTTTGAGCAGTCTTTTGTTCATGGCCCTCCCAGAAACTGCTTGCTCAAGTCTCAGGAAACTGAAATTGAGGCCTGATCTCTGAGAGAAGACTGAGCAGCCTGTTATGGCATCTGCTTGGTCCTTTCACTAGAAACCTTCCCTGGCCCCGAGGTAGGCTCAGGGCTCTTTCCCAAGGGTCCCACAACACCTTGTCTGCATCACACTGCATTATTAAGCGGGCTGTGAGTTAGTCTTCCATAGTCTCCTCCAAAGCAGAGACTGGGACATCCTCAAGTCACTGTCTCAGTAAGAGTCAGCAGACACTCCTTCTGGCCTCCTATGGACCACCCTGGGGCTTTTTCCCAATTCAGATTGAGATTTTCTCCCAGAAAGAGAAAGGTGTCCTGCGGTGTGTTGTGTTGTGTTGTGTTGTGTTGTGTTGCGTTGTGTTGTGTTGTGTTGTGTTCCTCCCTGTCTGTCTAGCCTCATCTCCCGCTCATCTCAACCTTCATCTAACTGCCACATGGAAAGGGAACTGAAAGCCGGTTTCTCACCAGTCCTGCCTGCTGCTTGGCTCAGTCTGTCTGTTTCCTTGGGCACCCCATCCCTCCAACATTCCTAGTCAACCTTTGAAGAATCACAACTTCTTTCACCCCAAAATTACCCCCTCCACCCAACCCTCCTCTCCCATTGATTAGAGGCCTCTTGAAAACTCGAGCCACACTTATCACTAGGCTTCCCACACTGACTCCAAAGGTTGCTTTATATCTCTTTCTCAACACCAGACTTTAGCTACAGGAGTGGGGCCCCTGCCTCCATTATCCCCACCCCTAGTCCCCAACGCAGCGCTTGACGTGGTCCTCTGCAGCTGTCAGGAAGTGCTTGCAGAGTTAATTCATTCACTAACATGCAGGAGATAATAATAGCATTAGATGTCATGGGGCAGAGTGTGAAGATTCCAGCCAATGCTATGAACAAAGAGGAAGAGACATTGCTGTGGGCAGGAATGACTGGGGAGGGGGGGGACGGGGGGAGATGGTGTGGAAGGAGAAGCTGACAAGATAATGCACAAGACCAGCAAGGCTGGAGGGCAGCCTGGGGTGGCAGGGGAAAGTGAGAGAGCAGTCTGGGGGTGGGGGGTGGGGAGAATCAATTTTCTTCAGAAGTGGGGGCCTCAGCGGTTATTCATGACACCGTAGACAGCCCTACACCCATGGGCATTATTCGGGCAACACTAACAGGACTTAGTGGGGCAGGGGTGGGGGGTGGGGGATGAGGGGGTGGGAGGTGAGGGGGTGGAGGGGAGGAAATGAGGCTGGGGAGGGGTAGGAGGTGAACCCGGGAAGACGTAGTGCAGAGAGACGAAGTGTGGATTTGGTCAGAATAGAGTGTATTCATGTATGAAGAAAAAATGGCAGTAAAATGAAAACTTGGAGAAACCTGAGCTTTTCCGTCGAATCAGACCCAGGTCTACCCTGACTTAAAACGCCAGTGGCTCCTCTCTGTGTTTATGAAAATACCAGAACATCTTATCTAAGCCTGTGAGGCCCCATGGATGCAACCCAGCCCTCAAGCTTTGGAAAGGGGTTAACTGAGTCCCAGAATAACTTCTATAGGGAGGTTATTTTCTTTAATTGGCAAATCATATGCAATATTTTTGCTACAAACTTACTTGCCTCTGGTTTGAAATCCCTAGTACCCCTTCCCAGAGCTGCTTTCTCATGTGAACCGAGCCCCAGGAGCCTCCTTTACAGAACACAGTTGAGGTTTTTGTTTTTGTTTTGTTTTATTCCACAGTGACCCACTTTTAAATTGCCCTATTTAATTCTGTAGGTGCCTATTCTGGGATTGTTTATTTTCTAAATTGCTGTGGGACTTCAATGTTATGGTCTCCAAATGGGATCTGCTGAGAACCAGGAAAAGAAGGGAGACTTGTTTGTCTCTTCCCTAGCTGCTGAGGCCCAGCTTCATGCCGGTCCCCCGACCAAGGGTCGCCTGGAAGCATTTCTGCCCACACAGAATGTATGCTTCAAGAGAAGAGAGAGCAGGTGCCCTCAGTAGCAGGTAATCATTTTGAGCCAGGAACTGCACTGGCTACTGAATCTTAGTCTCTCCCAAAATCAGAAGCAGTAAGTATTGTCACATTCACTTGATAATCAGGAAAACTGGCTGAGAGACCAAGGGCTCACCCAGGTCTAGCACCATGTGTCAGAACAGGCTCCGTCTCCTCCACAGTGCTCTGTCTAAGGCAAAATGCGACGAGCCATACAAAAGAGGCAAATCACTTCTAATTGCCAATAAGAGAAGCTACCTCAATCTCCCCAACACATCCTTGCTTCCACTGGGTATAGCCGTTGTAAGTGATTTTTGTATAACTCTATTCCTGGCATTTTTTTTTAGAACCCTTTTCCTTGTAACAACCCTTCAAGTCTATCTTGCAGTGAGGGGTCTTTAGAAATGCCCGGAGAGAGTAATGAATTTGTGCTGAGTCCCATGGAGGCAGGACTAATATTTCAACATTTTCTGTTTTTGTGTAAAGCCTTCCCCCATTACCCTGTACTCCCAGCTTAGAAGGAACAATGGACATGAAGCTATTTAGTTTATCACTTACAACTCTGGGAAGAAAGGGCCTCATAAATGGTACTCAGTAGAGAAGAACTGGTCCTGAGACAGGAACTTGAAATATGTGCACAAATTTCAGTCTCCAAAACGGTTGACAACAACAGACCTAGAAGATTGGGACAGACAGGTCTCATGGTGCATCATATTACAGGAAAGCAAGGGACCCTCCCAACTGTCACCACCAAACCCTAGGAAACGAGGCTCAGGCTCACAGGGTAACCTGAGTCAAGGTCAAATTATCCAAAGGCATGAATAACATCAAATACAGTTTAATTGAAAAAACTGTGTCATTCAGTTTAGGAATAAAAAGAAGTTAAAAACCAAACTAAAATACCAGTAAGAGCCAATAGGGGCAGTCCAGCAGTCCAAGATGGGAGCCTGAAGAACGCCGTCAGAATGATCAGAGAGACGAGAGGCTACTGACAGCAAGTCTGGTTCAATCCCCCAAGCCCTGGCACAGGTCGGTGTTCATGACATACACAAGAGTCCTTTGTGTCCCAAGCAAACTGTGTCATTTGGGAAAGTGGAGATGGAGTCAGAGAGGGTCCAAGAAGAAAGAGTAAAATAAAACAGTGCCTTCAACTCCTTGGTTGCACGGTTGCTCCACGACACATGCCCTGAGTGAATGCAAGAAATCAACTGTCACTGAAGCAGGTCCACTAGCATCCCTCTTAGAGCAACAGGTGCCGTTGGAGGTAATCATTGTGCTTACAGGCAAGTATTTTTCATCCACTGTAACCTCAGAATGCAAACCAATGACTCATCTGGTGCTCACCCAAAGAAAGGGTAAAGACAATGAACTGCCCTGCGATGATCTCTGTGATGGGCCAAGGGCAAGTCTGCAGGCGCTTACTCCCCCGACGGAGTCGTGGGGAGATTAGACTGCACGTGGTTTTCATCTTCTCTGCTGACTTTGGATTTGTCTCTAAGTCGATGAAACGACACTGTCTGGAGCCCTCGCTGCTGGGGGGGGGGGGGGCATCTGCTGACAGCTCAGGGCCCAGAGCTGATGTGTAGTGACAGAAGCTTCAGGAAAAGTGGTTTCATTTTTAAAATAAGGATAGCTAAGTTCCTCGCCAGTAGCAGTTATAGTGTGGCAGATTAATTCAACTACAGGGTTGGGGGATGATTTTCAGGAAAGGACGTTAAGAAAGGAGGGAGGGAGAAGAGGAAGGAAGGAGGGAGGGAGAGAGAAAAGGAAGGCAAGGAGGGAGGAAGGGAGAGAGAAAGGAAGGAAGGAGGGAAGGGAGGAAGGGAGGGAGGGAGGGACAGGCAGGAAGTGGGAGGGCGTTTTCTTTTTCCAACTGCTTCGTCTTTTATCACATTCCAAGAAATCCAAGGCTCTCTTGCACTAGTGAAGAGTTAGGGCCCTTTGTGTTCCAAGTCCAAAAACATTAAAAATATTCGTGGACAACAGTGTAAAGTTAGGCACATGTATACATGTTTAAATCATGTTTATCTCCTCAGACATGTATCATTTTTAATGTTCATTTTCTAGCCTTTTAAAATATACAATGTATTATTGTCTATCATCGCTCTACTGTGGAATAACATCTTATTTCTGTTACTTAACCTCTATTTCCCCGCCCCTTTCTCCCTCCTACTCTGCCTAGCCTTAGCCACTTTCTAGTCTCAATCTCCATGAAATCACTTTTCTATATTCCACAAGTGAGTAAGATCACGTTCGCCCTGTTTTTCTGAGCCTGACAGGGGGTTTTGGTGGTGGTGGTTTTGGTTTTTTTGCGTTTGCTTTTCTCTTTTTCTTTCTTTTATCATTCTGCTCCATCTATGTTGTTGAAAATGACAGAATGGTATCATACTAAGTAATTTTCCACTGCTCCTCTGTACCACACTCTCTCTACCTATTCATTTCTTGGCCATTGTGAATACTGCTGCAATGAACGTGAGTGTTCGGATACCTCTTTAGCAGTCTGACTTTGTTTCCCAAGGGTGTATGCTATATACCCAACAACGGGATTGTCAGCTCAAATAATAGCATTTTTTTCTCGTGTTTTGAGTAATTTCTCAATTGTTTTCCATAATGGCTAAAGTGTTGTATGACCAAGGTAGACTCTTAAAAGAAAGGAGAGCAGGTTCTGGGAAGGATAAACAGTGAGCAAACAGGTAATGTTCTAACTGAATATGAAATGCCCCACGACCTCCTGCGTTGAAGGCTTGGTCCCCAGCTGGCAGCACTATTTTGGGAGGTGATAGAAACCCTAGCTGAGCCCAGTTGGAGGAAGTAGGTCACTGAGGGGTGTATTCTTGGGGGATATAGTCTCTCTCTCTCTCTCCCTCCCTCCCTCCCACCGCCCCCACATATCTTGCTGACTGCTTCCATGAGGTGGGAAGCTCTGCTCCACATCCCTTCCCATCCCGATACTCTGCTTTGCTGTGGGATGAAAACAGGAGAGCCACTGGTCACTGGTCAAAACCTGTGAGACAATCAGCCAAAATACTTTTCTCCCTTTAAGTAGTTTTTCTGGGGTATTTCTCCCAGGATGAAAAGTCTCCCACAAGAGGGGAGTATGAAGAGGTGGGAACTTGCACCCTATTCCCGTGCAGTGTCCCACAGAACACTGGCCCATCTGGGAAGGGACTTCTGGATGCCTTTGAGTGCTGGCCATCATACACAGTGAGTCCCCTTGAGTCACAGAAACTGCCCCAGGTCCGTGGTCAATCAAAGGTTTAAGGGTTGCGAAGGAGAGCAAGATGACAGTCCCTTCCAAAAACATTGTCATGGAGACAGTAGAAAGGCATGGAGCCAGACACCACCAGGAAAGCAGAAAGAAAAACGGCACAATGGGGCTTCCATGAGCTACAACCCAGGTACCTCATCCTGCACCAGGAACCAGGAATCTGGTGCGTTCCCATAGCAGGGAGGAGGCTCCACCCGTTGATTCTCCCCTACCTAGAGAATGAGGGCGCTTGTGCTAGTTTAATTTATTTTATTTTATTTTTTTTGGTTTTTCGAGACAGGGTTTCTCTGTGTAGCTTTGCGCCTTTCCTGGAACTCGCTTTGGAGACCAGGCTGGCCTCGAACTCACAGAGATCCGCCTGGCTCTGCCTCCCGAGTGCTGGGATTAAAGGCGTGCGCCACCACTGCCCGGCTGTGCTATTTTAATTTTACTTATGAAAATGAATGTATGGGGGTTTTGGGGGTTTTGGTTTTTTTTTTCGAGACAGGGTTCCTCTGTGTAGTTTTGATGCCTGTCCTGGAACTCACTTGGTAGCCCAGGCTGGCCTCAAACTCACAGAGATTCGCCTGCCTCTGCCTCCCGAGTGCTGGGATTAAAGGCATGTGCCACCGCTGCCCAGGTGAATGTATGATTTTTTAAGCCTGAACTCTGTCCCTAAAGTCAATCTCTCTCTCTGTCTCTCTCTCTCTGTGTCTCTGTTCCTTTCTCCTCTCCCCCTCCCTCCCCTTTCCTGTTCCCCCTTCTCTCCCTCCCCTCTCTCCACCTCTCTTTGGCATTATTAGGCCAGCACTAGCAGAAGGGCTTATCCACTTACACGTGTACAAAGGCTGCTGAGCTCCAGGCCCCATTAACTCTTGGGGCCTAGGACATGGAAGGACTCCCAGGCCTCAGCATCATCCTCACAGGTTTTACTTCCGAGGCACCCTTTGGTGATGTTTGCCACGAACTGCTCAACCTTGCAGTGAGCTACAAACAGTATTGGAACCCCCTCTCCCTCTTTGTGAACAATTGCCGTAGTGGGCGGCCTGTACAGTGTGGCCTGTGTGATGTTGTCATCAGAAATTTGGAGAAGTCCCGTTCGGGACACCACGTGTCACAGGCCACCTGGAGGCCCCCTCTCAGGGGTCTCAGTCTCATTAATGAAAGAATTTAAGGATGGACTTAAAAGGAAACTCAAAGACAATTTTATTGGAATTTAAAAGAAAAATCAAAGAGCGGGAAACCTGTACATTTCAGCAACTGCCAAGTAGAAGGAGTTGTAGAAAAGACAGAGAGATGCCAGACCGCCGTGGCGCATGCCTTTAATCCCAGCTCCTCCAGTGAGTCTGCGCATTGAGCTAAACTAGGGACCTTGCATTGCTCTGGGACACTAGTTACCAACCAGTCACTGCTTCTTGTGAGACAGTTCACCGGGATCCGTTCTCCTGAGCTGTGTGTTACTGCTCTGGTTGCCAGAATGTGTACTTCCACCCTCTCAATGCCCAGTTCCCCTGTTCATGGCCAGCCCCTAACCCTGAAGCTGACCCTTCACCTCTTCTATGATGTCACGTAGTGGGGAGCACAAAGCGTGTACCCTTGTCACACTGGCTTCTTTCGCTTGGCAATATGCACTAAGGTTCCCCAGGGCTTGGCGCCTCTTTTCTCCTCACTGCCTAAAAGCATTCTAGAAGCACTGTGATTTACTTAGGCATTCACTTACTGAAGGATATTGTGATTTTTTTTTTCCAGCTCAAGGCACTAATGAATAAAGCTGCCGTGAACATTTGTGTGGACACAGGGTTTCAACTCATTTGGGTGAATATCCAGAAACATGACGGCTGGATTCTACAGTGAAGACTGTGTTTAACTCTGTAAACACTGTTTTTTTAAGCTTTCTATCCAATGTTATACTATTAAGTAAGGGAAGGGGAGTAAGTTATAAGTTGACTTTCCACGGTGTAGGACCAGACGTGGGCCCTGCTTTTATGTACTAAGTACACCCATCAAGCATCTAAAAGTGTCCTAAAATCTCATATATTTTCACATAGTGATAGATACGTAGATAGATAGATAGATAGATAGATAGATAGATAGATAGATAGACAGATAGATAGATAGACAGACAGATAGATATCTCCTTGATTTCATTCTAGTCTTGTCTTCTTTTTGTTTGTTTGCTTGTTTGTGTGTTTGTTTGTTTGTTTGTTTGTTTGTTTGTTTGAGACAAGGTTTCTCTGTGTAGCCCAGGCTGTCCTGGAACTCGCTCTGTAGATCAGGCTAGCTTTGAACTCAGAGATCCGAATACCTATGTCTCCCCAGTTCTGAGATTAAAGGCATGCACCACTACCTCCTAGCTCATCCTGATGTCTTTTCAATTTGACTGCCAAGACAGACTGACCTGGGAATATCTCTACCCACAGGATTTCGGTATGCCAGTAGGAGAGTGAGGGGAAAAAAAATGTATAGGTAATTCCTGAAATCATGTTGACATACGAGATTGGGAGAGATCACATCCAGGCAGGCAAGAAAATCAATGTTAACTTATACCGTAAGTCAGCCAGTTGAGCTAAATAGGAATTGGAAGAGAGATTGAGGGTGGGGCGATACAGGGACACTTTGGCTCCAAGAATATATTATTAGAAGTTTTCTTAAAATATTGTCCACAGTGTGGCCCCACAATGGGATAAGACAAGAATGTTAAGGAGATAAATTTGTGGTTAGGGCAAAGAAACATTTTCAAAAGCAGAAACAAGATATTTATGCCATCTACTTCATGGCCTCTACCTAAAGTGGAAGAATCATGCTTGCTATTCTGCACATGGGAATAGCTAAAATAGAGTTCACTGCAATGAAGAAGGAAGCTTTCACCGAGCATACATGGAAAAAAATTTTTCGCTTTTGTTCCCAAAGTTCAGCTACATAAAAGTCAAACAAAAGCAGAAATACCATCCTCTCAGATATTAAGATTATTCTGTTACATGACATTGGACTGAGCCTAGCATATATGTTTTCAGAGGATTGTGGTCATTACTATTCTCCACCACTCTGGGAAATGTGAGCTTGGACTGGCTCCAAGAATCTTAGCAACAAGACAACAGCTCCCAAGCAGAGCCCCAGGCCTCCGGTGGGGCCAGAATCCTGGAGACAAGGAGCTATTTATTGACACGCACTGTCAGTCTTCCAAAGCTAGAATCCCAAAGATGGAGCTAACGAGGAGCCCTGGTGCCAGGATGTCACATCGGGTTAGAAGGGCCAATCCATTAATGGTCTGCATGTCTGTGCTCACCCCGAACCAGAGGAGACGCAGAACATACATATACAGCGGCTTCTGAAAGGCCTTGGCACTTGACACTCGAGCACCTAGACAATTGCTGTGTTTAGCTGGGAGTGTGGGAAAGGGCTCAGGCCGAGAACACTTCCTGCACAGATGGGCAGCGCTGTCGTGGAGCAGCCAAGGCTGCCAGCGGCAGGTCCAGACGGCAGGAGTGCTCACAGAGCCCTGGCGAGAGGACTTTCTGTGTGATGAGCCTTGAGGTGAAGGGCAGTGTCTGCTGTCCTTGTACCACTTCTAGGGAAGAACTCATCTCAGGCATCAAGCACCGGCTTAGATGGGAAAAGAACCCCTGCACAGCAGTGAGTGTCCCACAGTTACAGAAGGAAGATCTGCTTCTCATCAAACCCCAACAGGAGATATCATCTCGGCACACCATCTGCAATCACTTTTAGATGCTCGGGAACACCCCAGTGAGACTCCACAAAACCACTGAAGTGCATGTCAATCTTGACCAAAGCTTTGCTCACTGGTATTGACGGAGCTTCCTAAAGAGCAGTGTGCTAAGCACTTTACCTGTGAGGTTTCCTCTCCAAACCCCACAGCCATACAAATGGGAAACATCACAGAGCCCATTGTACAGGTAGGAAAACAGAGGCTTAGCGAGACTAAGGTGGGCAGTTTTCAGAGTGCTGGTCTATGGGCTGGTGACACCTTCATCACCTGGAAATGTATTGTGAAATTTCTCCAGTCACTTGCCAGACCCTGCTGCCACAGAAGGTAATTCTCATGCACAAGCAAGGGTGAGGACCTGTGAAAAGGCAACTGGTCAACCACCACACTGCAAGCAGGACCCAAACCCAGTTGAGGTCCAGAGTCCTGCTCCCAACTTCCTAACTGTTGTTCCCCAAATTTACTTGAGACAGAGACGTAAGTGCTCCATTTCTGCCTCCACCCACAAATTCCAGATTTAGGGACTCTGCAAACATTAACAGACACTTGCCATAAAAGTGTCTGGCCAGGTTCACACGGTGGCATAAACAGGAGTAACCTGCCACTTTCTCCATGAAGGCTCTAGCTTCTTGCTTAGTTCGTAGAGCATGCCACATTCCTCCGAGGGATGGAGGTTGGTTAAATACCCCACCCCGGAGACAACGCCCAGGCCTCTGGAATCTTCATTTCACACCCAAGAGGCAGCAGAACAACTCAAAGGAATGACATAAAAGACTAAAATGATTAGCTGGGTGTGGTGGTTCATGGCTACAATCCCAGCACTCAGGAGTCTGAAGTAGGATTGCCATGAATTTGGGGCTATGACTGGGCTATAGCATGAGATCCTGCCTCGCCAAACCAAACTAAAATAAAAGAAGAAACCACTACAGAGTCAGAGCCTGGACATTAGCTTTCTAGAGATCTCATCATCACATTGAACCACAAACTGATGCCTGAGACAATGGAAAGTTGATATCCCACTATGTTGGAGCCCTGAAGTCTGAAATCATGACATGGGCAGTGCCATGCTCCCCCCAAACCTACATGAGAGGGAATGTTTCCTTACCTCTCCCAGCTTCTCTTGGTCCTCAGTGTTTCAGGGCACCATCACTCACCTGGTAACCTCTCTCTCTTCCCTTCCTCTCCCCTCTACGCCTGTCTCCGTCTGAATTTCCCCCTTTATAAAGACACTTTATGTTAGATTAAGCCCCCTCCCGCTTCCAAATGAGTTGTCTTGGCTCATACATCTACAAGGCCCTATTTCCAAGTCAGGTCACATTCCGAAGCACTATGAACCAGGCGGGACTCAACACCTGTGTCAGGTCAAAGGACCACAATTTGACAATTATAACTGGTCAGGATCCCCATATTTGTCTCTATGATCAACTCCACATTTCAGCTGCTTCAGTTCCCCCTCAGCACCAGAGGATCAGATAAAGTGACTTCCAAATTCAATAATATTTTTCCAAAAAAAATTTTTAGATTTATTTTATGTGTATGACTATTTTGCTACATGTATGTATGTATGTATGTATGTATGTATGTATGTATGTATGTATGTACATGTGTGCCTGGTGCCCTTGGAGGTCAAAAGGCATTGGATCTCTTGGAATTGGAGTTAAGGATGGTTGTGAGCCACTGTGTGCCAGGAACTGAGCTCAGGTCCTCTGCAAAAGCAACAAGTACTCTTAACCACTGAGCCATCTCTCCATCCCAACACCAGGTAATTTCAATGGATAGAACCAAGTTGGACCAGGTGCCCTAGGGTTCATCCACAATAGCTTCAGTGAAGACACAGAGTTCACTGAGAACCTGTGCCCACATCAAAAGGAGAACACCAAAGGCACCTTCATGACCAGATCAACCAGAAGGGTGGGCAGCATCATGGGAGTCCACAGAGGACAATGTCAGACAGAGTTAGTGCTATATCTTCTTCCCAAGCCACTTCAGACTCTGAATTAGTGGTTGAAGGCCAGGGGGAGTTATGGCCTTCGTTATGACTACACTTGCCAGACAAGGGAGCAAGACATGAGTCTTGGCTCTCAGAAGCCCCATTCTTCATCTGCTTCATTCTCGTAACTGATCTTCTCATTGCAAGGATGAATACCAACTCAAGCTAGCTTAAGAAAATGAAGGCTGCTAGGCAGTGGTGGCGCATGCCTTTCCAGTACTTGGGAGGCAGAGGCAGGCAGATCTCTGTGAGTTCAAGGCCAGCCTGGTCTACAGAGTGAGTTCCAAGATAGGCTCCAAAGTTATACAAAGAAACCCTGTCTCAAAAAAAAAAAAAAAAGAGAGAAAGAAGGAAGGAAGGAAGGAAGGAAGGAAGGAAGGAAGGAAGGAAGGATGGAAAGAAAATGAAGGATAACTCAGCGAAAGGACACAGGCTCCACAGAATTCAAGGTCAGAAAGAGTCCCCTGACCTCGTGGGAACCAGGAAGTTAAGAACAGGCCCCATCTTTCAGGGGCCACGTGACCCATTTCTCTTCTCTCTGCCTCTGCTTGCTTCTCCATTTTTCTTCACCAGAAGTCTTTCCTGTCACCACCTCAGTCTGTACAGTAATCTTCAAGGCTGCCTCAGTTCCCCAGGACATAAAACTGTTCAGCTCACCTCTCCATTGCTCAAGGTCAGTCCCCTCATGTCCCAACCCTCAGCTGCCAGGAGAGAAACCCAAGGCCAATCGGGATCAGAGGCAACATTCCTCCACCCAATTACCTGTGACAAGGGGTATCTACTCTGGTGACTCCTCAGGGGCTCTGGATGGGTACAGTCACTGCAGAAGGGTGTTGTGGGTAGGTAGCATTCACGGCATGTCCACTACAGTGATGACGAAGGTCATGGTAGTTCCTAATCACCTAGCAGATGAGACACTGAACCGTGAATATGTGATCCTCATTTCAGACCTTCAAGGTAGTCATTGTAGGGACGGAAACTTAGTGGAGTAACTTGTCCAGGGCCACTCAGCTTGTAAGAGATGAGAGGGATTCATTCCAGCCCACCAGGTTCCACGATGGAACACTTGCTTTCCTGTTACCATTCAACCCCAGGCCATTGCACCAGGAGATGGTACCACTGGACCAAACCAGGGGAAATAGAGGTAGGCAGTACCTACCCTGCCTATACTCCCAGACTGTCCTGAGCATGAGATAAAATCCCAGCCTGGAAAGGCCTTGGGAAAGTGAGCACCGGTACTGGTGGATCCTGAAGTTTTCCCAGGGACCACACGGCATTTCCACCTCTGTTCTCTGGACAGCCTCTGGCCAAGAACACAGCAGAGGCTTAGCAGGTGACAAGACTTCCTGGAAGGAACTTCTTGCTACTTCCCCTCTGGTGCTGTAGCCCCATGTAAACAGTCCTCCCCTCCAAAGAGGGCAGCTGTGGATTTGGAGTAACTTTTTCACTAGGACACTTAACCCAAAGAGTTGGTTAACTGTGTCCAAGGTGGCTATAAGAGCACACACCAGAATTTGGGGTAACTATCAAATGTTAAAGGCACCCATCAAACCCCCGAGATGGCGGTGTCAGACCCATGAATTCTCTCCTAGGAGAGAGGTAAGCTCATAAGATATATCCACCCTCTGCCATGGTAGGGACAAAAGGTGTGGTCCAGAAGCAGGCCAGGTGCTCTGGGTGTTTGTTTATGCTTGTTCCCTTTTGTGTCCTGGGCTGGACTGCTCAGCTGTTTGGTCGATCACTAGGGCAGGTATAACTACATGTAGCCTTTTCTGTATGTGACTGTCTTAGTCAATGTTCTATTGCTGTGAAGAGACATCACAAACAAGACAACTCTTAGAAAGGAAAGCATTGAATTGGGGCTGGCTTACAGTATCAGAGGTTTACTCCATTATCATCATGGCAGGAAGCATGGCAACACACAGGCAGCCATGGTGCTGGAGAGGAGCTGAGAGTTCTCCATCTGGATCTGCAGGCAGCAGGAAGAGAGAGACACTGGGACTGGCTTGAGCTTGAAACACCAAAGCCCACACCCAGGGACACACTTCCTCCAACAAGGCCACATCTACTCCAAAAAGGCCACACCTCCTGCTCCCTGTCGAGTAGCACCACTCCCTAACGACCAAGCGTTCAAATCTATGAGTCTACGGGGACCCTTCTCATTCAAACCACCACAGTGACTGACACCATCACTTGACTTCAAGTAAAGCAGATTATCCATTCTGATGTAGGTGGGCTCATCCAACCAGTGGAAGGACTTAGTAGCAAGCACCCAGGCTTCCTAGAAAAGGATTTCTGCCTTAAGAAGTTTCGTCTGATCTTCCAGTCCACTGGCCTGCCAGGAGAAGTTCAAGGCCTTCAGTTTCCATTCTTGTTGGCATTATCAGTATGCCAAACATGCCTACTGTCCCTCAAAACACATCCTGTCATTCTCTCTAGAGAAACCTGACTGATACCGTCCCCAAGGACTGAACCACTCTTGGTGCACTGATGACATCAACTGAGTAACCACTGCTGGGGGCGCTGGACCAGGTAAGAAGGGGCTGGACCATGACATCCCGTGCTTAGAGCAGCACATGGAACAAGTCCCCTCCTTCCTCCTAGGGCTACTGGCTCTCCCGACAGAGCCTAGGTAGTCCCCAAAAGCTCAGTGAGGTGATGTGGACCCTCATTCCTCAGCACAGAGCAACTGCGCAGACGTCACCCTGGAGTTTCATGGAAAGCCCCACCTCCCACCAGCTGAACCAGAACTGTGTCTTCTCGGGATTCCTAGACTCTTAAATACACACAGCCTTTGAGCAGCACTGGCCTTGAAGACTGCTGCTCTATTTTCCAGGCTGGACGCTTAACTAAATGGTTTGGCTTCCTGATGGGACTCTAACCAACTCTGAGCATATGGACAAAACCAATAAGGAGATGGGCATATTTAGAACTAGCCAATGGGTTACATTAATGAGGCTGTGCACGCTGAAACTGCAGTAAAGGTTCGCTGTGTACCAAGCACTGGAGAAGGCACACTGCATGTTAACTATTCAACCCTCCCATGAAACCTCTGAGGAAGGTACTTTTCGTAGCTCCATTCTGCAGCTGACAAAGCTGAAGTTCAGAGATGTCAAGTAACTTTCCCAAGGTCACAAAGCAAATAAATAGTTGAGTGGAGATTTAAACTGAGGCACAGTTTTCATAATGTTATGCCGATTGTATAAGACAAGTTCTCACAGGACAGAGGGAAGTTCTGGCTGAAAGAAAACTTCAGAAGGGAGGCAACTTTTGAAATATTCTACAGAGGACAGTGGGAATTTGGTGGGCCTATGAAACTGAAGTGCCTTCCAAGAGTGAGAAAACTGCTCTTATTATTAAGATGGGACGTCCCAGCCAACCATGAGCCTCTCTCTCCTCAGAATTCCTCACTCTATCCCACCTTTTCAGCTGGACTGCTCAGCTGTTTGAACCTATTTACCAGGTTCCTCCTGGTGTACATCATCTTTCAGATCTCAGTCTGCTGAGGCCCCTGAACTATGGTGGGTTTCCTGACTAACTTATAGTCAGTTATCAGGAGAGCGCTCTCACTGAGTCAGGATCTGTGCCTGACTCTATGTGCTTGGGAACGTCTGGGGTCTGGTCCAGTGTCTTGCACAAAGCCAGGACTCACACTCAGAGGCTGCTAGGCATGTGCGAGGCAGAGACCACCTGCAGGTCTCAGGCATGAGCACCTACGACTCCACTCACCAGAGTCAGAAGTAGGTCTGAAGCAGAAAAACACCCTCCGCTTAGTTAACAGCACACAGGAATGCTGCAGAGTCTGCAGAGCCTGGATTTATTAATGTCAACCCACTCCTCACTGGAAGCCACAGTGAACACAGACAGACAGCTGTTTGTAATCCTAACGGTGCTGATGACTCCTACAAGGTCGCACTGTTCTCCCCCAAGCGTAAATCAGAAGAATAAGCTAGATGGTGGATTTAAATGAAAAATGTGGAAACAATCCAATGATCCTGTGACTTCTCAAAGAATCTAGCTATCATTAAGGCTGAGCATGGTGAACTGAAACACCAGGAATGTTGGCCCAGTGGGGGAAAATCCTCCTGAATTATGTAAGAGATGCAGCCAGGTTCTGCAAGCAAATTCTCTTTTCAATATGAAAACCCTCTTTCAGAGGCTGGGTGCTGTTTTGATAAAGGATTAGTTTAGTGGTCAGAGAAAGGATCCATTCCAGTTCACAGTTCTACCTGTGTTTGCTCAGGAGCCACTACAGACCCTTTATCCCAGGCTGCTTGACTCCCAAGGTGTTTAAATTCTCCCAAGGAGAAGACCTCTCCTTTCCAAATCAGGCTGTAATTCATCAAAGCTGCAATTCTTCTCGCTACCATCCAGTTCCATGTCCATCCGCTTGTTTACCAAGTCTTAGTTGGTCTTTTTAGCCCCAAATATAAATACTTCTACAACGGCCAAGGATTTCTAAATACAAGTGAGACTTCAGAACGCGGCTCTTTCTTACCGAAAGATGTTATCAGACCCCAACATACACAGACGGGCTCCTGTGAAAACACTCAAAACCCAACGGGAAGCGGGGCTTTGGGAGAATCACAAATGTAGTCATGTGTCTTCCCAGCGGAGGTTTCTCCGATCCCCTGCCACAGCAAAGGGGCTGCTGAGAGTAGCTCAGTTCCCCTGCACTTCCAGATTGCCCCCAAACAAGAGCAAGCTGGAGGGTTCCAGTGCAGGCTGTGGACTGACTCAAAGTCAGGAGGACTTGACTCCAGAGAGCAGGATTTCCGGTCAAAGAGGGGCATAGCTACAGCTGCTGTTTGGGATGTCTGAGTTCTGCTTGCTCATTTACCAAAATTTCAGGAAATCGGAGCACTCCTCCCACACGGATTGACAACATCCCTGCTAAACCCGAGGCCCCTAAAGAGAAATCAGTTGGCTGGGCGGTGGTGGCGCACGCCTTTAATCCCAGCACTCAGGAGGCAGAGGCAGGCGGATCTCTGTAAATTTGAGACCAGCCTGGTCTACAGAGCAAGATCCAGGACAGCCAGGGCTACAGAGAGAAATCCTGGCTCAAATTTTTTTTAAAAAGAGAGAAATCACTTGTTTGTACCTCGACTCAAATTTTTGCTTCCTAGTCTTGTGAACCAAAGAGTGACAGGTTGGCATCTCTTCTGAATTTGCCTTGAAATCCAAATTTAACCACTCAGGTAAGGGTAGCAGCCTGTGGGTGGAATTCACCCAACACTTGTGTGCACAGACACACTGGTGGCCTTTTAAAAATTGAATTTCGCCGGGCGGTGGTGGCGCACGCCTTTAATCCCAGCACTCGGGAGGCAGAGGCAGGCGGATCTCTGTGAGTTCGAGGCCAGCCTGGTTTCCAAAGCGAGTTCCAGGAAAGGCGCAAAGCTACACAGAGAAACCCTGTCTCGAAAAACCAAAAAAAAAAAAAAAAAAATTGAATTTCAGCTGGGTGTGGCATCCCACACCTTTGATCCCAGACAGATCTCTGTGAGTTTGGACCAGCCTGGTCTACAGAGCGAGTTTTAGGACAGCCAGAGCTACACAGAGAAACCTTGTCTCAAAAAAAAAAAAAAAAACAAAACAAAACCGAATTTCCCTGTCTTTCGATACACCACTCAGCATGTTACACACACCTGGTCCACCTCACAAACTGACAGTACCTGCTGGTTCATGAGGGCATTTGTGCTTTACTGCCCTGGTGGGAACTCTTCTAAGAAGAGTCTCTGTCCTTCCTGGTCTCCTTTTTTAAAAACCTGAAAAGTATCTTAAGCTTCTCATCAAAATTTCAGGCTGTGACTCAGAAACTACCAGATTCTATCAAGTAGGAATGGCCCCCCACCCCACCCCACCCCCACCCCCGCACGGGTTATTCGGATAGTCAGCAGCATCAAATGACTAGGCTCCCTGAGGGTTTGTTTTGTTCTATATTGTTTTCTTGTGAGTGGGGTGCTCATACATGTGGAAAGCAAAATCAAGTGTCGTTCTGAATGCCGTCTGTCTTATTTTCCAGCCTGGCTTCGTTGACCTGAGCTTATCCATTAGGCTGGGCCTGCTAGCCAGTAAGCCTCAGGGAACTGCCCGTCTCTGTCTCCGCGATGCTGGGACTACAGTGCATGCTGCCATGCCCAGCTGTTTTTCCAGGGTTTCTGGGGACTGAACTCAGGTCCTCGCGTTTTCAAGGCAAACACTTTCCTGACTCAGCTATTTCTCCAGCCTGGTTTCTTGAGGGGTTTTGTTTTGTTTTGTTTTTGTTTTATCTCTGTGTGTCAGAGAGGGTGGGTATGTGGGTGTATAATAGGTTTATGCGCGTTTGTGTGTGTGTGTGTGTGTGTGTGTGTGTGTGTGTGTGTGTGTGTGTGTGCTTTCTTGTATGAAAGTCCAGGTGTGCCAGTGCCCCAGCATGCATATGAAGGTCAGAGAACAACCCTAACCCTAACCCTTCCACTTTGCTTGAGACAGGGTTCCTTTGTTGTCTCTCTGTGTATATGACATCCTAGCTGGCCATGTAAACATCAGGGGATTTTCCCAACTCTGTCTCCCATCTTGTCATAAGAGCATTGGGAGTCTGTATTCTTGCCTGTTTGGTACATTAAGTACTCTGCACACTACCAAAAGAGAAATGTAAACACCAAGCCAGCCACAAACTCTTTGGTCTACATTCTGTCTTGCCAGCAAGATATGCTAGGACAGTAGTGGCACAAAGCTTGTGGGAGTGACCAACCAATATCTGATTTGACTTAAAGTCCTCTCCACCACGAGATGGAACCAATACTCAGTACTGGTTAGGTGACCAAGAACCAGAGACTAGACAGTACAGGGACCTAGAACACCCACTGTGTAGCTTGAGTTTTCCTGCCTGGCCCACGGTCAGGACAAATCTCTCTCACCCGCCAGTCCCATAGCCGCTCAGACCCAACCAAGTAAACACAGAGACTTATATTGCTTACAAACTGTATGGCTGTGGCAGGCTTCTTGCTAACTGTTCTTATATCTTAAATTAATCCATTTCTATAAATCTATACCTTGCCACGTGGCTCGTGGCTTACCGGCATCTTCACATGCTGCTTGTCATGGTGGCAGCTGGCAGTGTCTCTGACTCAGCTTTCCACTTCCCAGAATTCTTCTCCTCCTTGTCCCGCCTATACTTCCTCCTGCCTGACTACTGGCCAATCAGTGTTTTATTTACTAACCAATCAGAGCAACACATTTGCCATACAGAACATCCCACAGCACCACTGGTCTAAAAAAAAGAAAACAAACGAACAAAAAATGGAATGGTAAGAATGATTCCTACAGATACTCTGCTATACTCATAATGAGTGCCTTCCTCAGCCATCATCAGAGAAGAATCTTCCTGCAACAGATGGGAACAAACACAGAGACCCACAGCCAGGCATTACACAGAGAGTGAGAAATCTTGGAATACTTGACTCTAAATGGGACATCTCCATCAAATCCGTCCCCTCAGGGCTCAGGGAACCCCGTGGAAGAGAAGGTGGAAAGAGTGTAAGAGCCAGAGGGGATGAGGACACCAAGAAAACAAGCCTCTAAACCAACATGATCAAAGCTCATATGAGCTCACAGAGACTGAGGCAGCATGCACAAGGTCCACATGGGTCTGCACCTGGTCCTCTACGTATGTATCACAGCTTCCAGTTTAGTGTTTTTAATAGGATTCCTGAATATGTGAACAAGTGAATCTCTGATTCTCGTGCCGTCTCTTGAGCTTTTTTTCCTTCTGCTGATTTGTCCTGTCCAATTTTAACGTGATAGTTTTTGCCTCATCTTATTATATTTTATTTTGTTATATTTTGTTGTTATCTCTTAGAAGTCTGTTCTTTCCTAACAAGAGACAGAAAGGGAGTGAATCTGGATGTCAGGGGAGGAGGAGGAGGAACAAATGCACACACATTGACTCTTTAGACACACAGCAACCCTTCCTGACTCTCTACTGCGTTGTGACCTAGGACACCGGATGGTGATTTGAGGAGAATCGTGATAAAATTATCACTTAAGCAGTAAGTAGAACCTGAACTGGAAAGTCCATAAGGAAGAGGTCTGTCTGTAATAGAGGAACTAAATACAACTTCTTCATTTATCATTTTGACTCTTCAGAAATTCTCATTGTTCGGTTACAGAGCTTTAAAAGGGGCAAGTAAACACCTGAGTCCTGTCTAGTGAAAGAGTTAGCGACTGGAATTCTGGTAAAAGGGCTTCCCGTGAAGATTCAAAACCCACTCGGTGAGCTAAATCACAAGCATGCCCACTGACCTTCAATTCTTGGCCAGCACTGCCAGCTGCAAAGCAAACAACTGAAAAGCAAACAGCCATAGACAGACGCCTTGCTCAAGTTGGCCAGGAGGCACCGGGAGCGTTTGCACCCAGCTCTGTCCTACCGGTCATTTACACATGCTGCAAGCCATTTTTCATTAACTTAGACAACTACCGCCAAGCCAATCGGGTCGGAGGCCCCCCACCCCAGTCAGCTCAGTCGGGGGCTGGGACTGCCTTGTTCCCCACACAGCCAATCAAATCCTCTGCCCTCATTACAGGGCTTACAGAAAATACAAACTTAGTCTGTCTCCCTGTTGTCTGGAGAACAAGAACTGTTTTCTCCATCCTCCGCCTTCCTGTCCAGTCATAGCTCAGTCTGAGGCCCCCAGTCTTCATGGCCAAAAACGTCAATCTCTACTACAATCTCCGCTTTCCCAGTCGCAGCTACTTCCTGTGTTCCCACACTCTTGCGAACATGGTCCATATGTGCCCTCTCTTTTCCTCTCCATTGGTCCCACTTCCACCATCCTTTATGTCCCCACGCAAGGAGCCATCCCCAACCAGCCCACTTCTTAAAGGTGGCTCCTTTGCAGCAACTTCGGCGTTTCCTTATCTGTTTTTATTCGCAGAACAGAGGTCTTGCTTGACTTCTTTAGCGGCCTCAGCCCATCCTTGTAAGCTACAAATGAGTTCATAAAGACGCTGAGAGTGTTTCATACTCCTAGTGCCAGGTAGACTCATTGCCCTTCAAGGTTCATAGAGAAAGTCCATAGGGGCCAAGTTCCACAGTACGAAGCAGAAAGGGTAGGTCACCTTTTCTCCCCAACACCCAGCCACGCTTGCCAAAGGCATTTAAAACGCACTGCAGCATGCTCTTCTTTTCATTGGCAAGGAAGCAAGTCCCAACACTCTCTTTCCCGTTTTAAGGATGGAGGTCATCCAGGGAAGGTCCAAAGAGAACTTTTGACGGAGTGGAACTGGGCTGGGGTTGGGGGGTGTGGTGTGACACACCCCCACCCTTTCTCCTTAGCCTGCTTCACCCTCTGAAGAGAACAAGCTTTCACTGTGGATTACTTCAGGGAGACCTCTGCCAGGACTTGGCTCTGCTTGGATGAGACTATACCCAGAAGAACCAGAGTGATAACTCAAGGTCAGAGAAATTATCCAGACAGAACTGGCAAGAGGAAGTGGCATGGACAGCTAGGAGATAAGGGGATGAGGAAAGAGACAAGGAAGACGGAAGGACGTGTATGTTAAATGGAAGCCAGAAAAAAAAAAAAAAGCTGAACCTGTATCCTCCTCCTTGGCCACACACACCTTCACAGAAGCCCGCTCTTTGTGTTCCCTCCCCTTCTCTATTCCTCAAGGCATTTCTATAAATAAACAATGAGGCGGGGAGTCTTCTTCAGTGTCGCAGCTGTGTGTCTCTAAATACTCACACTCCTCTTTGCTTTGTGGCTTTCACAGTCCTTTCCCATATGTACTCTCCACCTGATTCCTGTCTCCCACACTGTCCCAGTCCTGTGAGCCCACCCATCAGTCTCATTCTCAGAGTGGGGCACTAGGAACTCTCTATCCACACTCCAAAAGTTCTTAGCTTTACAAATAGAAGATCCAAGTACTACCAAAAAAAAAAAAATTAAAAAACTGTGACCCAGCATTGTAATAGCTCTGTGAGTTCAGGGCCAGCCTGGTCTACATAGTGAGTTCCAGGCCAGCCAGGGCTATATAGTTTGAACAGTAGCAACAACCAAAAAAAACAATCTTTGTTTCAAGTCAGACATTTATCTCTTTTAAATTTTTAAACGTGTAATCAACACATAATAAGAGTATATATTTACAGAATACAATTTACAGGGTAGGTATATATGCTGTGGAATGGTCATATAAGACTGTTTAATATCGCTTCACCCTGCCCTGACTCTATTCACCCCTTAAGATTCCTGTGTAACTGAAGTGAGATCACACATGAGAAGAGGCTGACACTGTCAATATAATCAGGGAATAGACCAGGAAATGAAGATCTGATGCTACAGTATTTTCCAGAGATCCGAAGTGCCAGGGCCACAGCCAAGAGACTACACTGTATTTCAGACCTTCCCAGAGTTTTTGATAAGAGCCTCTTGGCATCTAGCATCCCAAAGCATCTCCTGGGGTGTGGGAGAGTTCTAGTCAGACACCTGGAATGCCAGAATCCATAACCAGTCAAACCTCCCCTTGCCTAAAGTCTTTTGCTTTGCTTTTTAAGACATATTCTTTTTCCAGACCTTGTGTTGAATCTTGAAGACAGAGCAGTCAATAAGAGAGGCAGGTCCTTCCCTCACAGTTTATGGGTTAGTGGTAACATATAGGTAGACTTTTCTGTCCCACCAGCCAGTTCCCAAATAACCATACAGAGCCTTAATATTAATTATAAATGCTCAGCAGATAGCTTATGCTTGTTACTAACTAGCTCTTACGACTTAAATTAACCCATATTTCTTATCTACCATCTGCCATGTGGCAGTACCTTCTTTCAGCATGGTATGTTTATCTCCTGCTTCCTCAGCATCTCTCATGAAACTCCTCAGACTCCGCCCTTCTTCCCAGCATCCTCCTATAGGCTATGGAGGATATGCCCAGCTATAGACTAGTCAGCCTTTATTAACCAATGAGAGTAATACATATTTACAGTGTACAAAGATGGTTCCATAGCATTTTCCCCTTTTTCTCTAATTAAAAAGGAAGATTTTAACTTTAACATAGTAAAATTATATACAACAAAAACAGTTATCAAGTAAGAATTACAGTTACAATATCCAGTCAATTTATATTTGGCAAAATTAGAGAAAATATTCTATTATTTATCTTATCTTTGTGAGTCTAAAGTTTTATACCTAGTTTACCTTTTATCATAACTAAGGGAAACTTTAAGTCTAATTATTTAGTCTTTATCTCCATCAAAGACCCCAGAAGGGTGTAATGTTACCTAAAGACAGGGACATCTAGCTGCCTGGACAGCCACCCAAAATTCTTCTATAATGTTGGGGTATAGCATGAATCTTAAAAGGGTCTTATTAATAAAATCAAACCTGGAGCCAGGTATTGGGGTGAATGCTGGAAGATCAGAGAAGCAGAACAAGCCACAGCCACCTTACCTTGCTAATTCCTCAGCTGATCCTGTTTCCTCAGACTGGAAGCTTCTGAGTCCTCATCCAGATGGATCTCAACTGAACTGTGCTGTTCAAAGCCTAAAAGCTTAACCAGCTAAAAGCTTCTAGTTCCTCGTCCTCACACCTTATATCTTTCTGCTTTCTGCCATCACTCCCTGGGATTAAAGGCTCACTTTCTGGGATTAAAGGCGTGTGTCACCATGCCTGACTATATCCTTGAACACACAGAGATCCAGGTAGATCTCTGCCTCTGGAATGCTAGGATTAAAGGTGTGAGTGCCACCATTTTCTAGCCTCTGTATCTAGTGGCTGTTCTGTTCTCTGACCCCAGATAAGTTTATTAGGGTGCACAATATTTTGGGGAACACAATACCACCACATTGGGGCATCCAACTTTGGCCTACAGGCCTAATATATCTGATAGAGATTTTTGAGAAGCAGGGAATTTTGAAGGACTGTCCTACTTTGTCTTGGCAAAGTTTGACAGTCTCTTTTTTGTGTGTCCTGCTGGCCCAGTTTGGACAGTATAGTGTCAGCAGTAGAGATAAGGACAGTTTCTTGCCAAGTGGCTAACTTTTGCCACAAAGAAAGCAAACTCCAAATGGAGGTTCTTTGATGCCCATCATCTTCTTTTGAAGTAAATTGGTGCTGTCAGGAGCAAACATGTCTCACTGTCATGAAAAGCCTTAGGTTATTAAACATATTAAATGTCATATTCTATAAGTTTTGAAGTGTTTGAAGATCTTCTATCTATCTAAATATATCTGTGTATGACCTTGAAAACATCCTAATTTCACTATAATTTTGATTATTATAGATGACTATTAACTTGTATTTCTTAATTATATACTACATTTTTTAATGAGCTGCATAAACACAATACCCTAAACAAGAGTAGAAACATACATACAGCATAACAAAATTAACTTTAAATTTGTATCAATAAACCAAAATCCATACCAATGTAAAATATTTTGAGATTAACAGTGGCTTTTTTGATTAAGTAGATTCACTAATCTATTCTTTGTGCCTATCATTCCTATATCACATCCTCCTTTTTTCCTTTAGAAAGAGATCTTTGATTTTAACTCTTTTGTTTAGCTTTTTTCTGGCTATGACCAATAGCAACTTGTAACCAACCCCCCTAAACAATGACAAACATTTATTATCCATTGAATAACCAAAACCCACCCATACCCCATCTCTTGGGAATGTGGGAATCATTATCTAGACTATTTCTTGTTGCCTGTGGAATCTGGTATCTTTGGTGGAACCTTGAGAAAGTCAGGATAATTGTTAGGTCTTGGCTGGAGTAGTTTGTGAGGCAGGACCATTTTAGCCAGCAGCCTCAATGTTGTTCTGGATGCAGAACTCTGAGGAAACTGCAACAGAGGTGTTCTGAGACGTTGGATCACCTGGGCCATCTGCTTTGATTGGTATCTGGTCCCCTTGCTCTGAAAATAGATAAACTTTCAAAGATAACATACATATCTGCATTAATACAAGTATCGACTGTGTGTTGTACACAAGTTTGCCAAAGAGGATTTTTGTTGTTGTTGTTTTATGTTTGAACAGGTAAAATATATGTTACATGTTTTATAGTTTTTCTAGGTTTATTTGTTTATGTCTGTAGTCAGGATTTTCAGGGAATCTTCTCCGATCAAACCTGATCCATATCAATCTGGAATGAATCCACAGCCTCTCATTTCCTGTGAAAATAAAAGCATAACCTCTCCCCCAAAGCAAAACACCTTTTGACTTCCATTTTGAAGTCAAGATATTTTTAAACTATATAGGTTGGTTTAATCCAGCAGTTTTCATAGTCCAATGTGTCTTAGCAGCTGTCACTCCATCAGCAATCAGAAAATTTAAAGACAACACAGTAACATGCAGGATCCAGACTCCCCATGTATTTTCCATTTTTATGTGGCTTTTTAAACTTTATTCCCTTTTTAAAAACTTTATTATTTTTAAACTATTTTTTCTATGACTGTCCATATCCCTTCTCTTTTCTCTCTCAAGCCTATGTGTATTTTTAAACACACTGCAACCTGTTAAGATGTTTTTGTTTTTCCATCTGGGTCTATCTTTACTACTCATCTGTAATCTTTTCTTTCTGCATGAGCAAAACTTAAACCCTCCATGCAACTAGTTCATGGCATGCTGACGGGGCTTGCTCTGGCAGCTCAAGCCCATAGGCAACGGCTGGGAGACACCTCTCTGCATCACTGCCCTCTTGAGAGACTTCTGGACTAGGAAACTGTGTCTGGCTCTGTTTTTGTGTGTTTGGAAACTTTTCTTAATCTTTTTTAGGTTTTATGTGGATATACACGGCCTTGCCCCATGTTGGAATGCCATTTGTAGGTGGATTTTTCTGTCCTGCCAGCCAAATCCCAAATAACCTCATAGAGACTTATTATTAATTATAAATGCTTAGATTATATCTTAGGCTTTTCTCCAACCAGCTCTTACAACTTAAATTAACCCATTTCTATCCATCTATGTGTTTCTCTGCGGCTCATTTAGCTCATCTATGAACTTTCCATGTTGCTTCTTCCAAGTCTAGCTCACAATTCCTCAGACTCCACCCTTCTTCTTCCCAGCATCCTCATAGTCTGGCTCTCCCATCCAGTCTCTTCCTGCCCAGCTATAGGCCAGTCAGCTCTTTATTAACCAATGAGAGTAATACATATTTACAGTGTACAAAGACTGTTCCACACCAGGAGAGAGACTCCATAAGTCAGCACATGTGAAAATACATGGACCAGTTCACAGAGAGGTTTCAAACACAGATGTAATGTAGTTTCCCTTTTTTCCCACTGTCCTCGACCATGCTATGTCAAATCATTTTCCTCCTCTCTCCGTGCCTTTAAAATATTTCACACAAAGTCTACTTTCAGTTACTCAAGTTTAGTTCAGACCAGTTTAGACTGTACCTCGGACACCTTATTTTATCTAAAGCCATCAGACTGCCACCGTAAATGAGTCTTGCTGTGAGAGGGGATGAAGTGGATGGGTTAGAGCAGCATCTACTCTCTCCTCTCCTCTCTGTGGCTTTTCTGGTCAGTTAGAAAGGGCAAAGAGGATGTGGGGACTAAGCAGCTCTTCCTCCACCCCAGCTCTTGCCTCCTGCTCTTGTTCACCTCACAGGGCCTGTTGCGGGAGAGCCTGGGCCAGAGTGATACCTTGAGTGGCAGCCTGCAAGTCAACCCAGTCCCAGTACTTTCCTCCATGTCCTTTGGCCAATGGAATATTCAGCCATCCTGCCTGCAAAGCCATAGAAGGTGCCTCGTCTACCACCAGCCTTCTCTCTTCACAGCTGCTTTTCTCCTAGAACGGGGCCAACAGCAGGGCCCAGCAGGTGTTCCACGCAGGTGTTCCACCAGGAAATATGACAGCAGTATTTCCTCTAAGGTACTACTCATTCTGCCTTGGCCTGAAGGATGGAAAAGGAGCCCTTACCTTTCCCCTCAAACCTTGAGTACACCCTTCCTCAGCTCAGACTTCTGTTTATAGACCTAAAATACAAGCTTGTCAATTGTATTCACGCAAGCTCAATTCATGCCATATCAATCATTGAAGACCATCTGGGAGTTCTCAGAAACACAGCATGCTTAGTGCCTTTCATGGCACCTATGGGTCTATGAAATACCCACAGTGAGGAATCACAATTCTTGGGTCAAATCTGGCCTTTACGAACTGTCTGCATAACCTCAGCCAGGTGATTTAACTGCTCTGTGCCTGAGCCTTCTTACTCGTAAAATGGTGAGGGTACTGGTACATTACAGAGTTAAAAATAAGAAAAGGTAAGTAAAACATAACATAGACTGGTATATTAACAAATAGTCATTGCTAATTTCATGAGGACATTGCCCAAGACGTAAATGTAGTACTCATATATCTCAGAGCGGTTTTAATTTGCAATTCCCTGGTGGTTAGGAATGTTGAAAACTTCTCAAATATCTGTTGGCCAGTTGTATTACTTCCTCTGAGAATCATCTATTCAATTCACTAGCATACTTATTGATTGGATTAAATTTGGGAGGGGAATATATTCTAGATATTGATCTCCTGTCAGATGTAGTTGGCAAGGATTTTTTTCCCATTATATAGGCTTTATTTTCAATCTAATTGTTTCCTTTGCTATCTAGGCAAATTATTTTCATCCCACACAATTCCATTTGTTATTCTTGGGATTATTTCCAGTGCTACTGGGGTTCCTTCGAGGAAGTCCGTGCCTATTCCTCTATCTCGCAGTATTTTGCCCATGCTTTGCTCTGGCAATTCCAGTTGTTCTGGTTAGGTCACCTTGACAAGGACTAAAGTCATTTTGTAAGAGAACCTCAATTGAGAAAACGTCCCTACCACATTGCCCTGTGGAGCATTTTCTTGATTAACAAATGACGTGAGAAGGTCCAGGCCTTTGTGGAATGTGCCTCCCCTGGCCAGGTGGTCCTGGGTTGTACAAGAAAGCAGTTGTGCCGGGTGGTGGTGGCGCACGCCTTTAATCCCAGCACTCGGGAGGCAGAGCCAGGCGGATCTCTGTGAGTTCGAGGCCAGCCTGGGCTACCAAGTGAGTTCCAGGAGAGGCACAAAGCTACACAGAGAAACCCTGTCTCGAAAAACCAAAAAAAAAAAAAAAAGAAAGAAAGAAAGAAAGCAGTTGTATTAGCAAGCTACTAGGAGCAAACCAGTAAGCAGTGTTCCTCTATCGGTCCAGCCCCAGTTCCTGCTTCCAGGAGCCTGCCTTGAGCTCCTGCCCTGACTTCTCCCAGTGATGGAGTATGACCTGAGAGTTGTAAATATAAATAAACCCTTTCCTCCCCAAATTGCCTTTGGTCATTTTTTTTAATCACAGCAACAGAAGCCCTAAGACAAGGTCTTACATCCTAAAGTGATTGTTTTATGAATGATGACAGATATGTATCTAGTTTCATAGCTCTAGCTTTATTTCAGTATGAAGTATTGAGATACAAAAAATTAATTTTATTCTTTTGTATTTGTTAAGCCTTGCTCGGACAGACTGGAGACAGGCACTCATTACTCTAGTTCCAAGGGATCCAATGCCCTCTTTGGATCCATGGGCACCAGGCATGCATGTGGCACACATATCTACATGCAAGCAAAACATTCAACACGTGAAAAATAAAATAAATAAATCTTTAAAGACTTGCTTAGTCATCTGAAACGTGATCTATCTTAGAAAGGGTTCTACAGTCTTCTAAGAAGAACACAAGAACAGATGTTCTGTATGTGTTGGATGGAATATTGTGTATACATCTATTGAGTTCATCTGGTCTGTGATATAGTTTAATTCTGCCATTTCTTTGTTGATTTTTAGTTTGAGGTAACCTACCTAAAGATGAGAATGGAGTACTGAAGCTCCCCAATACTACTGCATCAGGACCTATCTGGATATAAACACAGTGTTTGTCTTATGAAGCTGGGAGAAAAGAGATAGCTTCTTGGTGAATTGTTCCCTTTATTGCTATGTGGTAGCTTTCTTTATCTCTTCTAATTTTTGGTTCCAGATATTGGAATAGCTGCAGCAGCTTCTTGGGGCTTCTGTTTGCTTGATAAATTGACTCCTATCCTTTGCCTCTCAGTCTGTGGGTGTCTTTTCACTGGTGGGGTTGTATTTAAATTCTCACATTGTACATTCACTGTACGTGGTACTGTTACATCAGGACGTTTTCATAAAAGCAAATACCATACATTGAGTGGACTCCCCTCATGCATCCTACCCTCCTGCCTCTCACTTCTTCCCCTCCCGTCACTCTCCCTTGTTCCCCTAGACAGCTTGGCTTTTACTTCTATGTAATATATGCAGACATTATTCTACATATCTATATGAAATCTAGGAACCACCTATCAGAGGAAGCATGGCATTTGTCATTCTGAGACCGACTTAATTCATTTAATATAATTAGGCTCACTTGCGTCCATTTCCCTGTAAGTAATATAACGTGTTCTTCTTTGTGGCTGGAAAGAATTCCATTGTGTATATTACCACATTTCCTTTATCCATGCCTCCGTTTTTGACACCCAGGCTGGTTCCACAGCTTGCTGTGGTGAACATTAATCATCTGTGTGATACGTTGACCTGATGTCCTTTGTGTAAATACCCAGAGGTGATGCACCTGTGTTGTATGGAGGATCAATTTTTAGTGGTTTTCTTTTTGTGGGGGGCGCTGTGGATATCGCTCTATATACATAAAATGCTGATTGGCCAGTAGACAGGCAGGAAGTATAGGCGGGACAAGCACAGGAGAGAATTCTGGGAACAGGAAGGCTGAGAGAGGAGATGCTGCCAGCCGCCACCATGAGTAACAACATGTAAGATACTGGTAAGCCACGAGCCATGTGGCAAGGTATAGATTTATAGAAATGGGTTAACTGAAGATGTAAGAACTAGATAGCTAGAAGCTTGAGCCATTAGGCCAAACAGTTTAAACAATATAAGCGTCTGTGTGTTTACTTGGTTGGGTCTGAGCGTCTGCGGGACTGGTGGGTGAGAGAGATTTGTCCTGACCGTGGGCCAGGCAGGAAAACTCTAGCTACAGGGGGCGGGGCGAACCACCACACTGGTTTTCACAGTGGCTACACTAGTGCATTAGTGTGTAAGAGTTCCCTGTGTGTACACCCTCACCAGCCTCTGTTGCTCTTTTGCTTTCTCCACGACTGCCATTCTGGCTGGGAGAGACTGACACTCAGGTGGTTTAATTTGCATATCTCTGATGGCTAGTGAGGTGGAACACACTTTCACACTTCTCCATCATCTGTGTCCCATCTCTTGAGAACTGTTTATTCACTTCATTATCCCATTTTTTGATTGGGTTGTTTGGTTTGCTTAGTTTTTTTGAGTGCTTTGTATACTATTGCACGAATTCCGGAAGGTCTGACAATAAAAAACCCGGAACCAGATATTGGAGTAAATGCTGAGAGATCAGAGAGACAAAGGAACAAGCCACTAGAGAAACTTCTCACCACTACTGAATCCTCAGGCCAAATGGAAGGTGAGATCCTATCCACAAATCCTCTAACTGAAAGCCTCTGAGTCCTCAGCCTTCCTGTCTCCTCATTCCTTATATACCTTTCTCCGCCCAGCCATTTCACTTTCTTCCTAGTTCTGGGATTAATGGCGTGTGTGCTTCCCAAATACTGGTAGCAAAGGCATGAGATCTCAAGTGCCGGGATTAAAGGCGTGTGACTCCTGAATGCTAGGATTAAAGGTGTGTGCCACCACTGCCTGGCCTCTATGTTTAATCTAGTGGCTGGCTCTTTCCTCTGATCCTCAGGCAAGCTTTATTTGATAAACAATATATCACCACATGTTGTAGATTAATCCTCTATCAGATGTACAGATAGATTTCCTCCCATTCTGTAGTCTGTCTCTTCACTCCATTGTTTCCTTTGTTATGCAGAAGGTTTTTAATTTCATGTTTGCTGATGGCTGGCATCACTTCCTGAATAACTGGAGTTCTATTCAGAAAGTCTGCCTAGACCTGTTTCTCTACTTTTCCCTCTAATGGTTCTAGAACCTCAGCTCTTACATTATTTATCTTGTCCTTTAGTTCAATCAGCTGTTCTGAACATTTACATTTAAGGTATTTATGTACTTATTTGGTGTGTGTGTGTCCATGTGTGTATGCGCACATGTATTGTTCCTTTCAGCTGACCAGACTTTTTAAAAATAACAGTGAACTTCATGGCAGCTAGATGGCTCCACAGGTTGCACTATCCACTGACCTCAGGCTCAGGGCTATCACACTCCATACTGAGGCCTGTTCCCGGGTGTCCAGGGCAAGGTGTCTTTCCCTATACACTTCAACACCTACATCAATCCTTGTCAGTGTCTGGCCCTTACACTGTCTACAGCTGTCTCCCATCATCCCATCTAGAGACTATCTCTCATCCTGGGGCTTGGGCAGGTGAATCCAAGCTCCCTGACATGTGGTTGTCTCCTGCTATCATATCCCAGGGGTAATTCAGTTTTAGACAACAGGTTTCCTTTCAAGATGGTCCCCAGCCCTCTGAACTGGGAATTCTTCCCTGTTGATCCATGTCACTGGAGAAGTCGCTTTCTCAGCAAGACCCACAAATGGATTTGTGGTTTAATTTGAGCTATGGGCTCAATAATGAGAGCTATGGGCTGTGCAGAATGCATTCATTATAACTTCAGCTTTATTTATGATGATCTTTGCCATTCTTTGCTGTGATTTATTATTTCCTCTAATATAGCAAAACTTAAAGGAATTACTGATAGGTATACTGGGATGGCTCAATTATCCTGAATAAAGTGATCAAATAGATTTTTCTTGTTATTCTTGGCTTGAGGGTTTCAGAATATAAAGAATATGTATCCAGGTATCATGGTGCACACCCTAGTACTTGATAGGTGAAGAGAAAACAATCCAGAGTGAAGAGTAACCATTGGTTACATAGCAAGTCAGAGCCAGCAGTGGCCACAGAAGACCCTGTCTCAAACAAACAAAGACAAATGTGAATGGAGATCACAAATTCATGGGACGGTCCAGTTATGGTAGTAAACTTTACGAGGGCTTTGTGTTTTGTTTTTTCCATATTTGTAGAGCTAATGTTGAGACAGGCATCTTTCCTAGTTTGGATTTCATGTAAAAGGGATGATGTTCTTTCTCTTAGGACAATAATGGCCTCCAATCCTTTGTCTTCTGACTCTAGAGTAAATACAGCTGTCTGAAAGTATGTTGGTGGGCCAGTGAGATGGCTCAGTGGGTAAAGGCCCTTGCCTTCAAGCCCAAGAACCTGAGTTCCATCCATTACTTAGGGATGGGCACGTGAGTTCAAGACAAGTGGCGGCTTCAGTACACATTTACTTCCCTAGAAGCCTGTGTGTCGACTTTACTCAGTAGGGCAGAGAAGGCCTACTTTCAAGGCACTCTTTCAGCTCAGCTCAGCATTTCCTTTAAAATATAGTCATATAACTTAAAAGTATTTTATCAACCATTTCAAGTGTTTTCTCCTGGGCAGATTTTGCAGAGGATAACAGAATTTCTACTTGATTTTGTGTTTTCAAACCCTTAAGCCATCTCATGGTCATCATCATGACATTACTTTGGCCATGCCATCAAACACACTCTAGATACTAGAAAAATCTGCAAAGTGTTTCCCGAGAAAAAAGGTAAGATAACTGTCCTGGCTAGGATCCTAGTCATCCTTCACCTTTTACCACAGTCCGCCATGCTTACGACCCTTTCCTTAGATTTCTAGAAGAAATTCACATGGGAGGAGTGTCTTGTTTTCTGTTGCTGTGATAGAACACCATGACCAAAAGTAACTTGAGGAGGGCAGGGTTTGACTTACATATCCCAGGTCGTAGTCCATTGAGGAAAGCCAAGACGGGAACTGAAGCGGAGACCAGGCTTGCTGGCTTGCTCGGTCTGCTGTCATTATATACCCCAGGACCACTTACCCAGGCATGGCACCCACAGTGAGCTGAGCCCTCCCACACAAATCATTAATAAAGAAAACGCCCCCCAGGCTTGCCTGCAGGCCAGTCTGCTAGAGGCGATTCTCAGCTGAGGTTCCTTCTTCCAAGACGACTCTAACTTGGGTCACGATGACCAAAAAAACTAAGCAGTGCAAATGAGACATGAACTAAATAAGCGAGTTATTTCAGTGAAGCCGTGATGAGTAAGACTGTTACAGTTAGTCATCGCGAACTAATGTCCCTAGTGAGACTACCTAGAACAGCCTAGAAAACACTGTGCTAGTTAGCTCTTTTGTTACTTTGACAAATACTAGGGGGAAAAAAACTTGAGGAACAGTTTATTTTGGTTCCATTTCAATGGTCTCAACCTGAAGTCTGCAGATTATCCTGGTTTGTGCCTGAAGGAAGTCAAAAGCATCATGAGGACAGGAGCATGCGCAGAGGCTTATGCACTGAGACTCTTCACCCTACATGACTCAATCAGACCCACCCAGAGGAAGGAGCTGGAGATAAGCACCCAGTGACCACCTTCTTCCAGCTAGGCCTCATCTAAAGTTTCTACTACCTCCCAGACAATACACCCTCCAGAGACCAAGCCTCCAACACAGGAGCCTTTGCAGGAATGTTTCCCATTTAAGCCACGACAAACACCCATGCAAGTCATTTCAAAACATTGCAGTTTCTGAAGCTATTCAGAGTGTTGAGGAAATCTCCTCTGGAGCTTCGCTCTCCAAACCCCACCCTCAGAAAGCCTGCCAAAGGTCAGCTCCTCCCCTAGGGGCTGCTCAAGACCATGCATATAGCGTGTTTAAGACTTGGTCGCTAGACCTGTCGTGTGATTTTCTCTCCTGCCTTTCCAAGAGTCATCCAGGAGTTGCTTTGCTCTGTTTATTAAACCTGGTCTTATTAATTTGATTTCATTGGCTTATTACATCAGTGGCAGCAGAGGATACCCAATGACCAGGGGCCCAATACTTACCAACTTGGTTCCGAAACCCAGGACTAGTAGTTGCTACCAAGAAACACAGAACACATAAACTTGGGCATTCAATACCAGTCAAAAACAAGCATACTGTGGCCACATTTCCATCCATACACACAAAGTAGATGGGACTTTTTAACAGGAAGACAAACAAGACTGTAAACCATGTCAGATGAAGCAGCCCACCGTGGGCAGGTAGAATTTTAGCGTGGTGCAGAAGGACACAGAGCGAACACAGACAGAGTGAACAGAAGAACGAGACATTTAAGCAGTTCAGGTTGGGAGAGCAGTCAGGAACGGAGAGAACGGATCTGATGCGGGCATGAGGCAGGCAGCGGTGAGCAGGGACCTGGGGCGGGCGGCGCGGAGACACAGAGTCAGAGAGAAAGGGGGCAAGAGTGGAAGGCTGGCTTGTAAATCTGGATGAGGTGTATGGTGCGAAACAACCCCAACTTGGATAAATTGCATAGAAGGCACCCCAAGGGTGTCTAAGGATTGAACTTGGACCCGGAAGTATCAATTCACAAGCTGTTAACCGGAGACAGGAGACGATGGCGGGGCATCCCCCAAGATAGTCTGGGACCAAAACGGTAGGGGGTGGGTGTTAATATTCTGATCTGCCCCTTGAAATCCTACCCCTTGGTGCCACCCTGCGTCCTGACGTAAAACCCTCATTCTAAGGAAAAACTCCTCTCCTTCCTCTCTCTTTCTTCCACTTTTCCTCCTATGAGGTGTGCAACCTCAACCCCCGCGCCCCCCGCCTTTCACAATGGCATATGGAGACGGCCTGTGCCCACTCAGTTCCATGGACCATACATAGCCTTTGTTACAACGGTCCATTGGCTATCTTGTGCCGTTCATTAGTCCTTGCTGTCTCTCTGGGACACAGGAGGTCAGATTCATCTCATTTCGCTTGCTGGTAGGCACCAAGTGTCTTTCAGGCTCATAGCCCTTTGCTGCATGTCTCTGAAGGCATTGAAGCTCGACCTACCAAGATTTCGTGGTTAGGCTACACTGACTCACAGCTGTTTTCAACTGGGTGTGTTTGCTGCTATGGGGTAAGGGCAAGAAACTGAAGCCCTGGGCTCTGCCTGGGAGAGGGCGATGGTACAGACAGGGCTATGGTTTGCTTCACAGAGCTGAAAAGAGAAGAATTTAAAGATGTCACTATCTTGATGAAGGGCACGCAAATGACTAAATCTAACACTTGCCCTGTTTTCCACTGAACCTTCAACACACCAAAAGCTGCCTGGGAAAAGATGCCAGAGGCTCACTCTCCAGGAGGATGCTCAACTAGAGGAGTTCAGGTAGACCCCTTGTGCCGAGGAAACGCAGGTCAGCGCTCAGAACCCTCCAGGAGGGAGAGTAGACACCAATGCTCAACCAAAGAGGATCTGAACTCAGGAATGGAGTAAACCAAAGACCGAGAGCTTTGGCATGCCTTGACCAGGCCTGAGTCTGTTTGCCAGGAGAGGGTTGGCTGCTGGGCATAATGGCACACCCCTGTGACCCCAGAACGCAGGAAGGAGAGGCCAGAGATAGTAAGTTCCAAGCCAGCCTGGGCTACCTAGAAAGACATGGTCTCAAAAGTGGGGAGGGGAAAGATACTCTCTGAAGACTATACATTAACTAAATTCTGTCTTTCCCTCTATTTTCTTGAAAAAGAAGATGTATGTTACAGAATTAAACCCACAAGGGATTTCGGGGGTAGAATGAATTGATTAGTTTTAGTACTGACTTATATATGTCACATATTATTGGCCCAATAATTTGTTAAGCACTCTATCTATAACTCATCTTATCCTCACACTCTATGGAGTAGCAGTTAAGTTGTTAACATTCCCAATTTAAAGATGGGAACACTGAGGTTTGGAAATACCCAGTCTTTGGTGACTGTCCTACCACACAGTGGTAGAACAAATTTAAATCCGGTCCTGTTACCCCCAGGTCTCAGTCTCTCTGTGTGTCCCCATTCCCTCTTTCCCTCCCTGCCTCCCTCTTTTCCACACTGGCATCAAAACTGTGTTTCCTACCGCTTTGCCCAGGCTGTGTGTTTGGTGTGTGTGTGTGTTTTACCTTACCCATGGTTTCTGCTGCCATGTTTTATGGTTTTCTGTGTGGGCATGGATGTGTCTCTGCCTGTGCATGTGCTTTTCATGCTTCGTCTTTCGGTTGTTTTGTTTGTTGTTGTCTTTTTCTGTTTGGTTTTTTGTTGTTGTTCTATTCTGTTCTGTCTTTTATTGATTTTTTTTTCCTAAAAAGAGAGAGAAGGAAGGCTTGGAGTTGGATGGGTGGAGAAGTAGGGAGGAACTGGGAGGAGATGAAGGAGGGGAAATTGTGATCAGAATATACTGAATGAAAATAACTATTTTCAATATAAAAGAAGACTCATAAATTTAGAAAGCGATGGAATCCTTCCTTTAGTAAATTAAACTTTTTTTCAGAACAGAATAGTGTGAAAATTTTTTATTTCAAGCAAGTTTTAATCTCTGGGCCTCCATTTTATCACCTATGTGGAAAGAAAAGAAAAGAAAAAGAAAACAACCATGAAGGAGCCAGGCATGGTAGCCCGTACCTGCAATCTCAGCATTTAGAAGGAGGAAGATCGAGAGTTCAGTGTTATTCTTGGCTACATAGTGAGTTTGAAGACAACCTGGGCTACATGAGATCCTGTCTCAAAAATAAAAGCAAACAAAAATGCTAGAAAGTTTCTCTGAGCCACTTAGTCACCTTGCTCTTCAAAATTGGGGGAGTTAAACATTCACCAAGCTTAAAAGAAGCCATTCCTCCATGTTAAATCTCGTGTGTGTATGTGTGTGTGTGTGTGTGTGTGTGTGTGTGTGTGTGTGTGTGTGTGTGTGTGAATGCATGTCACAGGGTCCAGAAGAGAGTGTCAGAGCCCCTGGAACGAAAGCTACAGGCAGTTGTGAGTCAACCAACATGGGTGCTTGGGAATTGAACTCGAGTCTTCTGCAAGATTAGCTCCTAACTACTGAGTCGTCTAACCACCCCCTTGTGTTACTCCTAAAGACAGCATTGTTTCTCCTAACAGGCAGAACTCCTAACAGAATGTGAAATGGGAACAATTATATTCCTCAGGAGCACCTTCCTCTTGACTAGATCCTTCCTCAGGCAGCCCTTGAAGGTGCCAACACCAAGTGGAGCTGACACAGAAGAGCTGCCAGAATAATGCCTGCCTAGAAACAGCTCTTAAGATGTAGGGTCTCATGGGAGACTCCAAGAAATGGCAAGAGCAGGAAGGAACATGAGGTCAAAAGCCACTGACCAGCCTGGCACAGGTTGGGCTGGTCATTCCCCCTCTCTCAATCTTATTTTCTTCTTTTGTAAAGTTTACATTTGAGTCTCACGGTTTTCAAACTTCAATTTGTGTTTTGTCCATCTCTTGGAAGAGAGTGTTCCTCACACAATCATTACCATGAATATATCCAGAAGAGACAAAACACTGACCACAGCCTTCAGAGACCAGCCAACAGTGGACCGGAATACAGCCATGGGTAGAGGCTTTTGGCAAACTCTCGATGCTTGCCCTATTAAGGGCAGCTTGCCCTATCTAAAGGGGGTGGCTGCTATTCAGCTCCACACAGTTGTTGCCAGGAGGTCAGAGCTGGCAGTTTTTAAAGAAAAATAAATGGCATTTGTGTGTTCTATGTATGTCTGTTCTTTATTATGCCTTGACAATAAATTTTTATTAAAATATTCTGTGTCACGTGTGGTGGCAAATACTTGTAATCCCAGCACTCAGGAGACAGAAGCAGGCAGAGTGCTTCAAGTTTGAATCTATCTTGGTCTACGTAGAGAATTTCAGGCCACCCAAGGCTATAAGTCAGTCCCTGTCAAATATAACAAAACAAAAAAAACTGTGTACCAAATAAAACACATCTGTGGTCAGACTTATGATTTATAGCCCCCAATACAGACAGAGGGTGCTACGTTATCAAAGTTTATTCCTTATAATGCAGCACCTCAAGTAGGCTAGTCATTGATTACCCCTTCCACTGAAGATATTGTCTAAATGGAGACCCACAACTTGACAATGTGCAGAAAGTGGGAGACTTTGGAGCACTCCATCCTAAATAAGATGTCTTCATCGAAGCCCTTCCCTCAAGGCTCAGGGAACTCTGCAGAAGAGGAGGCAGAAAGATTGTAAGAGCCGGACGGGATGGAGGACACCAAGGAAGCAGATCTTCCAGACACCACAGGGCTGATGCATACATGAACTCACTACGGTGGCACACACAAGGCCTGCATGGGTTCAAGCCAGATGGGTCCAGCACTGAGAGAGAGGAGTAGACATGGGCTCCCACTCCCCCTGGCAAAGGAAAACTCAGTTTTCTCCACTGAAGTGTCAGCGGGTACATAAACTTCAGGGTAGGCTCCACTCCTAGGCCAACACAAAACAAACTCAATGGGATTTTTGTAAAACTTTTTGTCTCATTTTGCTTTGCTTGGCCATTTTTTTTTTTCTGTCTCTTTGGTCTTTTGCTTGTTTATTTTGATTTCTGTTTTGTGGGGGAGGGGTGTTTCTGTTGTTTGTTTTAAAGAGAGAGAGAAAAAACAAAGTTGAATAGGTAGGGAGGTGGGGAGAATCTGGGAGGGATTCAGGGGGAGGGAAAAAAACCTGATCAAAATATATTATATGAAATTTTTTTTTCAAAAGAAACGATTTTTTTAAAAAAGATACTGTTGAAGACATCTATAAAAGTTTTCGGCAAACCTGGAAAAGCAGCTTGGGTTCATGGACCTGTTGGCTCACCCTAAAGAGCTGTGCTTCCCCTTCTGCCAAAGACTGTAACACCCATGGCCCTTCCTGGGGTTCCCTCTGCAGTTCCAAGTTCTACCCCTCAGAAAGGTACTAGAGCTCATCCCCCTCCCCCTTGTAAAAGTGACAGGTAGCATCCAAGGTAAGCCTGACCCAGCAGAGAGCATGTGAGAGAAGAAGTGACCACAGGTAGGAACAGTTAGAGCCGCTCAGCTACTGCCTCTGGACCCAAGCCCCAGCTGTCAGGCGGTAGGACCTGGAATCCCTAATGAGACTGATGCATGTGACCCTCTGCAGGTGAATCGATTTCCCAGTCCAAGCCAGCTAGCTCTGCTTGGTCATTGCTAGGCAAAACATGAGGACTTCAGTTGCTAAGCTTCTGGTTTGACTGGTTATGGTTTGGGGAAAGAAAACAGTCTCGGGTCTTCTACCAAGCACATTTATTCTTAAAGTGAGAGGCTCATGAGGGACCATGTAGATATTTACAGCAGAGAACTTATGGATGCCAGCCAAACCTCAAATACGGTCAGAGTGGAGTTATTCCAATAGTGTTTTTCCAGCATGGCAGATCACATATGTCAAAATTCACTGCACTCTCTTAACACCCCTCAAAGGACATGCACAATAGTAACAGCAAACCATCCCAGGACACCCGCCCTCGGGATCTCACAAAGTGGATTTATGCACACACACAAGAGTTCACATTCAAAATGATTCATATCTACTTCTTAAAAAGCATTTTGACTTGAAATTAAAACAGCAAGACAAAAATAGGCATGAGACAGACCGCTACTTTGATGTGCGAGGTACTGGATTCTTGCACTGAGACTCTAGTATCAGTCCCCACTTCAAACTTCACATCAAAAAAGTGTGGCAGAAAGATGAGTCACCTTCAATATGAAGGATGTGAGTTGTGTACTCTGACAGCACTCCCGGAAATACACCAGTATTTTAGGAGAACACCAGCGAAACTCATGAGTTCTTAGATGGCCATTCGGGTAACCGGTTGAAACAGCTACAGTGTTCTGGTTTAATCAAGGCACTGAAAGAGCTGTCTTTGACATGATGTGGAGTCTCTACATACTGCTAGCCACTGGTGACAGCATGACTGATGTCAGGCAGCATTCTGTACCAAGAACCCAAGAATGATGCCTTGATCACAAGTCACTTATCAGATTAAGACTGCAATGCTGGATTTGCTTCAACACTCCCCCAAACATGGTTTCTTATTGTCTATGTTTAAACTGAAAGGATTTACGTAAAATCTTGGTGTCTTCATCATTTTCTTTGAGACAGGGTCTTGTATAGCCCAGGCTGGCCTCCAACTTTCTATGTGCAAAGGATGAACTTGAATTTCTGATCCTCCTGCCTCCACCCTATCATATGGGATTAGAGGCATGTGTTGTCATCCCCAGTTTTATGGTGCTGGACCTGGAACCCAAGGGCTTCATGCATGCTAGGCAAGCACCCTACCAACTAAGCTATATCTCTAGCCCTCAAGATCCTGATTCTTCAGAACTATAGTTCATCTTCCCCCAGGACCATCCAACACCCTTTATTTTTCTATGCAAGAATACATAGAATGGAATTCTTTCCCCTCTTTGAGCTATTTCCTCAAGAGAAACCTGTAAAACCCACTTTGAAACACAAGATAACTTCATGTTTCCCACCAATGGTTAAATATCAGGCCCCCTGCTCCCCCTCTGACGTGAGCCTCAGATCCCTCAGCATGTATACTTCACATTCCTCACACCCTTACCACAGCATTCCATCACCATCAACTGCCCTTATACCTTTCCTTGTCCAAAGTGAAAGCTAGTGAACTGAAAGGGAAGTGGGAAATGCACCCCCCCAAAAGGTGTTACTTTTATAAAACTAGTTCCCAGGCTGTTACTTGAGCCTCCAAAACAAGACTGGGTGGCACCACCCTCATAGACCCCCAACACTAAATTCTCAAGTGGCTATATTATCTATAGCCAGGCCCCAAGAGCTCATACCTAAACCTACTGAAGGAAAGTAACTAAGACTTCCTAATATTGAGCAATACAGACCTAGAATCGAATGAGGATTATGATCAGACAAAGCCAGTCCACAGGCTGTCTAACTCATCGATAGGAGGCCAAGTTATCCATTCTCCCCCAGCTCTGCCACTCTGGGAAGAGGCCACTAGCAAGCCTCGGACTGCCAAAGACTGTGGGTTCTAACTCAGTCTTAGGCGGCGCCTGTTGGAATGCACAGTCTTGGGGTGCCATCTGTGTCTGCACCCCATCAGGTTTCCACTGCACATGGACAATTCTATAATTCTGCCCCTCGTTGTTGTCCCAGAAGACCCTCCCATTAGCGTGGTAAGAAATGCAAAACTCAATTTTCTCCTCGGTTGGAATGACGCGGGGTAAGTCGATGGCAAAGGAGAAGGTGTCACTGTCTGAGCTGCTGTAGACATTCTTCATGTACACACAGTCCACATCTGTGTAGGTCTTCCAGGTGTCAAAGGTGATCCGGACCTGAACCTTCTTCTCAAAGCTGACATTTTTCACTTTGACTGTCCCAGTCACTGTCCGCTCTTGCAGAGAGCAGTTCTCTAGGCAAACCAAGTTCTTCTGAAAGCGGTCCCGGAAACTCAAGTAATCAGATGAAGGCTGGGGGAAGTCAAAAACCAGATTTTTCTCCTCATGAAGTTTTAAGCTGGAGGAGATATCGTTAAGGTCCAAGAGATCAAACTGCAGGTCCCACGCAGGGTCTTCTGGGAGGTCAGAGAAGACGTGGATAGCAGTGAGCGACAGCCCCTTGGAGTCGGCAAACACAACCCGCTTCTTGGCTTGGTCGCGCGGGGCCTTCCATTCATTCTGTGATTTGGCTTCCTGCTTGACATTGAGACACGGTTTCAAAGGCTTCAATTTATTCACAAAATTTCTTCGTTGAAAGTCGTTGTAAGGACCCAGGAAACTCTTCAGGGGTGGAGAATGAGCCAAGCAAATCCTCATGGCCACATCCATTGGCATGACTGAACTTGTCAAAGGACGGGGGTCCAGCACATGGATCATTCTGGAATGGAAAAGCAAGAGGGGTGATCACCAAAAGCTGGAGCAGGCTGGCCCTGGTCCCACATGTAAATGTACTAGTTACAGCGAGGGCAGGAATGGGGAGGTGTAAACACACGAGGATGAGGAGAACACTCAGGTGATTAGATCTGAAGTCTAGCTCTGTGCTTGGCAGGCTACTGGACCATGTGCAAACCACCTGAAACACTCAGAGTGGTTCACTTTCCCCATCTGAGAAATAAGTGTTGGATCCAATGATGTCTGACACAGCTCTGAGGAATATCTGCTGTGTTCTGGATCAGTGGCTCTTAAACCTATCAGGTCAACATGACCTAAGGGGTTTCTTTCCTTTAGGGAAAATAAAAATCAGATTCCTGGAACTTAGAACCACTACAGTGGAGCCTCATGGCGTGGTACCAACAAGGTGAAAATGTACTGAAAGGTCCCTCAGAGAGTCTATTGACCAGACAGGTTCTTCCATAATCATAGTCCCAGACGGACCCCTTTGCTCCTTCTGGCTGTTATGTCTTATTTTGGCTCTTAAATCGGTTTTACTTCTCTGAAGAAGCAATCCACTTGAAAAGAGATAAATGAAGCAATTTTTTAAATGTCATGTAGTTCTTAGGTGAAGTCAGAATGACTTTTGCATTTCACCAAGTTCATACGAATTTTTCACAAATGACCAACTGCAACACCAGCAACATCTCGTGTACTAAAGGGAAAAACTTTAACAGCCTACATCTCATACGGAAAGATACCCATGATAAGTCTACGTGTAAATGGAAAAGCTGGCTGCCAAGATAACAGATATACTCATTCTGTCCAATAATAACCACTTCATTCTATCTCTGTCTTGTAACCTGCTGTATACATTATATATACAAAATAACATGTATTTTTAAAAACTGATAACCTGAGAATTGAACCATTTTAAAAGACATAGTAGGTATATGAATTTATAAATCCTGAAAAACTTTACAAGGAAAAAGACTAAAATGTTAATTATCTTTGCATGACAGAATTACACAATCTACTGGATTTGTGCTTCTTTGGTGTTTTCTATTGTTTGGGCAAGTGGTATTTACAAGTAGAAAGACAAAAACAATATTTAATATAAAACCAAGAATCATCCATCAAGATTTTTTTCTGGCCTTTCCTTTTCTCTCACACTATGCTGACACCCTTATGAAATTAGGATTTTCCAATTTCAACCCTATAGATGAGAGACACATGAAATATAGTAGGTGCCATTTTTCAGTCTGGCTTTAATTTTAATTATTTATTCTTTAACAGTTTATACACGTATATAACATATTTTGATCATATATATAGAGAGAGAAAGAGTCTGGCTTGAAGAATATTCTTCACGGCCGCGCTAAGCACAGCACACTGGCAAATGGGTATCATCACAAAGTGGACGGTAAAGAATGTATACAGAACTCACTTTAACAGCTCTAGGAGTTTTTCTGACAGGATTACTTTCAGCAGACAAAAGCTCAAACTGTATTTGTCTAACAACCGTTAACAGGCAGGATTTGATGAGGGAGAATTCTTGGACTAAGTCACAACTGGAGACGCAACCAAATTTCATGGGATGTTCTTGGTTGCCTGGTCGGTTGAGCTGTTATTCGTGGTTTTTATTTTTATTTTTTGTTGGGCTGTTATTTGTTTTTTCACTTCTGCATTTATAGAACATTTTAGTATCGGCCTGTTGGAATTCTAAGTCCCGGCCAAGAGTTAAAAATGGTAGTTTGCTCAAACTCTGAGACTGAGTTTTCTATGACAAACCAGGATAAGGCAAGTGGGAGGAACGAATGAATGCAAAACTGTCCTGTAACTTTTGCCACAGCCTAAATACCTCGCCAGCAATGTCAGGGTGCAAACTAAGCTGCCCTCAAGTGCTTGGGTCTTTGAGCTCAAAGGCAACAGTCACTTCAGCAAGGGAATCCCAGCTCTAGCTGACTCACGCTAAGGCAGTTTCTGCTTTAGGAGGCTGACTCCCAAAAGAGCGCTAAGAAGTACAACTCAATTCCAGCGCTTCCTGGCTTCCGGGGCGATTCAACTCAGCCATCAACCTGGCAGTCTTCATCTGCAGAGAAGACAAAACCAGAGACGCCCCCAACGTCCCAGCAAGCAGCTGCAGGTTCCCCTCCGTTAGGAAGCAGAGTTGCACTGAACCTACCTGGTGCAGCTCATTGGACCGAGAGGCAGCGGCGACCGCGACAGCCGCACCCAGCTCAGCTTCGCACCCAGCACCTAGAGGATGCAGCGCCGCGGTCCAGCCCGCCGACTGACCGACTGACCGCCGGGGGCCGGGACGCAGTTTATCAGAGCCCGACCACGTGAGCTGGTCCCTCAGACCAATCAGCGGCCCGATGGCCGGGCCAACCAGCGCGCAGCCAGGGCGCGAGCCCTTGTCCCCGGAACGTGATCACCGCGGGGCTGGATGTGCCCGGAGCGTGCTGGAAGGCGGGCGCCGTGTCGGGGAGCCCTGGGCCAGCGGGACCCAACCGCGTTCCCGGAACCCCGCGCGCGTCACGTAGCGCACGGCCGCAGACTCTCAGCTGGCCTCTCCCTGCCTGTGCGAGCCTGGAGGGGTCTTCTGTGTTATGCATGGGTCTGTGCAGAGTTGAATCTGAGCTCAGAAAGTTGTGTCTCCACCCGGTGTCTGTGTGCTTCTTGCTTTGTGTGTCCAGGCACCTTGGCCCACGCAAAAAGAAGTTGGCTGGCTTTTCTTCTCCACGAATAACGCCATACAGCCACTCAAAGTAGGCAGGGGATGTCAGGAGTTACCATTTTCTCTTAACAGACGTAAAGAAAACTCTCTGTGATCTCTTCCCTCTGAAGACAGGCAGGAAGCCAGCCTGGACAGCCTAGCGAGACTGCCTCTGATACAAGCAAGCAGACACTTTGTATGCTGATCTCTTCAGTTTTCTCCTTGGAAGAGAAAACTAGGCCAACAGGAAGTTACTGTCCTTGCTCATTGCCATCAGATGCAGCAGGCAGTGCAAACACCTGGCTGGGGTTTCCATAGGGAGTGAGGTAAAATCACAGTACATGTCATGACCCTCCCAAGCCAGCTGCTTTCACCGAGGTTTCCTTATTTTATTTTGGAGCTTGAGGGACCAAATCAGTTGTAGAATTAAAAACTATAAAAGTAGATTTGTTAGTCAAGTATAAATTGTTTTTCTTCTTTTGTTTTTCTGAGATTTTAATATAATTTCATCATTTCCCCCTTCCCTTTCCTCCCTCCAAATACTCCTGTATATCCCTCCTTGTCCTCTTTCAAATTCATGGCCTCCATTTTGCTAATTGTTCTTATATGCATATATGTACAAGTTATTTTTATAAAGCCCTATGACCTAGCTCTGGTTGGTTATCCAGCAGCCAATTAGAATGTGCAAAAATTTTTCTGTGTCATTTATCTGTCAAACACTAGAATTGTTACAATGGAGTTAGAGAGTGAAGAACAAAACTCCGTGCTGCAGGGTTGGCGACTGCTCAGTGGTTAGAACGCTTTGCTGCTCTTTCAGAGGACCAGAGGTCAGTTTCCAGCACCCCGTCAGGTGGCTCACACCCCCCTGTCATTCCAGCTCTAGGAGAATCTATGCCAGCTTCTGGCTTCTGCTGGACCTGCACACATGCACATACAAACACAGAGACACACAAAAGTAAGTAAAAACAAATCTTTTCTTTTTTAAGAAATTCATCCTGAACATCACAGAGGAAAATACTTAATGACTAGGCTTTTAAAAATATTTCCTTTTATTTTAGACACGAGTGTTTTTGCCTGTATGTATGTATGTCTGCATACCACATGCACACAGTGCCTTTAGAGGTCAGAAGTGAGCATTGGATTCCCTGGCACTGGAGTTACTGATGGTTGTAAGCCACGATGCAGGTGCTGGGAACCAAACCCTGGTCTTCTGCAAGAGCAGCAAGTGCTCTTAACCACTGGACCATCTCTCTAGACCTTGGGCTTTATTTCTGAAATCAACTATCTAATGACACATCTTGTTGCCCTCTCAAGTCTACCCAAACCATCTGAAAGACAATGTTTGGGGTTTGGTCCTCACCTGAATCTGGGCAAGATCTAGCTTCCATTTCCTGGTGTGCAGCATAGAGATAATAAATTTGTTCTGAGGAATAAATGAAATTGTGCATCTCAGCACCATACCCAGTTCATGTGTTCAACCCATATTAGATCTCAAGTGAGTGCTTGATTCTTCCGTGCTTGTTTCTACTCTCCCCTTCAGTGAAGTCATTACCTGAGGGAAACAGTGATCATGGCTGCTGCTCATTGCTGTGGAATAATCCTCTTGTACGATGTAAAGATTTGTCACTCGAATTGGTTTAATAAAACACTGATTGGCCAGTAGCCAGGCAGGAAGTATAGGCAGGGCTTCCAAACTAAGAATGCTGGGAAGAGGAAGGGTGGGGTCAGAAAGTCACCAGCCAGATGCAGAGGAAACAAGATGAGAATGCCGTACTGAGAAAAGGTACCAAGCCATGTGGCTAAACATAGATAAGAACTGTGGATTAATTTAAGAGGTAGTTAGTAATAAGCCTGAGCTACCAGCTGAGCATTTATAATTTATATTAAGCCTCCAAGTCAAATTATTTGGGAAGCAGCTGCTGGGTATTTGGGAGTTGCTGGTAGGACAGAAACTTCCATTTTCAGCTCATTGGGCCTTATCATGTGTCAAACACAATTCTGTTGCATTGTGTCATCTATTTAATACTTACAGCATCCTGGGTGGCATTGCCTGTCACAAAAACCACTGTGGGAGCCCGTTCTCGGGTTCCTTGTGGCTTTACCCAGCAGGTCCGCATAGAGGATGATTAGGACCAAGGGCCTGAGTGCAGGTGTCTGAGATGGTCTGCACTTGGCTGTGCTGGGGGAGGAGGTCTTTTGCTCCACCCCTTGGCGTCTCTATAAAAACCCTGGGGCAGAGAGAGTCGGGGGCCCGTTGGAATAGGTTCCAGGCCCTCTCGAGGCTATCCTTTATTTTCTATCTGTTTATCTCCGCAATATTCTCCACAATAAATCCTTCTATCTAATATTTCCTGCTGCTCGCACTCAAGAAAACTCTGGGGAACTGTGGGGGTGGTGGGTAAACGCCCCACAATCTTTGAAAAAGGAAACCCATGAGGAGATCCATAAACCTGCCCAGGACCTTCCAAGTAAAGCTGGGATCAGAACCTGTGTGATGCAAGATTGGTAAGTACCACCTGCCCCATTCTGTCTTCTTTTATTCACTCGTCAGTTAGGACAGAGATAGGAGGGGCCTTGTGTATTGTTGGCATCAAACTCTTTATATTTCACAGTTGAGAAATCTAAATCCTGAGAAGCTGAGCTGCTTGCCAAGGGCTGGTTAGGTCAGAGTCCAAACTAGAATCTTGGGCAGGCTTTTTCTCTACACAAACCATATGTTGAGGTAAAGAGTGAATATTACCAGCTAAAGCTGTGGAACAGCACACAATAAGAAGAATGTGTTATGACTCTCCTTAGGAGGGAACAGTGTGCATGAATAGGAACTAGAATATTTGCTCTACTAAAACAGTAGTGCTTATTTGGGGATGATGACAGTACAAGTCATAAAATGTTTTTGCTTTGCTTCTCTGTAGCTTTTGGATTTTTTTTTTCTTTTTACAATAAACACAGAAGACTTCTGTAATTAAGAAATAAATTTGAGAAGATTTTCAAACTCTCAGATTCAAGTAATGTGGAGAGTCTCCATGCTGGGTGCCAAAAGCCATGTTGGAAGGTTTTTAGTGTCCTTCACTGGTTTCCTCCCACTGTCCCTCTGAAGTTCTGTTAACTCTGCTTTCTCTCCTGCCCCCTGGTGTTGATTAGTGCTGTCAAAGCAACTTTCTGTTTCAACTTTGAGAGAAATTTTTAGGGAAAACAGTACTCTTTCTTTCCTAAGAGAAGTCAGTGTGGCCTGTAAGCTTGATGATTCAGGCTCCTGGCTGATTTTTACTGCCTTTCATTACAGGACTAGAGAGACTGGAAGGGAGTCAGTGTTTTTTAGTTGGGTATTACGTCAATGAAGATGGCTCAAACCGGGAGTTATGAAGAATTTTATTATTTGTGGGCTTTCTCCAAGTGTGGTTTGGCGGCATTCAAACACTGCTTTGTGTTGCTCATCTTCGCACAATAAAGCCATCGACTGGGGCTCTTTGATCAGTGTGGCGTGTCCAGCTCCATGCTAGGAGTTACCAGGAGTCATAAGCCCTTTGACCTTGAGAATATTCCAGACTTTATTAGATTTTAAACTCAAAAAGCAGCCCAGGAATGAGGGGCCACTGACTGTGAGTTACACAGTGGGGCTGTCCAAGCATTTGCTCAATATATCGTCAGAAAGCTGAGCTGCCTTTGTGGGAAACTCACCCTGGGGTCCCCCGTTACCAACTCATTTTCTTTTTCTTCTTTCTTCGTGTGTGTGTGTGTGTGTTATGTGATGTGTATGTGTGTGTACATAATTATGTTTGTGTGTATGTATGTAAAATGTACGTGTAAATGTTGAATGTCTTCTTCAGTCCCCACCACTGCCTTATTTTTTGAAACAGGGTCTCTTCCTCAACCTGGAGTTTCCTGACAGCCAACAAGCCCCAAAGACATAGCACACTATAACCCCAAACTCCTGTACTCAATCAATCATCTGCCTCAGTTTCCCAAGTAGCTAAGACTATAGGTACATACCACCAACAAAATAACATGTTTTTTTTTTTAGTCTCCTGGATAATCTTGAACAAAAATTAGACATCTGAGTGCTACAAAATGAGATGAGAAATGGGTAAAATACAATCTGACTCTGGGGAGGGGGCATTCACTCATCTTGATGGTGCAATCTCCAGATTGCTGTGGTGTCTCTGTCTTCACTGAAGGATGAAGGTGAATAAAAGTGTTGAGCTATAAAGAATCTAAGGGATAACAATTGCATCATGCTGAAGGACATTTTAAGAGACTTTTAAATGTCATTACTTATTTATGAGTGTGTGTGTGTGTGTGTGTGTGTGTGTGTGTGTGTGTGTGTGTGTGTGTATGCACGTGCCGTGGCACATGAGTGGAGGTTAGAGGACACCCTGCAGGAGTAGGTTCTCTCCTTCTGCTTATGTGGGTTCCAGGGACCAAACTCAGGTCATCAGGCCTGGAGGCAAGTGCTTTTACCCACTGAGCCATCTTGCCAGCCATTTAAAGGCTTGGACATGACTACCCTGGAAGGAGAAAAAGGAGAAAGGCCATGCAAGAAAAGAAACAGAAATTAGCCAAAATGTAACCAAATTCACAGGAAACATCAAAAGAAAAAGCAAAATGAGAACAAATAATATTCTGAAAAAGAATAATAAGAAGGCATTTTAGCTCTACCTGCTTGTACTATAGTTTTACAAAATGAATGTTGGTGCATGAAAACAGAGTTATCCGTGAAAGGAAAGAATCCAGAAATAGACATGCTTACAGATCAAAATTTACTATATGCTTCAGGAGGGCATTTCTAATAAGGAAAGAGGGGAATGGATTGTTCAATAAATGGGCAGCTGACCAGCCTTGGAGTGGGGATGAGAAAGATGTGAGCAATAAATCACTTTCATCCTCTGTGGAGAGGATTCTAAAGTGGGTTGATGACATAACAACATGTGTAAATAAGACATGTCAGTAGGAGCCGGCGGCGGTGGTGGTGGCGCACGCCTTTAATCCCAGCACTTGGGAGGGAGAGGCAGACGGATCTCTTGAGTTTGAGGCCAGCCTGGTCTACAGAGCAAGATCCAGGACAGGTTCGAAAGCTACGCAGAAAAACCCTGTCTCAAAAAAAAAAAATAACTAAAAAGACATGTCAGTAGGAAATTCCTAGTCTGTTCTGTGTTGCTTTAACAAATTGCCAGATGATGGGTAATATGTAACGTGAAAAGATTTAGCTGGGCAGTGGTGGTACATGCCTGTAATCCCAGCACTCGGGAGGCAGAGGCAGGTGGATCTTTGTGAGTTCAAGGCCAGCCTGGTCTACAGAGTGAGTTCCAGGAAAGGCGCAAAGCTACACAGAAAAACCTTGTCTCAAAAAATAAAACAAAACAAAAAAAAAGATTTACTTAGCTCTTAATTCTAGTGGCCAGCAAGCTCAAGTAGCGTGGCAAGGGACTCTGGCAAAGGCCCACTGACTGCATCACAACACAGCAGAGGGTGTCCATGGAGCATACAGAGGCAACAGGTCACACATCAAGAGAGGACAAGAGACAGCCAGCTCTGGCAGGACCTAATCCACTCTTGAGAATCTACTCTACTTCTAGAGGTCACCTTAGCATCAGTCCTTTCAGAGAGCAGTCACGACCCAATCACCTCCCATCAGGTTTAACCTCTTAAAGGTCCTGACACATTTCAATACCATTATATGGGGAACAAGCTTCAATGTGAGTGTGGCACTGTTGGCCCGGCTCCACCTACCCTGGGCACTGCAATTCTGGTGATTTGCAGAATTTCTACTTTAATTCATAACTTTGAGAGAAGGGGAAAAATATTGAATGGTGCTGTGGATATTGCTCTGTATGCCGTGAATGTGTCGCTATGATTTGGTTGATAAATAAAACGCTGATTGGCCAGTAGCCAGGCAGGAAGTATAGTATAGGTGGGATAAGCAGAGAGGAGAATTCTGGGAACAAGAAGGTGGAGTCAGGAGTTGCCAGCCAGAAACAGAGGAAGCAAGATGTAAAAGTACCAGTAAGCCACAAGCCACGTGGCAACTTATAGATTAATAGAAATGGGTTAATTTAAGATATAAGAACTAGATAGCAAAAAATTTCTTAATAAAGAAAAATGGAGAAAAAAAAAAAAGAACTGGATAGCAAGAAGCCTGCCTCGGCCATACAGTTTATAAGTAACATAAGTCTCTGTGTGTTTACTTAGGTCTGAGCAGCTGCAAGAGCCAGGTGGACACAGGAAAACTCAGTTACAGAATGGGAGTGAAGTTTGTTTTCTTCAGTGATATAGCTACAGTTAAGTCGTTTGTGGTCTAGTAAATAATCCTCCACCCCTACTCATTCAAGCAATCCTAATTCAATTCAGGTTGTCACACACATACACACCACACACACACACACACACACACACACACACACACACACACACACACACACACATCTGGTCTGGGGATTGTAATTATTTTTATTTAAATGTGTAGTCAAAATTTTTAATTTCTGTCTTTTAAAAAAAAGTTCCAGCTGGATGTGGTGGCACACACCTTTAATCCCAGCATTCTGGAGGCAGAGGCAGGCAGATCTCTGTGTGTTTGAGGCCAGCTTGGTCTACCTAGTCCATGCTACATAGTGAGACCCTGTTTCAAAAAACTAAAAAAGAAGAGAAAAAGCTCCTAGGTGAGGGGCTCACTCAGTCCCCATCAAGAAGCAGATAAGAATTAACACAGAGAACCACAGCTGTACAATGTGCAGAGAATGAGAGATGTTGGAACACTCAGTCCTAAATGGTATGTCTTCATCAACCCTCTCCCTCAGGGCTCAGGGATCTATATGGAAAAGGAGACAGAAAGATAGTAATAACCAAAGAGGATGGACAGCACCAAGGAAACCATGTCCTCCAGACGCAACAGGACAGGTACTCATGTGAACTCACAGAGACTGTGGCAGCATGCACAGGGCCTGCAGAGGTTCAAGCCAGATGGAGTCCTGGCGCTGAAGGGGTGGGGAATGGACATGGGGCCCCACCCTGTCTTAGTTACTGTTCAATTTCTGTAAGAAGACACCATGACCAAGGCAACTTATAAAAGAAAATATTTAATTGGGGGGCCTGCTTACAGTTTCAGAGGGTGAGTCCATAATCATCATGGCAGGAGCATGGCAGCAGACAGGCATGATTCTGGAGCAGTGGCTGAGAACTCACATCTGATCCACAAGTTGCAGATAGAGAACGCAAGACTGAGCCTGACATGGGCTTTTGAAACCTCCAAGCCCACTCCCAGTGACACACTTCCTCCAACAAGGCCACACCTCTTAATCCTTCCTAAACAGTCCACCAACTAGGAACCAGACTTTCAAATATATGAGCCTACTCTCATTCACATTCAAACCACCACATACACCCTAACCAAGAAGCTATTTGCAATTGATACCCACTGGCCAAAGGAAAATCAGTTTTCTCCAATGGAGCATCATTGGGTATAACAACCACACTCCAGGGCAGACCACATGCCCAGGAGTAGTTGGTCAACACAAAAAGAGCTCTATATTTTTTCGTAGGCTTTTTGTTGCTTTTAAGCATTTTTTTTTCTTGTCTTATTGGGTTTTTTTGTTTTTATTTTCATTTTTGTGTGAATTTTTGGTGTTTTGGTTTTGAGAGAGAGGGAAAAAGAGCATACAGTTGGATAGGTAGAGATGTGGAAAACATGGTCAAAATATATTGAATGAAAAAAATTAAAAATAAGTTGTCTCTTGAGGGGATAGGTAGAGAGGGTGTGGGGTTAATATTCTCCGAGTACATGATATGCTTGAATGAAACTTATTTACAAAACCTATAACCATATTGTTAAAGGTTCAAAATTAGTATTAAAGCAAGGACTGAATCTGCTTGGTACAAGAGGAGCAGCAGTGTATTTCCAGTCCTTCCCCTGAGTCAGACAAGCCTCTTCGAGGTTGCCTGGCTTCCTCGGTGCTGTGTGGGACGGTGCTGTCTACATTGTCCTACATTGCTATGACTAGGCAGCTGTTCGCACCTCTGGTTTGGTCACACATTTCATTAAGTCTTTATGCCCTGTGACATCAAATTCTGCTGCTTTGCTTTAAATATGAATATCATATGAGTGCAGCAGCTGTCTGTATAGCAGGCAACTTTATTTACCAGGCCCATATCATCCACTGTACGGGCTTTCTGTTTTATAACTTGATGTCTGGACTCACCTCTGAACTTTGGCTATAGGAAAGGTTTCAGAGCACCTTCAACAGAAGCAAGCCCACTCACTTGTGAGGTACTACAACACTTCCTTTAATTATGACAAAATCAACCTCTTCCCCTAAGGAACTGCCCCCTCAGGCTCACAAATGACTCACATCACCCTACTCCCAAGGCCAAACAGATCTGCTCATAATTACTGGCTTCAAGTGGTGTTCAGAGCTCCGTATTCCTCTCTTTGTAACTAGAATTGGGCGTTGTCTCCATAAACCTTGGGGAGAAAATGTAGATCTAGTCTAGGCCAGAGTCCAGTGTCTGTCAGAGAACTATTTCTGCTTGGTTGCTGCTTGCCTAGGATGTGATGGAAAGTTCCAGCTTGGGAGCCTGGAGAAGGCAATTTTCCAGATACCACAGAGTCAACTAATTAATTGTACTAGGGTTTTAATATTTTGTTTAAAGTGTAGTAAATCTTCTAGAATATCACCCAAAACTTTAAAAACACTACTCACAGCCAAACTTTCTCCAAGAGTTGTTTGTACTCTGTTAGCTAAGTATTGGCTTTTCTAAAAGAGCAATTGTTAAACATTTTGTTTTGTTTTGTTTTTGTTTGTTTTTCTGAGATAAGGTCTCTATATAGCTTTGGCTGTCCTGGAACACACTGTGTAGACCAGACTAGCCCCGAACTTACAGAAACCTGCCAGCCTTTCTCTCCTATGTATTGGGATTAAAGGTGTGCCCCACCACACCCTGCTGCAACTGTTAAACTTTTAAATCACTTAGTAAAGTTAGGAGTGATTTGACAGCCACCAAGAGAAAAACAAGTGCTTCCAAATGCCCTCTTCCCCAATACAAACAGGCTACCTCCTGTAGTCAAAAGTGACACTGCTGAGCAAAATGGCATTTGGTCTGGCTTTCCTGTGTGTATTATTGAGTTTTTAGAGCTCAAACAATTGGTAGTTGAAAAAGATCTTCATTCTGAAAAAGAACAGTAGGAAGACAATTCACAATACTAAGAACAAATTATGTATCCAGCATGCTAGGTTCTTTTACACATCTAATGACATCACCACTCTGTAGGTGGACTTTTCTCTGTGTTCCAGCAGCTGCTCCCAAATAACCACACAGAGACTTACTATCAATGATAAATGCTTGGCCAATAGCTTAGGCTTGTCTCTAACAACAACTTGAATTAACCCGTTTCTATTAATCTGTGTGTTCTTTTATCTCATCTATGAACTTCCCATGTTGCTTCTTCTGAGTCTGACTCCCCAGACTCTGCCCTCCTTCTTCCCAGCATCCTCTCTGTTTGGCTCTCCCGCTTAACCTCCACCTGTCCAGCTATTGGCCAATCAGCTTTTTTATTAACCAATGACAGTAATATATATTTACTCTGTTCAAAGTTTGTTCCACAGCACTGCTAGCAATAATATGATTATAATATAGTGTTCATTTTTACTTTATTTTGCCTTATTTATTTATTTAGCTTTTTTAAACAGGTTGAGCCCAGGTTGGCCTAGAATTTGTCATACAGCTGAGAATGACCTCCTGCTGTGGGATGTCTTTCTGTATGCTGTGAATATGGGCTGCTCTGAGTGGTTGATAAATAAAGCTGCATTGGCCTATGGCAGGGCAGGATGGAGCCAGGCAGAAAAATCCAAGAGAGATAGTGAGAGAAGAAAGGAGAGTGGGGCAGATACTGTGAGCTGCCAGCAGGAGAAGCAAGATGTGAAAATACCGGTAAGTCACGACCACGTGGCACCTTATAGATAATAGAAATGGGTTAATTTAAGATATAAGAGCTAGCTAGCAAGAAGCTTGAGCCATAGGCCATGACTATCCAGTTTGTAATTAATATAAGCCTCTGTGTGCTTATTTGGGTCTGAGCGGCTGCAGGACTGGGCGGGACACAGAAAAACTTCCAACTACAACCTCCTGTCTTCTGCTTTCAAGTGCTGGGACTACAGGCGTGCACCACCCTGCCAAGCTATGATGCTCATTTCAAATTAAATGGTATTCGTCTTGGGTATTTACCCCAAAACCTCTAAGCCAACATATCACAGAGACGTTTGCACATTCCTGTTTGCTGCTGCACTATTCACGAACAGTGCAGGAAATGGGTGGAACTGGAGATCCTATGTTAAGTGAAACAAGCCAGGCTCAGAAAGACAACAGGTACCTATTTCTCCTCAGATGTGGAACCTGAATTTTAAATTATATACATGTATCCATATGCATGTATTTATGTATGTGCATTTATGGGTCCTGACACTAGAAAGGGGATCCTGAGACCTGAGGAGCAGACCTTAAGGGAGGTGGGAATTAGAGAGGGCAATGGGATCCATAACAGGAGAGCAGAAGGGGATACTCACTAGAAGAAAGGGAAACAGCCGGAAGTGGGTGGTGTGGGAAGAGAGGGGGGAGGGGAGAGAGAGTGAAAATGCAATGTAATGGCACCTATGTACGAAGATGTCGTGATTGTGAGAAACAATGACCCTCACTTCATAATAAGAGTCCCATTGAAGCAGTTAATTTCATGATCTTGCAGAGTAGGAGGTCAGCCCAGCATGGCAGGCACAGCTAACTGTGCACAGGGAATTGATTTTTAAACCCTAAGCATACAAATCCCTTCCTCTTTTCTCATTTCAGGAAAGTACAAGCTTACACCTCATCTTCATCATATCTTTCCCCCCTTACATGCATCTTTTTCTCAACAAAAATGTGTGTGGGTTCATCTCTGTCAGACACCTGACCTTTTAGGCAAGCTTGGCCATTAGTAACATTAGTAATTCTCTACTCTCAACTTCATGCTTGTGAGTAGGATTTTGAGTAGGGTGACAGCCACACCAGCAGGCTTTAGCAAGGGTCTAGTATTTCCTATTCATTTGTAGCCCAGCCTAAGCTGTCTCAAGGTACCTTTGAAAATGGACTAACAGATTTTATTTCCGACAATAATGAAATACATTATTTTGATGGTAACTAAAAACTAATTTAAAAAAGAAATAAGTCAGACTGAGCAAAAGAAAGTAATAAAATAAATAGCATTAAGTTAAAAAGAGCAGGAGATGGTGCTTAACTCAGAACAAAAAAATTGATTAGCTATCACTTTTTCTTGTCTTGCTTCCACCCCACCCCACCTCCAAATTCAAAGTTTGGGACTATTTACTGAACAAGTCTTCTCCATGGTTTATATTGGAAGAGGTTATTATTTTGCAAAATCCAAACAGAAATGCAAGGTTCAATTAGTAGTAACCAGAGTCAGCACTTGAGCAATAGCATTTTATGTTTGGTTAGACCTTTCAGTGTCCTTATAACCTTTATCCATTTACTCTTCATTAAAACCCTTCCTATCACTGTGAAGAAACACCATGGCCATGGCAACTCTTACAAAGGAAAGCATTTCATTGGAGGCTTACATGGTGCTAGAGAAGGAGCTGAGAGTTCTTACATCTTGATTCACAGGCAACAGAAAGTGGTCTGAGACACTGGGCAGTATCTTGAGTACGTTTGAGATCTCAAAGACCGCCTCCACAGTGACACACTTCCTCCAACAAGACCACACTTACTACAATAAGGCCACACCTCCACACCCCCTTTAGGGGCCATTTTCTTTCAAACCACCACATCACTCATTATTCCATTCTGTCAATGGGGAAAATGAGACTCAGTAAAACTGAATTACTGTGAAAAGAGTCACAGGACATAAGTGGACTTTTGAAGTCAAGACCCAACCTCATGTGTACATTATCTGGGTCATTCACAGATATTGTACTAAGAAGGAGCATGAGCAGTCTGTTAGGCACTTGTCTCTCCATATTCATTGGATTTCTAAGTCTGTCTGCTTTACTGCCCTGCTCTTCCTCATCTCTTATTTGGATTGAATGGCCTTCTTGTTAGCTTGTCTCAAAATTCATTCAAATGTGTCACAACCAATACACAGCTCTGACCACAAAATCCAACAGTAGCTACCCCAATCTAAATCTACCAAAATTCAACAAGCAATCAATACCTGTGCTCAAATGCTGCCCCTCACCTAGAGAGTCCTCTCTCCATTCATTTTTCTGAGGTTCATCTCAGAAGTCATTTCTGCAGGGAGCCCTCCATGCCCTCCCCCAGCTCAACAACCTTCTCTGTGTTTTCCATAAGATCCTAGAGGATTTCTTATCGTTTCATGCAGCATTAACTTTGATTAAAAAGAATCTGCTTTGTGTTTGTCTCCCCTGCTAGACCGTATGTTCCTTGAGAGCAAGGGCAATGCCTTATTCATCTGCGTATCTCCAACACCTGACATTGTGTCTGTCTAGCATACATGCCCACCAGGTGAATGGGATGAATTAATTATAAATATAGGTACTGGCTTCCCACTGCCTTACAGATAATTGCGAAGATGATATTGAACTGAGATGAATGCTGTGAATCAGCAGGTGGAAAGAACATGAATTGTCAAAAGATGCTTTGAGAAACAGTCCACAGAGGAATGTTGACCCCCCCTCCCCAAATAAAAGAAATCCTAAATAAAGATAGTGAACCACAAGGTTGGCAGGCAAGAAGAAGGATCATTTCAAAAGTACCACAAAGCAGTGCCAATCGAACCACCCAATGAACCAGACTTGGGAGCCCCAGCAAAAGTACAAGCTGTCCTAGGACATGGCAGATTTGTTTTCAGGCCAGTTCCACAAGCCAGTTCCCAGGACCAGGACCAGTGGAGACTTGGGTTTCTTTAAAGCAATAACTCATCAGGAATTCTCTTAGTGTATCTAAAAGCCTTTCTCATCCTCTGATGGTCCTTCTGTCTATTAACCAACCTCTCCTTTTCTTCATAGGTTTCCAAGTCTCTCTTTCTTCCTCCATCTTTCAATGTCTCCATTTTTCTCCCTCATCCTGCTGCTTGTGTAAGATCACCACTGACTTTCAAGCCTGCTGGACATTTCTGCTGCATAATGCACACCTCTAATTGTAGAAAGTACACAGGTCAAATGAGTGCTCACCTTGGTGTGCTATGGTCTCTGTTTGTCTCTGCTCTTCCCTCTCCTGTGAAGTCCTTCACCTTATCCATCCTTCAAGGTCCAGCTCAAATGTCTTCTACTAAATGTCCCCAATCCATGGTAACAGAGACAGAATGCCCTGTTCTCTCCCCTGAACTTTAGAGATGAATTTGCTTAGAAAACTAAAATAGCCCTTGCAGCACTCAATGAGTTTGTTTTGTTTACTTAACTGCCTCCTTTATTAAACTATGAACTCTTGAGGACAGATACCAAATATCACCCATTTCCATATCCCTTACACTTCTCAATGCCTCAACATCATAGACACTCAGGAGAAATTTGCTCATGTAGCCTGTATTCTAAGCCGAGCACAGTGGCTCATGCTTGTAGTCCAAGCACTTGGAAGATTGAAGCAGGAGAATTGTTGTGGGTCTGAGACCACAGTGAGTTCTATGCTAATCTGGAATACAGAGTGAGACCCTGTCTCAGAAGAGAAGAAGGAGGTAGGAAGAGAGAAGAACTAAGAAATAGCTCAGCTGGTAAAGTACTTGCCTTGTAAGTATGAAGACCTGAATTCAGTCACCAAGAAAGACCAGCCCTGGTATCATGCACAGAGAATGTCAGAACTTGGGGGACAAAGTCAGGTACGTCCTTGGAGCTCATTGGCCAACCAGCCTAACATCCTTGGCAAGTTCACCTGGAGAATGATATCCAAAGTTTCCCTCTGACTTCCACATGAGCATACACAAATGGGTATATGCACACATGTATCCTCTATTCTTATTATTTACTGTGGTCTCTAAAAGAAACTATTAAACAAATAGTTATAGTTAATTAAATGAAATTCCATACATAAGTCAAAAGACAACTACAAGAAGTCCTGAGGAACATGACCTAAATAGAGAAATGTAGCCAGTCTTTCTCTGTCCTGCCAGCCAGCTCCCAAATAACCACACAGAGACTTATTATTAATTATGAAAGCTCAGCCAATAGCTTAGGCTTGTTTCTAACTAGCTCTTTTAACTTAAATTAACCCATTTCTAATAATTTATTTTCTGCCTTATGGCTTTATTACCTCATCTCTGTATTGTCCATCCTACTTGTTCAGTATCTGGCTGGAGACTCCACTTTCTTCTTCCCCACATTCTCTCTGTCCTGAAAATCCTGCCTAGCTGTTGGCCATTTAGCTTTTTATTAAACCAACCAGAGTAACACATCTTCACAGTGTACAAAAAGATTATTCCACAACAGAGAAAGATCATGGAAAGCTCCTTGCATGAGTACTTGATACTCAGGCTGAAATTAGATGACTAGGGGCATCAGCTAGGTAAACAGGCAAGTATGAAAGACTTAAGGAAATACTGCACGTAAAGTACAAGGTGGCTTGGAAAAACCATACAAGGGCCTGTTGTAGACTTCCAAGTGGTCCTCCAAATGCATTTGCCCCATTTGTACAGTATGCTTCATGCCTAGGGAGCCTCACTTACACAGATTTTATCAATGGGTGTTTCTAACCTTTGGTTTCTGGTTGGATTTGGTCAATGGCAGGAGAGAAGAGGGTGGGAAGGAGAGTAAAATTGAAGAATTTATTCCCCAGCTTCAATCTTGACAGGTGGCTGGGGTTGGCTTCTCACTTCTACTGCAGACCATGGTTTCCATCAAGGGGTCTTCTCTATAGAGCATCCCCACAGCCTCATAATGGCTCCTCCACTTGTCCCTCGGCACTAGAGCTGACAACAGCTCTTGTTAGCCCACAGAGGGCTGCACTTGTCTCCAATCCTACCCACAATCTTGTCCTCGCCCACACTTTGATGGTACTCTTTTTCTGCCAGAATTCTGACTGGGTCCCAGCGTAAAGGAAAAGCTAGACCAAGCAGAAGGTTTTAAATTGTGAGGATGCCGTTTTTGCCCTAAGAGCCACAGGAAGCCATTGAAGAGGTTAGAAGGTGAGGTGGGTATTGAGTTTTGTTTGGAGCAATTTTTTAACATCTGCTCTGTAGAACAGTAAGAACAGAGGTGCGAGATGGGAGTGGAGGGCAAGCAGTTCAGAGAGGAAGCACTGAACGCATAAAGGTGGCACAGAACAAGGAGGAACAATGATCTCAAACACATCCCAACACAGCTGACCTGACCAGGGAAACCAGACCCCAGACTCTTCACCCTGGCATCCAAGATTACCCAGTCCTTGTCACTGAATTCCTCATGCAGTTTAGATGGCCCAATGAAGTGACCTCTTTACTGATCACAGTGTTCTTCATGCCTGGATCTTCTATCTAGCATGTTCTTCCTCTTTTTCAAACCCTACTCATCCTTCAAGGCCCAGCTCAAAATGTAAATAATTCTATCAGACAAACAAAAAATATGATATAAACTGTTTCCCAGATATATGGCTGTGTGACACATACATCAGCTCATAGAATCTACCTACTTGAGTAATGTTGTCATCCACTCCATTCTAGTTATCAAGGCTCAGAGAAATTAAGTGATCTTAAGTACACCAGATTGGATTTGAACCCAGGCCTGGATGACTTCAGAATGCTATAGCTGACCCTGACCTAATGCCGCTTCTCCAATGATAGTTAACTTCAGTGATGACTCACTGAATGACAGGTATTATATTAAACTCCCTTGAATTGCTTTATTTGATTTTTATAAAACTCTTATATGGGAAAGACCAATTGAAGTACCGTCTTTAGAGAATGAAACGAAAGCATGGGATTTGTTCAAATGCAACCTCCTCCATAAGGCTTTACTAGATTCCCACGTGTTTGGAAAGAATTCCTCCTTCCTCTCAGCGGGCACTACAGGGCATTTCCAGTCACATCACTGTCCTCCGCTTTGCATCAGTGCTACTTAGCCTGTATCGTCTTTACAAACAGACAAGGAAGCCAACCTGTTCTAACTTACCATCCAGTCAAGGAAGTCACCTGCCTGTTCTTTCCTCCCGGCCATTCCATAACAGTCATTTGCTGCAAGTAATCACTTTGTGAATGAGCACTGAGAGCCTACACTGTGCCCTCCAGGTAGTCACTTAGCAACTCGGAGTGAAGAAGGGTCACTGGGCATTTGTTCAGACCACACAGCTGGGCCCACCAACCAGGGCAGAGCGATCTCTCAGTCACCGGACTTTCTGCATCACATTCGATTCAAACCCAGGGGCTGTACTAAAGGATTAGATTTATTGTAATTAAGTTGTTAAACAATAAGTACAATTGTGTATAGAGAGTCGTCAGCTTGAGAAAAATCACCATACACAATTTTATTCTTACTGCTGTAAAACCTTGAGTCCATCAATGTCTTAATAAGCTACGGATTTCTCGTCTGTAAAATGAAAGTAGTAAGCACACTACCTGCATCGGGCTCTTTAGAGCATGAAGTGAGATGATATTGCAAAGCATCTAGAGAAATGTGCCTGGAAGTAAACATAGTCTGTAACTAGAGGTGAGCATGGTACATTCTGCTCCTACATTTTAGGAAGATCGTGAACAAACAGGAAATCCAAAAAGAGGCCAGAGGGATTGTCATACACGCTGTCAAAGGAGCTGGAGGAGCCTAGCCTGTGAATCCCCAAGGAATACACTTATGAATATGGAGAGTTCAGGTATGGATTAGAGAGTGAACTTCTCCTTGGCTCCAAAGCTAAAATAGGACCAATGAGAAAAAATGGTAAAGATAATTTTTATGTTTATTTATGTGTTTGTTTGTTTAGTGTGTGTGTGTGTGTGTGTGTGTGTGTGTGTGTGTGTGTGTGTGTGTGTATGCGCGCGTGCCTGTGCATGCACATGTACCATATCTTGTGTGTAGTGGTCAGAAGACAATTGTGGGAATCAGTTCTCTCCTTCTATCATGTGGGTTCCAGGTATTGAACTCAGGTCGTGAGACTTGATGGCAAGTGCCTTTTCTCACCAGCTTAAGACACAGATAAATTTTGATTCAATATAAGAGAAACCTTCCTAACAACTGGGCTGTTCAGCAATGCGCTAGAAAGCCAGAGAGGATTTGCTCATTAGACTTAGTTACAGTCTGGCTCTGAAACACCCTCGGAGACTTAAAGGCTTATTCCCCAGCCGGTGGCATTGTCTGTGGAGGCTTCGGGAGATGTGGCCTAGCTGGAAGAGTGGGTCATTAGGGGTAGGCCTTTGAAGGTTACACTTGGCCCCTAGTCCCAGTTCTGCTCTGCTTTCTGGACTGCCCACTGTGAGCAGCCTTCACCCTCACGGGCCTGCTGTGATAGAGAGGGTCCTCTGCTGTGCCGGCCCCATTTGAATGGACTGAAGCTCTCTGAAACGGTGAAAGCAGAATGAAACTTCCCTCTTACCTAAGTCAGGTAATTAATCAGAGTAATGAAGGAGTGATTGACACAGACTTGCTCAGGCAAAGCCTGTGAGCTGTGGCAGAGCTAAAAAGGCTTCATGAGGAGCCAGCCTCAAAGAGGAGAAGAGAAAGCCTCATTCAGTGCAAAGACTCTACACTCTATTGTCCAGAATTCCAAACACACATTGGAAAATTGGATAACAAAGCATCCAAGGATTCTGAACACCAGGTCATTAATTCTAGAGTGCAAACTAATCTATCAGCTTCAGTGACTCAATTCTCCCTACATCCAGTTGACACCCAGCCCTGAAACGCAACAGAGAAGATTCAGGGCATCATCTTGACATCTCTCCAGATAGTGAGCTCACAGTTTTCTAAAGCTAGGTGAGACCCATGAGGTGTTCTAATCGAATACTTGTAATTAGGAGAGCAATTTTACACTCTTTAGTCAGTACTCAAAGGAAGGAAATTCTATACAGTGTAGATAAGTACAGGACAGTGACTCCCACCAGCCCCTAAACTTCACCAAATAGAAACTCTCAGGTTTAATCCATTTGTTTATCAAATATTCTGGGTAAAACAAAATGCCAGGGTGACTGAATGTGGAAGGGGAAATAGCCTCAGGCTTGTCCTTTGAAACACACAGAGATGCAATATACATGTAAATGGGTGGAACAAAAGCAGAAAGTAGGGTTTCTATGAGGTCCACATAGAGCGAGCCGAACATGCCAAGAGGAACTGTTCTCCATGGCCCAGCCAATGGGAAAGCCCTCCCAGAGTGTGTGTTGTAAAGGTTAAAACCTTCCTTTTTAAGAAAAGAAAAGGGGAAGTGCTGTGGGATGGTCTGTATGTCAAATGTGTTGCTGATTGGTCAATAAATAAATCACTGATTGGTCAGTGGCCAGGCAGGAAGTATAGGCGGGACAAGGAGGAGAATAAAGCTGGGAAGTGGAAGGCTGAGTGAGGGAGACACTGCCAGCCGCCATCAGGACAAGGAAGATGTAAAGTACCGGTAAGCCACAAGCCACGTGGCAAGGTATAGATTAATAGAAATGGATTAATTTAAGCTGTAAGAACAGTTAGCAAGAAGCCTGCCACGGCCATACAGTTTGTAACCAATATAAGTCTCTGTGTTTACTTGGTTGGGTCTGAATGGCTGTGGGACTGGTGGGTGATAGAGATTTGTCCTGACTGTGGGCCAGGCAGGAAAACATTTAGCTACAGTGTGTGCCAAGCCATGCAGGGGGCAGGACTGGGCAGAGGGGACGCTGGGATCTTCCGTCAGGGGGCAGAGCGAGTCAAGGCACAAAAGTGGAGCCCTGCAGAGCACTCGCATTAACTCATTCGACTAAGTGAGGAGAGTGGGGTGAAGCCAGATCCCCAAAGGTCTTTGGAAGTCATACTATGAAATTTGCAGTTTCTACTTTGGACAGCAGTAGCCTTTGAAGGTCATGAGCTGGGAGCACTAGACATGTGTACCTTAGCTCACCTCATCCTTCCCATAACCCTGCAGGCAGGCATTACCATAATCCTGTTCGACAAACAGCGCACGTGCTCCCAATCTCCGTGCCAAGAAACGCTTGTGACGATGTGGTGACACGGTGACAAGACACATCAAACCCCAAATTAAACATTAGAACTGTTTCATAGAGAATAAGTTCTTGACCACTTCCTTGAGATCTAGGAGGGTGAAAGGTATACTATTTCACTCAATGAGCAGTAAGGCTGGCATTTATGGAAAGGAGGCCACGGTCTCTGAGTGGCTACTTTGGGATGTTATTTCAACTCCACACCAACCAGTGTTTCCACATCCTCATTCAAGGCTGGCCATGTCAGAGCGTCAGGGGCTCAGCTTTGTCCTCAAATGACCTCTGTCACCTTACCTAAGGGATCAAAAGGCAGCTTGGAATCAGAACTGGTCATAACCACACCTCTTTTAAGAAACTCAACTAATGGATGGCATTTTACACTCTGATTTTCCATTTTGAAGGTTTCTAATTTTAAATGAAGCAATAAGAAACATGTTAACTAATTCACATTTCTTATTTTGTGATTTATCTCCATAGATTCTAAATCTATGGGATCCCCTCTCCCAGGTTCTTGAAAACGTATGTGTAGACTATATCATGCACAGCCCATGGTATGTGCTCAGTTAGCTCAATGACTAAAACAGAAAGTCGTGGGGGATGCTTCTTCACATTCTCTTCTTCAATGGAAGTCAGCAAGGCCTTCAGAAAAATGGCATCCAGCCATGGAAACAAGGAGAATCCCAAGAACCCTGGGAAACACTGGTGTAAACAGGGTGTTATGGTGGTGAATAGCAAGAGTGTGGGAGAGCCACAAGAACCAGTCAAAAGGGGAGCGAGGAACTGTGGGTAAAATCCACCACAAGAAAAGAAGGTCCATCGGCAATAGGAAAGGGGAGAAACAGTTTCAACGGCAGCATGGAAGCCGTTATATGAAACCATCCCTACTCAGCACTTAAACCTAGACAAAGTGTGTGATACCGAAAGGGCTGTGTCACCAAGCTGCCTTTCCAAGAGTCTCTTCAATAGAGCCAGAGTCCAGAGAAGTTATTTCCCAGTCCGGTTACTTTTGAGTGAAATGGCGAGCGCGTGCCCTGAGCCAGACAGCAGGGGAGGTAGAGTGAACAGAGTAGGGTACCAAGAGGGTAGCTATAAGGGGTAGCAGGAAGCAGGAGAGACAACAGCCCTGGGAGAGCATGGATCACTCCAGGGGCAGGTAAAATCAAGTGCAAATGAAGGTAGAGTTCACGAACCTCATCATAATGTAAGCCAATGAGAGGTCCCTGTAGATGCCGTGAGATAGCCTGTGACTCCCTGCCTTCACTGTCTGTTTCTATAACACAATACCTAAGACTGGGTGGGCTTGTACTTCCCCACAGTTCTAGAAAAAGAGCAAGACCAATGGGCCAGGAAGACTATCTTCTTCCACAGGACCATGTCCCTGTTGCATCTCCTTGAGGGGAGGAGTGGTATGTCTCCATGTCACAGAAAAAAACAACAAAATGCTACATGAAGCCTCTTTCACAAAGGGCCCAACTCCATTCATGGAGTTCCCTTCATAGTCCAGTCATTTTTTCAAGGTCTCACTGCTAACCCATCACATTGACTACTAAGTGTAAACAGAAGGAAACCATAGCAACAACCCACCCCCAAGCTTTTAGAAAGAGAGGGAAAGTCAAAAGCAGGGTCCTTATTTATATGTACAGAAACCAAAGCAAGCAGGTATAGTCATTCCCACACACCACTGGGTACATTTGCTGTGTTTTGTAGACACTCTGTCCTTATCAGAAGTCTGCTTTGTCTGATACTAATGTAACCACTAGAGAATGTTTACTTTATCTTATTTTATTTTTACCTGTTGTTTTTGAGTGCTGGGGATTGAAACTGGGTCTCCATGGTATCTAAGCACATACTCCACCACTGAGCCACCTCCAGCCCATTGAAGTTCTTTGGAGCTCAGTTTTCCCTCAATATATCTCCCCTGCCTTTTTAAATGTAGAGAGCGTGGACTTGGGGTGGTTTGTTTTCTTTTTTTTTTTTTTGACTTTTTTTTTTGACTTTTTTTTTTTAATTTATTTTGCAATACAATTCAGTTCTACATATCAGCCACGGATTCCCTTGTTCTCCCCCCTCCCGTCCCCCTCACCTTCCCCCCAACCCCCCCCCCCATTCCCATCTCCCCCAGGGCAAAGCCTTCCCCACAGACTGAGGTCAACCTGGTAGACTCAGTCCAGGTAGGTCTAGTCCCCTCCTCCCAGGCCGAGCCAAACAATCCTGCATAGGCCCCAGGTTTCAAACAGCCAACTCATGCAATGAGCACAAGATCTGGTCCCACTGCCTGGATGCCTCCCAAACAGATCAAGCCAATCAACTGTCTCACCCATTCAGAGGGCCTGATCCAGTGGGGACCCCTCAGCCATTGGTTCATAGTTCATGTGTTTCCATTCATTTGGCTATTTGTCCCTGTGCTTTATCCAACCTTGGTCTCAACAATTCTCGCTCATATAAACCCTCCTCATTCTCGCTAATTGGACTCCCAGAGATCCACCCGGGGCCTAGTCATGGATCTCTGCATCCAGATCCCTCAGTAGTTGGATGAGGTTTCTAGCACAACAATTAGGGTGTTTGGCCATCCCATCACCAGAGTAGGTCAGTTCGGGCTGTCTCTCGACCCACCAGGGAGGCTACCTGGAAAACAGGACCCCAAGAAAGACACAGGGATCGCCCAATGACAGAGAAATGGAATGAGATCTACATGAACAGCCTGGACATGAGTGGGGGTAATGAAAGGCGAGGGTTGAGGGAAAGAGAGCTTGGGGGAGCGGGAGATCCCAGCTGGATCAACAACAGAGAGGGAGAACAAGGAATAGGAGACTATGGTAAATGAAGACCACATGAGAATAGGAAGAAGCAAAGTGCTAGAGAGGCCCACAGAAATCCACAAAGATACCCCCACAACAGACTGCTGGCAATGGTTTGTTTTCTTATTTGGTTTTGTATCACGTCTGACAGCCCCTTCCTCTAATTGAAGTGCTTAGATCGTTTTCATTAATGCAGTTACCAGACTGGTTGGACTTAAGTCTGCCTTCTTGCTGTCTGCTTTCTATTTATCTGGGTTTTCTGTTGTTGTCTTTGTTTGTCTTTTGTTATTGTGGTTGTTTGTCTTTCTTTTGATCAACTAGCTATTATGATGAGTTTCATCAAAGGCTTATTTTCCATATTTTAGATGTTGCCCTGGAGTTTGTATTGTGCATCTTTCCCTGACTGTAGTATATTTTTAAATAACATTAGCCATCTGACACATAAGAATGCTTCAGCAAGGTGTTTCTACCTCTCTTCCCCATTCTCCATGCTATAGTTGTCTGCATACATTATTTTCACTTTGGCCTACATTATAAACTCCACACACCTTTAATCTCAGCACTAGGGAGGCAGAGGCAGGTGGATCTCTGAGTTCAAGGCCATCCTGGTATACAGAGTTAGTTCCAGGACAGCCAGGGCTACCCAGAGAAACCTTGTCTTGGGAAAGAAAAAAAAAGAAAGGAAGGAAGAAAGGAAGGGAGGGAGGAAGGGAGAAGGGAGGGAGGAAGTCAGTCAGTCAGTCAGTTAGTCCACAATGCTTTGTCATCTTTCCTTCGTCAGTGTTTAACTGATGAACTCCAGGTAGCGACTTTCTTCACTTAAGGTACAAATTTTTTCATCTCTAGAAGCAGCATTTTGTATGGAGGTTGTTGGGTATTTTTTCTCTGCTGCCATTTTGTTTTCCTTGAAATACTTAAAAAAGAAGTAACAATGAAAGTTTAGCTTTGCTTGCTGAGTACTTTCCAAGTAGTAAATTACCATTGAGTTACTCTTGCTGGTCGCAAAGAACTTGTGAATACTTTTCTTGGTAGTAAAAAGATATTAGTTGAACCTCTGTTTTTGCCTCAGATCTATTGGCCAATAAGCATTAAATATATGGTCAGTTTTGGAAAGCTGGTCCTGTCTCCTGTTTATAAAGCATGCTTTAACAGCTTTTAGTTTTGAGCTAGCCGTGCTTGCCTGGCAGCTAACAGCTGAGACTGTCTCCCAGGTAGAGAGGAGTTGTCTAAACCACACCGTCTTCCATCTTTAATGGTTGTGTCCAGTGCCACCCTACACACCCATAGTCATGGAATTCTTGGCTTGAATGATATTAAGATGCAGTTTTTCAGGATCCATTTATTCAGCAAATATTTAAAGACTATCAGTAATGTAAAACTTGGCTGCATTTCTAGGTACTAAAGACAGGACAGGGACTCAAGGGAACAGAGTCTTTGTCCTCAGGGAGGACAGTGGGGCAGTGGGAAGATAAATGTGATTCCTCTGTTATAACTTTTGGGGTGAAGGTGAGGACTGATGGAGCACAAAGGAGGCGCGGGAGCTGAAAGGACTTTGGAAGACAGTTTCTCTTCGCCAGTTTTATGAGGAGCAGGTGAAGATTTCGCTAAGGATGTGATGTCTAGAAAGTACTAACATGAATGAATGCAAATATATGTGCTTATGCAATCTAAATGTGATAAAAGCAGTTGTTTTGCTGCCTTCCTTAGGGAGTAGTAAGAAGGGGAAAGTCTGGACATATTTGGTATAGATGAAAATTAAGTATTTTTGTGAGGTTGGTTACATCTACGCACAAAAGGCTAACGGTATTAGCAAAATACATTGTACCCTTATCAGTGCTTCCAAATGTTAACATGCATATGTGTTACCTGAGAGTCTCATCAAACACAGATTCTGCTTCAGGCTGCCTGAGGCCTGTGTTTCTAACAAGCTCCCAGGCGCTGCTGATACGGATTCAAAGTCCTCCAGTCCCCTGACAACTGCAGTTCTAGACAAAGACTATTTGAGAAGTGATTTAATAACTGATATCCATTTTCAGAAGAGTTGTGATGTGGAAATGTGGAATTTGCAGGAGGGAAGAAATGGCTAGCCCTTAGAAGATGAAATTTGAATCTAAGATTGCCCTATCTAGGTCAGCATTTCACTCAATTTAATCGATGCTGTTATACAGAAAGCCAAACCTCCCATAGAAAATTGTACATTAAAAAATGAAGGGCCAGAAGTAGAGCTACATGGCAAAGTATTTGCCTAGAATATTCAAGAACCTGGGCTCAATTCCTAATACACACACACACACACACACACACACACACACACACACACACACACCCCAAAACAAATTAACTAGTTAATTAAATAAACCTAGTTGGCAGAGTTCTTGCAGTGATCTCCTATTCAAAAGCTTACCCAAAACACCCACTAAAAAGAAATGAACCCCAAATAACAATATTTCACTATATTTTTTAAAAACTGAAAGAAAGAATTGAATGCCTCCATCCGACTTTCCCCTGATGCAGCAGTCCCCAGCCTCAGCCACTTGAAAGCATCTCCAGAATCCTTGTTCCCATCCCCAGAGTCTGGCAGAGTCCACAGACCAGTATGAGAGAAACCCATGTGTCTGTAGTTCTCAGTGGAAAAGGCTTGGAAACCCCACCTAACTTGGTTCATATCTTTTCTTACAGTAGACAGGAGCTGTGCATAGGAAACAGGGTTTCCATCAGAGAACCCAGTGGCAATCAACTATGACACCCGTGTAACCTTGACCAAGTTCCTCACTCTATCCAAACTGTGTTTTCTCATTTATAAAACAAGAATAAGTTTCTACAAAAGTAATGGAACTACTATTTGTAAAGTCAATATGTGATTTCCATAAATGCGTTAAGTTAATCTTCACTGAACAAAGTCACTGAGCTGTCGTTTGGACTGTGCTGGTATAAGATTATATCCACTTAGCAAAGGAGACTTGGTAAAGTAAAGGTCAAGTTAACATGAACCCAGACAAGCCCCGTTTTGTCTTTCATTATTCCATCCTGTGGGAAGATGGCCATCTTCCAGATCTATTATTTTACCAGTAAAACAGCGGTAATGAGAACTCCCTGCTCCCCTCCCAGACTGGATGAGGTGCTTTGTAATGATGAAATCCAAAGGTATTTTACAAACTGTATATGATGCCATACACGGCGATGCCAGACCATGGACATCGATGCCAGACCACACAGGAGCTGGATGGGGCAGGAATCAGTTTTCAAATCCACTAATACATCACCCCCACCCCACCCACGACACCTAATCCCTGCCCCCAAAAGATAAAAGGCCTGCTGACAGGCAAGGAGGATGGGAGCTATGACTTTCCATCAGCAGTTAAGAAACTTGAGGGGAATAGTGCAACATTGGATCAAGGGATAAAACAAATTCAGGAAGGAGTGCTCTCAGCAAATTTAAGTACGTGAAGTCACACATCCTTGAACAAGGTCAATTTAGCCATCGCATAGTATATAAATATTTCGAAACATCGTGTTGTATAGGATAATTATGTAACTATGCAATTTTTATTTCTCAAAAACAGTTAAAATAAATAATGATAAGGAAAGGATACCAGAATGCCAGTTTCCCCCACAAGTGTACACAGAGAAGAGGCTGTGTGGGACTCGGCAAGAAGACAGCAATGTATCAGTAAGACTGGAAGAAAGACCTCTCCAGAAACAAACACCCAGTGGAAAGTGAACACGGGAGCTTCCAGAATCCAGAACTGCAAGAAAATATACTCCGACTGTCTTATCCAGAAAAAACAAAAAAAAACTCAAAGGTACTCAGAGTTCTGAAGTCCCCGAAGTGGAGCCGAGAAATGCTGACTAACAAGTGAGGAAGCTGGCCCACTGTTGGTGTGCCTGGTTATCTTGCAAAGGTTCCAAGCCGACATCTAGTGATGGACAGAATCAAACATTTCTCCGCTGCTGCTGATTGACTGTATTATCGTGCGTGCATTTCAGGAGGGGGGCTGTGGAGTTGGTGCCGGGCCAGAAGAATTGGGTTTGGATATCTGTAATGTGGAGTGCACATTTAAGGGACTGAGGTGTGGAAAGGCCTTACAGCGTGGAAGTGCTCACATAGACTCAAACTAGGGAAGTGAGAACAGCTGTCTGGGTCAGTAAAGCATACCACTCAGATGTCAGGGCAGAGGACAGGGAGTGGAAGCTGCCAACAGCGGGCAGGAAAGTCAGGCAATCGGCAGAGTCAGCAAGTGCAGACTGGCTGAGCACAGGAAAGCTGCTTCCAAAAGGATTTCAGGAAACCAAGAGATGGAGCTCAGCAGCCAGTGAGCCAGGAAAACTAGGTCAAGTGGTAGAATGCTCAACAAGCATGCATGAAGCCCTGGGTTTGATCCCCAGCACTGTATAAACCGTACACATGACTGTAATCCTGGTATTGTGGAGATGGAGACAGGCCGATCTAAAGTTCAAGGTCAGAACATAGTGAGTTCTCGGCCTGTTGTGGAATATTTTACTACGTAAAGATGTGTTACATTTGTTTATGCTGTGGAATAGTACTTTAACTGTGCAAAGGTGTGTTACATTTGTTTCTGCTGCATTTGTTTAGTTATAAAAAGAGGTGTTGCTGCTTCACCTTGCCTGCCTAAGGCACCTGATTGGTCTAATAAAAAGCTGAATGGTCAACAGCGAGGCAGAGAAAGGATAGGCAGGACCGGTGGGCAGAGAGAATAGGAGGAGAAATCTAGACTCAAGAGAAGGAGAAGAGAATGAGAGAGAAAGAGAGGGACATGCCCAGGGCAAGAAGCCAGGCAGCTGCCAGACAGACAGACACGGGAAGCAGTGAAAGTAAGATACACAGAAGGAAAGAAAAGTAAAAAGCCCTGAGGCAAAACGTAGATAAAGAGAAACAGGTTAATTTAAAAGAGCTAGCCAGAAACGTGCCTAAGCTAGGCCGAACATTCATAACTGATAATGTCTCCATGTCATGACTTGGGAGCTGATTAGTGGCCCAAAAGAAAAAGCCTGGTATACAAACCAGTCTCAGATACATGAGATCCTGTCAATAATACTAAAAGTAATAATAATATGCCAAGAACAAACTCCAACCTCTTATATTTTAATATTTTTTTCAAAACCCTCCTTTTCTTACTAAATGTTACTTAAAAGCCATCAAGAGACTGGAGATATGGTACAGAGGAAAGGACGCTTGCTGCTCTTGCAGAGGACCTCAGTTCAGCATCCACTTTAGGCGACTCACAACCTCCTGTAATTCCAGTTCAAGGGGATCTGACACCGACTTCTGCCTCCATGGGCACCTGTACTCATGTGGCACACATACATACACTCAGGCACATACACATAAATCTTTTTTTAAACTAGTAAGAAATGTGGCATTACACTCAACCTAGAGGTAACTGGAACATGAATCTTAAATGGTCTTATAAAAAAAAAAAAAGAAAGAAAAATCCCGAGCCATATATTGGAATAAATGCTGAAAGATCAGAGAGGCAAAGGGGCAAACCACAGCCACCACCTCTTACCTCACCAACTCCTCAGCCTGAAAATGCCTCAGCCAATAGGCCTCTAGCCAAATGAGCTTCCTCAGCTGAAAAGGCTTCAGCCAAAAAAGCCTCTAGCTGAAAGGGATGCTTCTACCAAAAAGCCTTTAGTTCCTGTCTCCTCACACCTTATATATCTTTCTCTGCCCAGCCATCACTTCCTAGGATTAAAGGCATGTGTGCTTCCCAGTGCTAGGATTAAAGGTGTATGCCACAACGGCCTGGCCTCTATGTTTAATCTAGTGGCTTGTTCTATTCTATGATCTTCAGGCAAATTTTATTAGGGTACACAATATATCACCACATTTCCCCATTTTTTGCCTAAAATAATAAAAGGTTATAACTAATAAAATAAAAACTATATACAATAAGTACAATAAGTATATACAATATATACAGTCAAGAATTACATTAACAATGTCCAGTCCATAAACATTTGACAAATTCAGAAAAATACTCCATTATCTAACCTATTTTGGTGAGTCCAAAATATTGTACCTAATTCACTTTCTATCCTAAGTTGTATTACCAACCAAATACTATCTTTTGATGTCTTTCAAACTTATACACTTTACACCTCTTCAGTGAGTTTCTTTTCTGAATTTGTTAGCAAGGAAAACTGTAACTCTAACTATCTAGTCTTCAACTCCCTCAGAGACCCAAGAAGGAAATAATATTACCTAAGTAGGAGGAAGTACAAGATGTGAGAAATGACAGAAACAGCTGGCTGCATGGACATTTACCCAAGGTTCCTCTGCAACATTGGGGCATCATCTTCAGCCTACAGGCCTAGCATATCTGCCAGACTCATCTGTGAAGCAGGATTTTCTGAAGGGCCTTCCTACATTGTCTTGGCAAAGTTTGGCAGTCCATTCTTTTGTGTCCTGTTTGTCCATTTGGACAGCATACTGTCAGTCAAGGTAAGGGCACTTTCTTGCCCAGTGGCTAACTTTTGCCACAATGAAAGTAAACTCCATATGGAGTTTCTTTGATGCCCATTATCTTCTCTGAAGTAAATTGGTGATGCCAGGAGCAGACATGTCTCATAAAAAAAAAAAAGAATCTATGTTATTAAAACATCTTAAATGCCATATTCTGTAGATCTCTGAACTGTTTGAAGATGATTTATTTATCTAAAACATATATCTATTTGACCTTGAAAATATACCTAACCTGACTACAAGTTAGATTGTAATGACTAACTGCTGTTTTGCATTTCTTTATATCCTAATTAGTTGGTAATAATAACTTTCAAAGACTAGAAATTTCGCATTGCATTGTTAAAAGAACTGTAGAGTTATAATACCTTGAACAAGATTAGAAACATATGTATAGTATGTTCTAACAAAATTAATCTCAAATTTGTATCAATGTACACAATTTGTATACAATATACAAAAATCCAATCCAACATAAAATATTTAGAACAAGTAGCTGTTTTCCAAAAGTAGATTCAATAATGTACCTTTTAATTCTATCATATCCATATTCTCCCTTTTTTCTTTTCAGAGTAGATTCAATATCTACCCTTTTATCCTATCATTTCTAAATCTCTTTTTTGTTCAGAGTAGATTCAATAATCTACCTTTTTATCCTATCATTTCTCTATAATACATTTTTATATTAGGTAACAGTTTTTGCAGTTTCCCTTTTATGGTATATAGCATTAAACAAGATGATCTTTTTTAATTAAAAAGAAAAATAAGTACTAACACCTCATGGGAGTGAAGATCTATTTGGTCAGGAAATCATAGTCTAAACTCATAGTTCTCAAATTTTCACTTACAGCAGAATGGTCCAGAGAATGTTAAAACAGCTAGCGTAGTCCCATGTGCCTAGATCTAAAGAGTCTGATTTGTGCAAGCTCCAGCTGATGCTAGGTCTTCAGGCCATATTCTGGGGTCCATTGCACTGGATGAGGATCCTGGGTTAAAGACTAAGAATGCACAGACTCATAGTAACAAATGAATTTCCTTGTCATGAATTTTGCAGCGTTTTAAATGGATATTCAAGCATGTCATTCCTCAAAGGCAGATTGCTTGGCTTCCTAGTCTACGTCTCACTGTTTGGAAACACTCACAGAAACACTGGGGACAGTCTTAAAATGGAGGAGTAGAATAGGCTGTTCACTAAGCAAAAGCCATGTCATGAAGTGAGGTGATGTCGTTCCAGATTTGCTAACCAGTGTCTAGCATAAGATTTCCTATGGGGGCGGCGGTGGGGGGGTGGGCGGTGGGAAGAGGTGTTGTTTAAAAATTATTGTTTGGAAATCATGTTTTCAAATTTTTTTATAATTATGTATGGATTGGAAAAACTAGATAAAAGATAGATAATTTAAGGGACTGAAGAGATGGCTCGGTGGTTAAGAGCACTAGCTGCTCTTCTAGAGGACACAGGTTCAATTCCCTGCACCCACATGGTAGCTGACAACCACCTAGAATTCCAGTTCCAAGCGATCTGACACCCTCTTCTGGCCTCCATTGGCATCAGGCATGTGAGTAGTGCACAGATATACAAACTGGTAAAACACCCATACACAAAAAATTTTAAAGATAGCAAGAAGGCTCAGCCGGTAAATAAAAGCACCTGCCATTAACCTGAGTGAGATTGCCAGGACCCACCAGGTAGAATTAAAGAATTGACTCCTACAAGCTATCCTTTGGCCTCCAATAGTTTCATGTGTGCTCACTCATGCATACAAACACACACACACACACACACACACACACACACACACACACACACACACACAAATTAGATACACAGAGTGCTCAAATAAGCCACTGGCATGGGTATTGTCTTCTTGAAGGAAGAGAAACTAGGAAAATAATTGCCCTAGAAGTAACCAACAGACATCTTGTGCCTGACCCCACCAAGTATAAAAAGTGTGCTTCCTAGCACTCAGTGATGCACACTGGTGACTCAGAAAGCCTTGTGAAACGTCTCTTCATCGTCGTCATAATGATTTGAAAGGTTTTGCTCAAAATAAGCCTCTTCCTCTCATTTGCACACATCATGCCTCTAAGCCACAAAAGGTGCTACTTCTGCTGCTGCTAAGTAAAGAGAGGCAGAGATTTTGCAATCATACTACACAGCACAGAATCAAGCCCAAAGCACAGAATGACCGCAAGCAGCCCCCCGCCGGCATGTTGTGTGTGCCACCACACCACCGCTAGGCAAGAGACAATTGGTGGTCCTAGAACGTGGCTGAGATTGGGCAGGATACAGAATGGGTCTCTAATATCAAGGCATTGGCACCAAATCTGAATTCTGACCAAGGGTAGCAGCCAAGGTCACCACAAAGCTCACTGTGACCTTAGAACAGAACATCCTGTCTGCCTGTACCCTGGCTACCATCTGCCCAGCTCCCATGGCATTTTTATGCCACTCTTCCTATATATCAAGCTCTTGCTGGGGCAGCAGGAGGAAGATATTAGATGACACGTGAAGTTGGTAAGGTATGCAGGTGGCAAGTGCATACCACCCACAGGTTGGGTGGTGACAGTCACAACTATATTTAGGGACCGAGATTAGCACAATCCTCCATGGGTACAGCAAGTACTGGCACATGGGCTCATTGCATTGTGCCAGGGAGAGGGAGACTATTAGCAATGTGGAACGTGTGCCATGCCAACTGGAAACACAGCCACACAGGAAAACAGAACCTGAGATTTAAAGGGAAAGAAAAAGCTAATGCTTGTGGTCAGCCAAAGGGTTCGTTGACTATAGCATGCTGTGTGTGTCTGCAGCTCTTGCACTCAGTCACTGAATCATCAACATGGAAGTTCAGGCACGGACCTAGTCCTGAAGCTGAGTGTTGGACACTGGGTCCTAGGAAGGACCTCTCCAGTGGACAGAAGGTTTTCAGAGGAGGCAGTCTGTCTCACAAAGACTGCCAAGGCACCGTCTGGCCTGGACATGAGTCGACGGGTCCTTTAATTCAGAGTTTTTTAATTATCTGCAGAAGAAACCTTGTATATAGCTCCCCAGATACCATGACACAAGTAAGACAAATGACACTCGAGATAAAAACTTAAATTACCTCCACATTATTACCAGAGGGCGGCACTTGGAGCCCATTAAAAGAGTAAAGTGGTGAGGGTGCTGTGACTCTTACAGGGTGCACGATACTCTAATAAAAGTACTTTCCTGTGATATATGTAATCTTCACAAAGCCTGATGAGGAAGTGCCATGGTGCCCGTCTTATTGATTAGAAGCTAAAGAACAGAAGAATATGTAGCCCATCCAAGACCACACATCTGACTAAGTCTGGACCAGGGTTTGAACTCAGACTGGGCCCAGACTCAGCTACATAGTTTGAAGTAATTGTTTTTGTAAAATTAATAATAACCCAATCCCATTGTTATTTTACAAGATAAAGCAGGATTAATACTTTTCATTGACTTTCTCAGAGTCTCTAAAAAGCCTTGGTAGAAACTAGCACATGCCTATCTTCTTCACCAGGGCTGCTCTTCCAGGGAAGATGATATCTCTGGATGAGGATTTTAGAACAATGTGAATGAGTCCACTCTGGGCTGTGGAAATGCTCCTCGTTGACCATGTCTGATCCTCATCTCAGATTTCTCAAGTCAAAGAGCCAGTGAGCTTCCTAATGACTGATGATATCAAGGCCTGCCAATGCAGATGTGGCACAGGGCAGTACCAGGCACCCTCCAAGGCACTGAGAGCTGTTGCCCAATGTCAGCACTAATCGACTTACAAAATGAAAAGACGGCTCTTAAGAGCTGGAAATCAAATTGGAAAATCTATTAGAAATAAGATCCCAAGTACACCAGAAGGGAACACTGTGTACCACTAGTGTTAGATCCACGGACAGAATTTTTTACTCAAAACATACCTGCCATGGGAATGTAAATTAGTCTAGCCACTATGGAAAACCAGTGTGGAAGTTCTTCAAAAGACTAAACCTGCAATTACTATACGATCCAGCTATATCACTCCTGGAGATATATCCAAGAGCATTAAAGGCAGCATCCAACAGAAGTAACTAACACCCACATGTGCTGTAGCTATGTTCTCATTAGTCAGCCACGGAGTCACCTGAAGTGTCCATCAGCAGACAGACAGATAAAGAACATAGTATGTACACACTGTGGAGAATTGTTCAGCTATAAAGAATAATGAACTCGTGTGATCCACAGGAAAATGAATGGAACTGGAGATCACCACGCTAAGCAAAAGAAGCAGACTCAGAAAGACAGAATGGCACGTACTCTTTCACATGGAGAATACAGTTTAATTTTGTTTTGGTTTTTAGGGGTTTTGTTTTGTTTTGTTTTTAAGTCATGAAAGTAGAAGGCAAACTATTTAGGGAAGAGGAAGAGACAAAAAGGAAAGGGAGTGGTAGGGGAGACAGGAGAGAGTAATTGAGAGGTGAATATGATCAAAGTAGAGAATGCACATTGTAGAAATGTCAAAGTAAAACTACTGTGAACAATTAATTCTAATCCGTGTTTATCTTCATAAACTAACATCCACAGCAGCCACAGGACAAATGAACACACACGTGCACATGTACACACACACACACACACACACACACACACACACACACACACACACACCACCCCTCATAGGAACTTTTCAGAGTATTTTTGTCTCCAACTTTGACTCCCTCATGATCTGACTCTTTGAATTACATCTGTTGGGTTAGCATCCTTTTATGGACTGTTAACAAAAAACATCCCACCTCCTGGAGGGGTTAGGGACCATGCCTGTTTCCATTAGAGTGGCCATGCTCCCACACCATGAATCCCTCTCCATCCCATGATAGGGTGTTGACAGGCTCACTCAACAATGAAGATCTTAAAACTGTTCAAATATTTGTGGATTATTCTTTTTAAAAAGGGGTGGGGATTGGAGAGATGGCTCAACAGTTAAGAACACTTAGTTGCTCTTGCAGGGACCCAAGTTCAGTTCCCAGCACCCACATAGTGGCTCACAGCCATCTGTAATTCCAGGTCTAAGGGATCTGATTCCCTCTTCTAGTCTCTGCAAGCACTACACACACACACACACACACACACACACACACACACACACACACACACACACACAAGCCCATTCTTGGTGTTCAAACATACACACAGGCAAAACACTCATTAAATAATTTTTTTTAATCCAAGGATAATGAGTCTAGGAAGTATTTGGAATCTTATTCTAATGAAAACAGGCTAGATGTGAGTCTCCTCTCAGCTAAACATCATCTTTTCCAGATTTCTTCTCTTACAATGTCTGCTCATATTATTGCCAATTCAGGACAGAGTAAAGGAACAAAGGAGTAAAGAATGAATGAGTGAATGAATGAATGAGTGAATGAATGAATGAGTGAATGAATGAATGAATGTCTAATCCACCAACACTCTGGCCAGTAAACAATCAAAATCCCTCCCCTTTTACTGTCACCAAGGGAAAGCCTCCTTTCTTCAGAAACTTTCTCCAGTATGAGCCCCCCTCAGTTTACACTCTGACAGCTTGAAGAGACTGTCCTAGGTAGTGACTCTCATGGGTTAGCAGGTATCAGCATCACCTGGAGCACTTCTTAAAGCACATATCACTGTGCCCACCTGAGAGTTTAGGGCTGCGTAGGGCTGGGCCAAGAATTTGCATTTCTAACCATTTCCAAATCCCGGAAGCATACTTAATAACATTTCTAAAGCATGGCTTTGACTACATGACACACTGCTTAAAAATCCAAGTTCTACTTAAAAAGTTCACAAACTAAAACTACAGATGAAGCCCATACTCCTTAGTCTGGACTCCTTAAGGACTTCCACACTTCCCTCCCAAAGAAGGGTCACACTTTTTGGTCTTATGTCCTGCTACTCCCCCATTCTCTAGTCTCACTAATCCGCTCCCATGTCATTAACACTCCACGACCCTGACCTGCACTGTTCCTTTTCCCAAGAACACCCTTCTCGCCTTCTTTCCTAATGAAATCCTATGTATCCTTGAAGACCTGATGCAAATGCATCTATCTGTGTCACTTTCTATGAATCCCTCTGAGCATGTTGTGTGGCCCTTGTGCATTCTCTGTAGATATCTATTATGTTAGTAGACTATCTTTGTCCATCCAGCTATGATCTTGGATTCTTCTTGATGCTCAAAGGTACATGGTGAGTACATGAATTCAAGTGTTGTTACTGGAATCTCCCTCTGGCCTCCCCTCTGCTCCTGGTCATCTCCATCAAATGAATTCAGACTAGACACACAGTGTACCAGACAGGTAAGTTTCATTTCAGAGAAACAGAAAACATTCTCAGGCATGAGGATGGCCAACAGCCAGAAAGACCACTGTGCTGGCCTCCGTGTTTATGTAGGTTTTAAATTATTTGCTCGTGTCTCTGGAAGAGCCCTGAGGGTCCCTTTCCCATCCGGGTGATTCACAGGACCATTTGTAAATGGAAAGGGGACAACGGTATGCCTTTGTTCCTTACCGGGAATGCTCCCACTACATCATGGTGTATAACTTTCTTGCAGTTTGTCATGTCTCACCCAGGGACAGAGATATAACCCAGATGCCATTCTTTTGACTAAAAACCTTGAAACAGCAGATTAAGAAGAATAAAAGAACAGGGAGGTGGTAGCACACACCTTTAATTGCAGCACTCAGGAGACAGGATTTCTGTGAGTTCGAGGCCAGCCTGGTCTACAGAGTGAGTTCCAGGAAAGGCACCAAAACTACACAGAGAAACCCTGTCTCGAAAAACCAAAAAAAAGAAGAAGAAGGAAGAGGAGGAGGAGGAGGAGGAGGAGGAGGAGGAGGAGGAGGAGGAGGAGGAGAAAGCAGGGCAGTGGTGACACATACCTTTAATCCCAGTATGCAGAGGCACGAGGATCTCTGAGTTCAAGGCAAGCCTGTTCTACATAGTAAATTCCAGGCCAGCTGGGGTTACAGAATATGTTTACTTCTCAGGAGGAAATGGCTGTCCCTTAACAGGCCTCAACAAAGCCCTGTTATCTCTGATCTCCTCCATGTCATACAGTATTTAAATCTTAAGGAGGCACAATTGTGATACTTTCTCCCTCCTTTCACAGAGCATTTCGAATCTAAGGAGGGCAGCAGTGATATTTTTCCCTTCCTTAAAATAATGTGTTAACGGAAACACAAGAGGTAGGGGCTGAAGCTGATCGTGAGGGAGGTGCCCATCCTCAATGCCCTGCAGTTGCTAATTTCTAGTTAGCTACCCCACCCTGTGAACTGAAACTCCCATAAAAAGCTATGCGTACCACGATGGCTAATCTTTGTTGTCAACTTGATTGGGTTTGGAAATCAAGGAAACCTGCCTCTGAGTATGTCCTTTGAGGGCATTTCTGGAGAGGCTTAACTAAGGGTTGAGACCCACCCCGAATGTGACTGTCACCGTTCCATGGGATGAGGTCCCAGACTGAACAAAAAGGAGGAAGTGAATTAAACTTCTCTCTACTTCCTGCCTAAGGACATGATGTCACTCCTGCTCCTGCCAGCATGCCTTCCCCTCCACCGGGGACTGTTTCCTTAAACTGTGAGGTAAAATCAACCCTCTCATCCTTGAGTCGCTTTGGCCAAGCATCCTGTCAGAGTGATGAGCAAAGTAACTAATACATCTGTGTCAAAGAGTCTACAGACAGGACTAGACATGACTTGGTGACCAAAAGCAGAGGACCTAGGTTCAGTTCCCAGAATTTACACAGCAGCTCACAACCATCTGTAACTCTAATTCTGTGGGATCCAACACCCTCTTCTGGCCTTGGCAAGTGGTGCACAGACATGCATTCAGGCAAAACATCTATGCACATAAAATAAAAATAATAATAAAATTTTTTTAAGATTCTACAGACACTCAGACCGGCTGACTAACTAGAACCTTCTGACTGTGGAGAGTTGGAATACTGAGTTGGAATGCTGAGCTGGAATACTAAGTTGGAATACTGAGTTGGAATGGGTCCAGAGCCAATGCTACCTTGGTGTATTTTCATTGCCTTTAAGCATCATTTATCATCTACCCCTTAATCTGGCTTAATATCCTTTTGACTATTAGGTATAAATATTATAAGCAGATATTGCAGTAAGAAGGGAACCACTGGGGTTTCTAGATTCTTATGTCCCTGAATAAAGGTGTGGCAGAGACAGGTAGATGGTAACAAGGGCATGAAATGACAAAGGGAGAATTTATTGGAATCATTGCAAAAGGCAAGTGTCCAGAGAGGGATAACATGGCTGAGAGGGAGCAGGACCATTAAGACAGAATACTTGATCTTATCTCACGGGTCATTTGCTCAAGGGTTCGTATCTTCGTAGGTAGGCAAGCCATCTCACTGTCTCTTTAAGCAGTAGGTTTGACACTGCAGGTTGTCTTTCTCGAGACTAGTCCCTTAGTCGGGGTACCATGGATCATTAGGAGCTGTGCTCCAAATGTTTGTATACACTAAATCATAACCTGTTTGTTAAAGTATAGAAATTCTGTTTTCCTTTTTGATCTTCTGTCTCTGCAATACCAGCTCACATGCTACCAGCCAAGACAAGTCATGTGGCCAAAGCCAGCATCAATGGAGCAAGAATACACTGTCTGTTACAATGTTGGCAAAGTCACATGTGGCAAAGTCACATGACAGAGCATGTGAAGATATAACATAATAGGGAGCCAATCAGGACATCAAGAAATCAGGAATAACCCAACTGACCAAATGTAGTGTTTCACATCTTGGGTGCCCCACTCAAACACTTTTATGATATAGAAATGTGTGATATAGATATGATAGGATAAAAAGTTAGATTATTGAATCTATTTTTAAAAAGCAACAACTTGTTTGAAATATTTTACATTGCTATAGATTTTAGTTTATTGATATAAATTTAAAGTTTATTTTGTCATACTGTATGTATATTTCTACTCTTGTTTAAGGTACTATGTTTATGTAATTCATTTAAAATTATAAAATATAATTTAAAATACAGATTAATAATTAGTCATGTATGATAATCAAACTTATAGTCATGTTAGTTAAGTTTTCTAGGTATACATAGATATATTTCAGTTAGGTAGGTAATCTTCAAACACTTCAAAGACCTACAGAATATGGCATTTAAAATGTTTTAAGAACTTAGACTTTTATGGACTTTGAGACATGTCTGCTCCTGGCAGCACCAATCTACTTCAGAGAAGATGATGGGCATCAAAGAAACTCCATATGGAGTTTGCTTTCTTTATGGCAAAAGTTAGCCATTTGGGCAAGAAACTGCTCTTACCTGGACTGCTTGACCATATGTTATATAAACTGGACATGTAGGACCCATAGGAAGATGACCACTGAACTTTGCAAGGCAAGATGGTCCTTCAGTTTCCTGCTTCACAGAAGAAACTGCCAGACATTCTACAGGATACAGGGAGAAGCAACTGATGAACTTTGCCAAAATGGGTGGAACAGTCCTTAAAATTTCCTACTCCACTGAAAAGCCTGCCAGATACTCTAGGCCTGTAGGCTGAAGATGGATGCCCAATGTTACAGAGGAACTTTGGGTGACTGTCCAGGCAGCCATATGTCTCTGTCATTTCTAGATTTTTGGAAGCTGCTTGCAAGGCACTTGCTGTTTACTCAGGTAATATTATATCCTTCTGGGGTCTTTGATGGAGTTGAAGACTAGATAGTTATAATTATAGTTTTCCTTAGTTGTGATAAAAGGTAAATTAGATATAAAACTTTAGACTCACAAAAATAGGATAGATGATAGAGTATTTTAATTTTGCCAAATACAAAGACTAGATATTGTAACTGTAATTCTTGCTTGATAACTGTTTTGTTATATATAATTTTGCTATGTTAAAGTTAAAACCTCCCTTTTTAATTAGACAGAAAAGGGGAAGTGCTGTGGGATGTCTTTCTGTATGCTATGAATATGTGTGGCTCCCATTGGATAATAAATAAAGCTGTTTTGGCCTATAGAAAGAAAGCTTACAGCCAGGTGGGAAATCCAAGCAGAGATACAGGGAGAAGGGTGGAGTTGGAAGAGACACATGCCACCTCCGAAGGAGCAACAAGATGCCAGCAGACTGGTAACACCACAGCCATGTGGCAACATGGATTAATAGGAATGGGTTAATTTAAGATGAGTTAGCTAGACGGGAGCTGAAGCCAAAGGCCATACAGTTTGTAATTAATATAAGCCTCTGAGTGACAATTTTAGAAGTAGCTGTGGGACCACGGGGCCGGGTGGGACCAGAGAAACTTCCATCTACACTTTTATTCTGATCAGATGACATGTTGAAATCCCAGACACTGTGTAAGTCTAATTTTTACTAATTCCAGACTCTAGCTCCACTTCCACAAAATGGGCAATTCATTTTTTTCTAGAAAAGGCCAGACATATCTAGAGACCAGAAACCCTATTTTGTCTGACCTCTTGCTCAGAAGCAGATTTCTGTTGCCTTCCTTGGAAAAATAATTGCTACTGGTTATCCTGAAAGATGTTTCAAAATTTGATACATGTTCATTTGCATTATGTTTAAGAAGCAACTAATGTTTGGAATCTCACTTGAACTTCAGCCATGTCTACAGTTTTTCAAGCACCTAAAAAGTCACCTAAATAATAGATTGCCTAACAAAAAGAGCTGTGTTTAGTTTAAAGGTAATTCTAGTTCATCTGGTGGTTTATTAGTTGTAATCAGACCTGGCTGAAAGTGTCCACAAGAACAGAGAAAGGACAGAAAAACAAAGATCTCACCTAACTCCACAGCTGGTCAAGAACATTTCTGTTGTAGTATTTAATATAGTGCTTGTGTCTTTTAAAAATAAGAATATGTTTTTATGGAATGTTAGGGGTACAATCTAAAGCAAAGAGCACTGTAACCGTTTCCTACAAACTTTGGACTTTCATCTATTGTGTGCTTGAGGCTGGAAACTAAGAAGAGCTCGATTCAGCCACTGTTTTTAAAACCGTCTTTTACAAAATCGCTGTGTGCATTAGTAGAAGCTCCCGTTGTTAGAGGACACCATTTCATTCTTCCTTTACAAAACTGTACAGGGCTGTGAAATTTCTCAATAGTCCAATCCTTCCATTTACAATAATACTTTTCTTGAACTTCATTTACCTTTGCCTAATACAAAGGGTGACAAGAAGCCCAGTCTAAACCAAGAGATCAGAGGGGGTCTCACAGACCTTCTATGGAGGAAGCAGACAAAACCACCAGGCCCATCCCCCCTTCCATACACTATACACATGGTCTATTGCTAAGGATGACATCACACTATAAAACTCATGGTCTATTGCTAAGGATGACATCACGCTACAGATCTTCTCCAGGGTGAGGTTATTGTATCCCTTCTCTGTTTTTCTGAGACCCTAGCACATGGCACACCTCCAGCCAGTAAACTTCTCCTCCTACCTGCTCTTGGAAATCATCCTATATCCTTACAGACTGCCAAAGAACAAAAGGCAGAGTCTATGCTAAGGCAGACAACACATGATATTGCCATAGCTGCCAGTTCTACAACCATGACTTCCTAAACCTCCATTCCTTTTCTGATCTCTCCCGGAAGGAATCTGCCTATGCTTCAGATGAAGCAACCCATTCTTCATGACATAACATGATTGGTGACTTATATATTGATTTATCTTCTCATTTACCTTTACTGGTGGATATGTGCACTCCAGCTCTTTTCAGCCACGTGAACCTGCATTTCATACCTACCATCTGGATTATGTCAGTACACAATAATCATGCATTCAAGCTGAATAAATGAGTAAATGCACCAAATGATCTAATGTTATATTCTATGATTTTTCATCTAATCACAGGGGAAAAAAGAGAGAGCAAGTGACAGAACTATAAAAGATTAACTCCCTTTTATAGTTCCCAAGAAGAAACAAGATAATAAATGACAAAGTATAAATGCCCTATTCATCATTTTTGTTTGATAAAATAATGGATGATTATCTCATTATCTGTGTTCTAAGATGACCTGAGTAATTACAATAATCACAGAAATGCCAAAATCTTTCATTTCTTTTTGTTGTTTGTTTTTGCTCTTTTTGTAGGGGGGGCTGCCACTCAGCTCCCAAATAAATCACACACGGAGGCTTATTCTTAATTATAAATGCCCAACCTTAGCTTGGCTTGTTGCTAGCCAGCTTTTCTTAACTTAAATTATTCCATCTATCTTTGACCTCAAGGCTTCTATCTTTATTCCTGTATACCTTTTCTTTCCTTCTTACTCCATGTCTGGCTATGTAGCTGGGTTGCTGGCCCCTGAAGTCCCCCTTCTTTCTCTCTCATTCCTTCTTCTCCCAGATTTCTCCTTCTATATCTTCTCTCTGCCTGCCAGCCCTGCCTATCCTTTCTCCTGCCTCGCCACTGGCTGGTCAGTTCTTTATTAGACCATTGGTTGTTTTACACAGGCACAGTAACATAGCTTCATAGAGTTAAACAAATGCAGCATAAACAAAAGTAACACACCTTAAAATAATATTCCCCAACGTTTCTTCCTGGCATTCTTCATGTTTCTAGCATTTCTCAGTTGACCTGATTAATCATTTGACTCAGCAATTAGATGAACAGCCTCTGCACCAAGGCCAGCTTAGTTTCTCCACTTCCATTATGTCCATCCTCGGAATTTTTTATTATTTTTGCTCATTCTTACTACCAATTCCAGAGAATTTAAGATTAAATTGAAAACAGAAAGCTTAAAAATATGTCATGTAACTCTCCAGAATGGAGTGATCACATAAACTATGTATGCAAAGCCACTATAATGAACTGACGTTAACCACACTTTTTTCAATATACTATTTAATTAGGAAGACCACAGTTCATGAATGGCTCTGGTCTCTGTCCTCATCCATTCAAGTCGCACACAATTGGGCTATCCCAATCTAAAGGACAAATCACAGACTGCTAAGCTTGTCGTTTCTCCACTGCCATTCTTTTCGTTCATTTTCTGGGTTTGGAGGAAGACTTTAACTGCTCTTTGCTTTTGTTTGCATGTGGCTAAGATGATGTATCTGATATTTGCGGTTCATAGTGGTTCCTGGACATAGAAGTGGAGAGCTGGTTCTCCTTGAAACAACTCAAGCACAATCCAGACATGACCTCCTGTTCCGACCTTCTAAGAACTTTTGGACAAAGCAAATACATCTATGCAGTGTCAGATGTTTAAAGCGAAAACTAAAACAAAGCCTGACACTTTTACTTAGAGCTTTGGCCATCAGCCCACCACTTGCCATCTTCCCAAGCTTATGTCCACTTTCCTTCACTCCAGTCAGCTCACACCATGCTTTGTTCCTGCTGCTTTCCCAATCCTCATCCCTGAAGTCTTAACACATCTGTTGCCTCTTCTGTGAAACTGCTGCATCACCCTGTTTGGGAGCAATCTGAACTCACTGGGGTCCCTTACAGGACTTTTCTGCTGCTGCTGTGATGGTTTGGGTATGAGACATGACCCCCCAAAAAGGCTCCTGTGTTGAAGGATTGGCCCACAGTTGGAGGTACTATGGAAAGATGATTGAATCTTTGGTGTGTTGACGTCACTTGGCTCTTTTAGGTGGAGCCAATTTGGAGGAAGTAGGTCACTGGGAGTGTCACTTCCAGAGGTATCTTGTCTCAAGACTTTTCCTCTTTCTCTGCTTCCTGGGGATAGGCAACTATGCTGCACCAGGCCTTTCCATCACCGCGGAGCTCTGCCTCACACAGTCCCATCATAGTGGAGTAAACCTTCCATAGACAAGATCCTCCTCCACCAGGTGGTGGTGGTGCACACCTTTAATCCCAGCACTCAAGAGGCAGAACTCTGTGAGTTCGAGGCCAGCCTGGTCTACAGAGCTAGTTCCAGGACAGCCAGGGCTACACAGAGAAACCCTGTCTTGAAAAAAAATAAATAAACAAAGAAACAAAAACCTCCAAAATCAGGAGCCCAAACCAATCTCTCCTCCCTTAAGGCATCTGTCTCAGGTCGTTTGTTATAGTGATGCAAAGTGGCTCACACATCACCAATCTTACGGGTACTTACAAAACTCCCTGTCTCCTGTATCAACAGTAAGTTATCTATAAGTAAGACCCATCTCCTCTGCATCTTTATTTATCATAATAGATAATTTGGTTGGTTAAATGAGTAAATTTTCTTAATTGTGAGTCATCTATGATGCATTTAGAATTTAACACATGCTGTAATAACAGGTAACTATTAGCTCTTTTGGATGTCAAGGTTAACAGAGTAGATAGTAAAACAGTCAATGAACTAAATCAGGACCACAAGTTGGGTTTTTGTTGTTGTTGTTACTTTGTTTCATTTGTTTTGTTTTATATACATTAGAGGGTCTACTGTTTCGTCTCAGATTTATGGCAGGAATATTAATTCTAACCTGAGCCAAGTGATACACTAAGGCCACAAATAGAAGGCATCAGCACCTCCTACTGGAAGAAACTGGAAATGCAGGCACTCACCAAACCATCTACTCCAAAAGGTTATTGCCACAACTTCCATCTTGTTTTTGGGTGACTCTGTTCATGTATGCCCCCGAGCTGAAAGCACAGTGACTGAGTGTCCACATAACAAAATGCACGCGGATGGTTTCAATGCCTGGTAAGCCTGAAATAATATTACCCAAGATAGTTCATGAATATATAACCAAACTTTAGAGCTGCAAACACAGTCAGGAGAGTATTCTGCCCTGGAATTGGGAGAACCAGGAACATTCCAGAAACTGGGGTCTAAGACAAACATAAATTGATGAAATGAACAGCAGAATGGTGATCTTGGGAGTCATAAACAGAGTAAGGTATGGGTCAGTTAGGAAATTCTAGAAAAGTTAAGTGCTTAAAGAAGAACATGAGATACAATCCAGGACTGCATTCTCCAAGTAGTTCATTATAGTCAATGAAACGTTTGTCTCCAACACCATTTGGAAATTCAGAAAGCCATATCATTGCTTCGTTAACTAATGCACAAATTTATAAAGAAAAAAACCATTAACTGACGCATAAAACAGTTAATTTTTGAAAATGTACACTGTTTCTGGTTACTATAAAGAGGTCAGTTCCTCCCCTATTTGCAGTCAAGACTTGTTTTATTCTGGACAAATATATTTAAGGCAGACATAGAAGAATACACAGGCAAAATAAGCTTCAAAACTTTTAAGGTGGGCTCAAGAGATGACTCAGCAGTTAAGAGAACTGGCTGCTCATCTAAAGGACCCGAGTTTGGTTCCCGGAACCCAGAAGATGACTCCCTACTGTCTGTAAATCTAGTTTCAGGGTATTTGATACCCTCTTCTGGACTCTGTGGGCACCAGGCACACATGTGGTACACAGACAAACATGCAAACAAAACACTCACACACATAAAAATAAATATATTGTTTTAATTATTATTTCAATTTTAAGATACAAGTATTTATAGAAGGTCTTGCCTTACTAGCCATGTGAACATACTATGAAGCTGATAATCATGTCAACATGGTCCACCTATAAGAATTACCGCCGGGTGGTGGTGGTGGTGGTGGCGGCGGCGGCGGCGGCGGCGGCGGCGGCGGCGGCGGCGGCGGCGGCGGCGGCGGCGCACGCCTTTAATCCCAGCACTCGGGAGGCAGAGGCAGGCGAATCTCTGTGAGTTCGAGGCCAGCCTGGTCTCCAAAGCGAGTACCAGGAAAGGCGCAAAGCTACACAGAGAAACCCTGTCTCGAAAAACCAAAAAAAAAAAAAAAAAAAAACTTAGTGCTCGCTTCGGCAGCACATATACTAAAATTGGAACGATACAGAGAAGATTAGCATGGCCCCTGCGCAAGGATGACACGCAAATTCGTGAAGCATTCCATAAAAAAAAAAAAAAAATTACTACAGCTCAACTAAACAGACAAAACTTTGTCATTATATATGTTATATACACCAGTATCTGATTTATCACATACAAAGGAAATCATCACAAACAAGTAGGAAGAAAATTTTAATTAAATACATGACAGGGGGCTGGAAAGTTGAATCAACAGTTAAAAGCATTTGCTGCTGTCCCAGAGGACCTGAGCTTGGTTCCCAGCACCCACAGTGGGTGGTTCAGAAACATATACAATTCCAGTACCAGGTCATCTGATACTCTTCTGGACTCTACAGGCATCTGCACTCACAAGTGCACGCACCCACACATGGCACACACAGATACACATAATTTAAATTAAAAATAAAAAATAGTTAATAAATACATGAGAGTCAAAAACCTATTTGGGTAAAAACTGACTTAGAACCTTAGTTCAAGCACAGATAAACTGTATGTGTTTATGAATAGTACTGAAAACAACTTAAAATGGATAAATTTTATTATGTTGCTAGATGGAAGGTGATTTATATAAATAAAACAATAGAAACAACTTAAAGAAGATGTATCATTTTTATTTCTATACTTCAAAATGACATCATTAAAAGAGCTAAGTAACAAACTGGAAAGATATTTGCAACAATATTCTTAATATATAAAAACTAGAAAAGGGCAAATAATGTAAATATCAAAGTCAATGCTGGAAGAGACAAGTTATTAACAAGTGTAAGAAATGTTTGACTCCACTAATAATGAGATGTGAATCAAAATCATACTTGCTAACAGTGAAATCGTATCATTGTTGTAGAGGGCACCAGAAAAGCACTAGAAAAAATGAGGAATGTTAAACGTGCAGGGTTGTCTCTTCAATGGAAGAGATGTATACCTGTTTCTGCCCAGAAAACTACGAGTAGGTGTAATTTACAGTATGTGATCTGTGCTGTCTGTAGGGCCAGGCCACACCCAAACCCCCAGACTACTATGTTTATCCCAGACCCTTTCTCCCTAGGCCTTTATCTTGAGCACTGTTCCTCAGTCAGTGGAACCCAACCTTAGGGGAGATGTCACATGTCCAAATCCTCCTCTAGTTCCTGAAACTATAGAACCCATTCTTTTGTTGTTATTTTGTTTTTATTTTTATTTTTCAAGAAAGGGTTTCTGTGTATCCCTGGCTATCTTGGAACTCACTCTGTAGACCAGGCTGGCCTTGAACTCAGGGAGATCCTCCTGCCTCTGCCTCCCAAGTGCTGGGATTAAAGGCATGCGCCACCACTGCCTGGCAAAACCATTTTTTATTATTATTTAACCTTTATTTTATGTGCATTGGTGTGAAGGTATCAGATCTCCTGGAATTAGAGTTACAGACAGTTGTAAACTGCCATGTGGGTGCTGGGAATTGAACCCGGGTCCTCTGGAAGAACAATCAGTGCTCTTAATCACTGAGCCATCTCTCCAGCCCACAGACAAAACCCATTCTTATAAAAGAGGTCAAATGTAGCAGAAATCTTAACAGGTCTTATTAATAAAAACAAACCTGAATAAAAAAAAAAAAAAACAAAAAAACAAAAAAACAAAAAAAAACCCTGGAACCAGGTATTGGGGTGAACTCTGGAAGATCAGAGAAACAGAACAAGCCACAGCTTCCTCGCCTCTCCAATTCCTCAGCTGATCATGATTCCTCAGACTGGAAGCCTCTGTGTCCTTATCTGAATGGCACTCAACTGAACTGTGCTGCTCCAAAGCCTAAAGGCTTAACCAGCCAAATACTTCTAGTTTCTGGTCTTCATGCCTTATATTTTTTTTTCACACCTTTCTGTTTTTGCCATCACTCCCTGGGATTAAAGGCTCACTTCTTGGGATTAAAGGCATGTGTCACCATGCCTGGCTGTTTCCAATGTGGCCTTGAACTCACAGAGATTCAGAGGGATTTCTACCTCTGGAATGCTAGGATTAAAGGTGTGAGTGCCACCATTTTCTAGCCTTTATATCTAGTGGCTGTTCTGTCTCTGACCCCAGGTAAGTTTATTAGGGTGCATAATATTTTGGGGAACATAATACCACCACAGTCAAATCAAAGAGTTTTGATGTAGTCATACCTTAAGCTTTATTGGGGTAATTGTCACCAGGAAACTTTTTTCCAAAGTTGTACAGTACTTAAATATGTCTTTAAATAAACTTCCCCAGGATCAGACTCCAGAAGTTTGAACCAACACTGGCTACTGAGTCCTGTTGAACCGGATTTCTTTCTTGCCTCACATGGATCATTATTCTGCTGTTCCTGGTGTCTGCAGAGATCCACACACATTGTGTCCTAGTAAAGTACTTAATAAGAGAAATACTCCCATGTCACTGGCAGGAAGATAGGATTGTTTTTGATAAGAAACCAGGTGAGACATAAGACCATTTAAAATGTTCACACCCAGGACTGGGGATGCATTTCAGTTAAGAGAGTATGTCCCTAACATGCAAGAGGGCCTGGGCTTGACCCCCACCACCACATGAAACAGCCCTCAAATCCTGGTATTCTGGAAGTGGAGGCAGACTTGAGTCTGGACTAATGTTCACATACAGGCTGTGAACAGGCTCCTTTGCCATCTCAGATGTCACAGGTGTGATGAGATGAAGAGGGTTTGCCAGGCTTGAGCTAGTCCGCAGTAAAGCTCTAGGGTTCTCTACAGCCACAGCCCGGCTCACAGCCTGACAGTCATCATAGTACCCTCTACAGTACCCAGAGAGAAAAGCTATCCACCGAGAGCTCAGCCTAGTCCTGCTCTAATGCAGACTTTTTAGAGTTCCTGCGAACGCGATTATCTACAAGACAGCCCAAGACAATCAACCTAAGAGAGAGGAAACTACGAGAGCAGAGTCAGAGTGCAACTCTACCAGTATGTGCGGAACAGTAGTGAAGACCACGAGATACCTAGATTCCCCTGCACAGTCAATCACTCTGTGCCTCAGTTTTCTCTCCTTTAAAAGGGAACATATTACTGCCTACCTTAGAATGTTAAGTATAAGAAGACCTGCTGCATAACAGAAGGAAATGTGTGCTAAATGTTCACCTTTGTGTCACTGTTTTCGTTCTAATTCTGGAGGTTAGGCGGTTATTCCACTGACATCACCGTGTGGGCACACGCAGAGGTCAAAGGCACTGATGGGCTGCTGTGGGTGTTCTCTGCAAGGGTCTCCTCCCATTCAGAACCTCAGAGGGGGAACTTATTGAAGCCTCAGGCCGTGAAGTTTCCTAATACCTCAGAAATGAATTCAGGTGAGCAACCTGGGACCCAAGCCATGTCTACTTGGGCTGCTTAGGGCCAGAAAGCTCCGCAGTTGAGGGAGAGCCGGTAAGGAAATAGACAGCTGCCAACTTGGTTTCCCACCGGAAACAGCGGGACCCAAGCCAGCGCATCTCAGGAGGGTCTGTCAAGTGCTCCCAGAACGAAAAGGGGATAGCTTTGTTTGAACCACGTCTTATGCCATGAGCTAGACTCTACCCGGGCGCAATTTGTTTCGGCTAGCCTAACACCAGCTGCACTCAATGTGAAAGACACATCGGCTGAGTGTCCTTCACAGCTTTCACCTATGTGGGGGTCCCTGCAGAAGGGGAATGAGGGTCCAACCTCCTGGGTCTGTGGATAAGGATGCTAAAATCTTCTGCCCTCAGGATAGTGGTAGACTAAAGGCCTACAGTGATTTTGAGCTCTCAGAAGGATTCTTGTAGTAGCTGAGCTACAAGGGCAGCTTGACCCAGGACAAGTGTCCATTCTAGACGCCTCCACTGCCTCAAGTGAGTCGTCTGTTCATCAAGCAGCTCTTTTCTTCAGGCAAAGAAATCAAACTAATTTGGGATCTATTGGTTCTCCCTTCCTCGATACTCAGATTCCCCTGGGACCACAGATACTAAGGATAATGCCCAGCTGGCCCCAACCCATTTGCTCCCCAGGGCCAGAAAGAAGACAAGACCTCCAAACCTGGGCTTGGTGCTCGGTTCACAGGGCTTCCCAAAGGGGATATTTGGCTACCCTTGAGACATAAAATGACTAGAAAAGAATTCCAAGGAAGCAGGCCACCAACTTCATGGTCTATGTTGCTATGGCTTGAACCCCATATTTATGTTGAAGCTTTAATTCCAAAGTAATATTTGGAGATGAAGCCTTTGGGAAGTCATTGGGGTTAGAGGATGTCATGAAGATAGGTACCCCATGATGAAAGTAGTGTTCTCACAGGAAAGACCACCAGAATACTCACTTTCTCCCTCTATGTGAGAACTATCGGGCAAGAAGACCCCCCCCCCATCAGCTACCCCTAGGCAAACAGCATTCAACTCTCAATTAACACAGTCCCAGTGTCTCCCAGAAACTATGCCAGATGCTGGGGTCCAGCTATCAATAAAACCAATTCATCTGTCCTCACCCAGCTTCCCACAGCAGGGATTATAAACACCACAGTAGAGACTCCAGATACGCTGAATGGACATTACATAAGAGCCCTGTCTATGAAGAAAAGAAAGGTTTCTCCTGCTTCCCCACTTAGGTCCCTTAGGAAGAGAATCTGAACAGGAACCAGACTTCGGCACTCTCTAGCCCCATTCTCCTGAGTAGTGAGTAACACAAGCTTGTTTCGGAAGAGTTCAGGAACTCTTCACAATGGTGACTCTGTGGTGGTGGTTTGCTCCAAATGTCCTCAAAGCTGCTCAATAATTTACTTCAGGGCTGGAGCGATAGCAAAGTTGGTAAATCACTTGCTTTGGAAATACAAGGACCCTAGTTCAATCCCCAGAACCTGTGTGAAAAAAGCTAGGTGGATGTATTCTTGTAACCCTCCCACCAGACAGGCAAAGACAGGATCCCTGGGGCTCCCTGGCCAGCCAGGCAGCCTAGGCTTCATGATGTGTTCCAAGACAGTGAGAAACACTGTCTCAAAAAAAATAGTATTGTCTGCATACACATACATGGACACATGGACCTGCTCACACAAATATGTACACAAAAATAACCAATCCATTTCAGTTTTATAGTCCATGAGTATCTACATCCTTGAACTTTACTTACTACTTCATTCTGCTTTGCCATTGTTGGCTTAAATAACATGTCTTCCCTGAACTCATTTGCCTCAATTGTCTTTTCACACAGGAGCATCCCCTCTCTGGTGTCTCCTTTCCCATAAACCACTTCATTCCCCAGGACTGCTTCCAGCCTCATTAGACCATTTGGAGGATATCTTGGCCCAAATCTGCCTACATCCTCCCTCTATTCAAGAGCAAACCTTCCCCATCTGCCACTACAGGCCCAAGAAGGCCACGGTCCCAGCGCTTGCCCCTTCCTGCAGGGTGGACCCTCCTCGTCGACGCTTTCCTGTCCCTACACTTCATTAGTTTCCATAGCTCTTCCACAGATGTTTTTCTCACTTGATACGTTCTTGAGCGGTAGGCAGGCAGATTCTAGCATCCCTGTGTTACAGGAAACAGAGCTCCAGTTTAACTAATGCAATACATCAATTGCAGTGTCATAAATAAGGGAATTGAACTCTGGCTCCTGAGTTACACTAGGCCCATCAACCACTATCCAAAACTAGGCACTCCATCTCCTACTAGCTACCTCATGGCAAAAGCTACCTCTTCCTCTTGAATTCAGAGTAAAAACCACATCCCCCGCAGTCTACGTGACTCACACCTGCGTGGTTGACCTTCTTCCCCAAGTTCCTTGATCCTCAGTGGTGAATCATTTCTGCCCTGCTGCTACCACACAGACTAGTAACTGCTCAACCTAACTCCAAGTTGCTGCCAAGCACTCAGCCATGCCCATGATAGCATTCCATGCTTGACAAATTATTAAAGAGGGAAAACAACTTCTTGTCCTCAGTCTGGTCGTTTTCTGACTCACTGTCTTACATTGCCCTGTGACTCATGCACTCTACACTCTTTGTCCCTGCTGCTGTTAATGCAACACTAGGTTCCCAGAGCTGGCTTCAAACTCCTGGACTCAAGCCATCCCCCACCTTAGCTTCCCTGAGGAGCTAGGACTACATTTGCTTGCCACTAAACCCCACTAAGATAACCTTTAAGACCCAATGTTAGGGCCAATGACATGGGTTAGCATATAAAATTGCTTGCCATCAAGCCTGATGGAGTCCAATCCCTGGGACCAACTCTCTTAAGTTGTCCTCTGATCTCCACAAACACAGTGTGGCCCATGTACACCCACACATCCACACAAAATAAACAGATGATAGGTAGGTAGACAGATAGATAGATAGATAGACAGACAGACAGACAGACAGACAGATAGATAGATAGATAGATAGATAGACAGATAGATAGACAGACAGATAGATAGATAGATAGACAGATAGACAGACAGATAGATAGATAGATAGATAGATAGATAGACAGACAGATAGACAGACAGACAGACAGACAGATAGATAGATAGATAGATAGATAGATAGATAGATAGATAGATAGATAGACAGATAGATAGACAGATAGATAGATGTAATGTTAAACAGTTAAAACCATTTGGGCAGGTTTGGCCTTTAATCACAGCACTCTGTGGGTTCAAGGCCAGCCTGGTCTACACAGCAAGTCCTAAACCAGCCAGGGCAACATAGTGAAACCATGCCTCAAAAAAAAAATTTTTTTTTTTATTTGAGGGTCTAGAGAGATGGCTCAGAGGGTAAGAGCACTGGCTACACTTCCAGAGGACCCGAGTTCAATTCACTGCACACACACATGATGGCCCACAACTGTATGTAACTCTAGTTCCAGAGAATCCAACACCATCACACAGACACACATTCAGGCAAAACACCAATGCACGTGAAATGAAAATAAATAAAATTTTAAATGTTTACAGCCTGATTTGGGGGTCAAATTTCTTATAAAAAATCCCAGCCCTTCCAATTCAGAGGTGCCTGCTTCTTACTGTTGTTTTCAAAGGGTACTTTGTGTGTACACAAAATACAGTCTCCCGTTGTCTGTAATAGATGAGTGTGATCTCATCTATTACGACAGAGCTAAACAGACCCAGAAGCACTTAACCCAAAAGAGACTGAGTGTGTGAGAAGGATGGGGTAGGAAAGCCTGCTAAGAGAAAAGTGGCTGGGCCAGCCTTTAAAACTGAGCAGAAGGGTTGGAGAGACAGCTCAGCAGTTAAGAGTACTGGCTACTCTTCCAGAGGACCTTGGTTTAGTTTCCAGCATCCTCATGGTGGTTCACAGCTGTCTGTTGCTCCAGTTCCAAGGGGTCCTATGGCCTCTCTTGGCCTCCAGAGGCACCAGGCATACACATTGTACAAAGACATACAAGCAGCCAAAACACCCATGCACATAAAATAGAATAAACTGAGAGGGACCAACCCAGAGGGGGAAATGGGGAAGACACGCTATGCTCAAAACGTGGTGCACATGAATACACAGTGTGAGAAGCTGACAGACTGTGAGAAGTTCAGCAGGGTGGGAGGGAGGGTTGGGATGGGACAGCACTAGGAGATGAGCTTACAGAAGAGCCTGGGCCAGACAAGGAAGGACCTGAGTGGCAAGCAGAGGTGATGGCTGTGTACTCAAGGAGACAGCCGTCCTTGAAGAATTCTCACGATCAGATTTGTGGGAACATTCTAGATGCATAAGGAGGCCTTTTGACACTGAAGGGAGCAAAACCAGGTTTTAGGATTAAAAACACAAAGATGTAGAATCTGTCTGAAATCCAGCACTATTTTCATCCACTCGTTAGGAACCAATGGGTTTATTTCCTTAAAAGGAAAAATTCTTCAGTAGCAAAGCATGCATTCACCAGTGTTCACTAGAGAAAATGTAGTCTCTGTCCAATGGCCAAAGGCCTACAAGTTCGTGTAGGGAACCGGTCTTAAAGTGTTGGAAAAGTTGGGAGGCCGAACACACTGGATACTAAGAGAATCTGGGGAGTCAACACAGAGACAAGCTGCTAGCTACAACCACCTTAATAAAAGCCAGAAGCCAGGGCATCAGCAGAGGACTGGAATCGCAAGACACCACCTATAGCAGAGAAATGAGAGACAAAATGTCAGCCTCCTTCCCAGACACCCCAGGGGTGAAATGTGACTAGAAGCCAGGTGATGCCAAAGAAGCTTGGGAAACAGGTCTGTGGCAGTTCCCCTGATATCTGGAATGGAGGAAATAGGTGCAGGGTCTCACAGCACACAAGAAAATGCATGGCACAGTATCCCAGCAATGAGCTAGAATGGTGCCTGAGAAAGAGGTCATTCTTTCTCTGCCCATGGAAAAGAACCTGGTACCTCGGTCCCTCTAACTGGTTTATTGTCTTTAAACTCTAGTCTTCCCAAGAGCAGTTCCACCACACCAGGCCGGACCCACATGCATCAGCATCTTAATCTGTGTTTACACTTTGGGCAGCGGAATGGGCATTTCATCATCTCTGCCCACGGAGGCTGATCCAGAAAAATCCGCTTTAAACTCTGCGCACCTTTCAAAACCTCTGGACTTGGTGCCGCATCCAGACTTCGGACCTTTGCCCAGCCCCATGATCTGCCTGCACTTCCCCATTCCAGCAACTCTTTCTTCACAAAACTGATAGAACGAGAAACAAAAGTCTCACCGTGGTAAATGTACTCTGCTAGCTGATGCTGTGACTAAAAGGCACATGTTTTTGTTGCTTGTTTGTTTTGTTTTGTTTTGCTTTCGAGACAGGGTTTCCCTGTGTAGTTTTGGTACCTGTCCTGGATCTCACTCTGTAGACCAGGCTGGCCTCGAACTCACAGAGATCCACCTGGCTCTGCCTCCCGAGTGCTGGGATTAAAGGCGTGTGCCACCACTGCCTGGCCTAAAACGCACATGTAACAAACACTAAGAGGAATAAGGCGAGGAGGCACAATGTTGCGAGCTAAATCCTCATCTGACACAAGACATTGTCAGGTTCCATGGGAAGTAAATCAATCAAGATGGAGCTGCGTGAGCCTATTAGAGACTTGAAGAAACCACCAGAACTGGAAACAGGGATGACTGAGGAACTGAGACTGCTGCCTTTGGGCAGTGGGGTGCAGGAGGGGAGGGGAGAATTCTTCTGCATTCTCTGGTGTTCTTTAAGCCACCAGGGATTTCTGTACTCAGATCTTGTCTCTGGCATTCTCTACCTGGAATGTGCTTTGCTCAGACACTCACTGGCTCATTCCTTCATCCCTACAGATCTTTCCCAAACGTCACCTCTACTGGGACTTCCCTAGGCCGCCTACTTAAAACAGTGACTTCCCAATCTTCTTTTCTCCATCTCCACCCATACCACGTCACACTGTTAATACTTACATTCTTTTCTTATTCACATTACTTCTTTTCTGCCCGGCCAATTACAGTATAATCTTCATGAAAGCTGGAGCTTTGTCTTATTCACCAGTCAATTTCTAGAATCTCGACCATGGTGGACACAGTTGACAGACTCCATGAACATATCACATGTGTTACCAGGTGAAGAATGCTTTGATGACTGACAAATGTCTTTGAAAAATTCACTTCTTTCCTTGGGTTGTTATTTTGTGGTTTCGTGCTGAGTTAGTTCTTGTAGTTAGCTATGCCTGAAGTTTTCCAAGTGGGTTATTTTGTGTACTCCTTCAGAGTCCCTTGAATTCTGCCTGGAAAAGTGTGAGGCTCACCAGGTTCAAGGAACTGATGCCATTGGACAAAAGGAACCAAGTCTACCCAGGAGGATACTCCCAACCCCTGAGGATAAGGTTTCTCATAGTGATACCACAAAAAAGAATCTTCCAAAGGCAGTCAGTCAAACTCCATTGGGGAATGACATCACAAGTGTTGGGATTTGCCTGAAAATTTCAAGTGTTGAGTCTAAAACACTGAAGGATTGTGGGTTAGACAGTATTGCTCCCTGTTAGACAAAGATGGCCTTTTCAAAGAACTTACATTGTAGTCAGGGTGCCCTCCTTCAATCTCTTTTACAAAGACAGGTGATTCCTTGTGAAGGAGTCTAGAGACATTTAACAGCACCAAAACCAGCCTCTCCTTCACCTTCAGTTCTGCTTGAGTGAATCCCCACTCAAACTGAATAAGTAACTCAAGCCAGGTGGGTAAGGCTAGAGTGCAGAGGAGGGTACACCCACCTGGGCTCCAGGCCATGATGGCTGCTTTTATGTTCAGCTTGAGTGGCCACAGGGCTCCCCTTTTATCAGCCTTATCATGGTAAACATACTTCAGAATCTTTCAGCTTGCTGATCTCAAATTTGTGGATTAATGATTCCTCATCTGGTCTGCGAACTCTCCCTCAAGAAGTACTGCCCACCCCATCCCCTTACTGGATTGTACTTTTTATGGTGAGTATGGATACCAGGGTGACTATGGGAACATCATATGCCCTATGTCACAGAAGAGCCACTGCAGAGTTTAGCATTAGCTGAGTGGTTACTTGTTTTAATGTTATCTCTTGGTATGAGCACTTAGGAATTATGTGGATAAATATGAAGCTGAACTCCACTCACAAGGGTATAGTGGACTGAAGATGGTTGGATGTATAATGAAGATTTATACAGTATGAACTTTATGCTTTGCATTTTCTGTTTGAACTACTCAGATTGGCCATTATATCACAAGAATAGCTAGACAGGTGAATTTATTGGGGGAACTTAGAGGAGCACGGGCCACTCACAGATAGCTGTACCATTGAGAAGTGTTCTGGGCAACTTCTGGGTAATACACCACGCAGAAGTCCAAATTCCAGTTAGCACTTTACCTCCTATATATTCTAGCATCCTGCCAACCATGCTAACAGCCTCATTACTATTGTTACCACAAACCTAGCTAGTGGTGTATCATTCTGCTTATTTCATTGTCATGACTATGACTTAGGGTCTTCTGCAGGTCACCACAGCCTCTCTGTCACGCCCAAAGGAGCAGATAATGTAGAGTGAAAAGGGTCAGGGTGGCTTGAACCCAGGACCAAGGCTTGAAATTCCACCAATCCCTGAGCTAGCCCCAGAGTCAGGCTGCAGAATCCCACCAATCCCTGAGCACAGAATCCCACCAATCCCTAAGCTTGCCCCAGAATCAGACCACAAAAATCCACCAATCCCAAACTACCCTGGAAAGCTCCACCCTCCCGCCCCCAAGAAATCCTATATAAGCTCTGTACCTGTTCAGTTTGCTGCTGCTTCTCACCCTAGAGCCAGCCACCCTCCTGGATTCTTCTTTACCAATCAATCTCGAGTGAGGTTTGTTGTACTGTGTGACATTTTTGCCTGAGCAGAACCCACCTGTAACAACCTTCATGGGAGCCAGAATGAAACAAAACAACATTTTTGCTGAGGAAGCTTTCCCCTAGCAGAACAGAGTTGTTACATCTGGGTGGAGCGGGGGCTGCCGGACACCCTAAGCAGAGCTGTAACATTTTCTCTGGGGAAACTTTCTCCTACTGGAATAGAGTTATTGCACTCCAGGGGACCTAAGCAAAGCTGTAACACTTCTCTAGAGCAGAGTGGAGCAGAGCTGTAACACTTTTGCTGGAGAAACCCTCTCCTGCCAGAGCAGATAACACTTGCATTAGGAACTCTTTCCCTGAAGCAGGGCTGTAAGCTGCTATGTTTACAGTGACTTTGTGGTCTTCCTTAGCTCCTGACTGCCAGGATACCTTTCCATCTGAGCTGCAATGCTTACAAGATACACTATGACATGGGTGTGTTTCAATAAAAAGTTATTTACAAAATAGACTCAGCAATTAGATTTGGCTGTAGTTTGTACTGTACTTTAGTTTGCCAACATCTGAGATAAATAGTCAGTATATAATATTCATTATATAATTCTTTTAGTATTTTTTAAGCAGAGTTGGAATTTTTTAAGAGACTTTAATCAATTCTTTTAGCTTTTGTGTATAGTTTTTTAAAGCCTTTGTAATGAAATATTCAAAATAATATGTATCATATATATGTTTAAACATTAAACACTTATAAATTGCCAAGTGTTGTCAAGCATGTATATAATCTCAGCACTCAGGAGGATGGAGAATTTGAAGCCAATGTGATCAGCTACATAAAGAGTTCAAAGCCAGTCTGGGTCAGGTTGTGAGACTGTCTTTAAAAAAAGTTTATATATTTCCTTCAAGTTCATTTTTTGCTATATGTGTGCTCTTTGATATCAGCTTCCAGATGATAAAAATTGTATATCAAATTACCTGACAAGCTCCTCAGATTGAACATTCAAATTTCCCAAGAGAAGATGGTTGATCCAAATGTGGTTAGTTCTTGGCAATGGTAGGATGAAATTTTTATTTCCTGCTTTTCCCAGCCAAAAATATACAGTGACTTTCACTTCATTGTGACCTTTCTATTTCTGTCAAGAAAGGGGATGTGGATTTTTTAAGGATACTAATATATATAGCATATGTGCCCCCTTTTTAGGATTTTTTTAAACACACATTTAAGTTAACATTATCTAAAGCTGACAGCTGTGACTTTTCAAATTATTTCCCTTTGAATAAATTCTATTACCTGATGCTTATTATAATTTGACATATTTTCACTTCCTTCACAATGTGGATTTTTAAACTACATCTTGCGGAAGTTGTGACAAATTACTTGAAATGTTAAAAGGGTTCTAAATCTGTATGATTTTAGGCTGTCACTGCTGCCTAACAGACCAAGACTATAACCAGACCACAAGACACATTTGGCCTTCTTGAATGAAAAGGGGTGGGAATCTTTCTGAAATCATAATCCTAACTAAGCATGAGGAGAAACCAGTAATGTCTTTGTCCCTCACAGAATCTCTCTTCAGTCCCATTAAGCCATCTAGCCCTGGGGCCAACTGTTCTCTATAGAAAACAAAATGTGGGAACAGAAAGAAAAATGCCCTATGCTGTGAGACCATTATAGCCACCACAGTCACAAGGTGCTTCTGTGGTGACGGTGACATTCAGCACCCCTAAACGCTAAATGCTGCCCACATAGAACATCCCCACTGAACTACTGCCACCTGACTCTTAAAAGCACGTTAGTTAAGACCACCGAAACCTCCCGAGAGGACCTTGTCCTCTGCTTGGACTACAGTTGCCTCTAATCAGCAACCCAGTCTTGAGCTGGGGTATCAGTTTGATGAAGAATTAAACAATGTAGCCTTCCCTCCTGCTTGGTGAGTCCCACATGCCTATTCTTCCATCTGTCTCACTGCCACCACTTCCTGACAGGAGAGCTGGCTTGCAAATGTCAACTTTGAGGACAAACTGTGAATCAAGACATCAGGGATCTGTTCTTATTAATGCCATGAACAGCTACACATCTTGGTCAAGTTGCCTAATATTGCTGAGGTGAATTAGCAATGGCTCCGCAGGTGTGTCCATGTCTGAGGCCCTGGACCCAGGGACGACTCCCTTGTACAGTACCACTTTTGAAGGTTATTAAGGAAGAAGGATCGTTTTTTATTTCCCTGTGTAGCTTTGGCTGTGCAGAACTTGCTCTGTAGACCAGGCTGGCCTCAAACTCAGAGACCCACCTGCCTCTGCCTTCCAATTGCTGGGATTAAAGTCATGTGCCACAACCGCCCAGCTTTAAGAAAAGATCTTGAAGTGAGGAAATGATCCTTATTTTCTAGGTGGGGTCTAAATGTCATCACCAATGTCCTTAAAACAGAGGGTGAGTGGACTACACAAACACAGAGGAGGAAAAATGAAGGTGTGTAGAGTAGGCACCTAGACATTGCTTTGCCAAGGAGCATTGACCCTCACAAGGGAACCGAAATCAGGTGAAAGCCTGGCATCTGCTTCATTTCATGACTTTCTCCTTCACTTGGGAGTCAGACCTCTGCATAGGTATGTTAATCACACAAGGGGTGTCTGCACAGCCTGTCTCAGCCCTCTCAAGGCACAGAAACAAGTCATAAACAGCTGAACTTCACAGGGCAGACCAGGTTCCATCCCCAGATGAGAGTAATTATCCATACTGACAAGGTTGTGGCCTGGCACAGAAGTGATGATCTTGTAGGAAGCAGATTGATCCCTCCAAACTACCGCAGCTCTAGGACTTCGCCTGGCCACTCTGCAGAGCCTGAGCTGACACAATGATCAACCAGGACTGCTTAGTTATGCATACCCCTTACCTTATGCCTCAACTCTTTCTCTACTTAAACCTGAAGCTCATGCCATTAACCCCGACAGACTTGGGGTCACTGGACTCCCTTATCTGTTCTTCCTTTTCATAACCGCCCCCATACTGAGGACTGAACCTAGGCCCTCACCCATGCGAAGCAAGGCCTCATTGCTCCTCTCTGTAATTGGCATGTTGGGATGGTGGCCAAGCCTAGCCCGTGGGCACTGCCACAGTTGAGACTTTTGCTCTACACTCCAGATAAAGATGAAGATAGAGATTGGAGTGATTCCGCCACAAGCTAAAGAATGCAATAGCCCCATGCTTGAAGAGGTGCCTCCAAAAAGAATTAGCTCTCCAGACACCCTGACTCTGGACTTCCGATCTCTACCTCTGTGGGGAAATATATTGTCATTTTAAGCCACTTCATGTTTGGTTGTAATTTGTTGACAGCAGCCAAAGAGAAGCGAATAGGTCCATTAAGTTAAGTTTCTTCATCGGTTAAGCAGAGACTATGTATGCCTTGCTGGGTTGTTATGATAACAAATCCCATAAACACAAAATGCTGACTCAGTGTCTGGCACAGCATACACACAGTAAACGCCAACAGCTATTCTGTTAGTAATGCCATCATTGTTTTTGAACCCAGAGAGAAAAGTAGAGGTAGCTTATCCCAGACTGCATTTTAAGGGTCAAACTAATAGTCAGTGGCATCAGCTTCCTCTGGAGGAGAAAATGCAATGTATAGTTTATTTCAAAATGGTGCCTTTAATTAAGAAGCCATCTTCTTGACCTATTGTGCTGATGTTCCACATCTGTCCTTGCCAATAATTAAATAAGCCACGTTACAGCTTTTCAAGTACTTAATTGCACACTGACTATAAATTATATGTTCAAAATGGGAAAATAAACATTTTCAGCTGTTTTGGTGGCCCCAAAGCTAATTTCTAGAAAATTAGTTCTAGAAAAACTACAGGGCTTTTAAGTATGCTGCAAGTGGTTTAGGCCAGCATCACCTCTCGCTTATTTAGAAGTTAGATCGTCACCAGGGCAGTTAGAGAAGCAGGAGATTCATGTGATAAGATATGTTTGCTCCTTGAATCCAGAGGTGTACTGTGTTGGAGGAATAATCAAAATACAAAAATAGAGAAGGCAGAATCCCTTCTTTGGACAGACACACAGGCCTGTGAAGGCGGTATAAGCAAATAGGCTTAAATTTAGATGATAATGGCAGATCTGAAACTTAGCAAGGATCTACCATCATGTTCCAGAAACTGTATGGCACTTTCTTATTTTGTTTAATCTTCATAGTGGGATTTTAGCAAAGTTAACTCACCCAAGATAAAACAATATAAGAACAAGAGCATAAAAAGTTGAAAAGCCAGATATGGTGGTACACAGCTGTAACCCTAGAGAGGCTGAGGGAGACAGATCACTACATCTGAGGACAACTTAGGCTACATGGTGAGTTTGAGATCAGAATGTGCTATATAGAACTTTGATAAATGTTTAGGATTGGCTTATTTTTATTTTGTGGGTATCTTGCCAGCAGGTATGGCTGTCACTATGTGCATGCAGTACCCATAGAGGCCAGAAGAGAGCATCAGAACCCCTGGATCTGAAGTTAGAGAAGCTTGTGAGCTGTCAGGTGGGTGTAAGAATTGAACCCAGGACCTCTGAAAGAGCAGTCAGTGTTCTAAACTGCAGGGACCATCTCTCCAGCACTTTGATGATTTTTTTTTAAAGATTCCTTAAGTATGTTACCACAGGACAAAAGCCATAAACCATTGAAGAAAAAACTTTTCATTTACCCTCACCCATCCAAACCTGCTGCCGTCTTACAAAGCTCAGTAAATGACATCGCCCTCAGATGAGTAACTCAAACCAGAAACCCGGAAACAAACATTGATGGCCCCCACTTCCTGCCTCGCAGATCTGACTGAGCACCAGTGTTTTCCAATTCTGCCTCCAAACCCATTATATTCTTTCCTCTGAGGTTTCGGGGGCCACCCAAGGCGGCTCTGTTTCCCCTTCTCAACTCCAGCTAACAGTCCTCTCATTGATCTCCCTTCTATTCCTCACTCATCCCCATCCATCTCGCAGTCGCCAGAGGAAAGAAAGTCTTGAAAGGTAAACCTGATCAACACTGTTGAGTGCCGTCCTATTAAAATAAAGATAAATCCAGGATGCAGGAATATTGCTGCACATTCAAGACCAGCCTGAGCCACAGAAGCAATATAAAATTAGGATAGAAACCCAGACTCTTTACCACTATTGCACAGGATCCAGCTTTTTGCCCCTTTTCAGCTTCACTCTCTCTCTTCCATTGACTTCCCATCTCCCTCCAGCAACCTGTTATTCTTTAAAATTTTCAGAAGTATCAAATTCCTCCCATTTCAAGGAGTCCGTATACGTTCTTCCCTTAGCAAGCCACAGCAGCCTACAAGTCTACACTTCTCCCCGTGGCAAACACAGTTGGAAATTCTAAAATGACCGTTTACTGGTTTTATGGCCACACTTTGCTGCTGAAGACATTACTACGTCAAGTCCTTCTCCCACCAGGAGTAGAGATGGTTTGAAGACCGCCCCGGCTTCCCACATAGCCAACTGGCTTTCTCAGAAGGGCAGCTCCAAGAGTGTACAGAAGTTAATTGATTAAGCAATGCATACTCAGCAACCACAAAGTTGGCAATGCGTTTCAATCACCAAGAGGAAGAAATGCAGAGAGGGCCTTCGTGGGCACTGTTCAAATAGACTGAGAACAAAGTCCATCCTCTGGGGAAGACTCACATGTGCTGGCAGAGCTCCGTCACCAATGGGGCAAGCACCGCTGTTTCACAACCAGATAACCTTCTTTCCTGTCATGCTTTCGATAGAAGCCAAGAAGCTGAATGGTCTAACCCCATCTCTCCTGCAGCTAGGAGTAGCTAAATGGGCGGTCTGGGCTGGATGAGCAAACTTGGAAGGTGTTTGCGGACACAGCAGGTGATTGAACAAGCTCTTTCGGGCTGCACTGTGGATGTCATGTCTGGATCAGCAGCAGTCATCTTGCAGCTATGAGCAACAAGCCAATAAGGAGGATGGGTGGATATCGGTCTTCTGGACTGAGAGATAACGCCTTAACCTGGACTGCTTACTCCCAGATCTTTCTATCACATAAGAAAACCAAACCTTCTCTAAGCAAGCCACTACTCTTACAGCAGAAATATTTCTACAATGACACTCTATCTGCAGCAGGGATGCGAAAATACTGTTCAAAGCCAGAAGCAGTGCCCTGGCATCACAGAACTGCTGGAGATGTGAGATGTGAGTTCTTTTCATCCCCACCTGCAGCCCACAACTGACCGCTTCTAGTCTTTGCCTTCCCACCTCTCCTGTCTCTTCCAGTTTTCCTTATTTCATTTCTTGGATACTTCTTGAACCTTCTCACTTCCCCATATTTGGCTTGTCCAGGCTATTAGAACTGAAAAGAGACATAAGTGTATGAAACACCGTTGGTGAAAATGGAGAGCTAGAAAGAAAAGTGTGGGGCCAGAGACATGTCTCAGTCTGTGAAGGCGCGTGGCACCAAGTTTGATGACTTGAACTAGATCCCTAAAGTCCCCATAGTAGGAGAGACAAGTTGTTCTCTGACCTCCATGTGTACCATGGCACACACATGCTCAGAGAAAGAGAGAGAGAGAGAGAGAGAGAGAGAGAGAGAGAGAGAGAGAGAGAGAGAGAGAGACAGAGAGAGACAGAGAGAGACAGAGAGAGACAGAGAGAGAGAGAGAACAAATGTAATTTAAAGAACATTGTGGACATTATCATATTTTTTTTCTGGTTTTTCAAGACAGGGTTTCTCTGTGTAACCCTGGTTGTCCTGGAACTCGATCTGTAGCCCAGGCTGGCCTCGCACTCACAGAGATCCATCTGCCTCTGCCTCCTGAATGCTGGGATTAAAGGTGTGTGCCGCCACTACCCAGAGACATTATCATATTTCTAAGATGCATCTCAAAAATTTAAAAATACAGAACCAAACACTTGATTTTCTCCCCCAGACTGCTCCTAGTGTTCATTTTAATTAATGACATTTCTGGTTTCCTAATTGTTTATGTCTTTCAAAAACTTGGAGTTATTCTTGACTCCTTTCTTCCTCCCACAATGCCACATTTGATCCATTAGCAAATGCTGCTTGCTCCAACCTCTTAATATATTCCAAACCCAATTATTTCTCGCCTCTTCTAGCTTGGCCTCAGCCAGAGTTACGTATGCCTAAGTCACTGCAATCGTCTCCTGCTTGCTTCACCTTTGCCCTCCGGTGGCCTGGTTTTCAAGGAGTTGCTGGAATAATCCTTTTGAAAATGGGAAACTTCAGCTGGGCAGTGGTGGCACACGCCTTTAATCCCAGCACTCGGGAGGCAGAACCAGGCGGATCTCTGTGAGTTCAAAGTCAGCCTGGTCTATAGAGCGAGATCCAGGACGGGCACCAAAACTACACAGAGAAACCCTGCCTGGGGGAGGGGGGGGGAACCAAAGAAAATGGGAAACTTGCCACATTACTCTTTTTCTGAAATCTTCCAATGCTGTTTGCTTTGGTTTCATTTTGAGACTGGGTCTTGGTATATGACCCAGGTTGGCCTGGAACTCTATTAGCCCAGGCTAGCTTCTAACCCACAGTCTTCCTGCCTCGGTGTCTTGAGTGCTGGGTTTGCAGGGGTAAGCCACAGATGTCTTTTTGGCAGGTGGAGGGGTGGAAGGGTTTGATTTCTAAGATTTTATTTTTGTGTGTGTGTGTGAGAGAGTGTTTTGTCTGTCTGTCTATATGTGCACCACATGCATGGCTGGTGCCCAAGGAGGTCAGAAGAGGGCATTGGATCCCCTGGAATTGGAGTTACAGACAATTGTGAGCTGCTGGGAACCTAGCCCTTGTCCTCTGCAAGAGCAGAGAGTGCTCAACCACAGAGCCGTCTCTCCAGCCCCACCAGTGGTTTTTAGTGTGATTAAATGCAAACTCCTTAACAATTTAGAAAGCTGTCACATGATCTGGCCTCATTCACATTGGCGTCTACCACTCATCTCTCATCTACCCTTCATCATTGCTGGCCTTTGTCACAAGTCAAGCATGTCAAACACATCTACATCAGGGTCTGTATTAGTCAGCGTTCTCTAGAGTCACAGAAATTATTGAATGAATCCAGATAGATAGATAGATAGATAGATAGATAGATACTGTAAATGAGAAGAAAGGGATCACTTAATAAAATGGTCCATTCTCATAAAAAGACAAGTCCTAGAAATAACATAAGCTTTGCAGTCATCCTGTCCTTCCTCTCGGACTATAGATGTTTTCTTTTCTCCCTTTTTTTTTTCAAGACAAGGTTTTTCTGTGTAACAGCACTGCATGGCCTGGAACTCACTCTGTAGACCTGCCTGTCCTGGAACTCACAGAAATCCACCTGCCTTTGCCTCTCAAGTACTGGGATTAAAGGCATGCACTACCACTGCCCCATCACATTTCTTATAAAATGGATGTTTTCTTTCCTCCTATCTAAATCCTGTTCTATCCCTTGAGCCCAAGTTAGGTCCAGTTTCCACCCCCTCCCCAAAAGAAACCTTTTATAAGGTATGACATCACAAACAAAAATCAATCAATGAAGGGCCAGATCCTTCTTAGCAAAGCTCTGGGGAGTCCACCAATGTTGAGCCACTGTTATTTGTAAAGTCTTCCCTAACAAAGAAGGTCAACACGAGAACACATTTGGTCAGATGTAGGCAGAAGTTTCTCTCCCACCCGCCTGTTCCCACATACCCATCAGCTGCTCCCAAATAATTTACTCGGAGGCTTAATACCCCCTTTTCTGTCTAATCAAAAAGGAAGGTTTTAACTTTAACATAGTAAAATTACATATAACAAAACAGTTACCAAGTAAGAATTACAGCAACACTATCTAATCCATTTGCATTTGGCAAAATTAGAGAAAATAATTATCTATCTTACCTTGGTGAGTCTAAAGTTTTGTATCTAATTTACTTTCTATTATAACCAAGGAAAACTATAATTATAACTATCTAGTCTTCAACTCCATCAAAGACCTCAGAAGGGTGAAATGTTACCTAAGACAGGGACCTCAAACTGCCTGGACAGTCACCCAAAGTTCCTCTGCAACATTGGGGCATCCATCTTTGGCCGACGGGCCTAGCATGTCTGACAGACTTATCTGTGAAGTGGGATTTTTGAAGGACTATTCCACCCTGTCTTGGCAAAGTTCTGCAGCTGCTTTCTTTTGTGTCCTGCCTGTCCAATTTGTACAGCATACTGTCAGCAGTCGAGGCAAAGGGCACCTTCCTTACCCACATGGCTAGCTTTTGCCATAAAGAAAACAAATTCCACATGCAGTTTCTTCAATGCCCATCATCCTCTTTGAAGTAATTGGTGCTACCAGAAGTAGATATGTCTCACTGTCAAGAAAAGTCTAAGTTCTTAAAACATTTTAAATGTCATATTCTGTAGGTCTTTGAAGTGTTTGAAGATTGCCTATCTATCTGAACTATATCTCTGTATGACTGTGAAAACATACTTAACATGACTATAAGTTTGTTATTACAGATGACTATTAATCTGTATTTCTTAATTATGTATTTCATTTTTAGATGAGCTGCATAAACATAATACCCTAAACAAGAGTAGAAATATACATACAGTATAACAAAATTAACTTTAAATTTGTATCAATAAACTAAAACTCCCACCTACACGTTCCAAAATATCCAACAGCTGCTTCCCAAATAATTGATTCAGAGACTTAATATTACTTATCAATGCTCAGCTGGTAACTCAGGCTTATTATTAACTAGCTCTTGCACTTAAATTAACTCATAATTCTTATCTATGTTTAGCCACGTGGCTTGGTACCTTTTCTCAATAGGACATTCTCATCTTGCTTCCTCTGCATCTGGCTGGCAACTCCCTGACTCTGCCCTTCCCCTTCCCAGCCTTCTCAGTTTGGCTTTCCTGCCTAACTTTCTGCCGAGCTACTGGCCTGTCAGCTTTTTATTAACCAATGAGAGCAATACATATTCACATCATACAGAAGGACAGCCCACACCAGTCAGACATCAATCACCCTCACCCAGTCTATCCTTTCCCCTACACCCAGCACCCTTACCATCCCTTTGCCAAATCAAAACTGTGTGACTTAAATCAGAATACAGTTTGCCAATCAGAAGAGAGCAATTTTTATGTGCCAAAACTGAATTGCATACACTTTTCTCTCTCTGCAGCTCCTAACAGTTGGCTCCCTGTCTCAGGGGCAAAACTTGGGAGCCAAGACAGTCCTTCCTCATTCAGTGCTGGTGAACTATGAGAAGTCAGCATGCAGCCTGCAATATGCCTAAGGAGAGTGAAAGGAACTTGGGCTCCCTAGTTCACAACCTAAGGGAAGGGCATGCTTCTCTTGCCCATGGACAGTGACTGTTTTCCCCCTTTTTTGTGGTCATTAGCTGATTTTCTTGGCAGAGAAGATGAACATAACCTTTCCTAAGATGGGCTTGTAGCCTTGGAGAAGCAGTAACCAACACAAAAAGCCAAGCTGCTGATTGCTTCTCAGTTTGCACCCATACATACCGAGACACCTCACTGAAACAAATTCACACCCCCTTCTGTTTCTGCCCAATAGCAAGTAATCCTATTTTTACTTTTCTCCCTTGTCTATTTTCTTTTCCTTCTGCTTAATTAAAAGAATTTTTTGTCACCCACAACCACTGCCTTTCACATTTTCATTTTTCTGCTCTCTATCTAAATAAGAGACTTTTAAAAACTAATCTAGACAGGTGGTGGTAGTATACACCTTTAATCCCAGCACTCAGGAGGCAGAGACATGTGGATCTCTGTGAGTTCTAGGCCAGCCTGGGCTACACAGAAAATCCCTGTTTCAAAAAACAAACAAAAAACCTAATCTAAATTGTGGATAGTCTAAAATTGAAATTTAACTTAAATGTATAAAAAATAATATAAGTAAAATGTGATTCATTGGATAATTTCTTTCTTTCTTTCTTTTTTTTTTTTTTTTTTTGATCTCACTCTGTAGACCAGGCTGGCCTCAGACTCACAGAGATCCACCTGGCTCTGCCTCCCAAGTGCTGGGATTAAAGGTGTGCTCCACCACTGCCTGTCGTAATTTATTTCTTACAAATCTAAATACAGATGTGTTTCATGTTCATTGTAAACTGATTTTTAAGGAGAAATTTAATTTTTTCCCTTAGGGAAGCTACTTTAGGAAGCTATCGCATTCTGTCAATATCATGTTTTAGTAAGATAATGAAAATGAACTACTGTAAACTCTTGTACCAGAACCAATGACAAGAGTTCTAGGCAATCCAGAGTCCCGGCTTCAGTTTCAATCAATCCCAGTGTCAACTATCATCATATGTTCCACTTAATGAGTAACTAGCTGAAGAGAAAGAGCTGAGTTTGATTGCAGCATGATACGGACTGACCAGACCACTAGTTTTTCTGCTTTTAACACAGTTAAAGAGTAACAGACATGATTTTCAAGGCCGGGGAAAAGCACCACATCCTGGGAGAATTACAAAAAAGAAGTGTCAGTTCCAGGTTACCTTACTTTCATGATCTGGGTTTGCAGAGGACCCAGTGAAATGCTAAGTTACTAACACTTGCACAAAAGGCTGGAGCATTTAAGCCTTGGACGTCTAGTGTGAAGACTGAGTCAATCAGTGTCAGGCACACCCAAGACATTTTTTTTAACCTTTCCCTAATGTGCATGAAATATTTCATTTGCTGCCTAAAATCTACTGAGTCTTTCACATTCATTGATGGCATGTTGGATCTACATTTGTTCTTGCAGTTACACACATCAGCAGGGATGCTTGTGAATATCCCTCCCACACCTCAACTGCGTTGGGTTGAATATGTTTTTACTGATATATGGTCTTGTGAAATATATTGTTTTATGGACTGTATCAGAATCTCATTGAACTTCATATTCTATTTTGTTTTGTTTTTAGAGACAGGGTATCACGTGGCCCGGGCTAGCCTCAAACTCAGTATATAATGAAGACAATTTTGAACTCCTGATCCTCCTGGCTCCATCTCCCAAAGCCAGCTATAAATAGTCTTTCACAGCTCCTTATCAAGGCAAAGTCACAAGTGAGATTTTGTAAGTCAAGTATTCCCAAACTTGTTTGAAACATCTTTATCTAAAGAGATTAGATATAAACGCCAAGCAAATAATGATGAAAGAGGGCAGGAGCTTGCTTCTGTGAGCCCTTTAGGGGTGGAGGGTCGGGTGCTCCAGGTCCACCCACAGGGTTGGGTTACTCATATTCCTCATCTCAGGTCCCATCATCATCATTCGTCTGTGCAAAGCCTCACCCATATTTTATTTATTCACTCATGTTTTATTTATTCACCCTTTCTTCCTCCTTCCTCCCCCTTTCATCCTCCTACAGGCAACTGTGCCACTGAGTATAAGGAATACTTGCTTGGATGCGTTCTTGCAAAATATATTATTTTTGCATGAAGATTTTTCTCAGCCCACACTATGCTTGTATGCTCATTTATAGCCCATGTATAAATCTACTTAGCTGCTTCTAGTTCTTGTCCTGTTCCCATGGTAACCAATCTCCACATTTTACCTAGCCACTTTCCAAAAGAAGGACACTCGAGACACCATCCAAACACTGACCACCATAAATAATGCTAAAATGGATATTCTTGTGTGAACTTCCACATGAACAACCAGCTATAAGGAAAGGTGTAAGCACATATCCCTTGATCTGAGTCAGCTGATTCTGCCTGCCATGAACAGACCTAGAGATTCTAGATATGAAATCAGAAGAGTTAGAGAAAGGAGCTAAAAGATCACAATCTATACGTTTTGATTTTCTTCAGGATCTAAATTAATGCAACAGGAATTAGACGTAACTAGTCAACAGGAACATTTGTCACCTTGAGCCACTTATAAAAAGCAATTGTTTTGGTTTTTTGTTTGTTTGTTTGTTTTTGTTTTTGTTTTGTTTTGTTTTTTTAAGCAAGTTCTCTCCACATAGCTCTGGCTGTCCTGGAACTCACTGTGTAAACCAGACTGGCTTTGAACTCACAGAGATCTCTCTCTCTATGCCTCCCAGGTGCTGAGATTAAAGGTATGGGCCACCACACCTGGCTAGAACGATAATTTTTAAAAATATGTACTAGGGTTTGGGGAGAGGTTTGTAACCTTGTTGGAGCCCATCTGGGTTTCCTGGTGGCTTTACCCAACAGGTCTGCATATGAGGATGATTGGACCATGGGCATGAGTACCAGGTGTTTGGAAGGGTCTACACTTGGTTGTATTGAGCAAGGGGGAGGTCCTTTGAACCTCCCCTTGGCATTGTGATAAAAAGTCCTTTGGAATAAAGTTCAGGGCTGGTGGGTTGAGACCCAGGCCCTCCCGAGGCTGTCCTGTGTTTTCTGTCTTTCCTCTAGTCATCTAAGTATCTCTTTCTATCTAAATAGTTCTCATTTCTCCCTGCTCAAGAGTACCCTGGTAGTAAAAGTGGCATGTAGATGTAACCAACCGTTTTATTAAATAAGAAACACAGAGCCAATTCAGAGAAGAAAGCCAAGAGGTCAGAGCTAAGAGCCTCACCCTTCCTGCTTCAGCGATCCTCTTCAGTCAAGAGAGCTCTCCGAAAGGGACCTACTTCCTGTGTGTATGTCTTTATATAGTCTAGCTGTTCTGCCTTCTCATTGGTTGTAAACCCAAACATGTGACTGCCTCGTCACTGCCTGTATGTACCGCCCTCCAGGTCCTTAAAGGCGTGAGCCACCGCCGCCACGCACTTGCTATGGCTCTAATAGCTCTGACCCCCAGGCAACTTTATTTATTAACATACAATTAAAATCACATTTCAGTACAAGTAAAATACCACCACAGTGGCAGCTGATCTGTCACATAACCTGAAAGGTTTCCCTTTCTGCTTAAAACTAGAGACAGGGGAGGCCGCTCAGCAGTGAAGAGAACATACTGCCCTTGTGAAGATCCACACCGAGTGGTTCAGTCCCTGGGACTCACATGGTCAAAAGAGAACTGACTTCCAAATCTATCCTCCGGCCTCCACATGCACCCCATGGCACATGCTCCCCATCCCAGGAAATAAAAAAATTAATCAATTTTTTAAAGGTGGAGAGTGATTGAGGAAGACAACCAATGTCAATCTCTGGTTTCCACATGCACACATATACACAAACAGGTGATACATACAGACATACACACACACATATACACAAACAAGTATACACATACAGACACACACACACACACATATACAAACAGGTATACACATATGGACATACATATTCAAACAGGTATACACATACAGACACACACACATATACACAAACAGGTATACACATACAGACACACACACACACACACATATATACAAACAAGTAGACACATACAGACACACACACACACATACACAAACAGGTATACACATACAGACACACACACATATATATAAACAAGTAGATACATACAGACACACACACACACATACACAAACAAGTAGACACATACAGACACACACACATATATACAAACAGGTATACACATACAGACACACACATACACAAACAGGTATACACATACAGACACACACATACACAAACAAGTATGCACATACAGACACACACACACACACACAGGGAGGGGAGTTGCATTTATTCTTTAAGGTGAATATTCTAGTTACAACTAAAGGATATGTGTGTGTATCTTAAGTCATATTAAGTTCCAAGAACAATGAGACTACTGTATAAACAGGACACAATCTAAGAACCAATGCATCAACAATCATACAAATGCAGCATTAAAAAGAAATACATTTTGTGAACCTAAATATATGTTATGTACTCACAGGAATGGTAAAAAAAAAAAAATGTAAGTTTTGGAGAGGATGCAGAACCACTGAAGTCATACACTGCTGACAAGGAAGATAAGCTGGTACAACCACTTTGAAAAACTGTCAAGCCCTAATGACATCAATCATGTGAACTCTATGGCCCAGAAAGAAATGAAAATATGCATCCAAACAAAGACTTGCACACAAAATAATTAAAGCAATCTCATACATAATAGAAAAAAAGTTGAAAACAACTACATTTCCATCAAGAGAACATAAATAAATAATAAATAAAATAAAGCCCACCCTGTAATTATGTATGATGGAATGCCACTCAGCAATTTTTTTAAAAAGCATAAAATGCAGATGCTCAAAATAACATTAATGAACCTCACAGACAAAATCAGCAAGAGCCAAAAGCACATGCTGTGTACTAATATGAGTAGTTAGACTAGCCTGTGATTACCTTCTACAAAGGTTAACTGAGAAGGAGGTGTGCTCTTTCCTCCCCCTGGGTTCTGGGGATCAAACTCAGATCAACAGACATGGCTGCAATCTGGACCTCTCCTATTTTTATTCTTGTGTAGATGTGCCTTAATTAGGGTTTCTGTTGCTGTGATGAGACACCATGACCATGGCAACTCTTATCAAGGAAAACATTTAACTGGGTGGCTCACAGTTCAGAGGTTCAGTCCATTATCATCATAGTGGGACATGGCAGTGTGCAAGCAGATGTGGTGCTGGAGAGGTAGCTGAGCCTTCTACATCTTGGACAGGCAACAAGAAGCGATCTGTCTCACGGGGCATGGCTTGAGCATATATGAGACCTCAAAGCCCACTACCACAGTGATATGCTTCCTCCAACAATGACACACTTCCTAATAGTGCCACTCCCTTCGGGGGCCGTTTTCCTTCAAACTACCACAACACGTATGTGCCTGCTTGTCTGTATGTACACCAGATGCATATAGCAACCATGAAGGCCACGTGAAGGATGTCAGATCCCCTGGAACTAAATACAGGTAGTTGTAAACCACCCAGTGTCAGTGTGGAAGCATTAGTCCAGTCCTCTGCAAGAACAGCAGTCCCCTTGACCACTGAGCCTTCTCTCCAGGCCCCAAGATTCATGTATGCTACTGTATGTAAATTGTGTATGCGTGTGTTGTGTATGTGTGTTGCTAGGGGTTGAATCAAAGCCTTGTACAAACCAGACAAGTGCTGTATCACTGAGCCACATCCCCAGCACCATTTTAAGGTATATAGAATGCGCATCAATAAATATAGAAGAAAAGCCTAAGCATTCCAACCATATATAGCTACACATGCACATCTATATGCATTTCCATTCTTAGGAATGCTTTTTAAAGGATTGTTGTGAACTTTGAAAATCATTCTCGATTTTCCATTTAAAAGTAAAAGTCGTGCTTGGGCTTTCCAAGTATCACCTGGGTTGTCTAATCTGTTTGGGGGTGGGGGAAACAATTGAATTGCTTTCAGACAGTTATTACCAAAACCCCTATATTTGGAGTCTCATTCACAGTGTTTTCTTGCTGTCTTCAAAAATTGATGCCATTTATTTTCTACTATGTTTTGATTTGGTTTTTTGTTTTGTTTTGTTTTTTGAGAGGATGGAGTATTCCTATGTAGCTGAGGCTGACCTCAAATCTCCCTGAATTAAGCTCTCTAGTATTGAAATTACAAGCACATGTCACCATACTCATTCATTCTCTCTCTCTCCCTCTCTCCCTCTCTCCCTCCCTCCCTCTTCCTCTTCTCTCTCTCTCTCTCTCTCTCTCTCTCTCTCTCTCTCTCTCTCTCTCTCTCTCTCTCTCTCTCTTCCTCTCTCATACCTGTTTGTTTCTAAAAGTAAAGGAAATGAGTGTGATGCTACCTAAGAAATCTCTACATTAAACAAATTACATCTAGGTGAGCAGATCCGCACAGATTGGTCCTCTAAGCTGTGCTGTGGTACAGCCTTTCCCTTGTGGGCAGCAGCCTCAGCACTCAGAATTAGTCCGCCTGAGCTGGCCTTGCTCACAGGCCCAGCTGATGGGAATGAGGGCTACCTGGAGAGCAGCAGCTCCAGGGTGGAAGGGCACTGGGCTGACACACAGTGAGAACTAACACCTGTGTTGGACTGTTTCTCCATGACTCTGGAATACTGGGCCTAACTGGAGCCTGGGCTTTAAGGGCATGCAGGTACTGCTCTGGCTGGGCCTACCTTGAGGCATCCCTTGGGAAACTCTTATTCTAGTTAGTTTCTTGTCAGCTTGACACAGGCTAGAGTTACCTGGGAAGGTAAACCTAAACTGAGAAAATGCTTCAATTAAATTGCCTGCAGGCAAGTCTGTAATACATTTTCTTCATTAACGATTGATGTGAGAGGGCCCAGCCTACTGGGGTGATGTCACCCCTGGGCAAGTGGTCTTGGTTGTGGGCTGAGCAAGCTAGGAACAAGCCAGCAAGTAGCAACATTCCTCGTGGCTCTGCTTGAGTTCCTGCCTCCAAATTCCTGCTTGAGTTCCCCTTTGCCTTGGCTTCTATGTTGGCTGGTCTTATGTCAGCTTGACATACAAACTTGAGTTATCTAACAGGGGAGAACCTCTATGAGAAAATGCATCCATGAGATCCAACTGTAGGCATTTTCTTAATTAGTGATTGATGGGAGAGGGCCCAACTCATTGTGGGTGGTTCCATCCTTGGGCTGCTGGTCCTGGGTTCTATAAGAAAGCAGACTGAACAAGTCATGAGGAGCAAGCCAGTAAGCAGCACCCCTCCGTGGCCACTGTGTCACCTCCTGCCTCCAAGTTCCTGCCCTGTTTGAGTTCCTGTCCTGACTTTCTTCAATTATGAAAGCAATATGAAAGTGTAAGCCAAATAAACCCTTTCCTCCCCAGCTTACTTTTTTGGTCATGATGCTCTGTTGCAGCAATAGAAACCCTAACTAAAACAACTTCCCTCAGTGATAGACTGTGGTTGGGACATTTAAGTCAAATAAATGGTTTCTTCCCCAAGTTGCTTTTGGTAATAGTGTTATATCACAGCAATAGAAACCTAAGTAGGACAGCCTCCATCCACCAAGAGCTCAGGGGCCAGCAACTTAGCCTGGAACTCTGAGCCTTCCATTAAAATGGCCATAGGAATGGCTTGCAGATGATATGTGGCCTGGCAAAGGTGGTCAACAGCAGTCAGGTGGGGTACAAAGCATGGAGAAGTGCTGTAGCATGAATCCTAATTGGTCTTATTAATAAAAACCCAGAGTCAGATATCAGGGTGAAAGCTGAAAGACCAGAGAAGCAGAGTAGCCAGCCACTAGTTCTTACCTGTACGAAGTCCTCAACCAAAAGGGCTCTCAGCTCCTGTCTCCTCCCGTCTTATATTCCTCTCTCTGCCCAGCCATATCACTTCCTGTCTCCACCTTCCTAGTGCTGGGATCAAAGGTGTCACCAATGCCTGGCCCTGTTTCTCTTTTAGATTGTGTCAATCTTGTGTAGCCCAAGGTGACCTTGAACTCACAGAGATCCGTCAGCTTCTGCCTCCCGAGTGTTGGGATTAACACCACTGCCTGGCCTCTATGACTAACTAGTGGCTTAGTTCCACACTCTGATCTTCAGGTGAGTTTTATTTGTTAGATCACAAACAAAATATCACCACAAAGCACTCAAGAAGCAGAAGCCAGACATCCAATTCTTGTCATCAACATCATTTATAGTGGTTGAGATTGAACCCAGGGCATTGCACATGCTAGGCAGATGTTCCTAAGAACACGTCATCACAGACCCAGCGACCTCAGCGCCACCGCCTTCCCTGCTGTGATGGACTGTTGTTATTCCCTGGACCAGGCCCCAAACTAACTCTCCCTCCCTCAAATGGCCTCTGTCTAATATTCTGCCATCATCAGAAATAAGAAAAGTAACTAATACTCCATCCTACAAAGCCTGCCTCTTCCTGCCACTTCAGAGAGCAGTCAATGCAGACCCAAAGCAATGAGTCTGAGTTTGCTCTTCTCTGATCTGACGGCGCTCTACTCCCTGAACCAGGGTAGGAAGACCTCCCCCTCCCCCACCTGCCCTCCACTCTCTCCGCTGTCAGAGCTGGACATAAACAGTATCTGAATGTGGATTTGGTTTTGCTGTTTTAGGTTGGGGGTTTGTTTGTTGGCTGTTTTGTTTTGTTTACTACTTTTGGGTTTGGGGTTTATTATGTAGTCAGTCCTTAAGACTGAGCCAAGGGCCTTGCACCTGCCAGGCAGCCACTTTTCTACCGAGCCACATCTCCAAACCCTTCCTTTTATTGGTTTGTTTTGTGGAGACAAGGCATGTAGCATTGTCTAGCCTAGTACTGACTATGTAGGCCAGGCTGGCCATGAACTCACAGAGATCCTCCTTCCTCTGCTTCTCAAGTGCTGGGTAAAGGTACATGCCACCATACCCGGCCCAGCCAGTCTCTTCAAATGCCTTAAATCAACATTGCAGTTCGCGGTTGGGCTGAGGGCCCCGATTGATTTTATTTGATGATCCTCAAACACTGGCAGAACCATTATTTCCACTAGGTGGCTGTCTTCACCAAGAAGTGTCAGAGCTGTGCTGGTTTCTGGTAATTTGAAAACTTCAACCTTACATTTTACAGAGGTAGGCACATGTTCAGTTATTTCATAGATGTTCTCATACAAAGTATCAATCTGTAATTTTCTTTTTATGCCTTCACATTAGGAGGAAAGGGCAATGTGTTAAAAAAAAAATGGCTCTCAAAAGTACTAGGAGAGATGAGTGGGTGGGGCATCTCTGGGAAGAGCTAGAAATCTAGCGCAATGGAAACTGCCAGGTATCTTTGAGGGTGACCCTAGCTAAGACTCTGAGCAATGGGAGATAAGGAACCTGAGCCTGCCATCTCCTGTAACCAGACAAGATTTCCAGTGGAGGGATTGGGACACCAACCCAACCACAAAACCTTCAGCCTACAATTTGTCCTGCCTACAAGATGTGCTGGGGTAAAGGTGGCACAGAAATTGTGGGAGTGGCCAACCAATGACTGGTCCAGCTTAAGACCCATACCATGAGAGGGAGCCCACCCCTGACACTTCATGGAGAGGCAAGACCCAGAGGTGGGACAGCCCAGAGACCTGGGATAAAACCAAACATGACTGGCAAAAAAGCAAACAAAAAAGTCAATGAAATGATTCCTAATGATATTCTGCTATACTCATAGATTGGTGCCTAGCCCAGTTATCATCAGAGAGGCTTCACCTAGCAACTGATGGAAATCCACATGTAGCATGAATCTTAAAGTTCTTATTAATAAAATCAAACCTGAGCCAGGTATTGGGGTGAATGCCTGAAGATCAGAGAAGCAAAACAAGCCACAGATAACCTCACCTGGCCAACTTCTCAGCTGATCTTGTTTCCTCAGACTGGAAGCCTCTGTGTCCTCATATCCGAATGGCTCTCAGCTGAACTGTGCTGCTAGAAGCCTGAAAGCTTAACCAGCAAATGCTTAACCAGCAAATGCTTCTTGCTCCTGGTCCTCACGCCTTATATATCTTTCTGCCTTCTACCATCACTCCCTGGGATTAAAGGCTCGCTTTCTGGGATTAAAGGCGTGAGTCACCATGCTTGGCTGTATCCTTGAACACATGGATTTCTGCCTAGCTCTGCCTCCCAAGTGCTGGGATTAAAGGCGTGTGCTACCACTGCCTATCCTCTGTTTAATATTGTGGCTGTTCTGTCTCTGACCCCAGATAAGTTTATTAGGGTGCACAATATTTCAGGAAATACAATACCACCACATCCACAGCTTGAGGAACCCTGTGGAAGAGGGAGAGGAAGGATTATAGGAGCCAGGGCATTAAGAACATCACAAGGAAACCCACAGAATCAACTAATCTGGGCACATAGGAGCTCAAAGGGACCGAGCCAATAACCAGGAGCCCTGCATGGGACTGATGCAGGCCCTTTGCATATATGTGACAGTTGTATAGCTTGGTCTTCTTGTGGGACTCCTAACAACGGGAGCAGGGACTGTCTCTGACTCTGTGGTCTGCTTTTGGTACCCTTTTCTCCTACCAGGTTGCCTTGTCCAACCTTAATAGGAGAGGAGGTGCCTAGTCTCACTGCAACTTAATATACCATGGCTGGTTGATATCCATAGGAGACCTGCCCATTTCTGAAGAGAAATAGAGGAGGAGGCATGGATGGGGAAGGGGAACTAGAGGAAAGGAGCTAGGGGAGACTATTGTCAGGGTATAAAAACAAAAACAAAAAGAAATGTGCTCTCAAAATAGAAAAGAGAATTTTCATATGAGGTTGAAATTACTTTTAAAGGTATTATTTTATTATTTATGTGTATACACATGTGCCTACATGAGTTTACATGCTTCATGTACATGTGGTTGCCTTTGGAGGTCAGAAGAGCATGTCAGACCCCTGGAGCTGTACTTACAGGCAGTTACATGTAACCATAAGTTTCTCCAGTCCCGCCTGCTCCCTGTGGTTCCACACCAGCTTATAAAATAATCACTCAGAGGCTTAATATTAATTGCAAATTATATGGCCTATGGGTCAAGCTTCTTGCTAGCTGGCTCTTATAACTTAACTCAACCCATTCCTATTAATCTATATGTTGCCATGTGGCCATGGGGGTACTGGTCTGCTGGCATCTTGTTGTTCCTTCGGTGGCAGGCTGGGGTCTCCTCATCTCCACCCTTCTTCCTCCTGTCCTCAGTTTCAATGTACCGCCTAACCTTATCCTGCCCTGCCATAGGCCAATGCAGCTCTATTTACTAAGCAATCAGAGCAACACCTATTCACAGTGTACAGAAAGACATCCCTCAGCAGTGATAAGCCGCCTGACACAGGTGCTGAGAACTGAACCTGGGTCCTCAGCAAGAATATGAAGTGCTCACTCCAGTCCCTGGAATCATTCTCTTTCTTTCCTTTTTTTCTGTTTTAGATTTATTTATTTTATGTGCATGAGTGTTTTTCCTGCATGTATGTATATGTGTCCATGTGCGTGTCTGGTGTGCACAAAGTTCAGAAGAAGATATGAATCACCTCGTAAACCATCATGTGGTGCTGGGAACCAAACCTAGGTCAACAAGTGCTCTTAACCACCAAACCATCTCTCCAGTCCCCTGAAATTTTTCTTAAGGAAATGTGAAATGGGAGCTGAAAGGGCTGGAGAAATAGCTCAGCAGTTAAAGAGTGCTTGCTGATCTTGCATCAATGTCAGGAGGCTCCCCAACTGACTATAACTCCAGCTTCAGGGGATCTGACATCTGTAGGCACCCACATGCAATATTAAATAAAATTGAAAATAAGTCTTAAAAGAAAATTAAAAAGAAAGAAATGTGAAGCATCCAGCTATCCCGCTCTTGGAGAGACTCCTAAAGGACTCTAAGTCGATATACCACAAGATACATGCACATTCATGTTTACAGTTGCACTATTCACAGTATCTAAAATGTGGGCAAAGCAATGTGATTATACATCCACAATAGAATCTTAAGCAGCTGAGAGAAAAATTGAAAGCATGTCATTTAAAAAAATGCAACTGGGGATCATATTAAGTAAAATAAGACAGACTCAGAAAAATATCACATTTTCTGTCATATATGGAACCTAAATTTATGTGTGTTATGTATGTTTGTATGTCACAAAACTAGAAAGGGGATAAGAGGCGAAGAAGAGATCTTAAGGGAGATGAGAAAAAGTGAGGGTAATGGAAAGTGTTAAGTCAAAGTGGGTGACTGACTGGGAGAAGGCAGGCAGGCAGCTGGACAGGGAGGGAGAAAGAGGGAAGGGAGTGGAGGAGGAAACAAATGAGAACCATGTGTAACCACACACACACATGTATGAAGACACCACTGCTTTGTGTTCTGTGTGTGTGTCCTATGACGGCTAGCGTCAATTTGACAAAATCCTTTGCCACCTTGAAGGTGGACCCCTGAGGATAGCTGGGGATGGGGGTTATCTTGATGACCGTTCATTGATGTGGGACAGCCCATCTTAACTGTGGGGAAAGTTAACTGTTGGGGTCCTTGACTATGTGAAGGGACGACGGGAGCTGAGCTGCAGGCAGCGTGCATTCCTTGATCTCTGCCTCTTGACTGTTGGTGCAGTGGGAGCAGCTGCTTCAAGCTCCGCTGCCAGACTCCTCTGCCGTGATGGACTGACTGCACCTTGAACTGTGAGCCAGAATAGACCCTCTCTCCCTTAAGCTGTAAGGATACTTTAGCACACTTAAGATCCAACTTAAAAAAAATTAAAAATAGGAACTAAAGTATGAAGTTAGACCCAGAAGATCAATGAAAGGCAGATAATATTTTAAAACTGTCTTGGAGTAATTGTTATGTTGTCAAGTCAAAAAGCACTTATTCTTGGAGCTTGAAGAGATGGCCCAGCAGTTAAGAATGTTTACTGGAGGGCTGGAGAGATGGCTCAGTGGTTAAAAATGTCTGCTGATCTTGCAGAAGACTAGGGCTCAGTTCCCGGCAGCCACATGGTGACTCACAACTACCTGCATCTCCAATTCCAGGAGATCCAATGACCTCTTCTGATCTCTTGGGCACCTGCACACACATGGTGCACATGTGTTCTCAAAGTACACACATATATATATATAAGATAAAATTTTTAAAGGATATATATGTCATATATATAGATATTCATACATGCACATAAGATAAAACTTTTAAAGGATATATATATATATCATACATATTTGTTGTAATTTTTGAAGGTTGTATATCATGTAAATATAAACTTTATTGTAATGAACTCACAAAAAAATTATAGAGCTAGATTAAGGTAGCCATTCAAAGAAACATTTCTATAAAGTCATGGAGCTTCACTTACAGCTTTACACTTTCACTATCATTATATAGAAATATAGGATAAATATTTCACATTGCTATAGATTATAGTTTATTGATACAAATTTAAAGTTAATTTTGTTATACTATATATATATATATATATATATATATATATTTCTACTCTTGTTTAAGGTTTAATGTTTGTGCAGCTCATTTGAAATTATAATGTATAATTAAGAAATGCAGATTATTAGTCATCTATGATAATCAAACTTATAATCATGGTAAGTTTTCTAGGTATACATAGATATAATTCAATTAGGTAGGTAATCTTCAAACACTTCAAAGACCTACAGAAAAGGGATTTCAAATGTTTTAAAAACTTAGACTCTCCCAAACAATGCAAGGCAGAATCCAATCAGCTCTCTTTATAAGTTGAATTCTATCACTTTTGGGATATTTGCTGTTAATCTCTCCCAAAAAATTACTGCAAGCTCTTTGCCAAGGTTCACTTTCTGCCCATAATTTTTCAATGTCCTCCTTAGTTAAAGGTACTACAATTTCTGCTGGGTCTATTCCTGCTAATTGATAAAGTTTCAATTTTCCTTTTAAAATCAAGTCAGAGATCTTTTCCACAAAAGTTTTTAATTTTTTACTCTGTTTATTTGGTAGAAATATCCATTCCAATATAATGTCTTCCCTCTGCATTGAAATGGAGAATGCTTAGAGGGTAAAATAACCAAAATGCAATCAAGCTTTGGATCCACAAAATCCACATGTCCTTCCTGTACTTTCTTTTCCACCAAGACCAATTCTCTCTCAGCTTCAGGTGATAATTCTCTTGGACTATTTAAAACCTTGTCACCATCTAAGGTTTTGAACAAATTACTTAGTTCATCATTTTTTACCCCAACAATAGTCTGTAGATGGGAAATGTCTCCAAATAATCTTTGAAAGTCATTAAGAGTTTGTAATTGATCTCTCCTAATTTGCACCTTTTGGGGTCAAATTTTTTGTAGACCTATTTTATATCCTAAATAGAATATATATCCTTAATAGAATCTCCTCCTTGTATCTTTTCAGGAGCACTTTGTAATCCCCAACAAGGCAAAATTTTCTTTACTTTTTCAAACATTCTTTCTAAAATATCTGCATTTGAATCAGCTAGTAAAATATTGTCCTTGTAATGATAAATTAGATTTAGGAAACTGTTTATGTATTACTTCCAATGGCTGTCATACAAAATATTGACACAGATTGGGCTATTTAACATTCCCTGTGGGAGAACCCTCCATTGATATCTCCTAACTGGCTGAGAATTATTATAAGTAGGCACTGTGAAGGCAAATTGTAGATGTAACCAAAGGTCTTATAAAATAAGAAACACAGAGCCAATTCAGAGAAGACAGCCAAGAGGTCAGAGCTAAGAGCCTCACCCTTCCTGATTCAGGGATCCTCTCCAGCCAAGAGAGCTCTCCGAAAAGGACCTACTTCCTGTGTGTCTGTCTTTAAAGTCTTCCTGTTCTACCTTCTCATTGGTTGTAAACCCAAACATGTGACTGCCTCGTCACTGCCTGAAGGTACCCGCCCTCCAGGTCCTTAAAGGCGTGCGCCACCGACGCCATGCACTTGCTATGACTCTAATAGCTCTGACCCCCAGACAACTTTATTTATTAACATACAATTAAAATCACATTTCAGTACAAGTAAAATACCACATTTCCCCTTTTCTATTTTAATAAAAAGGAAAAAAAAAGAAAAAGGTTATAACTAACAAAAGAAAAACTATATACAAAAGTACAATGACTATATACAATATATACAAGTAATAAATGTCTAAACAATGTCTAGTCCATTTGTATTTGACAAATTCAGAGAAAATAATGTCATTATCTATCCTATTTTGTTAAGTCCAAAATGTATCTAATTCACTTTCTATCCTAACTAATCTTCAACTATAACTAACTAACCTTCAACTATAGATACCTAATCTTCAACTCCCTCAGAGACCCAAGAAGGAAATAATACTAGCTAACAAAAATAAAAACAGAAAGTGCATGCAAGCAACTTCCAAAAAATTTGTGAGTTGACAGAAACAGCCAGCTGCCTGGACAGTCACCTGAGGTTTCTCCACAGTGTTGGGGCATCATCTTCAGCCTATAGGCTTAGCATATCTGACAGACTCATTTGTGAAGTAGGATGTACACAAGGTCAACAGTTCAACCTCACATTGGGTGAGAGCAGTCCATGTACCAGAAACACCTGAATTCCACTAGAGTCATGTCATGATTCAGGATTTTAAATTCTGGAAATTGTTGTTGATTTTTTAATTCAGCTGTCCATTCTTCTTGGCTGTGTATATATGGCTTCATCTTAGCATCCCGTTCTTCTCCACATCCCTCTGTCAAATGCCAGTTTACTATTGCGAGGCGTGAGCTTAGTTACTCTTCAAGAATAACTGTTTCAGCTGCTGTTCCATTGCACATCAGAAGCCATCGGCCCACTGCCTGTTTAGCTGCCTTCGAAGAAAAGGGCACTGTACCTTTTCCAAATTGCGAAGGCCACTTCAGGGATGGTGCCATATTGTCCTGGCCTCAGAAGATGCCTTTTGATAAAGCCATAACCACACTTGTTTTGGCAAGAATCAGTAGTCCTTTGTTTCATGTCCTGTCTGTCCATTTTGTCAGCAGTTTATTCAAGGATACTTTGTTGTCCAGTGGCTAACTTTTGCCACAATGAAAGTTAACTCCATACACAGTTTCTTCAATGCCCATATTTTCCCTGAAGTAGATTGGTACTGCCAGGAGCCGACATGTCTCATAATCATAACAAAAAAGAAAAATTTTCTAAATTATTAAAACATTTTAAATGCCATATTCTGTAGATCTCTGAAGGGTTTGAAGATGACCTGTCTAAAATATATCTGCTCAATTTTTAAAACATATCTAATATGACTACAAGTTCTATTGTAATGTCTAACTACTAACTTTCATTTCTTTATATCCTAATAGTTGGTAATAATAACATTCAAGGATCAGAAAATTGCATTGTTAAATGAACGGTATATGTACAATTAGAAATATATATATAGCATTTTCTAACAATATCAATTTCAATATATATAATTTGTATACAATATAAAACAATCCAATCCAATGTAAAGTATTTAAAACTAGTAATTGTCTTTTTCTTCTTCTTTCTTTCTCTTTTTTTTTAAACAAGAAGCTTAAATCTAATCTCTTTTGCTTAGCCTTTTTCCTAACCCTTGACAACAACTTGTAACCAACTCCCCTAAACAATGAAAGTTATCCCAGACCCAAAACCCATTAAAAAGACCAAAAAACCACCCGCCCCACACCACCTCTTTGGGAATGTGGGCGTCGTATTCTTAAAATTGCTTCCTGCTGGGTATGGGCGAAGTTATCTTTATCCTGAAAGAAAAATTTTAGGTTAATTGTCAAATCCTAGGAAAGGTAACCATATCCTTCATTATCCATTCTGTGTATAATGCCAAAGTTCAGGGTTTATCTCAAATCTTTATTCAAGTAGTCTTTGAGACTGGATCATCTCAGCTAGTCATCTCAAAATTGCTATGAGCACCTTGTAGTTCAAAGCTGATCTGTAGATGATGTTTGTCCACGTGGAATTGTTGTTGTTGTGGGGCCCCAACTTCTTCCTGGAGACTTCAGTTGATGTTAGGCCTGGCCGTGATTTCCTGCAGAAAACTGATAAGAGACTCGAACACAAAGACATATATATGCAGCTAATTGAAGCCTTTTTTCTAGAATTAATTAATACTCTATATGACCATTCATATCTTAACAAAGGTTAAAATGTATATATATCTATATATCTATATATATTAATCTTGTAAATTTTGATATAAAATTTATACTTTAAGAAAAGTTTTAAAGAATCAGAATAGAATCAAAGAGTTGAGATTAGTAATAGAATAGTCCCTTAGTTAATTTGGCTTTTCTCCTGTCCCATAGCAGAATATGGCTCTTTTATTCTGGCATGATACAGGGGGTTTGCATTTTCCTTTTAACAACATGCTTGAGTTTAAAGAAGGAGAGAGCCATTCTCCAACTCCAAAGTCAGCTTTAAATTTTAATTGAACTGGGACTATTAGAAGACCAGTAGTGTTAAATTTTTAGAGAAAAGCAGAAACAAACATTTAGGAAGACATAAAATTTTTTAGATAATATATACCCATACGCCGTTTCACTCTGTTTCCTGGGATAGATGATTTGTCCCTTTTCTCAGTTGTCTCATTTGTCCAGTGTTCTTCAGATTCCTTAACCTTCATTCTCCTAAAAGACAAAAACAAAAACCTTTCCCCAAGACTAATTTTGGGGATGTTCCCTTTTGGCAAGTTATTATCTGATTAAATGAAAAGACATGTGTTACTGGTATAAGTTAGTTTAAATTGGATGTTCATGCTTGTTGAAGAACTATCACCTCCTCTAATTAAGAGGTTTCTCTTGTTCAAATCGAACCTTTATCAATTTTGATGGTACCCACAGTTTATCTTCTCCTGTAGAAACAAAAGCAAAGCCTCGTCCCCAATGTAACACATACCCTGGTTTCCATTCTGAGGTCAGCACATCCTTAAAGTATATAGGCTGATTTAATTCTGTAGTTTTTTCTATTATCCAATGTCTCTCTGCAGCTGTTGTTCCTTTCTCATTGGCATTAAGAAAATTCAAAGTTAATAGAGCATTATGCAGTCTGTTTCTGGGGGTTTTTGTTACCCCTTTCTGTTTATTTAGCATATCCTTTAGAGTTCTGTTTGATCTTTCCACAATTGCTTGACCTGTAGGATTATGTGGTATGCCTGTAATATGCTTTATATTGTAATAAGCAAAAAACTGTTTCATTTTAACAGAGACATAAGATGGAGCATTATCAGTTTTGATTTGTGCAGGTATACCCATGATGGCCATAACTTCGAGCAAATGAGTGATTACAGAATCAGCTTTTTCAGAACTCAAAGCAGTTGCCCACTGAAATCCTGAATAAGTATCGATAGTGTGGTGTACATATTTCAGTTTTCCAAATTCTGCAAAGTGAAACACGTCCATCTGCCAGATTTCATTCCTTTGAGTACCTTTTGGGTTACATCCAGCTGGTAATGGCGTTTGATTGTAGAAGGAACAAGTAGGACATTTCTTTACTATTTCTTTGGCTTGTTGCCAGGTTATGGAAAAATCCTTTTTTAAACCTTTACTATTGACATGATGTTTTTTATGAAATTCTGAGGCCTCCAGCACATTTCCAATCAATAATTTATCAATCTCATCATTGCCTTGTGCTAGAGGGCCTGGCAGACCAGTATGGGATCGAATGTGAGTTATATATAAAGGATGACTCCTTTTCCTGATTGTATCTTGTAATTGAATAAATAGTGAAGTTAATTCTGAAGCATCAGGGATAAATTCTGCAGTTTCAATATGTAATACTACTCTTTCAGCATACTGAGAGTCGGTTACTATGTTGAGAGGTTCTGAAAAATCCATTAATACCAACAGAATAGCATACAATTCTGATTTTTGAACTGAATTATAAGGACTTTGAACCACTTTACTTAAATTTTCTGATTTGTAACCTGCCTTTCCTTGTTTGTTGGCATCTGTATAAAATGTACAAACTCCAGATATGGGTTTTTCCCATACAATTCGAGGCAAGATCCAATCAGCTCTCTTTATAAGATCAATTCTATCGCTTTTGGGATATTTGCTGTTAATTTCTCCCAAAAAATTACTGCAAGCTCTTTGCCAAGGTTCACTTTCTGTCCATAATTTTTCAATATCCTCCTTAGTTAAAGGTACGACAATTTCTGCTGGGTCTATTCCTGCTAATTGACGAAGTCTCAATTTTCCTTTCCAAATCAAGTCAGAGATTTTTTCCACATAAGTTTTTAATTTTTTATTTGGCTTATTTGGTAAAAATATCCATTCTAATATAATATCTTCCCTCTGCATTAATATTCCTGTAGGAGAATGTCTAGAAGGTAAAATAACCAAAATGCAATCCAGCTTTGGATCAATACGATCCACGTGTCCTTCATGTACTTTCTTTTCTACCAAGGCCAATTCTTTCTCAGCTTCAGGTGATAATTCTCTTGGACTATTTAAGTCCTTGTCACCTTCTAAGGTTTTGAACAAATTATGCAGTTCATCATTTTTTACCCCAACAATAGCTCTTAGATGAGAAATATCTCCAAATAATCTTTGAAAGTCATTAAGAGTCTGTAGTCGATCTCTCCTAATTTGCACCTTTTGGGGTCTAATTTTTTGTAGCTCTATTTTATATCCTAAGTAATTAATAGAATCTCCTCTTTGTATCTTTTCAGGAGCAATTTGTAATCCCCAGCAAGGCAAAATTTTCTTTACTTCTTCAAACATTCTTTCTAAAGTATCTGCATTTGAGTCAGCTAGTAAAATATCATCCATATAATGATAAATTATAGATTTAGGAAATTTTTTACGTATCACTTCCAATGGCTGTTGTACAAAATATTGGCACAGAGTTGGGCTATTCAACATTCCCTGTGGGAGGACTCTCCATTGAAATCTTTTAACCGGTTGAGAATTATTGTAAGTAGGCACTGTGAAAGCAAATCTTTCTCTGTCTTTTTCTTGTAAGGGTATTGAAAAGAAACAGTCTTTTAAATCAATAACTATGAGAGGCCATCCTTTTGGTAACAGAGTAGGCAAAGGAATTCCAGATTGTAGAGAGCCCATTGGCTGAATTACTTTGTTAATTGCTCTAAGGTCTGTTACCATTCTCCATTTACCAGATTTCTTCTTAATAACAAATACAGGAGAATTCCAAGGGCTGGTTGATTCTTCAATATGCTGAGCATTTAACTGTTCTTCTACCAGCTCTTCTAAAGCCTGGAGTTTCTCTGTTGTTAAAGGCCATTGCTGGACCCATACAGGCTTGTCTGTTAACCATTTTAAAGGTAGAGCTGTTGATGTCTTTGGAAGATCATCAGTTGTTGTGCCCTGTTCTTGTATAATATGGATGCCTGGTGACCATTCAGAATATTGCCTTCTAATATTTCTCTCAGAAACATGTGCTAGTTTATGATTTGTTTCTGAGATTGGTGGGATGTTAATCTGAGTATTCCATTGTTGTAACAAGTCTCGACCCCACAGGTTCATAGCTATGTTAGCCACATATGGTTTTAATTTTGCTCTCTGTCCTTCTGGACCTATACATTCGAGCCATCTTGCACTCTGTTTCACCTGAGATAATGTCCCAATTCCTAGCAGTTGAATGTTTACCTCCTGAAGAGGCCAAGTTGGATGCCAAAATTCTGGTGCAATTATGGTAACGTCCGCACCTGTGTCTACCAGACCAGACAACAAAACACCATTTATTTTTATCGATAATTTTGGTCTTTGTTCATTAATAGAAGTTTGCCAAAAAATTTTCTTTATGTTTTCTCCTGAATTTTCTATTCTCTCTGTTTCATCATCCTGACCAGCATGACTTATTCCAATAGGCATTTGGTTATTTAATTGTTCTGAGTAGGGGTTTCCTCTACAACTGCAGGAAAGGTTTGAACTGGATTTGCTATTGGGGCCTGCATGAGGCCCCTCTGGGAGTTTCCCGAAGACTGAGGCAAAGGATTACCCTGTCTGTCCCTTGTTGATCTACATTCGTTGGTCCAGTGTTTTCCCTTACCACACCTTCTGCATACTCCAGAAGGAAGGGGCAGTCTGTTGCCATTGTTCCTTGAAGAAACATTGTTTCTAGGAATGACCTGTTTACAGTCCCTTTTCAAATGTCCTTGCTTTCCACATCCAAAACATCTAACATTCCTCAAACCTCTTGAAATTGCTTCTCCTACCCACGTATCATCATGCTCATGAGCTTCAACATTAACCGTGTCTCTAATCCAATCTTCCAAAGGTGCAGATCTTGCCTTTAATGGCCTGATTATTGTTTTGCATGCTGCATTCGCATTCTCAAAGGCCAAAGTTTCAATTATTATCTTACTAGCTTCTGAATCCGGGACCATTCTCTTTACTGCTGAAGCCAGTCTTTGTAAAAAATCTGTGAAAGATTCTTTTGGGCCTTGTACAACCTTTGTAAATGACTCAGTTTTTTTTCCTGGTTCCTCAACTCTGTCCCATGCATTCAAGGCTGCTGTTCGACATAAAATTAGGGTTTGGACATCATATAAACATTGTGCTTGTGCTGAAGCATATTGACCTTCTCCAATAAGCTGATCCTGGCAGACTTGTATTCCTTTATCCCTCCACTGTTTTTCTATGTTTTTAGCTTCATCCTTGAACCAAGTTAGCCACTGAAGCCTTTGACTGGGTTCAAGAACAGCTTGTGCCAGCTCCCGCCAATCCTGTGGTACAATCCTATTATATGTTGACCAAGAGTTTAACATTTGCTTTACATATGGGGAATGCATGCCATAAGATACTATTGCCTCCTTAAACCTTCGTAAATCTAACATTTCAATTGGAGCCCAAATATTTTGTGTAGTCATTTGATCAGGCAACTGCTGTATGGTTACTGGACAAACTAAGGGTGACTGTGTGAACACAGGCTTTCTTTCTGTAACCCTATGATCCAATCTTGAAGCAACTTCACTGTTAGTTTCTTCTTGAGTTTTTATAGGTTTATCAAGTTTTTCTAAAGCTGTCATCCTGGCACTTAAATTGACTATCTTTTTAAATTGTAAAATAAGAATAAGCATAGTAATAAAAAGCATAATTCGGTCAACATTAATCTTCTCATATAGCTGTTCCATTGTCAGACTGTCTAAAATTGCAAACAAAGCCCAATTTTCTTCCAATGAACACAGAAAACCCATTTTTTTTAAATGTGGAAAAAATTTCTCTTTTAAATAGTTTCCTTTAAAATATTCGATATGTTAAGTGACTTACCAAGTCCTCGTAGAACAGTACCAATCCAAGGGAATTTCAAAACAGCCTCCTAGTGTCCGAGGTGTGAATCCAGAGAGAGAGAGAGAGAGAGAGAGAGAGAGAGAGAGAGAGAGAGAGAGAGAACACGCAAGAACCGTAGCCATAAGTTCTGCCTAAGAACTTGAATCCAGCCACGTGTTCCCGCTTGAGCCTAGTCAAGCCTTGGCTCTAGCTACCTTAAGCTCCAACCACGTGTGTTGGCTTTACAGGCAGGGGCCCTGTTCGGCAGGGCAGGCCTGAATTGTCTGTAGCACCGGCTTTAAGCAAGTAGCTCAAAGTTAGTCCGGCCTGAGGCCAAGCCGACCTGGGCCCAGGCTAGGGAGCTGGCTGCCCTGGCGGAAAACGGGACCTGCCGGCCGCCTTGGCGGGAGACCAGACCTGCCGGCCGGCCGACCAGACCTGCCGGCCGCCCTGGCGGGAGACCGGACCTGCCGCCAAGCCAAGTTAAGCAGTTTTAATGGATTCTTGTCACGTTGGGTGCCAAATGTAGATGTAACCAAAGGTCTTATAAAATAAGAAACACAGAGCCAATTCAGAGAAGACAGCCAAGAGGTCAGAGCTAAGAGCCTCACCCTTCCTGATTCAGGGATCCTCTCCAGCCAAGAGAGCTCTCCGAAAAGGACCTACTTCCTGTGTGTCTGTCTTTAAAGTCTTCCTGTTCTACCTTCTCATTGGTTGTAAACCCAAACATGTGACTGCCTCGTCACTGCCTGAATGTACCGCCCTCCAGGTCCTTAAAGGCGTGCGCCACCGACGCCATGCACTTGCTATGACTCTTATAGCTCTGACCCCCAGACAACTTTATTTATTAACATACAATTAAAATCACATTTCAGTACAAGTAAAATACCACCACAGCAAATCTTTCTCTGTCTTTTTCTTGTAAGGGTATTGAGAAGAAACAGTCTTTTAAATTGATAATCCTTTAGGTAATAAAGTAGGCAAAGGACAGTGGGACCAGGACCTGTCCTTAGTGCATGAGCTGGCTGTTTGGAACCTGGGGCTTATGCAGGGACACTTCGCTCAGCCTGGGAGGAAGGGACTGGACCTGCCTGGACTGAACCTACCAGGTTGAACTGAATCCCCAGAGGAGTCTTTCCTCTGGAGGAGATAGGAATGAGGGGTGGGGTGGGGGGAAGTTGGGGGGGACAGGAGGGGGGGAGGACAGGGGAATCCGTGGCTGATATGTAAAATTAAATTAAATTATAAAATAAAATTTAAAAAAGTAGGCAAAGGAATTCCAGATTGTAGAGAGCCCATTGGCTGAATTACTTTGTTAATTGCTCTTAGGACTGTTACCATTCTCCATTTACAAGATTTCTTTTTAATAACAAGTACAGGAGAATTCCAAGGGCTGGTTGATTCTTTAATCTGCTGAGCATTTAACTGGTCTTGTACCATCTCTGTAAAGCCTGCAGTTTCTCTGTTGTTAAAGGCCATTGCTGAACCCATACAGGCCTGTCTGTTAACCATTTTAAAGGTAGAGCTGTTGGTGTCTTTGGAAGATCGGCAATTTTTGTGCCCTGTTCTTGTACAATCTGGATGACTAGTGACTACTTTTTAGAATAATACCTCCTAATATTTCTGTCAGAAACATGTGTTAGTTTATAATTTGTTTCTGAGGTTGGAAGAATGTTAATCTGGGTATTCCACTGTCATAAGAGAGCACAGCCCCATAAATTCATAGCTATATTAGCCACATATGGCTTTAATTTTCCTCTCTGTCCTTCTGGCTCTATACTTTTGAGCCATCTTGCACTGTTTCACTTGAGATATGGTTCCAATCCCTAACAGCTGAACATTTACCTCTGAAGAGGCCATTTGGATGCCAAAATTCTGGTGCAATTATTATAACATCCACACCTGTGTCTACCAACCCTTCCAAGAGAACATCATTTATTCATATTTTTAATTTTGGTCTTTGTTCATTTATAGAAGTTTGCCAAAAAAAAATTCATCTTATGGTTTCTCCTGAATTTCCTGTTCTCTCTGATACAGCTATTCTATCACCTCGAGCAGCCTGGTTTATTCCAATAGGCATTTGGTTATTTAATTGCTCTGAGAAGGGGTTTCTTCTATGATGGCAAAAAAGGTCTGAACTGAATTTGCTGTGGAGGCCTGCATGAGACCCCTCAGGGAGTTTCTCAATAGCAGAGGCAAAGTGACTGAGAGACTCTAGTCCTATAGGCTGAAGATGGATGCCCCAATGTTGCAGAGGAACTTTGGATGACTGTCCAGGCAGGCAGCTGTCTCTGTCATTTCCAGAATTTTGTAAGTTGCTTACAATGCATTTCCTATTTTCTTAGGTAATACTATATCCTTCTGGGATCTTTGATGTAGTTGAAGACTAGATAGTTATAATTATAATTTTCCTTGGTTATGATAAAAGATAAATTAGATATGAAACTTTAGACTCACAAATATAAGATAGAATATTTTCTTTAATTTTGCTAAATACATATAGACTAGATATTATAACTGTAATTCTTGCTTGATAACCGTTTTGTTATATGTAATTTTGCTATGTTAAAGTTAAAACCTTCCATTTTGATTAGACAGAAAAGAGGAGGTGCTGTGGGATGTTCTGTATGCTGTGAATATGTGTTGCTCTGATTGATTGATAAATAAAATACTGATTGGCCAGTAGCCAGGCAGGAAGTATAGGTGGGGCAAGCAGATGAGGAGAATTGTGGGAAGAGGAAGGCTGAGTCAGGAGTCACCAGCCAGACACAAAGGAAGCAAGATGACAAGGCAGAACTGAGAAAAGGTACCAAGCCACATGGCTAAACATAGATAAGAATTATGTTTAATGTTCAGTTGTTAAGGATTAGAACCATATCTCAAGTGAAACAGAGCACAAGATGGCTCAAATGTATAGAGCCAGAAGGACAGAGAGGAAAAATAAAATTAAATAAAAATTAATTTAAGTGTAAGAGCCAGTCAGTAATAAGCCTGAGCTAATGGCCATACAGTTCATAAATAATATAAGTCTCTGTGTGAGCTTGAATCTGAGCAGCTGCAGACCAGGTGGGACATGGGAAAACTTTTAACTACACTATCAATTATATTTTTATACACTTATCTACCCAAAAGAAAAACACATAGCTCTGGGGTACTGGCTCAGCAGTTAAGGGCACTGGCTGTTCTTCCAAAGGACCTGGGTTTGATTTCCAGCACCCACATAGTGGTCTGTAATTCCAGTTCCTGGGGCTCCAACTCCCTCTTCTGGTCTTCATGGGCACTGCATGCACATGGTGCACAAACATACATGCAATCAAAACACCCATACACATAAAGTGAAAATAATTACAATTTGGGGGAATATGATCCATTGAGGTGGGGAAGGCATGGTAGCTGTGACCAGAGGCAGCTGGTCACACTGTATCCACAGTTAGAAAGCAAAGAAAGACCAGAATGTAGGGCCACTATATAACCTCAAGGCCACCCTCAGTGACCCACCTCCTTTCGTGAGAGTGCAACTCCTAAAGGTTCCACAACTTTCCACCACCAACACCATCCACTAGCAGGAGACTAAATGTTCAGATCCATAAGCCTATGGGGGACATTTCACATTCAAGTAACATTCTGTCCCTGGTACCTATATAGCCTTATGGCTATTTCATGGTTCAAAACGCATCCATTCCTAACTAAAAAAAAAAGAAAAAAACCCTACAGGGAACTTTAACTGTCTGAACACTATTCAAAATTTCTAAGCCCAATCTCTTCTGAGACTCAGTGCAATTTCTTACCCGTGAGCCCCTATAACACAAATTATATTACAAAGTTCCAATACACAATGCCATAAGAGTAAACATGTGGGATGTCCGTCTGTATGCTGTGAATATGTGTTGCTCTCATTGGTAACAAAAGGCTGACAGGCCAGTAGCTGGGCAGGAAGTTAGGCAGGAAAACCAAACTGAGAATGCTGGGAAGGGGAAGGGCAGAGTCAGGGAGTTGCCAGCCAGATGCAGAGGAAACAAGATGAGAATGTCCTATTGAGAAAAGGTACCAAGCCACGTGGCTAAACATAGATAAGAATTATGGGTTAATTTAAGTGTAAGAGCTAGTTGATAATAAGCCTGAGTTACCAGCCAAGCATTTATAAGTAATATTAAGCCTCTGAGTCAATTATTTGGGAAGCAGCTGCTGGGTATTTGGGAATAGGCAGGCAGGAGAGAAACTTCTGCCTACACATCCCTGTTCTAAAATGAAGAAATGAGACATAACAAGGAAAAGTTAGGGACAAACAAGAACAAAACTCAGCAGGGCAAACACCAACTTCTGTAGCTCTACATCCCACATCTTGGATTTGTGATAGAATCGCCTGAGTTCTAAAGGGCTGGGTAACTTTTCCCCTCCAGCTCTGCCATCTGCAGCCTCTCTCTCAGGAACGGGTCATTCTGTGCCTACAACTTTCCCCGACAGGTGACCCATGATTCAGGCATCTGTGTCATCCTGGCCTCTCTGTTGCAGCCTCAACTTGTCCCTTCCAATTTTATCCAAGTGGGTCTCATGGCCTCCTTTTAGGGATTCTGACACTGCCTCTCATGGCCACAGACACTCTCAGGAACCTTGGAGGAAGTCTCGATTGCCCTCTCAATCATGTGTCATTCATGCCTGAAAAACACCAGTGTCACAGTTCTCTTTCTGACTTGGGGCAGAGCCTAGGCCCCTTGGACCACTGCTGTAATGGTTTCTGTATACATCATTGGCTGAATCTTCAAGGTTGCTTTCCTCAGCTGTTTTTGAGCAGGGAACCATTATAGCTGCATTCTCAGTTCAGGCTCTGTCCTTTCAAATCAATTGGAATTCTCACAAATTGAAGGGGTCACTTACAGGAGCAGAATGACCCATCAAGCTCTGCTCACAGACTCGTAGGGCTTTTCTTACCCAAAGTTCCAAATTCTCCCAAATTTCTTCAGCCAACCAGTTCAAAAGGCCTAGCAACCGCATTGTCAGGTTTATCACAGTAGAGACCCCCTCTCCTAGTTATGAATGTCTGCATTCACTAGTTACTTTTCTGGTTGCAAAACACTTGACAAGAAGCTTAAGAGAGGAAGGGCCAGTTCTGGTTTAATTCAAGGGGACACAGTCCATCAAAGAGGGCACAGCAGCAGGAGCAGGAAGCAGCTGGTCACATTGTATCCACAATCAGGCAGCAGAGAGATCAGGACATGGGGCCAGGTTATAAAACCTTAAGACCCACTTCCAGTGACCCACTTCCTCTAGTAAGACACATCCATCCCTACGAAGGTACATGAGACTTTCTCAGGCAGTACCACCTGCTCCAGACCAAGTGATCAAACACATCAGCCTATGGAGAGACATTTTACATTCAAACCACCCAGATAGCTTGAGTTTGGAGAGAACATTCTCTCACCTTTCCAACCCTTCTGTCTTATGAGCACACTTCAGTTTGCTATTATTCCCCCTAGAGGACATGACAGAAACAGGGAACAGACCTCATGGGATAGACTCCATGTCTGCCAACACTTTAACTTCCTAGACTTCCTAGTGTGAGGAATAAATATTTACAAAGTGATAAATCTCCAGTATATTCTCTCCCTCTCCCTCTCTCCCTTCCTTCCTTCCACCCCTAGGGATCAAACTCAGAGCCTCACACTGGAGTGACTGCATCATAAATGGACTGATGTATTCAACTGTACTGACCGTCCCATCTCCACCATTGTCAAGTACATAATGTAACAGTGTTGTTATGCAATCTGTTGATCTCCATAACTTTTTCATCTTATAAAACTGAAATTCTATTAAATACTCCCATTTCATCCCTTCCCTAATGCCTAACAATTATTCTGTCAATTTGACCACTTTATATACCTCATGTTATGAATTAAATCATGTTCCTTCCTTATCTATGTTGAAGCTCTAATCTCTAGTGCTTTAGAATGTGACTGTATTTAGGGAAAGGGCTTTTAAGAGATAAAGTTATTTCTTTGTTGTTTTTAGATGCCATATCATATATCCCAGGCTGGCACACAACTTGTGGTGGAGTTTCCAGAAACCTTGAACTTCTGAACATCTTTTCTCTACCTCCTAAGTGCTGAGATTTGGGGGCAGGTACAGTCACACTCTGCTTATTTAGTCCTAGACGTTGAACACAGGGCTCCATGCATGCTCGGCAAACACTCTAACAATGGAGTTACCGTGGTGTGACACCATTCCTGGCGAGATGTGAACACACAGACCAAAATAAGGATACTACCAAAATCAAACTTGGGGAGCCAGCTACGAGTATGGGTGAGAGGTCACTTACAGGAGCAGAAACAGCTTGGAGAGAGTTGTACCAAAAGCCCACCCCAGCATGGGTGACACCTCATGAAAGCAGGAAACCTGAAGCTCACTATACGATGTGCAGGCAGCTCAACAGGTTGGAAAGCATCGTTCAGACAGCCCCTTTAGCACGAATCCTGATTGGCCTTAATAATAAAAAACCCAGAGTCAGATATCAGGGTGAAAGCTGAAAGATTAGAGAAACAGAGTAGTCAGCCACTAGAAAAACTTCTTACCTCTAGGAATCCTCAGCCTGAAAGGGGCCAGGCTCCTGCCTCCACCCGCCTTATGTTCCTCTCTCCACCCAGCCATATCACTTCCTGTCTCCACCTTCCTAGTGCTGGGATCAAAGGTATGTGCCACCACTGCCTGGCTTTGTTTCTCTTTTAGACTGGATCAATCTTGTGTAGCCCAAGGTGGCCTTGAACTCACAGATACCAGTCTGCTTCTGCCTCCTAAGTGCTGGGATTAAAGGTGTGTGCCACCACTGCCTGGCCTCTATGGCTAACTAGTGGCTCAGTTCCACACTCTGTTTTTCAGGCAAGCTTTATTTGTTAGGTCACAAACAAAATATCACCACATTTCCCCTTTTTTGTCTAAAATAAATGAAGGTTATAACTGATAAAAGAGAAACTATATACAATAAATAACTATACACAATATATACAAACAATAATTACATTAACAATGTCTAGTCCATTAACAATTGACAAATTCAGAGAAAATACTCCATTATTTATCCTACTTTGGCAAGTCCAAAGTGTTGTAGCTAATTCATTTTCTATCCTAATTTATATTACCAGCCGAAAACTATCTTTTGATATCTCTCAAACTTATATACTTTACATCTCTTTAGTGAGTTTCTTTTCTGAATTTGTTACCAAGGAAAACTATAACTATCTAGTCTTCAACTCCATTAGAGACCTGTGAAGGAAATAATATTAACTGAGTTAGCAGGAAGTACAAGCAAGTGACTTCCAAAAACTGTAAGAAATGACAGAAACAGCTGGCTGTCTGGACAGTCACCTAAGGTTCCTCTGCATTATTAGAGCATCCATCTTCAGCCTACAGACCTAGCATATCTGATAGACTTATCTGTGAAGCAGGATTTTCTGAAGGACTCTTCTACCTTGTCTTGGCAAAGTCCAGCAGTCATTTTCCTGTGGGTCCTGCATGTCCAGTTTATATAGCATACAGTCAAGCAGTCAAGGAAAAAGCAGTTTCTTACCCAAATGGCTAGCCTTGCCATATTGAAAGCAAACTCCATAAGGAATTTCTTCAATGCTCACCATCTCTGAAGTGAATTGGTGCTGACAGGAGCAGATGTGTCTCATTGTCATGAAAAACCTTATGTTAACAAAACATTTTAAATGCCACATTCTATAGGTCTTTGAAGTATTTGAAGACCATCTATCTAAAATATATCTCTATATGATCCTGAAAACATACCTAACATATCTATAAATTTGATTATTACAGATGACTAACTATTAAACTATGGTTCTTGATTATCCTAAATAGTTTATATTAATAGCTTTCAAAAATTAGAACTTTACCTTATATTTTAAATGAACTACATAGGTACAATACCTTAAACAAGAGAAGAAACATACATACAATATGTTGTAACAAAAATAACTGTAAATTTGTATCGATATATAAAAATCATTTAAATAAGTATAGAAACATATATACGGTATAACAAGTTAATTTTAAATTTGTATCACTATATATCAAAATCCATGACAATGTAAAATATCTAAGATTAATAGTTGTCTTTTTATCCTATATTTTTATATTCCCCTAAATTATAACCCACCCCCAGCCCCCAACTCTTGAAAATGTGGGTGTAGTTTTCTCCATACTGCTTCTTGCTGTTTGTGGGCAAAGGCATCACCAGGGGTCACTGAGAAAATTTTGAGATAATGACCAAGTACTGGGAAGACCAGAAGTAAGTAACATTTGTTGATACATATCATCTGTTAAGATTCAGGAGGTCTCCCTTGTTCAAACCTGATCCATATTATTCCTGAAGGAATCCACAGCCTCTCATCTCTTGTGGGAACAAAACTCAAAAGAATTTCTGATTTCCATTTGACAAATATATTTTTTACTTCTTTTTAAAGTTAAGGCATCCCTAAAGTATCTAGATAGGTTCCATTTAGTAGTCCAGTTCACAATCCCATGTCTTTTAGCAGCTGTCTTTTGCTTTTCAACAATCAAAAAATTCAAAATCAGCACAATAACATACAGGATTCAGACTCCCTGTGTATTTCCCATCTCTATGTGGCTTGTTCTTTTTTATATTACTTTGCTTCTCTCTCTCTCTCTCTCTCTCTCTCTCTCTCTCTCTCTCTCTCTCTCTCGGTTTTTTGAGACAGGGTTTCTTCATGTAGTTTTGGTGCCCGTCCTGGATCTTGCTCTGTAGACCAGGCTGGCCTTGAACTCACAGAGATCCACCTGGCTGTTCCTCCTGAATGCTGGGATTAAAGGTGTGTACCACCACCACCCGGCTCAGACTGTAGCTTTAATGTCTAATTTTTTAAATAAATGTGATAAAATATGGTGATATTTTATTTGTATTAAAATGTTATTTGTATGTTAATAAATAAAGTTGCCCAGGGGTCAGAGCTATTAGCAAGCCATAGGAAAGCAGGGCAGTGGTGGCGTACTCTTGTAATCCCAGCACTTGGTAGGCAGAGCTGGGTAAGTCTCTGTGTGTTCAGGGATACAGCCATTATTGGATACACATGCCTTTAATCTCAATACCAATCATGGAAAACCTGGAGGCCTATACAGACAGGCCATGAGGAGGCGGTCATGTGGTTGGGTTTACAACCAATGAGAAGGCAGGACAGGAACTCTAGATAAAGACTTTAACACAGGGGTAGCTCTGGTTCGGAGATGTAGGACCACTGCAGGAGGAAGGGTAAGGTTTTAGCTCTTAGCTCTGACCTCTTGGCTTTCTTCTTTGCATTGGTTCTGTGTTTCTTATTTAATAAGAAGGTTGGTTACATCTACAAATGGTGTCCAACGTGGTGGCAAGAGTTTCCACCTAAAACCTGAGTAAAAAGATTCTAAAACGGAGCTAAAAACAGCTTCCTAATTGTCTCTCTCAAATGAGCGGCAGCTGCCGGTTTGAGCTACTGATGGGTTCCTAGTGTGTGCCGCCCGTATGGCAGAAATGAGGCCTCTGCAAGTGGCACATTAAGCTGCATGGCGGATTTAGCCTTTGCTAGTACAAAACAAAAAAAGAGGTTTTTGGGCTACACGCTGCTTGGATAAAAGCATAGACCCACAGTAGCTCCCAGAGCTGGTGGAAAACGCACCACCGCCATGTTGGGAAGCTGAGGTGGGCGGAGCCAGCAGCCACAGCTGCTGCAGTTTAAAGCAATAGATTCATAATAAGACAGATTCAGATGTAATAGTTTACAATGTGTGTAAAATACACGTAGGCTTGAAAGAGACAAAAAAGGTGATATATACAGTTATAGAAACAAATACATAGTTTTAAAAAATAAAGTCTTTAAAGAGACAGTAAAGTTAATATAAAAAATAAGCCACGTGAAGATGAATATTACACAGAGAATCTGGATTGTGTTGTCTTTGGGATTTTTAACTGCAGAAAAACATTTGATTGTAAAAGATGTTGAGTTAAACCAATATGTATATTTTAAAGATACCTTGACTTCAAAATTTGGATGTAAGGATATGTTGATTTGGAAAAGAGTCTCTGCTTTTGTTCCCACAGAAAGCCAAAGGCTATGGATTTGTTCCAGATTAAGATACATCAGGTTTGACCAGCCAAGACCCCCTGAAAGGTCTCCGATGACACCATGGCCCAGATGATCCAACATCCAGAATGGTTTGAAGGCAACTGGCTCAGATGATACACCCTCATGGACTATTCCATAATCCTAAAATTTTCTTTGTGTCCCCATAAGATACAGCGCCCCCCTCCAGCAGGAAGTAGTAAGAGAAGCTACACCCAAATTCCCAAATTATATGTAATTTTACTTTGTTAAGGTTAAAACCTTCCTTTTTGGGAAAAAAAAAAGGGGGGGGAAGTGCTGTGGGATGTTCTGTATGGCAAATGTGTTGCTGATTGGTCAATAAATAAAACACTGATTGGCCAGTGGCTAGGCAGGAAGTATAGGCGGGACAAGGAGGAGAATAAAACTGGGAAGTGGAAGGCTGAGTCAGAGAGACACTGCCAGCCACCACGATGAGAAACAGCATATGAAGATGCCGGTAAGCCACGAGCTACATGGCAAGGTATAGATTTATAGAAATGGATTAATTTAAGCTGTAAGAACAGTTAGCAAGAAGCCTGCCATGGCCATACAGTTTGTAACCAATATAAGTCTCTGTATTTACTTGGTCGTGTCTGAGTGGCTGTGGGTCTGGCAGGTGAGAGAGATTTGCCCTGACTGTGGGCCAGGCAGGAAAACTCTAGCTACAAGTATCTGTCTGTCTGTCTATTTATTTATTTTACATCCAGGCCATAGTTTCCTCTCCCTCCTCTCCTCCCAGTCAAACCCCCTCTGCTCCCACCCCCCAACCCACTCCCCCTCTGTTTCTGTTTAGGAAAGGGCATATGAGACAAAACAAAACATGGCATATCAAGTTGCAGTAAGACTAAGCACCTCCCATGTATTAAGCCTGGGCAATGTGACCCAGTATGAGAAGTAGGGTCCCAAAAGCCAGTAAAAGAGTCAGAGACAGCCCCTGCTCCCACTGCTAGGAGTCCCACAAAAGGACCAAGCTCCACAACTGTAACATATATGCTGAGTGCCTAGGTCAGTCCCATGCAGGTTTCCTGGTTGTCAGTTCAGTCTCTGTGAGCCCCTATGAGCCCAGGTTAGTTGATTCTGTGAGTTTTCTTGTGGTGTCCTTGACCCCTCCGGCTCCTACAATCCTTTCTCCCCTCTTCTGCAGGATTCCCCAAACTCCTCTTAATGTTTGGCTATGGGTCTACATCTGTTTCCGTCAGTTGCTAGTTGAAGCTTCTCTGATGATATTTGGGCTAGGCACCAGTCTGGTCCCAGATGACCAGTTCAGGCTAAGTATCTGTTAGTGCTAAGAGTCTTTTCTTTCTTTCTTTTTTTTTTTTTTTAAGATTTATTTATTTATTATGTATACAATGTTCTGTGTGCATATATTCCTACCCATGTGGGTTGCTGGGAATTGAACCCAAGTCCTAGGAAGAGCAGTGCTCTTAACCACTGAGCCATTTCTCCAGTTCCAACATGTTAAATTTTGTGAGGAGCTCCCAAATTGTTTTCTATGAGTACACAATTTATATATGATCTTACCAAGTGTGAAAAATGATTCTAGGGGCTGGAGAGATGACCCAGAGGTTAAGAGCACTGGCTGCTCTTCCAGAGGTTCTGAGTTCAATTCCCAGCAACCACATGGTGGCTCATAACCCTCTGTACTGAGACCTGGTGCCCTCTTCTGGCCTGCAGGCATACATGCAAGCAGAACACTGTACACATAATAAATAAATTTTTAAAAAAGAAAGAAAGATGATTCTAATTTGTCCTATCTCTCCAACATTTGTTATTTTCTGTTTGTTTGCTTTAGAGTAACCATCCTAAAATGATTTTCAACTGCATTTCTCTAGAAATCATATACAATTTTTTTTTTAATGTTAGGGGTGGGTGGGAGATGGATCAGTAGGTAAAGTGTTTGCTGTGCCAGCATAATGTTGCTTAAGATACACATATTGGAAGGAAATACGTAAGCAGAAATTATTTTTAAAAACTAATGATAATTGGGAATATATTTGTCAAGTAGATGAAGAAAAATGAGACACAATCATATTAGTAGTGTTCTAATCCTTAGGTATGTTCATGAATGTTCATTTTATTAATATACATCAATTTAAATTTACACTAAATAGCCTAAAAACATTATAGGATAAACATATATAACAATGATCCCATTTACTAAAATGCTCAAAAAAGTGTACCCTGCTTTTCTCCCACAGCAGTGAGTCAACACTCCCAAACAAAAACTGGATTTCCTGAAAAACAGGTTAAGTCAATTCACAGGGGGAAATGCTTGTCAGCATGACAAAGGCCAGCACTTTTATGAAAGCAAAATCTATATATACCTTTCTTTCGGGTTCCTGAAACAAGATCATACCCAAAGACGTTACTACTACCTTAAACACAAAAATAGTGTGCTTGTATTCTTTGATCACGGGGAGAAAAAAAGAACTTCAGAAAACTTTCTTGATGTGCATGCTCAGTGTACCGGGACCTCGGCCACATCCGGTAACAATACTGATTTATATATAGATTCTCTAGTCAGCACTGAGCTAATAATTTACCATGGGAAATGTAGCTAATCAGAGCCACCCCCACGCGCAAGTGTTGCTTTAGAATTAACTTTCATCGCTTTCTTGATTTAGGGCCGTTCATCCAAACTTCTCAATAAGAGCAACGGGTCCATCTCTGAGAAGAGGCTTATTAAGAAAAACAAAAGCAGATGTGGAAGGTTAAGTGAAGAAACACTGTAAAGAAAACGGGCGAGGGAGGGAGGAGGGAGCAGGAATCTCCCAGGGGAAGGTATGCAAACAAAAATACAGAAATTTTCCACACTAAAACTTCCAAAAGAAAATGCATGCCCGGAACAAAACTTGCCAAGGTTCATTTCCAGTACACGAGCAATGAAACTCGTCTTGGGAGGTCTATGCTTTCAGAAAAAGAAAAAGCAGCAAGCCCTCCCGTTTTCAGCAGAGGCTCGGTAAAGATGGCGGTGGGTCGAAGCCCCTTCCCTTCCCGCAACCAAAGGCCCTCGCGGCACATTTCCCACAAACCCCTCCGCGCGGCCCCGCTCTCCCAGGCCGGCCCGGCCGGAGCGCAGCCATTGCGCACGCGCGTGCTGACGTCACGCGCGCTCCCCGGCCCCGAGCGAGCTGGCAGGAGTGGTCTCGGCTGCTTCCGCCGCCGCGTCGCTCCAGGGCTCGGCGGCGGGCGGGTTCGCGCTGCCTCCGCCGCGGTGGGGCAGCCGGGGGTCACGGAGTCGAGCAGGGGGCGCGCGGCGGCGCGGCCATGGGACTGCGCCAGCTCTGGTGACAGCGGGGAGCCGAGCGGCCCGGGCCCTGAGCGCGTCTCCTGCCGGGGGCCTCGCCCTCCTGCTCGCGGGGCCGGGGCTCCTGCTGCCTTTGCTGGCGCTGCTGCTGGCGGCGGCGGCGGCCAGGATCATGTCTGGCCGCCGCTGCGCCGGCGGGGGCGCGGCCTGCGCGAGCGCGGTGGCCGAGGCCGTGGAGCCGGCTGCCCGCGAGCTGTTCGAGGCTTGCCGCAACGGGGACGTGGAGCGAGTGAAGAGGCTGGTGACGCCCGAGAAGGTGAACAGCCGCGACACGGCGGGCAGGAAGTCCACCCCGCTCCACTTCGCCGCAGGTAAACGCCGGCCCCGCGGCGCCTCCCGCACGCCCCCACCTGCAGGCTCGGGCTTGCAGGCCGCAAGCCACGCAGCACTGCCCTGTCTCCGACCTTTCCCCGGGGCTCTCACCGTGGCCAGCTCGCTCTCCCCACTCGGGGCTCGTGCTTAGGGGTGGGGTGAGCGTGCTCTCGGGAAGTTGTTTTTATGGTATGGGTTTTTTTTGTTGTTGTTGTTTGTTTGTGTGGTTTGTTGGGGGTGGAGGGATGCTTTGTTTTGTTTTACTGTATCAACAATACCTGCACCGACTTCCGGTCTTGCTACCCTGAAGGGCTTCGGCACACAAGAAAGGCTTAGTAGACCTTGTGATTTGAAAGAGTAATGATCTCAACAATTCACCCTTCTTTGCAAGTTCCACCGTAACTCTTACCAATCTTAAGTTCTAGCGGCCTTCGTAAACTGTGAAAATGTAATTTAGGAGTTGTTTTATTGGGTATTGACTCATTAGAGTTAATTGGTTTAGGTTTCTGGAGAGACTAAAACCGGAAATAGGCAGGTTTGGGAGACCTGAGCTCTACTTAGGCTGAGTGTGGGTGGCCTGTGCCACACACACGCACAAGTTGGGGTGGAAAGTAAGTGAGAGACAAGATAGGACAAGCACTTGAGCTTGGATCTAGGATTTTAAGATTCATTTTGAGTCATCCTGAGATTTATTTTAGATAGTTTGAAATTAGTTTTAACTACTGGGTTCTCTTTATGATACCAGAGCGCTAAAGTTTGTCGAGTTATTTAAAATAGCCAGGGATGGGGTCAGCTTATTGACTAAACCTTTTACGCTTCTCATGTTAAGGACAGATTAACTTTTTAACCTTGTGAACCTCGGGTAATCGAAAAAGGTCCTCATGGCTTGGTAACATTTGCTATAGTCTACATCAAGATTGTTTAGCAGTTCTTTTTAAAAAGAAACATTTTGAGTTTGGTTCCTTTGGGGCAGGAATGATGAACAGAAGAACATGAAAAAGATTTCTTTGTTCGCAGACATTGCTTTTACAGTTTTACCAATTGTAGGTCTGTTTGTTTGCTGTGACCTGCCCCCATTTTCAAATGAATCATGTTTCCTTAATTGAGTGCCCCTTTGGGAGACTTTCTAAGAGGTGAAAGTTTGGGGAAACCACAGTTGGGCGAACTGGGAACGCCTTTGGCACTGGGAAGAAGAGCACTGGAGCCAGATCTCTGGTAGAGTGTTGCCTTTCTTCGGCGAATTGGAATTATCCTGCTTGACCATTTAGCCAGCCTATTTGGCAAACGGTCACAACCAACTGCTCCATAATCCAAAGGGGTAATGTTACTTAGATTATGTTCACTTGATAAAAATAGCCAAGGACGATCTTAGTTGCCACCTTTCAAGAATCAAGAATTTGATGTATTAGTGAGTTCATGTCTGAAAATAGTAGTATTTAGAGATGTGGGTTTATGGTGTGACCTTGTTGCTCCTAGACCATCCCATCCTCAGTTCTTCCCCAATATACCCCTCCTCCACCCCAAGGATGGAATCTAAGGCCTTGCCCATGCTAAACAAGTGTTCTGCCACCGAGTGGGGTAGAGTATACCCAGCCCTTGGCCCAACATGTCAAAGCATATTTTTACGTGTATTTTATATTGTTTGTCCAGGTTGAAATGGAAATTTTTTTTTTTTTTTTTTTTTTTTTTTTGGTTTTTCGAGACAGGGTTTCTCTGTGTAGCTTTGCGCCTTTTCCTGGAACTCACTTGGTAGCCCAGGCTGGCCTCGAACTCACAGAGATCCGCCTGGCTCTGCCTCCCGAGTGCTGGGACTAAAGGCGTGCGCCACCACCGCCCGGCCGAAATGGAAATTTAAATAGCATGGGGACCAACTCACCACTCACAGTTCACCTGTATAGACAGTTTCAGGTTGTAAAAATAAGAAATTAAGATATAAAAAGCAAATCATAAAGTAATTTCTAAGGAGACTAGGGAGATGGCTCAGCGGATAAAGTGCTTGCCTTGAAAATATGAGGACTTGAGTTCAGATCCCCAGCACCCACATAAAAAAAAAAAAAACCAGGCCGGGCGATGGTGGTGCACGCCTTTAATCCCAGCACTCAGGAGGCAGAGGCAGGCGGATCTCTGAGAGTTCGAGGCCAGCCTGGGCTACCAAGTGAGTTCCAGGAAAGGCGCAAAGCTACACAGAGAAACCCTGTCTTGAAAAACAAAACAAAACAAAACAAAAAAACAACCCATTGTTTTGATGCATGCCTATAATCCCAGCTCTAGGAGGTGGAAGAAGGAGGATCCTTGGGGCTTCCTGGCCAGCCCTTAGTCAGTGAGCCCCAGGGTCAATGCAAGACCCTGTCTGAGAAAGTAAGATTGGAGAGCCATAGATGGAGATGCCTGACCTGGCACACCTGCGCACACACGTGTATATGCCATACACACAGACTAATAAAAGTGATTACTAAAGAATTGATATTCAATCACAGCTTTGAAAGTCCTGCATTTAAACCCTAGAAAATAAGGAGGTTTTTAAAAGATGGCTTTGTAATTTTGTTTTTTGTTGTTGTTGTTCGGTTGATTGGTTGGTTGGTTTTTTTGAAACAAGGTTTCTCTGTGTAACAGCCCTGACTCTCCTGGAACTCCATTTGTAGACCAAGCTGGCCTTGAACTCACAGAGATCTGTCTACCTCTGCCCCCTAGTTCTGGGATTAAAGGCATGTGATACCACCACCGACTGGTTTTGTAAATTTTTAAATCCAAATTATTAGATTAATTCTGTTTTCCTTGGCTGGGTATGGAACTCAGTACCTTGACCCTACTAGACACGTTTGCTACTGCTGAGCTACTCAGTCCTATTTATTTTTAAGTAAGTATGCCCACCCACATTTTTTGTTTATGTAAGCATACTGTTGGATGCTAGGTCTGTGGTCTATAGGTGGTGGTACTTGGTAATTGCCTGATCAAGTAGTTACTTGTGTTTGTATTTTATAGGGTTGGAGAAGCAACCTCATTTTTTAAAAAATTAAAATAGCCGATTAAAGTTTAGAGGTTTAATTGAGCAGGAAAGGCATGCTTTGTCAGTAGGAATGAGAGGTGTGAATGCTACAGAAAATGAAAAATGTTTTTGTCTTTCCTTGCACACAGCTCAAAAAAAAAAATTCCAGCCCCCTGAAATACTTTTGGAGTGTGCAGAAAAGTGTCAGTCAGTAGAGGAAAATGTAAAATGACTAAGGTTTAAGAAATTCATGTATGGGCTGGAGAGATGGCTCAGTGGTTAAGAGCACTGACTTCTCTTCCAGAGGACCCCGGTTCAATTCCCAGCACCCACATGGCAGCTAACAACTGTCTGTAACTCCAGGATCTGACACCCTCACATAGACATACATGCGGGCAAAATATCAATGCAAATAAAATAAAAATAAATTAATTTTAAAAATCCAGGCTTGTAGATAGATGTTGGATAGAAAGACAATACATATGCTGTGCTTGAAGAATGAAAAGTTGAAAATAAATGTGCATTCTATAGTTCTATCCAAGAAATGTAACACTGTTTTGATTTGTAATATGTTACTGGTACCCATTTTGAGCTGGTTAGATTCAGTTAGAATCATCCAATATGAACTGCTTAGGAGGGGATTTTTTTTTTTTCCATAGGAAGAAAGTAGAGTAAGAGTATCTAGAATTTATCATACAGGCAGTAGATAGAAAACTGGATTTCTAAAGACAAAAGAAGACTGGACCATGTTCACATATTTGCAAGAGTCTTTAGGAAGAGTGAGTGGATATGGCTGGTGTAGGGTATAGCTTCAGCTACAGTAGGAGAAAGGTTACAAGGAGTTAAGTAGCCATTTCTGTTCATCTATGGATCTAGTTGGAAGTATTAGAACATGGGGTTGCTTTGCATCTTTCAAAGGCATACAGGATTTCTGCATAAAGTAGGCAGTTTGACTGACAGGCCATTCATTCTTTGGTATAGAAAAGTAGAATAGCAGTTGTCTCAGTTCAAGTTTTTGACATGTCACCTACAAACAATATGATGACTTCTGTCGTTTTTATTGTTTGTCAAAACAATACTCTTAAAAATCTCAAAAACCAGCTGGAGAGACAGCTCAGTGGTTATGAACACTAACTGCTCTTCCAGAGGACCTGGTTCAATTCCCAACACTCACATGGCAGCTCACAACTGCCAGTTCCAGGGCACCTGACACCCTCACACAGACATACATGCAGGCAAAACACCAGTGCACATAAAATAAAAATAAATAAATTATTAAAAATCTCAACCAGCCAGGTGTGGTGGTGCATGCCTTTAATCCTAGCAATTAGAGGACAGAGGCAGGCGAATCTCTGAGTTCAAGGCCAGCCTGGCCTACAGAGTGAGTTCAAAGACAGCCAGGACTTAAACAGAAAAAACAAATCTCAAAAACCTTTAATGCCATTTCTTTTTTTATATTTTATTATTTATGTGTATATATATATATATATGTATGTCTGTATATGTGCATGTACCTGAGGTTAGGGCCATTCCCTGGAGTTGGAGTTCCAAGCTAAGTTGGTAAGCTACCTGATGTGGGTGCTGGGAATTGAACTTGGGTCTTCTGCAAGAACAGTACATGTTCTTAACCACTGAGCCATCTCTCTGGACCCTTTAATATTATTTCTAACATTATAATCATCATGAGTGATGCACTAAGTGTATCCACACTCTTTGCCTGGGACTACAATTGTACATTATTATTTTCAAGATGGGGTTTTGATTCAGGAATTAAATCTTACAACAGAAACTCCAATATTGATTAGTCTGCTCAATAGTTCAGTCTTTTGATTTACTACATCCTGTAATGTGAGATCTTAGCTACAGCATTTGCCTTGACTCTTCCTGGACCTAGAGTGGAGAGCTGGCTTTAGTAACTTCTACCTTGAAGTACTCTTCTGGTTGCTCCCTTAATTCAGATTGTCAGGGTTTTATTGTCTCACAGCCTAGGATAGTCTTTTCTACATTGCTTCTAGTCTGGCTGGATAGTGTACCTGCTCCAAGTCAAGGTGGACAAAGCCCTCTTCCTTTTATTCCTATTCTAAAGAAATTCAAGATGGAGGTTGGCATTGACTCTTAAGATGTCTGCTCTTGTTCTACCTTGCCAGTGAGAACAGATTGGAAGGTAGCTGTAAGGCATTCCCCTCCCCACAAGAAATTGCTACTTATCAGAAGTACTTTGTATCATTCTTGAGAACCTAAGAATGAGAATTTCATCAGAGATTACCCCTTGAGAATTTGGAAAACATCTTTTTATTATTGTCTATTTTATTTTATTTTTTGAGGCTAGATCACATGTAACCTGGTTGACTTATTAAACTCTTGATCCCTCTGCCTTTGCCTCTGAAATACTGAGATTCGAGGTATGGGGTACCATGCCTGGCTATGATGCATCTTAGATGGATATGTTTTCCGAGCAGTGGGAAGTTTATTGAAAATACCTCTGAGGCTCTCTAAATAATAACCTTTAGTGCAGTGGTTCTCTTTTTTTTGTTTTTTGTTTTTTGTTTTTGAGACAAGAGTTTCTCTGTGTAGTTTTGATTCCTGTCCTGGATCTCGCTCTGTAGACCAGGCTAGCCTCAAACCCAGAGATCTGCCTGGCTCTGTCTCCCGAGTGCTGGGATTAAAGGCATGCACCACCACTGCCTGGCCAGTGCAGTGGTTCTCAACCTGTGGGTTGCATTTAGGGGTCAGACAACCCTTTCACAGGGGTTGCATATCAGATATCTACATTACAATTCATAGCAGTAGAAAAAGTACAGTTATGAAGTAGCAATGGAAATAATTTTATGGTTGGGGGTCACCACAACATGAGGAACTGTATTAAAGGGTTGCAGCATTAGGAAAGTTGAGGACCACTTCTTTAGTGTTAGAATGTGGCTTCAAATGTTCAAATTTTCAGGCTCTTGATCTTGAGCAGTATAGCAAATTCCACTTACATGTATTATAGTTTTCCCACGTGTCTTTAAAAGTATGCCGATCTCAGGGCTGAAGAGATGGCTCAGAGGTTAAGAGCACTGACTGCTCTTCTAGAGGTCCTGAGTTCAATTCCCAGCATCCACATGGTGGCTCACAACCACCTAATGAGATCTGGTGCCCTCTTCTGGTCTGCAGGCATATATGCAAATAGAATACTGTATACATAGTAAATAAATAAATCTTTTTAAAAAAGGGGGGGGGGGCGTGCCAATCTCTACTATCAGTCTCCAAACTGATTTTTGACACAGTGATAGCTAGGGAATCATGTTGATAGAAATCTATCATTGACATAGAAGACATCAGTGTTGTGGAATAATGTTAGCTATGTAGATCTACTCACTCACTCCACTCATTCTAACTATATCTCATCAGGTAAAACTGTACTCGGTGTCCCTTTAATTCTGGCTTCAAGCAGCCCTCTTCTCAGTGGGATTTTGCCAGGTAGTTACAACTTGACCTTCAACTAGGTCACCAGCGCTTTGGAACAGGTATCTTCCCAGTTGACACTATTTCCTGTAACAGTAGCAACTATACATCCTCCTTTAGCTTTTGCTATACTAAGTTCTTCTTTTAGTGAGAATTGGCCTTTATGTCCCCATCTTTATCAACGATTGTTACCAGTGAAGAAATAGGGATCCTTCTTCTAAAAGTGGGTGTATTAAATGACTTTACAGTGAAGAACAATATTTAACTAATTTTTCCTCATTCTCATTCTTTTCTTTTACTCTCCAATTTAAGAAGCCTTTTCTCAAAGCGTTTCCTCCAGATGAGTACTGAATGGATGAGAGAGGGACAGTAGGAGAAGACACCATCCCTAAAGCTAAGGCAGTGGTAACAGAGTCAGACAGAAAAGCAGTAAAAACACTGTCTCCTTCAAACTTTCCTTCTTGGCTCTCAGCACCATTTCTAGTTTTCATTCTTAGCTTCCTTTCTCATACCCTGGTATATTAATTAAGCAAAATTAACAAACTATTAAACACCTCATCCTCTGAAGGACTCCAGGAAAATAATGATGAACTAAGACATTCACAGCTCTCAATTCTTGTGGAATTAGCATCCAGGAGCTGGGTTTGGTGGTACATACATGTTGGTAATCTCAGCCCTAGGAAACTGAGGTAGGAGGGTCTTGAATTTGAAGCTAGCCAGATGCTTACTGAGACACTGTATACAGAGAAAGATAGATGATACAGACTAGGTTAGTAAACCATGTATTAGTTGACAAATTTTAGTAAGTGCCAAAACCCTGCTGTGAACAGCAAAGACACAATCCCTGCTCTTACAGGACTTTCATCTTAGTAAAGGAAAGGAGACAGCCAACCAGTGTTAGGTGATAGCAGGTGGGCACAATGGAGGATGGTCAGAGGTGGCCTTGTTTGGGTGGTGACTTTTAAATAGACAACAATAAATGAGGGTTGTTCACTCAAAAGAAGAGCTTTCTGAGTGGACGACAGCATTTACTAAATCCCCAACATACTTGACAAACTCAAAGGAAGCTGGATCACAGGTAGGAGAGGGAAGAGGGCATGAAACAGTGCCAAAGGGCAGTGTTCATCCAAGATTCTTCATGATTCACTGTGGAGTATTTGACTGTTAGTCTGAGTATCCATGGGAAGCAGGTGAATTGTTTTAAAAAGTAATGTCATATGATGGAGTTATTTGTTGTTTTGTTGGTTTGTTTTGTTTTTGTGGGTGGTTGTGTTTTATGGTGGGGGGGTTGTTGTTTGCAGAGTCACTAAGCACAGGGTACCTTCTTATTTGTAATCCTTCTGCCTTAACCTCCCAAGGACAGAGACGATTGACACGTGACCCAGAACTGAGGTATGGCGTGAAAGAGTCATGCACCTCTTTGTTGATTATTTCCCCAGGATTCTAGTTTGCTTCCTGTTGTTGTGATAAAATACCATGACCAAAAGCAACTTTGGGAGAAGAGAGTTGATTTGGCTTACACTTCGCCATCACAGTTGCTCGAGAAGGGACGTGAGGGCAGGAACTAAAACAGAAGCTGTGGAGGAATGGTGTACGAGCTTGCTCTACACAGCTCCTTCAGCTAGCTTTTTTATACAACCCAGGACCACCTGCCCAGGGGTGGCCTCCCACATCAATCACCAATCAAGAAAATGCCCTGTAGACTCTGGAGGCCAGTCTGATGGAAGCTCTTTCTCAATTGATTCCCTCATAGCTCTAGCTTGTGTCAAGTTGATAAAAACCTAACCAGCATACTAAGTGTCCTTCACAGTATGTAGGGTCTAACAGTTTGTTGATATTTGCTGGATTGTTATATCATAGTATTAGAAAATAGATAAAGAAGAAAAACTATAAAAGAACAGCTCTGTTCTGATGTGTGCTGCCATAAAGAATGTTGAAAGTAGAAATGAGAAGGCCACTTCTGTAAAAGAAACAGTTGAAGGTCCGAGGTTGGGGTGATTGGAATAGGGCAGTGTCGGTGGAAGTATGGAAAAGCTGAGGACATGTTGAGCTAGAGATAGATGCCTTTGAAGGATCAAGATGAAACATTCTAGAACCTAGGTGACAAGTTTAGACTGGAGATTCCAGCTTGAAGGCTGTGTATCTAGGTGATATTTATGGCCATAGGGATAGATATAATCATCTAAAAATAGGATAGGAAACTTGAGTCGTACAGAATCCCAGTATTTAGATATTGGGGAGAGGAGACAAGCCCCTGGGAGATAATGATTTGTCCAAAAGAACAACTCCTTGTTATTATTTTATCTTCATTTGTATGGGTGTTTCGGCTACTTGTGTGTCTGTGTAATACATGGCACACATGCACCTGGTGCCTGCCTGCACAGGGTGTCTGTCAGGTTCCCTGGAGTTGTGCATGTGCAATGGCTTACCTCATTGTAAGCCACCATGAGGGTGCTGGGAATTGAACCCAGGTCCTCTGGAAAGATCAGTAAGTGCTCTGTTTTTTGTTTTGGTTTTTGAGACAGGGTTTTTCTGTGAGACGGTCGCAGTCAGTGCTCTAACTTGCTGAGCCATCTTTCCAGCCCCCAGAAGTTCAGCTCTTTGTCGGTGTCACCCAGCTTTCCCACATCTCTGTTGATGACCCTCTGCTACTCAGGCCAAACCTCAGGGTCCTGCATGACTCCTCTCTCAGTCCCACCCACTTTCGCTCTTTCTCACCACCTTACCCTATTCTCACCCCACATCTAACCCATCAGGAAGTTGTGCTGCCTCTTTCTACCCCAGAGTATCCAGAATGTGCCACCCATCATTCTGAGCAGTACTCTCGGGTTATGATACAAGTCATCATAGTCTCTCATCTATTTACCCTACTTAGCCCCTAACACAGCAGCCAGGGTTCATTACCAGCACCTATAGGTGACTCACAACCATCTATAACTACAGTTCAGGGGGTCCAAAGCCCTCTTCCAATTTCCAAGGGCCCCTGTGTGTACACACACACACACAAAACACATAAATTTTTTTTTAAGGCAGAGATTTAGTTTGTTTACTGATTTGTCATATACACCAGAAAAGTGTCTGGCACATAGTTGATATTTTCTTATCATTTGTTAAATGAATGAATGGGATAGGAATAAGACCTGGATCATGACTCCTTAAACTCTTTGGAGAAAGGATTTCAAGCAGGAAAGACTAGTGAGCTGTTGAATATTACTGGCGTGTCTAGTCAAATACCGACAGACTCCTTTGGATTTGGGAATGTGGCCATTGTAAGTGCCCTTGTCCAAAGGAACTGTGAGAAAGAAGCAGCAGCTGGCTGAATTTGAGAAAAGAAAGGACCCTACAGTTTGGGTTATGTGGGAGCAGAGCTGAGAATGGGAGTTCAGGAAGAAGACTTTCCATGAGACCAAGAAAGGAGTGTGTTGATGGAGCACAGGGAGAGCCAAGATCTTGAGAAAGATTGTAGGTACACTTCCCACCATATAACAAAATATCAGTGTCCTCTAGTTAGCTTCATTAATATTCATGTCTGACTTTATGGCCAGAACTCCAAAATGACTGTCTCCAGCTTGGACTAGTTTCCGGAGTTTAGGATCCACAGAACGAACCTACTACTTACTGGGCATTTGTCCCATGAGCACTTCTACTGGGATAAAACACCATGACTTGTTACACAGAGAAACCCTGTCCAAAAACAAACACAAAAAACCCACCATGACTGCTGGGCAGTGGTGGCGCATGCCTTTAATCCCAGCACTCAGGAGGCAGAGACAGGAGGATCTCTCTGAGTTCAAGGCCAGCCTGGTCTACAGAGTGAGTTCCAGGACAGGCTCCAAAGCTACACAGAACAATCCTGTCTAAACAAAACAAAATACCATGACCAAAAGCAGCTTGGGAGGGAAAGGGTTTATTTTGTTTACCCTTCCACATCACTGTTCATCACTGAAGGAAGTCGAGGCAGGAACCTGGAGGCAGGACTGAGGCATAGGCCATGAAGAATTGTGCTGCTTCGTTATAGCACTGCAGCTCAGGGGTGTGGCACTACATACAATGGCCTGGGCCCTCCTCAATCACGAAGAAAATGTCCTACAGGTGCCTACAGCCAGATCTTGGGGAGGCAGTTTCTCAATTGAAGTTTCCTCCTTTCCGATGATTCTAGCTTGTGTCACGTCGGCAAAAAGCTAGCCAGCACACTCACAGACCCTGTTTTATTCTGTATCTCATTTGAGAATCTGCCTGCTGTGTTAGCCACTGGAGCCTGTCGTTTCCTTTTCTTTCTCTTTAGTTATTTATAGTGTCATGTGCAGTAGTAAAGAGATTGAGAAATCACTCAGCTGTCTAGATCAGATGGAACTAGTTAAATTTTGATATTCCAATAAAGTGTTTACAAATAGAAATTAATTTCTAGGGTATCACTAGATTTTAATTTAAAAAAGGAATATGCAAATAGCACCTTTCAAAAATATTGGTAGGGATATGAGTAGAAATGTGTGCAAAAAGCAGTAATCAAAAAGGAATGTGTGAGAGGCTGGGAATAGGAACAGAAGGAAACCTCAGTATGTGAATGCAACCTGGCTTACCAACTAAGCCTGCCTTACCGTGTGCACTCAGCACATGTCACAGGAATTGGAACAGTAACCATGTCAGATCTTGACTTAGCTGTTTCCTGTCTCTGTAGTCATTCCATTTATCTCCATACCACCAAAGTGATCTTCCTAAACAAAACTTAGGGCTGTTGATGTGCTATACTAGTATTGTTCAAACTTTCTCCGCTGGCTCAAAGACACAAGAGTATTTTCTTTTGAGTCTTTGTGAAAGAGAAAAAGGCAACTCTGAGTGTCAGCTATGTGCCAGCATTGGGTATTTGACAGTAACCATGGCATAAATTTATTGGATCATAAAAAGGATTTAATTGAAATCCGCTGTCTGAAAATACAAGTCTGTAGGACAGAGTCCAAACACTGCCTTGTGAGTCATGTAGATCTTTCCAAACTGCCCTCTGATTATTTAAGTATTATGTATCCTAGCTGTCATAAAGGATTTGTTCTTTTATCTCTAAAAACAGATACATGGTTTCTTCTTGCACTGCAGTGTGTTTTCCTCAAGCTGTGTCCTTGTTGAGAGAGAGAATCTAGCTACAAAGAAAAAGCTGTTGGTAGAGTGTTTACCTAGCATCCAAAAGCTCTGGGTTTGATTCCCAGCACCACACAACAGGACATGGTGGTGCACTTGGGAGGAGCAGGAGGATCAAAAGTTTAAGGTCATACTTGGTTACATAGCAAATTCATGGGTAGGTAGCATGGGCTGTAAAAACCAAAGGGATAGGCAGGCTAGGGAGATACCCAGTGGTAGAAACACTTGCTGTGCACGTTTAGGAACCAAAGTTTAGATGCCAGCACTCAGCATTTAAAAAGAAAAACAACCAAGCAGGCTCAGTTGTGCTGGCCTGATCATCTCAGTGCTGGGGGGGGGGGGGGGGGGGGAGAGGAGGCTGGCTGGTCACTAGCTTCGCTCTGGGGTCAGGGACAGGCCCTTGCTTCCGGGAACTAGGGAAGGGAGTGACAGCCAGTGTCCTGACCTCCATGCATAGTTCATGTGTATACACACACACACACACACACACACACACACACACACACACGCTACTCATCTTCCTCGCCAAAAGATACTGAACCCCCCCTACCTCCCCCAAAAACCCAGCTGACTTCCTCAGCGCTGTTTTCTTCACTCGCAGTCAGTTTCCTATCCACCTGGAAAGACCATTCCATTCTTTTGATCTGCATCAGATTACATTCAGACTTAATGATTCTAAGAATATTATGGAGAAACTTCAGAAGACTGAGGAGTTGAGGTTTTTCTCTGTCTCAGCACACACATTTACCCTCCATCACCTGCTTTAACGTGTGCCCCAAATCCTTTCATTTCACAGTTAATTTTTAAAGGTATTGAGTATTAATAGTATAAGAATGATAGGAGATAATATTTCATTGGTACTAAATTATTCTGTAAACCAGAATAATCATTACCAGATGTGATAGTTTGAATGTAATTGGTCCCCATAATCTCAGGGAGTGGCACTACCAGGAGGTGTGGCTTTGTTGAAGTAGGTATGGTCTTGTTGGAGGAAGTGTGTCACTGTGAAGGGGAGCTTTGAGGTCTCATATATGCTCAAGATAACCACCCAATGTCTCAGGTCACTCCCTGTTGCCTGCAAGTGAAGATGTGCCAGCACCATGTCTGCCTGCACACTTCCATGCTCCCCTCCATGTTGATAATGGACTAAATCTCTGAAACTGTAAGCTGCCACCTCAATTATGTGCTTTCCTTTATAAGAGTTGCCATGATTGGGGCCTGGAGAGATGGCTCAGAGGTTAAGAGCACCGACTGCTCTTCCAGAGGTCCTGAGTTCAATTCCCAGCACCCACATGGTGGCTCACAACCATCTGTAATGAGATCTGGCGCCCTCTTCTGTATGCATAATAAATAAATCTTAAAAAAAAAAAAAAGAGTTGCCATGATTGTGGCATCTCTTTACAGCAATAAAAACGCTAGCTAAGACACCAGACCTTTTTGCTTCACTTGGTTTGGGGATGCCTGAGCAGACTGGCACCTATATAAAGAAGGACGCCTACCTAGAAAGAAGTTGTTTGTGTTGTGCAAATAGCAAAATAAAGACGTATATTTCACCTCTGTCATCACGTAGGCAAGTACAAGCTGTAAGCTGGTCTTAATTTGTTGTTTCCTCATGGTCCCCCACTGGAGCAGAAAGGGATTCTATAAGACTTTAAGTCTGCCACTTCTTTATTAGGTACTCATTTACATACTTAGGTTACATACATGGAGTGTCTGAAAATGTGTGCACACTAAATATGCAGAATTTGGTATTTACAATTGGAAATGCCATCATGTAGTTGGAATCATTTGGGGTTTTAGCCTTTGCCCCGCGCCACCCCCCACCCCCACCCCAATCATCTCTGAATTTAGTAGCAGCAGCAGCTAAGGCTCTCAACCACTTAGGTGGTGTGGGCTACTTAGCAGAGGGAGAGACCTTGAGATTAACCATTAAGGTTAGCTGTATATATTTCGGGTCATCTTTTCAACAGTTCTTGAATTGTTGATCTTGTTATTTTTTCATCCTAAAACATTTTAGCATGGCTTATCGTTTTCCTTGGTAAATTTAAATGTGGACAATTGGCTTTCTTTCTAGGTTTTGGACGGAAAGATGTGGTTGAATATCTGCTTCAGAATGGTGCAAATGTGCAAGCACGTGATGATGGGGGTCTTATTCCCCTTCATAATGCATGCTCTTTTGGTCACGCCGAAGTCGTCAATCTCCTTTTGCAACATGGTGCAGACCCAAATGCTCGAGATAATTGGAATTATACTCCTCTCCATGAAGCAGCTATTAAAGGAAAAATTGATGTTTGCATTGGTAAGCTTGTATTTCTTTTTCAGAATTTTCTAGAACATGTAACTATTCTAAATCTAATTTTGAATCTAATTTGTTAATGTTGTCTTTCTACTAGGCTGAACTTACATTCATTTAAATCTGTTCATGATTTAATCTAACCTTTTTTTTTTCCCCTCCAGGCTTCAGTCTAACCATTCTTTATTGAATGTCTTTTCTTAAAATCTTAAAATTCCTTGAGGAAAAAAAAATCATTCTCTAGAAACTTGTGTTCTCTTGAGAGATAAGATGCTCAACAAACCAAATAAAAGCAGCCGAGCATGGTGGCTTTTAGTTCCAGCACTCAGGAGGCAGAAGTAGGTGGATCTCTTAGTTCAAGGCCAGCCTGGTCCACAGAACAAGTTCCAGGACAGCCAGGGCTACATAGTGAAACCCTGTCTCTGAAAATCAAAACAAAACAAAAGAACCAAATAAAGCCATGGTGGAAATGAACATTGAGTATTAGAGAATAATGGTGTAAGTTAGTATGCTGGTTAGGTTTTATCACCTAGACACCAGGTAGAGTCACCTGGCAAGACTGAACCCCAGTTGAGGATTGCCTCCGTTACATTGGCATTTTCTTAATTGATGTAGGCAGGCTCAGCCCATCGTGGGCAGTGCCTTCCTAGGCAGGTGAGCCTGAGCTGTGTAAGAAAAGTAGCTAAGCAAGACAGTAAGCAGTGTTTCTCATTGTGTCTGTTGCAGTTCCTGCCCTTAGGTTCCTGCCTCAGCTTCCCTTGGTGATAGAGTGTAACCTGTAAGCCAAATAAACCCTTTCTTCCCCAAGTTTCTATTGGTCATGGTTTTATCCCAGTAACAAAAACCTAACTGGAACAGTCAGCCAGAATCAGGTCTGAAGGCTCAACTTTCTGGCATCTTTGTACTGGAGAAATGTAGGAAAACAGAAAGGGGCCTTATGAAGAACTCTGGTTGTGGTTTGAGGGTCGTCTTGTAACTATATAGGCCCTGTTCGGATCAGCCTTGACCTCTCCATTCTTCAAAAAACTTTTTATTTTTTTCCTTCTGTGTGTGCAAGTGCACACAAATGCATGCTTGTATTCACATAGGTTTTAAATCCTATAGCTTTCTGCCTGGACTACACAGCTTTAGGCATTTCATAATAGAGGAATCTTTCTAGCATAGACAGTGCTCCTTTGCAACAAGAAAAGCTTTCAAGCCAGCTTTCCCTTTTCCCCTGCATACTTATCATCCTTCATCACCTGTCAACAGTGATAAAAATAGCTAAGAAAAAAAACTTACATTGAATGAGAAAACTTAGCGTGCTCTTAGTGTAATAAATAATTGAATATGTTACATTTTCTTAAATTTAAACATTTACCATATTATTAGTATACAAACAGTCTTTAAATAATTTTGAGAATTCTGTACTGGGACTTTTGTTTTAAATTTATTATTGTATGTGTCTATGTGATGTAGAGGACATTTTTGCCAAGACCACGTGTGGAGGTCAGAGAACAACCCTGTGGACTTGTATCTCTTTTTCCACCTTTAGATGGATTCTAGGATTTGAACTTGGATTGTGAGGTTTGCACAGCAAATGTCTTTACCCACTGAGACATCTCATGGTCCCTGTACCAGAACTACTAAAAAACTGATTTATTAATTCAGATTGCCATGTTCACCATTTTGAAAGGTAGTGTTGCTATTTTTTGCAGTACTCTTACAGCATGGAGCTGAGCCAACCATTCGAAATACAGATGGAAGGACAGCGTTGGATTTAGCAGACCCATCCGCCAAAGCTGTACTGACCGGTAAGTCTGCGTACACTTTGCTTATTCCAAGAAGAGTACAAATACTTACTGGGCTAGGTAGACGCACTGTCTCATGCAGTTAATGACCTCAAGTAGAATTTGTAAACAGTGTAGTTCACTTATTTTGCTGTCTGTGGAGAGTTTAATTTGATTCTTGTCTAAAATAGAAAAGAAATTTTTCCTTTCAAATTTATGTTTAAGTTTGTCATTGTATAGGTGGCAGGATGTGATAAACTTGTGTTGCTTCAGGTAGTCAGTATGTTTTTAAAATATCCCCACGTTTTTCAGACAGTTAATGTACTCCTTTTTATACTGTTTTGTGTGTGTGTGTGTGTGTGTGTGTGTGTGTGTGTGTGTGTGTGTGTGTATTTATATATATGTGTGTGTGTTTTGTTTTTGTTTTTAAGGAATCCTTTCAAAAAGCACTAATTTTCTTCTAGTTATTTCAAATCAAGATTTGGGACACATTTCAGTACCGTGGTATGGCTATCTTAACTATAATTCATTTCCTTGTCATCTGTTGGCATGAGTTCAGCTCTAGTTTAAGCTAGTGGGCTTGGTTTGAGCTGTATCTACTGTATGTGTTTCTGCCCTTACCCAGTATGCTGTCTAGTTTAAGTAACTGCCATTATTTGTTGGATTCTTTTTTATAAATATTTATTTAATTTTATGTGTATGTGTGCCTGTAACTGTTAGAATTATGTCTGATCTAAAAGGCAGAATCCTGAGGTTTGGCTATACTGTGAGCCTTTGTGCTTAGACTCTGATATTTCTTCTGGCATTGCTAAGAAAGTTTAGACTAGTCCCTGGAGATTTCTGGAAATGTGAGTTGTCATTGTGACTATTAATTCTGTTTGTTCAATTCTGTGTTTGTTTCCTCCTTTACTATTATTCTGTGCCTTGATCAATCAATATAAATTCAGTATAGGCTGCAGTGTAGATATTCTTACTGCAAATCTTTACCTTAACTTAAATTTTACTAATTTTTTAAATAGTTTTGTTTGTATTCATTTGTAAATATAAAAACTGTTCCCATAAAATATTATATAATTAATCCTTTTTATTTTATTATAAAGTAATGTTAAACAAAAATCCTAGTATAAATTTAGACTCATAAAGATGTTAGTGATTATGTTCAATTAGTGATTCTATAGAAGAGTTCATCAACTTTATAATGTTACTATGTAAGGATTTTGGTGTGTGTGTGTCTGTCTGGTGTTGGAGGTTTTGTTTGGTTTGGTTTGGTTTGAATTGGGTTTTTCATTGGTTCTGGGAATTGAACTCAGAGCTTCCTGTGTACCAAGCAAGTTCTCTACGATTGTACTGTTGAGTAGCACTCCCCGATTGGTTTTGAGTGAAGTGGTGGCAGCTGTGCCGGGCTGCCCCCATCTCCACTGCAAGCATAGTGTACTTGTTTTAGGAGAAAAGGGAAGTTTACTGGTGGCTCCACTCTGTGTAGTCAGCTTTGGCAGTACTTCTTTCTGGACCTTGCTTTATCTGTGCATACTGTTTTCATGGTTGTTGTGGTCATACGTTCTGTAACATTGAATCATTCTTTCTCATTGTACTAGCAAAGGCATTCCATGTTGAAACTGCATTGATACTATTTTGATTAACTACTTTATAATTCTTAGGAGTTTATTTCTAGACTGATTGAACAAAGGCCTGGGTTTAATCACACACACACACACACACACACACACACACACACACACACACACACACACACAAACTTAGATAAAGCAAATGATGATGATTCACATGGGACAAATATCAGAATTGGAGAAACTGGTTGAAAAAACAAACAATTTTTAGAAGTTTTGATGTTTAGTGGGCATCTTTATGCATAAAACTATCACTGAGGGTTTTTAAAAATTTCTGATCTTTTTTTCCCTTACCCCCTAATTCACAGGTGACTATAAGAAAGATGAACTCTTGGAAAGTGCCAGGTGTGTACTACTATTATGTATATGTGCCATGAAAACTTCACAATGAGGGGATGGAAAGATGGCTCAGGGATTAGGACCACTTGATATTCTTGCAGAGGACCCAGGTTCGGTTCCCAGCACCCACAAGACAGCTCACAACCATCTGTTACTCTAGTTCCAGAGGTTCCTATGCCCATTCCTGACCTCTTTGGGCTCCAGACAGAGTTTTTCTATGTAGCTTTGGAGCCTGTCCTGGAACTTCTTTGTAGACCAAGCTGGCCTCGAACTCAGAGATCCACCTGCCTCTGCCTCCTGAGTGCTGGGATCAAAGGTGTGTGCCACCACCACCCAGCTAAAAATAAATTTTTAAAAAGCAAGTTTTTGCTAGATATAGTGGTGGACACTTTTAATCCCAGCATTCCAGAGGCAAAGGCAGGTAGATCTCTGTGAGGGGATGGAGAGGTGACTCAGTAGTTAGGAGCACTTGATGCTCTTGCAAAGGACCCAAGTTTAGTTCCTGGTACCCATATCAGAGGGCTTAAAACGACCCTTAACTTCAGCTCCAGGAGCATCTGGTGCCTCTGACCTCTGTGGGCAGCGCACATTAGCATGTATGTGTACACACACACACGCGCACACACACACACACACACACACACCTCTGTGGGCAGTGCACATTAGCATGTATGTGTACACACGCGCACGCACACACACACACACACACACACACACACACACACACACACACACACACATATTTAAAAAGAAAACAGATTTCACTGTGAATCTCTGGTTGTTCATCCCCACTCCCGAAATGTGTTGGTGACCCACACTTGTAATCTCCATCCATGGGAGGCAGAGTCAGTAAGCCTACTCTGAGTTCAGGATAGCTCGAGCTACATAGAAAGTTCTAGGACAGACAGTCTGTGCTACAGAATGTAACAGACCTTTTCTTTTTTTTAAAAAAAGTTGTTTTTTAATGCCATAAGCATCCTTTAAGAGAAGACTTTGTTTTAATGGTCTCAATACATAGTATAAGCTACTGATAGATTTTTTGGTGTGTTTCTAGGAGTGGCAATGAGGAAAAAATGATGGCTTTGCTTACACCATTGAACGTCAACTGCCATGCAAGTGATGGCAGAAAGGTACTGGCTTTAAGATTCTTTTTTTGTCATCTAGTGATAGGAATATATATTTATCATAAATTAAAACATTTAAAGAGAGTTCTAGTGTTTTCTTTTTAAATAGAAATTGAGATTCTTAAGCTTAATAAAACTCACTGATAATGAACATTTGTCTCTGTATGCAATAGTGAACTTTAAACTTTTATGCTATGCTTTCTATATATGTTCATTTTATAAAACCAAAATGATTGTTTATTAGCAATGAAGTCATAGTTAGATTTTGTTTTATGTTTGAGTTTTTATGTTTTCAGACATTTTATGCAGCCATTATGTGAATTTCATTAGTTTATTTGGTTACTATTTCAGTCAACTCCATTGCATTTGGCAGCAGGATACAACAGAGTAAAGATTGTGCAACTGTTACTGCAGCATGGAGCTGATGTCCATGCTAAAGACAAAGGGTAAGCTTTGAACAAAAGTGAAGTCTTGTTAGAGTCCTTATAACACACTATCTCCTTAACGAAAGCACTTTCCTGGTGCTGTTTAAGCAAATCGTTCGTGTTTATTGAGCTTTTATAAGATGCAGGTTGTTCTGAGCACCATAGGGATTATAAAGCGTTAAGCCTACCACTCATACATTATAATTTATAGTGTTGGACCCCAAAGTTTAGGGTCTCAGGTGGGCGCCCCAAGAACCCAGACTCCAGTCCAGTTGATGCAACAGCACGAGGATTTTATTAAAGAAACATCTGTACAGATGGGCAAACTCTGCTCCAAAGAGCAAGAGTCGCATCTTATTGCAGCCACATGAGGGCTTTTAAAGGAAAAACCCACAAAAGCCATAAGATTACAATTTGGTTTCACAAGAACATGGTCTGATCACATAGTGATCACAGAGGGGGTACAGTTACGTAAACCTCAAGGGGGTATCAGGGCGGGAGTGGAGCTTACACACAGGTCACGGTGGTCTTTCCTGGAACACCTGCAACTATCCCAGTCACAGTTGAGCACATCTCTTAACAGAAATCTTTTTACATTGTTATATTGTTACAGCGGTGATTGAGTAGTGGCTGAGTCAGGTTGCCCTGGGAACTAGATTTTCAGTTTCTCATTTCCTGGTGCTTGAAGTTTCTCTCTTCCTGAGGTTTGGGGGTGTAAGCCTAAAGGGTCTTTCAATAGCTTCTGAAAGATGCCTCATAAATTTGAGTGGTAAGTAGAGATTGGTGGATGGAGTTATTAGAAAATTTTTTAGAAGATGTATGCTCCACCCATATCTTCAGGGCAGGGTGTGATACCACATGTCTATAATCCTATAACTTGGAAAGGTATCGTCAGAAGACTCAGGAGTTCAAGAGCATCTTTAACTACATAGCAAACAGTTCTGGGCTATCTGGAATCTAGACTCAAAAATAAATGAGTAAACAAATAGAAAGCAGAGTTTAGGGAATATGATTCTATAGGAAAGTGTAGGTAGTACATTTAAAAAGTAGTAACCAAGCCAACTTTGACACAGGCATATAATCCCACCCAGCTCCTTGGGGCCGGGATGAGGCCTGCCTGGGGCAATTTAGTCAGATATTCATACCACCCCACCCCCACCCCTGGTGAAAGAAGGTAAATGTAGCTCAGTGGTAGGACTTTTGTTTTAACATGCACAAAGGCCTGGGTTCGTTCACCAGTAACACACACACACACACACACACACACACACACACACACACACACACACACACTTGGATAAAGCAGATGATGATGATGCACATGGGCCAAATATCAGAATTGGAGAAACTGGTTTAAAAAAACAAACAAGTTTTAGAAGTTTTGATGTTATTAGCATAAGAAATTCAACTTTGTTCTGTAGTCTTAAGCATTTTATGATCTGAAAGGAAGAACTGTTGTTTTACCCTCAAAGGAATTTGAGAGGTGCATTATGGGATAATACGTGTTGGATTAGTTGGGGAAGGAGGAGACTAGAAGAAGAAGAACAGTAGCTAAGAGTGAGCACTGTGGAGCTTCTGTACAGCTAAGATCTCTAGCAGTGATTGAGGGAAAATGAAAAGGAAGGCAGAGACATACTGCAGTGTAATAGCAGAGATAGCAAAGATCTGGATGTCAAGCAAGAGAGAGGAGTAGAGGAAATTACATCCTGAAACATTTTAGGCCCACAGCACACATACTGACGTGTAGGAGGGAAATGACTTGGCAGAAAACATTATGCTAACTTTTAGAGCTCTTGGTTTTATGAGAATGGAAATTCAAGCAGCAGTATTTAGTGAGTGGCAGAAAAATTGGTATTACCAGAAGCTGCTCTGGCAGTGCTTGTTTGAGTCATAATGCTGATCCAAGGAGAGGGAGAAGCTTAAAGGTAGAAGCCAGAAGTTCTTCCATTACATTACAGAGGAATTTGGCCTCAGTTTACTAAGAACTATATAGCATTTATCTTAGAGAAGTTCAAAAGATGTTTCAAAGAAGACCTAGCTAGTATTCAGAATAAATCTGAAAAAGCTATGTAAATGTGAGCCAGAGCAACAGAAGGAATGAAAGCTATACCTGGGAACCGTACATGTGCAGACACACAAGGAATTACAAGGCCAGAGAGAAGCTCAGAACCTTGTGTGTGTCATGCTGACTTAGAACCAGATGCCCAACTTTAATCCCAACACTGGGAACTCAGAAGCAGGTAGATGTCTGTGAGCTCAGGACCAGCCTGGTCTACAGAGTGAGTTCCAGGCCAGCCAAAGCTGCATAGTGAGACCTCATCTAAGGAAATAATAAAAAATTAGAACCATCTCTTCAAAGCAAGGATGAACAATGATATTAAAACAAGAATGCCTATAAGGGATTTACCTTTATAAAAATCTGGCTAATGCTTAGAGAATAAATTGGTTTAGCGGTTGTTTCAGAAATAAAGTTTGTAACATTATGTAAGCCCAAACTATAACCAATAGTAGTGGTGGGGAGAGAAGGAATATGGATTTGAAAGAGACTCAGGAATTACAATTTGAAGATTGTAGACTTAGGGACTATGTTGTAATAATAGGCTTTTTTTCCCTCATCTTATTGTAGTGATCTGGTTCCATTACACAATGCCTGTTCTTACGGTCATTATGAAGTAACTGAACTTCTGGTCAAGGTTAGTTCTTTTGTGCCTTATTTTCTTTAATTACGTAAAATGATTTGAAATGCATGTTGTTTCTGGCTTATTCTTTATTCTGGGTGCTTGGTAGAAAGCAGGAATAATCATAACATGCAGATTATTGATAAGCTAGCCTTTGAATGCCTTCAGAATTTTGAGATACCATGCAATGTCAAATATAAAGTAGCACTAAAGAGGTCATACTAAAGTGTTACTGAAGTGAGGGATCAGGGACTTACCAGAATAAGATTGAAAATACATACAGAGGTCCTGGGCAAGCACCAGGTTGACAACCTTTACTGAAGAGTCTGGCTAACAGAAGACATTCATTCAGCGACTGCATCTATGAACAGGACACTCACTGTACCTAGGAACAGAGGGTACCAAGTCACATCCTTGAGTTAAATAATAAAGTATGGCACCAGCACACATAAAAATAGCAAGGGTTGGCACAAGCAAGATGTCTTAGTGGATAAAGCCCCTGCTGCCTAGCCTGGTAACCTCAGTTTAATCCCCTGGGGTCCGCATGGTAAGAGAAGCCAACTCCTTCAAGTTGTCTTCTGACCTCTGCACGTGTACTGTGGCACGTGCATGTGTGTGCACACACTAATTTAATTTGACAATAAATTTACTGTTTTGGTTTGGGTTTTTTGTTTGTTTTTTGAGACTGACAATGTACTTTGTAAAAAAAAAAATTAAAGAATAACAAGTTTGGCACTTGTCTTTTTTAATCTCAGCACTCTGGAGGCAGAGGCAGGTAGATTTTCAATGATTTTGAGGCCAGCCTGGTCTGCATAGTGAGTTCTAAGCCAGCCAGGTATACATAGTGAGACCCAGTATCAAAGTATCACAAATAAATAAGTAAATAAATGTTTTTTAAAAGAAGCAAGGCATTTTCTCAACTTTCATCTTCGTATCCTCGTAAGTTCAAGAAAGCAAGTAGCCTGATCTGAGGAGGGGAAAGTCTGTCAGATTCATAACTACGCAGCTCTGCCAAGAGTCGACTGCTGCTGTTCTTCCTTGAGGGGATGTCAGAGACTCTAACAGACTGCCGGAAAGTTCGTCTGTAACTTTGTGATTCAGGTTTTAATGTTGTCTTGATATAGAATTAGAAAATATGAAGCTAATTGTTTTTTTGGTTTTAACTCTTGTTTATTTTTCTTTATGTGTGTGGAAGGGGGACAGTTAAGTGCATCAAAATATAATTGGGAGTGAAAGTAAGAGTCCAGTGTAAAGCTCCATAGCTTCAGAATAAGAGTGTTCTAGCTATACCCATTCATTGAGACTGTATGGCTTTGGGTCTGGCTAGTCTTAACTGAGTAATATTTTTATTTGTGAATTATTTACAATAAAGTTTTGACCATTAGAAAATTAGAAAGACTGGATGGTAGTGGCTCATCCCTTTAATCCAGTACTCAGAAGGCAGAGGCTGGCGGATCTCTGTAGGACAGCCAGGGCTACACAGAGAAACCTTGTCTTGAAAAACAAAAACCAAACAAAACAGGAATTAGAAAGAATATTATTGGTGAAATTATTAAGGCCACTCTACATAGTTAAAAGGGAAGTTTATTTAGTGGCGTAACTTACAAATGAAGGGATAGGTAGGTTGCGGGTTCTGGGAAAGACGCAGTGCAGTCCGACAGTTTTCTCTGGAGAACTCTTCTCGGTCTCTCTAGCGTCCAGGGTCCAGGAAACGAGATGCGATGCATCCAGATCTCGGGTCTTCAGGGTCCTCCCTTGGCCCTGCCTTGTAGGTGTGATAGTTACCGAAGCCTCAATAGGGGTTGGAACTTCCAGACCAAAGCTGGAATGGCTACCCACTACAGGATATATAAAAGTTGGCAGGTTGACATGAAGCTTGTAAGATAAATGTGAACAGCTTTGGTTGAAGCCAGTGTGATCAAATTTAATAAGATTCAACAAAAAGGCCTAAGTTCACAAAAATAGTGCATGAGATGTGATGTTTTAAAAATTCTAGAGTTTGGAGGCTAGAGAGGTGGTTGGGTTAAGAGCATACACAGTCTTGCAGAAGACCAGAGTTTGGATCCCAGCACCCACACTGTGCACCTCTAACAGCCTGTTAACTCCAGCTCCAGGAGATCTAACTACCTCTTCTGGCCTCCAGAGGCCTTGCACTGATGCACGTAATCAAAATTAAAAAAAAAAAAAAATAGCCCTGCCCCCCCCCCCCAGAAAAAAATCTGGAGTTTTGAAGTTGCCTAAGTATATTGTGTAATGTTAGCTATTTGAAAGGCTACCTTCATTCTGTGATAATGGAAGTACAGTGTCAGAGTCAAACCACATTTAGGAATCTTTTTATTTCCAGTTTCTCCTGCTCCCTGCTGCCTTACTCTTCTCATTCCCTCTCCTAGAAACAGTCCAGTTGTCTAGTAACAGGCTAAGCAAATCACAATGTAATAAAGTTAAAAAAAAAAAAAAAAAAGAATCCAAACTAGTGATACAGCCTGAGTCTTAGGAACATTAATATGTGAAAAAGCTAAACACAGACAATCTACTGTGCTTTGTTTTTTATGAAATTCAGAAACACATAAATATGGTACTAAAAGAAGGGGGCCAAAGTTGTCAATGAAAGAAGCATAGCAAACACTTGGTGGTTGGTGGTAGTGGAGCACGCCTTTAATCCCAGCAGTTGGGAGGCAGAGGCAGGTGGATCTCTGTGTGCTCGAGGTCAGCCTGGTTTATGAAGGGAGTTCCAGGACAGCTAGAGCTATTATTATACAGAGAAACCCTGTCTCAAAAAACCAAAAAAAAAAAGGTATGAATCTTGTTTCTTGTGTGGTGGAATAGATGTATATCTGTCAAAATTTACTAAGCTACACTCATTAAGAGTTCCGTTTTCCTGTATGTTAATTATACCTGCAAAAGGAAAGGGAGATTCTTGCAGAAGACGTTTTTTCCAACTTGCGTGTTGTTAAACTACACAGGGTTAATCTAAATTCTCTTAAGAATTGTGCATTAACTATACGCCTTTTCTTCCCCAGCATGGTGCCTGTGTAAATGCAATGGACTTGTGGCAATTTACTCCTCTTCACGAGGCAGCTTCTAAGAATAGGGTTGAAGTGTGCTCTCTTCTCCTGAGTTATGGGGCAGATCCAACCTTGCTGAACTGTCATAATAAAAGTGCTATAGACTTGGCTCCCACACCACAGTTGAAGGAAAGATTGTCATGTGAGTATAAAAATGATGTTCAAGATGGATATGATGACACATACCTTTAATCCCAGCACTTAAGAAGCAGATGTAGGTGGATCTTTTTAGTTCAGCCTGGTGTGCATGTAGTGAGGTCCAAGCCACCCAGGGCTACATAGTGAGACCCTGTCTTGAAGGAAGAAAAAAAAACATATGATACTTAGCTGAGATACATGACCTCAATGAGTGAGCTTTTTTTTTTTTGGAGGGGAATGTTTAAATAGTAAAATATTTTCTTTAAGGATGGGTGTCTGTTCCTGTTTGCATAGTTAATAATTTAAATACTGAGTAGAAATATATTTGGGTTAGTTTTTAAATTTAAGAACTATAAATTATAGCCTTTGAGCCGGGCGGTGGTGGTGCACACCTTTAATCCCAGCACTCAGGAGGCAGAGCCAGGTGGATCTCTGTGAGTTCGAGGCCAGCCTGGTCTACAGAGTGAGATCCAGGACAGGCACCAAAACTAAACAGAGAAACCCTGTCTCAAAAAAAAAAACAACAACAAAAAATTATAGCCTTTGAATTTTACTCATATCTTTGGGACTTGTTAGTTAATTTTACAAAAAGTTGTCTTGTAAATATAGTCCCTGGATTGTGACATATAATATTCTTTACTCCCTGGACCAAATTCTGTGGTTTTCTGTGTAGTTAAAGAAAATAGAGTAAGAAATAAGCACTTGATTCAGATATAGTATTCCTATATATAAATGAACAGCGTGAACTAAACTTGAATTATTCCAGAACAGTAAAATGATAATGAGTGGTTTCACAAATCTAATAAGTAAAAGAGAAGCATTGAAGAAATGCTTTAATTCTGTTCATCCTAAGGAGTTATTGATGAGCTAATGTTGATCCACAGTTACCTGATAGACCTGAGCAAGACTATCTTATACTGTAATACTAGTGGAGGAGTGATGGTTGCCCCTTTTTAAGTTCTCAGAACACTTTGCAGTGGGAATAGATTGTAATAGTGTAGATATCTCTAGTCCAGTTAGAGAATATCAACAGACCATGGATTTGCCTTGGCCTAAATTTGTGTATATACTTGGGAATGAATTGTGCCATGACTAATGGGAACTAGAATGCCATTGTGTCTATTAATTGTTGTTATTAGTCTAATCTATAGAGCCTTAATCTGGCTATTTTGGAGATTACTTTGAAAATACTAGTATTGTGCAAGGCAAGCCTCATTACTATGACAATTTTCATGTGAATGCAAATGCTTCTTTGTTTAGATGAATTCAAAGGCCACTCATTGCTGCAGGCTGCACGGGAAGCCGATGTTACAAGAATCAAAAAACATCTTTCTCTGGAAATGGTGAATTTCAAACATCCTCAAACACACGAAACAGCATTGGTAATGTTTCAGACTTAAGCTTTTCAAATAAAATAACCAAAAACTAATCATAATGTCTGATTTTAGTGGTGGCATTGTTTTTAAAATACTCATCTGTTTGTTGGTGGCTGGTTGATGTTTTTGTTGTTGTTTTGGTTTTGTGAGTCTAGTATCTTGTTGTATAGCCCAGATTGGCCTCATATTCGTGGTAGTCCTACCTCAGCCTCTCAAATGTTGAACTAGACATTTGCTACCATGCTGAACTAAATCCAGTTACCCATCTATATATAAAGGAAATCTCCATAGCGTAGACAAATAGACCACCCACAAAACAAGTGGTCATTTGTGGTTTTCACAAGTTTGAATTTAGTATCTTAGAGTTACTTCCATTTACAAACTGGGCATGATACTGTGTACCTGGAATCCCAGGATCCAGAAGGCTAAGGTAGGGGGACCACAAGTTTAAGGCTAACCTGAGCCACACTAGCAAGACTCTGTCTTAAAAAGCAAGTGGAAGCAGGGCATGGAGTGAGAGAGGTGACTACCTTAAAAAGTAGAAATTCTAGAAGAAAACAGGAAACTCTGTTATATAAGCTTCATAGTGTTCTTTAGGTAGAAGGAAATGAGTAAAGTTGACTGGTAGATAATGTGTTTTCTTCCTTATGCCTTAATATAAACTGTGAAACTTGACGCTTAACTTTTTTTTTAATTTATTTATTTTATTTGCATTGGTGTTCTTGCCTGCATGTATGTGTGAGGATGTCAGATCTTGGCGTTATAGACAGTTGAGTTGCCATGTGGGTGCTGGGAACCCGACTCCTCTGGATGGGCAGCCAGTGCTCTTAACTGCTGAGCCATCTTTCCAGCCCCCGACATTTCACTTTTTAAAATCCAAGTTAAAAAGAAACTAAAGCTCTAGACTAATAAAAAATGCTAAGCAGAAATTTAAAACCATAGCAGCATTAAACTAGTATGGAGACGCTTAGAAAGACTAACAGTCGGGCTGGAGAGATGGCTCAGAGGTTAAGAGCACTGCTTGCTCTTCCAAAGGTCCTGAGTTCAATTCCCAGCAACCACATGGTGGCTCACAACCATCTGTAATGAGATCTGGTGCCCTCTTCTGGCCTGCAGGGATAGGTGTACTGTATATATAATAAATAAATAAATTTAAAAACAAAAGAAAGACTAACAGTCATGGAAAATTTTCTAGTGTGAAAAATCTCATTATCTAAGGAGAATATCTTCCAACTCCCCAGTCACTGCTTAAAATCACAGATAGTGATGAACCCTACATATATCATTTTTTTCTTACATAACCACACCTGAGATAGTTTAATTTATACTTTACACACAGTAAAATTAACGACCATACCAGTAGCTCTTAGTAAAACTTCAGTATACAGTATCTTTTCTGTCCTTCATCAGTTGAAGCTTTTCAGTTAAAAAAAGCACTTTACAGCTTCTCTCTGGCATATCATAGTTGCCAGCAAAACTGCCCCTGCACTTTAGAGCCGTTAAGTAAAATAAGCACTTCTTGAACACAAACACTGTTACACTCCAGTTGATTCAATGATAACAGACAGCTGCAAAGTTACTAACGCGTAGGCAGCATATGCAGCCTGTATACTCAGCACAAAGAGCAAAGGGCAGGATTTCATCACACTTCTCAGAAGCATGTTTATTTCTGGGGCTTTTCTGTGTAGTAGCAGATCATAGTGATCTCAGGTAATAAAAGCAAAACAGCACAGTTGAAAGAATGTTTTACTGTGTGTGTTTTCCTCTAAGTATCCTGCTGTAATGTCTTTAACTTTAAAACATGCTAGGACTTAAGTGTTCATGGGTAGTTGTGCAGGGGCAGTTTCTTCCTGTTTCTAGAGATTGCAGGCCTTTCCCTAGGATGGACAGAAGAGTAGGACTCTGATTTGTGGTGGGTGTAATGAAAACTTCTTGGAAATAAACTATCTTTTTTTTTTTGTATTCAGAATAAATGTTCTAGGGTATTACTCTTAGTGTGTCAAAAGAACTGTATACCAGTTAGATTTGACTTTATTGAGGGTAAAGGAATTATTTTGGTGACTGCAGCAATATCAAAAAAATGAATCAGGAACATAATTGTGAGGAACTGACAATGTATGATTAATAACAGGAGAACAGGGGCTGGGGAGATTGCTCAGCAGTTAAGAGCACTGGCTGCTCTTCTAGAGGTCGTGAGTTAAATTCTCAGCAACCACATCATGGCTCACAACCATCTATAATGGGATCTGATGTCCTCTTTTGGCTTAAAGGCATACATGCAGATAGAGTATTCGTATACATGAAATAAATAAATCGTTTTTAAAAAAAACAACAAATTTCATTATTGCTGTATGTTTAGAAGTATAGAGCAACTTTGCTTTAAAATTTTAACCAAAATTTTTAGCTCACAACTTTCAGATTTGGGTTTTGACAAATATTCACATTGATTTGGTCAATTCTCAGTCAGATATTGAGTATCTGTTAGACAGCATTATCCAGATGTTGAGAATGTAAAGATTGTGCCATAACCATAGGTAATAAGTTTATAAAAGGCAAATCCCTACCTCCTTTCTCTTTCCCTTCTTGATACTCAGAAATGCTGCAGCCACAAGCAGTACAGGTTGTGCCGAACAGGTAGTTCATGTCCTTACTCTGCTGTGGGCCAGTTAAGGAAGAACACATCTTAGCAGCTAGCCCAGCAGTGCTGTTAAACCAGCAGAATTGAGAACAGAGCAGATGGGTATGCCTGTTCATGTAATAGCCCAAACTCTGGGCTGAGGACATACACAGCCCCGTGGGAGAGCTGGGGTACCATCTCTGAAGCTGTGGATCTATTGTTAGCACTGCAAGAAGAAATGCTAAACCTTTGAGTCTATCCCACCCTTTTAAATAGAACATTCATCCTATCTGTAGTGGTATTTTCAAAATTGAGAACAAAGTTTAACCAGAATATTTAATAACACAAAGTATTTGATCCTGTGGGATTTTCTGGCTGTGTCAGAATCTGTAATTACTACACGTTCTCTCCAATAGAAAGTTTTTCAAGAGCAAAGTTGGGTAAAAAGAAAACAAAGAAATTATATTGCATTTATTATCCATGATTGGAAACACAAGTGTTCTTAAGTGAAAATGGTTCTGTATGGTCCTTGATTAATGCTGCAATTTGAATTATTTAGCATTGTGCTGCTGCATCTCCATATCCCAAAAGAAAGCAAATATGTGAACTGCTGCTAAGAAAAGGAGCAAACACCAACGAAAAGACTAAAGAGTAAGTGTACCCTTGACCAGTAGATGTTATTAATATCTTTTTGTATGGAAAATATACTTATTGTGGCTGGCCTTTTCTCTTTAAGATTCTTGACTCCTCTGCACGTGGCTTCTGAAAAAGCTCACAATGACGTTGTGGAAGTAGTGGTGAAGCATGAAGCAAAGGTACATCCTTTCTGGTAACCGTTGGTAATCCAGTCAGTCACTCTCTGATAAGTGGAGATCTAGCTCCTTAAACTAGTCGTGCTATCATAAAGGGTTTTTTCTCTTAGCCCTAGGGTAGGGAGTAAAAGTACTTGCCACGCAATACCCCTCAACCGAGTAGCCAACCCCAACTCAGCCATCTTCAGGGAGCCAGGCCCAGAGAGGAAGTGGTTCAGAAGGAGCAAGAATGAGCTTAGGTTGGGAGGGAATGGAGCATGGGGGGAGCTGGAGCAAGACCACAGCCCAGCCTGGTGGCGGCCGGTCGCCCTGCAGGCCCCATTCCCGCCTGGCATTGTCCTCCTTACAGCGGAAACACAGAGCTTGTGAGTGCATGTCAGCTGTTAACAAGTGGTTTCTAGTACATTCTTGGCTTTGCTAAATTAAAAACAAAAAAAGTACTTGCCACAAAATTGTGAGGACCTGAGTTCAGATTCCTAGAATCCATGGAGCAGGAGATAGTGCTCCTGCAGCTAAATGGGAGGCAGAGATGGAAGAGTGTCTAAATGCCTGTAGGCCAGCTAGCCTGGCATGTACAGTACCCAGTCTGTCTCAAACAAGATAGAGGGTGAGGAACCACACTCAAGGCTGTACTCTTGACCATCATGCACATATACACACGTGTGCACATGCACACACCACAACCCTCAACATGCAGAACTTCCCAAATCTATTTTTTGTTATTGTTAGGAAATTTATGTATCTATTCATATGTACGTTATTCCTATATGTCCTTTTTTCTCCATTCCTTTTAATTCACTGATCAACATTATACTTGAGTTTTTCTTAACAGTACACAGAACACCTCTTGTCTTAGCAGACCAGTTCTACTCTGGTTTTCTTTTCTGACCAGCATCTGAAATTCCTTTATTAATATAAATAACTCCTCTTATTTACCAGTGCAGACTTTGTACTTTCCACGATTTCTGTAAAAAGACAAAGAACTTGAATAGAAGAAGTAAATAATTTGAGTTAAAACAACATATATAACCATTTTGATGAATTAACGTTCTTTAGTTGACATTTATATGCAAAGCATTTTACCCCTTGAATAACTACTTCCTTCAAAGCTGTAAATAATTTTCTTACTCAATAACTTTAAAATATGATTAATAATAAGTCCAGAGAAATGGCTTAGTGTATAAAGTGCTTGCCATTCAAGCCTAACTACCTGAATTGGATCTCCTGGAATCTATGTGAAAAGCCAGGTGTGGTGGCACACATCTGTAATCTCAATGTTCTGATAGATTGGAGAGACAGGGAAGTTGGCCAGTTCACCAGCCAGCTAGCAGAGTGGCAGAAACAATAAGAAGACCCTGCCTCAGCGTGGTGGAAGGTGAGACCTGAGTCCCAGAAGATGTCCTCTGACTTCCATAGGCTTTTACACACACACACACACACAATTTCAAAATTTTAATTTAAAGAATGCTTGGTAAAAGGTGTACATAGCAGAAATGACAGTTGATAGTTTACAGTTTTTAATCCAAAGACTTTTACCTTCTTCAAAGAAAATTTTTAGTGAAAATCTAGTATGTGGTACAGAAATGGAGCTGCTATGAGTGAGTGAAGGGAAAAAGAACAGGCCCTGAATGGCCCTGAGACCTTCTCCTCACAGGTTTGCAGGTCAGTTTTCTTACTTCTCCTTCCTTGGATTTCTCCCCTCTCAAGGAATTACTTAAATTTTTCAGTTTCTTTTTCTGTTACCTTTAATGTCCTAATCTCTGATTTCGGGTAGTTTCTGATAATGTATAAACGTGATTTTTCCTATTGTAAATTACTGAATAAAATAAAGTTGGTTTCTGCTTGACTGCTTGGCATCCTCATTTGTCTCTGCTCTGTGCCTTCTTGTGGATTGCTCTTTCCTTACATTACGGCACACTACTTGAAGAGTATCCAGGCGCACACTGAGTCTGAGTTGTGAAACTTAGTGAAACTGTTGTGACTAGAGACCACTTACTTGCTTTTGTCCAGGACTTGGTAGTTTCTAAAAACCTGTGTCATAGTGCGAAGACTGAAGAAGTCCCAGGCAAACCAGCAAAAGTTGGTCACCCTGATATATATTACTCAAAGCTTTCAGGGATTGTTTTTCAAAAAATATGGTTTAGTATGTGAGTAAACATTGCCCTGAGCATTTTAAATAGGGTTTCAGTTCTGTAGTCATGGACACTCACATTCTAGTTTTATGCTCATTGAGATCTTGCTATGTCCATCTTCAAATATTCTCTGATGACATGAATTATTAATTAGCCAGTGTCTCAAAAGACACTGGTGGACATAGGATTGGTTAGTTATATATTGAATTATTCTCATGGTAAGGAGGCAGAGTGGAAATGAGGTGCTCTTACAGGTCAGCTTATTTTCTTGTGAAGAGTTTCAAAGATACAGCCAAATTGAAAGAACTTTACAAAAAATAATTCGGTACCCACTACCTGGATACTGTCACCAGCTATATTATGTTACATATCCGTCAGCATGTATTTTTTGACATGTTTACAGATTACTGTGCACATGCTAAATATTCCGTGTATACACAGCAACTAAGTTGAATGTTTATATATAGTTTTTCTGTAGGTACAAAAGTTATATGGGGTGAAATGTGCAAACCCTCAGTATGTATGTGCTGAATTTTAACAAATCTCTATATATATGTGTGTGTATGTATGTATGTGTATATATACACACATGCATATACAGTATATCTGTGTAACCAAAATCTATTAAAGAACACAGGCTAAGGCAGAAGTGGGTGATGGATAGTTCAGTGGTAGAGTGTCTCAATGTGTAAGGCCCTGAATTCAGTCTATAACAGTGCTTCTTCATCTCAGGCAGTCTCTACCCCAAACGATAACAACCATTTTGAGATTTATCTATCACAAATGTGTACACTTTAGTGTAAGGTTTTAGAGATTAGTATAATGTTTTAGAGATTGATCAGCATGTCCACAGTGCCTTTGTATTGCTGGTGAATGTTCCATTGTGGATATACAGTATGTTTATTAACATAATATTATACATGATACATGGTGTAGAAAGAATTAAATAGGAATGAGTATTTGAATACTAACTCACCTCTGGAGTTCTCCTTGGCTGTTGTATGTCTTGGAGCCAATCATAAAAATGATGTATTTCAAAGACCCATAAAATTTCAATGGATGCAATCTTTTCAGTCACTGTCTAGTTCTGAATAGTGTGAATTCATAAATGCTTTAAGGCTAAATAAAACTTAAATGTTGAACTTACTGTATTTGGCAACCCACGTGTTTAACCCAAAGTTGGATCTACATTCTTAATACCAGTTTTCATGGATTGGTGAATTTGTACTCTAGTATTGCATGGGAAAAATGCCTCCTTTGGCACTGGACAGTTGGTTTCTTTAAAAAAAAAAAAAAAGCTAGAAACTTTTAGTAGTAAGTATTAAGTGCTAATTGGATGATTTTAGATGGTGCGCTGCAATGCTAATTTCAGTGTTTTCTGCATTATGAAGGTTAATGCTTTGGACAGTCTTGGACAGACATCATTGCACAGAGCTGCACACTGTGGTCATCTGCAGACCTGCCGCCTGCTCCTGAGCTATGGGTGTGATCCGAACATCATATCCCTTCAGGGTTTCACCGCCTTGCAGATGGGAAATGAAAATGTACAGCAGCTGCTTCAAGGTATTGGGTGCTTCTCTGACATTCTTTTTTAAAGATTAACCTTTAAAGTTTTTCACATATCAGGTGTTAGGTGTAGGAGTTGATAATAAACGGAAAAAATTTGAGAAATGTTGGCCTTCTTAACTTAAAATTCTTAGCTCATTATATTTGATACTTAAATGTCATTAAATTATAATTTTGACTTTTGTTCAGTAGCATAATCTGCCTGGTTTCTTTGCGTAAATAAAGCTGATTTGCCAGGCATGGTGGTGTGCACCTTTAATTCCAGTATTCAGGATGTAGAGGTAGGCACATCTCTTTTGAGTTCCAGGACAGACAGGGTTGCATAGACCCTGTCCTTTTTTTTTTTTTCCTCCTCATCTCTCCCCTCTCCTGTACTCCCCTCCCCTCCCTTTCCATAAGCACTGGGACTGTTTTCTTCTTTTTTTAGATCTTGAGTATGTAAGGCATGTATATGTCTTCTAATAATGCATGTTACAATGTGATTCTTTTCATCTTGTCCCTGGCTTTATTATTTTGTTTATGGGAGATTTACCCTGGCACCTTCCCACATTAGTTTATTTGGCTCTTCCTTTGATACACTGTTCTAGATGTTTATCCTAAGACATAAACATTTATCTCTGTTTTCTTTTAGTTCTTTTAAAGTTTAATTTTTAAACTGAAACCTTTACCTGGAACTTCTTTTGTTGTACATATTCTTCTCAGAAATTTTGAGTTTTAGTCACAGTTTTCATTGTTTTTGTTTTGTTATGTTTTTGTTTTTTTGAGGCAGGGTTTCTCTGTAACAGTTCTGACTGCCCTGAAACTCACTCTGTAGACCAGGTTGGCCTTGAACTCACAGAGTTCTGCCTGCCTCTGCCTCCTGAATGCTGGGATTAAAGGTGTGTACCACCACTGCTGGCTCAAGACACAATTTTAAACTTGAAATGTCTAGCTGCTTTCTAATCCAACTATACTCCTTAAAATGGAAAAAAAGCCTGAGGCTCTGGATCTTTAATATCACTTTAATGATTTGTCCAGGTTCAGATAACTAGTAGATAACTAGTTAATGTCAGAACCGTGTTTAGATTTCTGCTGGTTGCTCTTTACCAGTGCTCACACGTGGCTTGGTTAGAATGCAGGCAAGCTTTCACTTTGGTTATGTTCCTTTACACCACCTAAATAGCATATAGCTAGCACGCTTACACATTCTGTTCAGTGCATATTTTCAAAAGTTCTAATAGCCTGAGTGTTTTCCCCTTAGTAAAGTAGGACTGACTTCCTCGAAGCTTGGTCTAATTTTCTACATGGAAATTAACCTCTCTTCTCCCCGCTTCTAGAGGGCATCTCACCAGGTCACTCAGAGGCAGACAGACAGTTGCTTGAAGCTGCAAAGGCTGGTGATGTAGAAACTGTAAAGGTAAGAAACCGTCTTAAATTTTTGTTAATCTTTGGTTTTTATTTTGGCATTGTTTAATAAATCTGTACTGTTACATCAAACAGCCTTATTAAAAAGACAAAAAAACCACCAATTCCTGTGCAGTAAGGAACACCGAGAAATGGGGGTATTTCACATGTATTTTAGAAAATGTCACATTCACAAGTTTTGGTACTCTTCTTGTAGCATAAAATGTAGTTGTCTTAAAGGCCTCACTTGTCCCTGTGAAAGGAGAATAAGGGGCTGGAGAAACAGTTCAGAAATTAGAAGCACTTGCAGCTCTTGCAGCGGTCCTGCATTCAGTTCCCAGCACCCAGATGGTGGCTTACAATCGTGGATAACTGGGTCCAGGGATGTAACACCCTCTTCTGACCTCCATGTGCACCAGGCACACATGTGGGGCACAGACAAACATGCAGGCAAAACATTCATAAACATAAAATCATCTTTTTTAATAAAAAATTATTTTAAGGATAAGTAAGTATGGACCAAGTATGATAGTGCACAATCCCAACACTCGGGAGGCTCAGAGAGGAGGATTAAGGGTTATAAGGCAGCCCGAGCTACTTAGGAAGACTCTGTCTAAAAGCAATACTAAGAAAAAGAAGAAAGTTTCATGTTGCTGTCCATTACTGTTTATATAGGACACATAGAACAACAGGAACCAGGTGCAGGTGTCTGTACAGACTCCTCCTGCCTGTGGACCAATTGTGACTGTGTGAGCATAGTGTTAGCACTGCTCAGAGCCGTTCAGTCTCTTTCTCAGCTGGACTGCATTTCTTTTCTCCTACAGAGTGCCAGACTGCTTGTCTGTCCCATCCTGGCAGCAGTCCCCCAGAGTCCCTTCCCTCAGACTCTGTTTGGACTTGCGCCATACACACATGGCTGTCCTGCTGTCCGTGTTGTGTGTCCCTGTTATGTACAGAAATGTGTGTCTGGGTAAATAACCCAAAAACCTGATGTTTTAAAAGAGCAAGGCTCACAATTCAAGTAATACAAATCAGAATTTGACTCATCTGTTTCATGAAGTAAATAATTCTTCAGTAGTGCAGTAATACTGTTTCAGTTTTCAAAACTAGCCAGGAGAAAAGCCTTCTTATTTTTTTATTGTTTTATTTCTCTCCCTAAAGACTTTTCAGAAGTAGGCTGCTCCAAGTTGAGGCAGCACTCGTGTACATAAGAAATGTTATAGAGCTAGGTGGTTGTGGTGTACGCCTTTAATCCCACCACTCAAGGAAGGCTGACCTCTGAGTTCTAGGACAGCCAGGGCTACACAGAGAAACCTTGTGTCAAAAAACAAAACCAGGTTTTGTATTACCTAATTGGTGGCAGAAGCAGCTGTTTGAAATAATTTTGTTGAATTTCTACATAGTAGATTTTCTACAGATTTATATAGTTGTTGGTTTTTGTTTTTTTAAGATACACAAGCCAGACATGGTAGCACTTGCCTTTACTACCAATACTAGGGAGGCAGAGCAAGGTGAATCGCTTTGAATTTAAGGTCAAAAGACCTGTTAGGGTTACACAGTGAGACCCTGTCTCAACAACAACAAAAAAGACTTACAAATATTGGTCTCATCCTAGAGCTCTGAGAGTTTCTTCCCTGATCTTTTAAGTGGGCTAGGTGTTTGGGGGGGCGCGTGGTGTGTATTCTCTCCTTCCACCTTTACAGAGGTTCCAGTGATCACACTCAGGTCTCCAGACTTGCACAGCACCTGTACCAGCGGAGCCGTCTTGCCAGCCCTGAATGAGAGTGCACATGCTGTGCCAATGTGACTAGAGATACCACATGCAATGAGGCTTTCTGATTTGTTTTTCATGAGTCAAGTGATTGTGTTTTATTAAATTCAAGATATTTATTCAAGTTAAAACTAGATAATTTTATTTGTATTTGTATGTGTATGTAAATGAGGAGCCTGATGAATTTTAAATGTTAATTTACTTATAGACCATGAAAGTATTTAATAAGCATAAGACTTAACATTACCAGAAGTGGTGGCATACTCTTATGATCCCAGCACTTGGGAGACTAAGGTAGGGGGTCACAGTTTGAGACCAGCTTGTGCTAATTCTTTTTTGTTGTTGTTGTTGGCGGTGGTTTTGATTTTAGTTTAGGTTTTTTGTTTGTTTTTTGTTTTTTTAAAAAGTATAAACTCTGTTTTCATCTGAATAGAAGGAGCCTAGAGGGAAAAGACATGAATTTAAAATACAAATTGGACTTAGAAAACAAAGTAATGCCATTGAGTTAAGGAAGACACCCATTTCTCTCTGTGATAAGCATTAGGCTAGCTTCATTGCCCTCTGACTCTGAAATCATTTGGAAATGTATCTCTCTCAGCTTTTCTATTTTAGGGCATGTGAACTCTGTATGAATTACTAGGATAGGAACATTCTCCATACTACCCAGTGAATATTTACATTTTTACTTAGATTTGTTTACTATTGATCTATCAGGTTACATCATTTTCTGGATACCCATAATACCTCACAAAAACAACCTAAGAAAGAAAGGGTTTATTTGGGCTTATAGTACAAAGTACAGTCCAGCGTGACAGCAGGAGCTTGGGGTAGCTGGTCACATTGCATCTGCAATCAGGAAGCAGAGATCAGTGAACACAGATTTTTGAGCTCATTTTCTCCTTTTTATTTCATCCAGGACACCAGGCCATGAAATGGTGTCATCCACAGTTACAGTGTGTCTTCTTAATTAATAGATGGTTCCTGGCAGGCGTGCCGAGCGAAAGAGTTGTCTCCTAAGCTATTCTAAGTCATCCAGCCTGACTCTATTAACTGTAACAGTCCCCAATAGCAGAGTGGGCAGTATTAAATTGAAAAGGTATTAAAATGATGTGTGGTAACTACCACTTGTGGCAACAGCTGGTTCACAGTGGAAACACTCATTCCTAGATCATGTTTCAGACCCACTAAAATACAGCTTTGGTACTGGAACCTCACTCATTGAATCTAGTATATTTTGTAAGCTCAGAAAAGCTTTGCCAGTTCGTGGCTCTCTTTGGGATAAAACCGCTGATGGGGCTTACTGAACTTATCCTTGTTCTCAAGGTACACTTAGTAAAATACTCTTTTGACTCTCTAAGCATTCATTGTCTGTTGTCTGTTTTATTCCCCTAAATTCTCTGCATAGTACTCAAGAATATTTGGGGTATTACTTTTGATTGAGCTAGGCTTACTCATCTGAACCAAAGAACACAAGAAAATAATTTTAGCAATTATTTTCTTAGTTCTACAAGGATGGTATATAGCCAAGAACATTTTGTTAGTTCATTTTATTTATTTATATATAGTGCAGAATGAGTCATTATCTTAAATGGTTCCTTGGCTGCTAGATCACCTAGAAACTTGGTGGGAATGCAAATTTACAACCCTAGACACTGACTTAGAAAATTTGGAGATAAGACCAGTGTATGTCAAAATTGTGAACCACTGGTCTGCAGCATCACTTCTCAGACTTTAATATACTTACAGTAGAGGTGTTACTAAAATGTAGATCTGCTGTGGGGTTTTTATTTGTTGTTTGTTGGAAAGTCTTATCATGCAGTCCAGACTGGCTTGGAACTCATAATCCTCCTGCCTTCACCTTCCAATGCTGGGATTACCGGCATATATTACCTTGCCTGGCTTAAAATGTAGATTCTGACTGTAGATATGGATTTGGGACTCCGAATTTTTCCTCAGTGCTGCTGTGATCTAGTGTGCTATATTACATGTGTTTACCACCAAATGGAAGTTACAGTGATATTCTTTGACATTACATTATCACTTTGATGTTACATTATCAATATATGAATAGTAAGTTTTACTACCTTTCAAAAAAGTAGAACATAAAAGTATATATGAGAGGACCAGAAGAATACTCAGTAAATGGCAAGCTGAAATAAGAATAGTTTCTGAAATAACTTATTTAATGAAATAAGAAAATGAGACAGACATTTGAAATTTCTATTAATTGTGTTAAAACGACATGAGACTATGTAGCATTGTGTGTGTGCTGTGTTCAATCCTCCAGAAACTGTGTACTGTTCAGAGTGTAAACTGTAGAGACATAGAAGGTCGTCAGTCAACGCCACTCCATTTTGCAGCTGGATACAACAGAGTGTCTGTGGTGGAATACCTGCTGCAGCATGGAGCTGATGTGCACGCTAAAGATAAAGGGTAGGAAACAACTGCCATGGCTCTACCTTACCTTTACATGACCCTGGAAAACTACAAAAGACTTTCAAGATAAATGATAAAAATACTTCTGTCTTTTAATGTGTAATTATGTTTTCTAACATTGGTACAATAACTTATTAACTTCAGTTAAAGCTTTATGCTGAGCGTGGTGGTGCATACCTGGACTCAGGCACTGGGGAAGTTGAGGCAGGAGGATCACCACAAGTTTGAGACTAATACAGGCTAAATACAGTATGGGACCCTTTCTTTTTTTTTTTTCTTTTTTTTTTTTTTTTTTTTTTTGGTTTTTCGAGACAGGGTTTCTCTGTGTAGCTTTGTGCCTTTCCTGGGACTCACTTGGTAGCCCAGGCTGGCCTCGAACTCACAGAGATCCGCCTGCCTCTGCCTCCCGAGTGCTGGGATTAAAGGCGTGCGCCACCACCGCCCGGCAGGACCCTTTCTTTAAAAAAAAAAAAAAAAAAAAAAATGTAAATGACTCAAGTTTACATTAAGATTAACTTGTATAATGTCTTGTCATTTTATAATTGCCAGAGATTTCATTTTTGCGATTTTGATACTGACATTAATGTATTAAAGTGTTTAGTGTTCATTGAGGATATTTGAAAATTTTCTTGTTACTCTCGAAATTGTTTTTGTTAAAAATACACAGTGCTAGATGTTGAGTCTATATGTGAATGTTTATCATAGTCTCTGCATTTAAAATATTTTGAAAGGCCGGGCGGTGGTGGCACACGCCTTTAATCCCAGCACTTGGGAGGCAGAGCCAGGCGGATCTCTGTGAGTTCGAGGCCAGCCTGGGCTACCAAGTGAGTTCCAGGAAAGGCGCAAAGCTACACAGAGAAACCCTGTCTCGAAAAAAACCAAAAAAAAAAATTTGAAAAAGTCTTTTCCTGCTTTCCATAGGTTTAAGTTCTACAGAGTATTACCAGTATACTCCCTTAGGCAATTTTAAGAAATGTCTTTCATTGGTTATGTATAATTCCTGAGATTAAACCATGTTTTCTGCCATTACTGCTCATTGAACTTTTCAGAGGCCTTGTGCCTTTGCACAATGCATGCTCCTATGGACACTATGAAGTTGCAGAACTTCTTGTCAAGCATGGAGCGGTAGTTAACGTAGCTGACCTGTGGAAGTTCACACCTTTACATGAAGCTGCAGCAAAAGGAAAATATGAAATATGCAAGCTTCTGCTCCAGGTATGCTGAAGTCATTGCTATGGACAGTGTGAATTACCTAAAATATTCCGATTATCTTTCAAATACCACTACTATAAAATTTAAACTAATGAAAGTAGGAGAGGAAGGTACCTAATGCTGAGCTAGATTTCAAAGGAAAATGTCATGAGCATTTTTATTTTTGAATCTACATATATATTTCCCAGCATAGGGGTTTTATTTCTATAGCCACCTACTATGTGGTAGTTCTGATTGCGATCAGATTTTCCTGTTTGGTAATCCAACCTCAAATTACTTGACTTACTTGATTATGTCGTTTATAAGCCCAATTTGTTTAACATTCTACAAAATTGATGGTCCTGGTCTAATATAGATACAGATACTGGGCTATAAAATATTACAGCATAGATTCATTCACACAGTGTTTGTAAAAAGGAAAAATGCAGCTAGGTGTGGTGATGCACTCCTTAAAACCCAGCACCTGGGCTTCAGAGGCAGGTGAGTTTTTATCAGTTCAAGGCCAACCTGGTCCTCCGAGTGAGTTTCCAGGCTACATGGTTGAGATCTTGTTTTTAAAAAAACGGAAAAATGCAATCATGCATTGTGTAATAATTCAATCAATGATGGGCTACATTTTTGGCAGTGGTCCCATAAAATTATCATGAGATACAGATGTATCTCAGTTGGTAGAGTACCTGTCTAGCATGCACAAGTCTGGGATTTATTCCCAGCACCACATGGACAGACTCAGTGGTACATACCTGTATTCTCATTATGTAGGAGGCAGAGATAGGAAGATCAGGGTCAGCTTCTACTACAGAATAAATTTCAGAAGACTAGCCTGTGCTGCATAAGAGTCTGTCTAAAATAATAATTTTTAAATTGTATTTAATGTAGTTTACCTATTCTTAGATACATACTTATATTTAAACATTAATAACAATGAGGTTAGGTTTAGTATAAAATGATTTTCCTTGCTCTGGTTATTTTCTCAATGACAAAACACACACTGACCCACCTCTTCCCCCAACCCCCTTTTTTTTTTCTTATGCCTAGCATGGTGCAGACCCTACAAAGAAAAACCGAGATGGTAATACTCCTCTGGATCTTGTTAAAGATGGAGACACAGATATCCAAGATCTACTTAGAGGTGATGCAGCTTTGCTAGATGCTGCCAAGAAGGGTTGTTTAGCCAGAGTGAAGAAACTGTCTTCACCTGATAATGTAAATTGCCGTGATACCCAAGGTCGACATTCTACACCTTTGCATTTGGCAGGTAAATGAGTGAAACTAGATTTAGGCTGGTGACATCTAAGATTATTTTTATTTATTTATTTATTTATTTATTTATTTATTTATTTATTTATTTATTTTAGTGGGGGATGGTATGGGGGGGTCTGAGGTTAAAGAACAGCGTGTTAGAGGTTATTCTTTCTTTTCTTTCTTTCTTTTTTTGTTTTTATGGTTTTTTGAGACAGGGTTTCTCTGTTTAGCTTTGCGCCTTTCCTGGAACTCACTTTGTAGACCAGGTTGGCCTTGAACTCACAGAGATCCACCCGGCTCTGCCTCCCAAGTGCTGGGATTAAAGGTGTGCGCCACCACCACCCAGCGAGGTTATTCTTTCTATCTTGTGGGTTCCAGGGATCAAACTCGGGTTTTCAGGCTTGGCGGTGGATGCATCTACCTGCTGAGCCATTTTTACCATCCCTAAAACTCATTTTTACTCTTGAGTAAAGTATTTCCTCTAAGTAAACTTGAAAGATACAAGTCTAATTATCTACCAAAGCTTTCATTTCACTTCCTTTGGCACTAATTACATTCAGGAAGAACAGTTGCCAGATGTAGTGGTGCATGCTTTTATCCCAGCAGAGGCAGGCAGATCTGTGTGAGTTCAAGGCCAGCCAGAGCTACCCTGTCCCAAGAAAAAAAAAAAAGAAAAAAAAAATCAGTAAGAACAGTTGAAATAGGCTCTGCCGATCACTCTGAACTTTGGAATCCTTTCTGTGAGATCACTACATTGGTTAATGTTTGAAGAGAGTTAGGAAAAACGTACCTTCATAAATTCTGCCTTCTTCATAGAAAACTGAAGTTTTCATTTTCTAGTGATAGCTGAGTGTAAGCTGCAAAAATGAATGTCTTCAAAGACTTCCCTTCCACTATGTAGGTTCTGGGGATCAAACTTAGATTATCAGGCCTGGCAGGAAGGGGCCTTCCCACTGAGCCATCTCACCAGCCCCAACTTTTATAAGCTTTTTTGTGGTATATGTATATTTTATATATGTGTGTATGGATGTATGGCTGGTCTTGCTTTGGACTGCCAGCTCCCAAATAATGATCTACAGACTTATTAATTAATTATGAAAGCTTGGCCTTAGCTCTTATAACTTAACCCATTTATAGTAATGTACAGTCTGCTACATGGCTCATTACCTCTCCTCCATACTGTATGTCCGATTACACACACACACACACACCTGCCACCTCTCGCTTGTGAATCTCTGCCGGGAAGTCTTGCCTATCCTTTCCTGCCTAGCTATTGGCTGTTCAGCTCTTTATTAAACCAATCAGAAGGTGCTTTGGTAGAGATACAGCTTCACAATGTACAAAATGATTATCCCACAACATGAGTTTTGCCTTCATGGATGTCTGTGTACCACATGTGTGCCGGATACTTGTGGAGGTCAGAATAGGGCATTGGATCCCCTAGAACTGGAGTTACAAATAGTTGTGAGCTGCCTTGTGGATGCTGGGGACCAAATCTAGATCCTCTGCAAAAACAAGTGCTCATAACTGCTCAACCATCTCTCCAGCCCCTTATCTTGAATATTTGACACTGTTTTGTTTTGTTTTTTTTTAAGATTTATTTATTTTATGTATATGAGTGCTTTATCAACTTCATGCCAGAAGAGGACATCAGATCCCACCATAGATGACTGTGAGCCAGCCACCTTGTGGTTGCTGGGAATTGAACTCAGGATCAGTAAAGCAGCCATCTCTCCACCCCTTAGCATTACTATTTTAAATCCACATTGACTTTGTAAGTTGCAAATACATTGTTTTGTTTCTTGAGACAGGGTTTCTCTGTGTAGGCTTGGCTGTCCTTGGAACTATCTCTGTAGACCAGGCTAGCCTGGAACTCAGAGAACCCACCTGCCTCTGCCTCCTGAGTGCTGGGATTAAAGGTGTGTGCCACCACTGCCTGGAGTTGCAACTATATTTTATACATAAAATGTGTCTACCCACTTCTAATAGTGTTAATATTACCGCTTGGGCTGTGAAGAAAGTCATAAAATGTTTGCCATGCAAGCATAAGAACTTGTTCACATTCCCAGCATTGGGGGGCAAAGATAGAGCATCCCTGGAGCTTGCTGGCTACCTGACTAGCTGAGTGAGTGGGCTCCAAGTTCAGTGAGAGACCTTGCCCCAAGTAATCAGGTTGGGGATCTGTGAGAATCCTGACAAACTGCATTCAATATCCATGACCTACATAGTGAAAGGAGAAAGTCAACTCCCACAAGTTCTCTGACCTTTGGTGTACACCACAAGCATGCACAGATAATAGTACACATTTTTTCTAAATTGGAAAGTGACTGGGCCTGGTGATGCACACCTTTAATCCCAGCACTTGGGAGGCAGAGGGAGGTGGATCTCTGAGTTGGAGGCCAACCTGGTCTAGAGAGTTGCAGTACAGCCAGGACTACACGGAAAAGCCATGTCTTGGGGGATGCAGGGGAGGGCAGAGAGCAATCTATAATCATGTGTCTAGAGATACTTTGCCATAAGAGAACTGGCAGCTAGCTGACAAGATACAGGTTGTATCATGAAGCTTTCCTCTTCGGTCTCAGTAGTGCTAAGGTCTCTACCATTTGTCTCCTAAGTGCTCTCCTTAGGCTGAAGCCTGTCCCTATAAACTCCTGAGAAAGGATGCTTCCTGTTTTGCAGCTAGATGATTGGGTGCCTGTGATTTTTAGCCCTTGGGATCATACACCTGAATTAGAACACTGTATGTAACAACCATGAAGGCAGGGCCTTTGGTAGAGAAGTGCTTGCTTTCTTGCTTTATTTATTTATTTATTTATTATTTATTTATTTATTTATTGCTTTTATTGATTCTTTGTGGATTTCACATTGTGCATCCCGATCCCACTTAGCATCATGTCCCCTCATGTCTGCCCTCTGCCCTTGCAACCCCTCCCTCCCCAAACAAAACCAAATTTAAAAGGAAAAAGAAAACAAAACAAAAATTAAAAAATAAAAAGAATCTGATCATGGAAGCTGTAGTGTGGCCCATTGAGACACACAGTTTACTCTTTAGTCGATGCATCTTTACTTACAAGTGTTCATGACCCTGAGTCATTGGTCTGGGTTGAGGCCTCTGGTTTCTGCCACAACACCGATAATGGGCTTTCACTGGGGCTCCTCTTGGATATCCTGTTGTCCTGTGCAATGGAGATCCTGCAGTTTTGGAGGTAGAGAAGTTTTCAATGGATAGAGGAATCTTTCTGTAATTTGGTGGGTCTGCAAAACCAATGACTAACAATACCAAAAGCTTCTAACATTTTGGCCAATGGAGGATTTTTTTTCCACAAGATTAAATACTATAATTTCAAACTTACATAAAATTTAGTACTATCTATTTAAAAATATATGGCTATATAGTAATACGTGATGTTTCTACATTTGTTAGTGAAAGTAATGTTACTTCTTTCCTGAATTAGCTGGTTACAATAATTTGGAAGTTGCGGAGTATTTGTTGCAACATGGAGCTGATGTGAATGCCCAAGACAAAGGAGGACTCATTCCTTTACATAATGCAGCATCATATGGGGTAAGTTCTTCTGTGTTACCTTTAAAAATCTATGGTTTTTTTTTTTTTTTTCAAAGTGGCTGTCAGTATCACAGTTTACATGGAATTTGATGTGACTTGTTTCATAAAGAACAAAATAAGTTGTAGTTCTTAATCTGCTATAAGCATGTTGTATGTCATGGCAATATATTTGTCATTTGTTGTAGTATCCTTGGCACCTGTCTCTTGGTTTTGATGAAATACTAATTTATGTGTGTGTGTCCAGAAAGTCCATAGGTTTCATAGGAATCTTTAGAGATTCAGATACATTGTTACAGACTTCCAGCAACCCTGAAGATTCTGGTCATCGTTGGCCATTGTCAGTGATCTAGTTTGAATAACTGAGGAAGGCTGCTAGTTTGTAAATTTATATTCACCAGTTATAATACACAAATTAGTTAGAAATCGTTGAAGTTATATTTAGTTTATTTTCCTATGTCAGATTCTGAACTGTAATTCTTAAGCAGCTACCCATAAGTTACAATGCTGAGAGGTAGCTTTACTTTTCATTTCCAGGATAAGTTTGAAAATAAGAAGGTAGGTACAGAGCCAGGTTTTGTTTCATTTTGAGACATGGCCTCTCTACATATCCCTGGCTTTCCTGGAATTCACTGTGCAGACCAGGCCAGCCTCGAACTCACAGAGATCTTCCTGCCTCTGCCTCTGGGATCAAAAGCATGCACTTCCACGTCCAGCTCAGAACCAGTTTCTTAAGAAGTGAGGTGCCATAAAACATTTCCAACTGTAACAGGAATATTTTCTTTTCCAGCATGTAGACGTAGCAGCTTTACTGATAAAGTACAATGCGTGTGTCAATGCCACGGACAAATGGGCTTTCACACCGTTACATGAAGCAGCCCAAAAGGGACGGACACAGCTTTGTGCTTTATTGTTGGCCCATGGAGCTGATCCTACTCTTAAAAATCAAGAAGGACAAACACCTTTAGATTTAGTTTCAGTAAGTGATGGGCTCTTTGAAAACTCAGAAAGTTCACATGGCATGCATAAGATGTCTGCGTAGTGAATATGGTTTTAGCTCAAATTTAAATTTAGGAATCCTTTGGTGTTGTGAAGTAGATGTGTTATTAGTCAGTTATTTTATACTAAGTACTTTGGATATGGGGGAAAGAACAGTAGTTGAGAAACAGAACAGGCCCAGGTCCTCTGTAAATGCTGTTACAGTGCATGATACTATAGACTGAAGATCTTACCCAGTTAGGTCATTACTTCATCTTACCCAGTTAGGTCATTACTTCAAGGTGTAGTTGCAAAGCCTGCTCCTAGCAGAGATTCCTTGTCCTTCCTCACTGCTTCTTCTTCCTGTTACTGTTTACCCTAGAAGAGCTGTCTGTGTGGGAGCCGGCTGGATGGCTCAGCTGGAAAAGGCACTGCTCTGAGACCTAACAGCCTGAGTGAAATCCCAGGACCCTCCCACAAGTTGTCCTGTGGCCTCCACATGTGCACCTTGGCACACATGCACCCATACACATACTACACACAAAATAAACAAAATTAATGCTTACTGTTTTTTAAGGTTTATAAAATAAACTGGGTTTTTCCTTTTCTTTCCATGGCTGCTCATGTAGGAGCCTCCTTTTTAGCTCCCAAATCTGTGTCAGTCACTGGAATAGGAGTACTCCCTTGCCTTTGCCACAGAGGTCACTGACCAGAGCAGTAAAGTAGAAGGAAGGAAGGTTTTGGTCATCCTTCCCCGCCCCGGATCTTCAGGATCTATTATGCAGTCCTGGCTGGCCTAGAGTTTTTTGATGTTTTGGGTTTTTTTTTTTTTAAAGATTTATTTTTATGCATATGTATGTGTCTGTGTGTGTTTATGTGTACCACTTGTATGCTGGTGCTAGCAGAGGCCAAAGAATGTCAGAACTTCTGGAAGGAGAGTCACAGGAGGTTGTAGACCACGTGATGTGAGTGCCTGGAAATCGAATCTGAGTCCTCTGGAAGAAAAGCAATTGTTTTTGCTTTGTTTTGTTTTTTGCTTTTTATTTTTTTGAGTAAGTGTTCTTAAGCTCCTGAGCCATCTCCAGCCCTTTGCACCAATCTCTTGCCTGCCTCCTGAGTGTGCTGGGATTACAGGCCTGTGCCACACCCTGTAAGAAACATTTTGAAATGGGAAAGATAGTGTCTTCTATGGAGAAAGATTATTCCAACCGATTGACCCAGAAACTGATTTAGTTTGACTGACTTCAGATTTAAAGAGATGTTTCCCAGCAGGCTAATTAACCTAAACCGTATTTGCACAAAGACTTCTTGGAAATGTCTCTTTGGTTCCAAGCTGATTAAGAAGTAAGCATTTAGAGTTCATTCCTCCCAGACATTGATTCACCAGATATAATTAGTGGCTCTAGAGAATGCATAAGGCCTGGGGAGATGGATAACTGACTGAGAAAAGCACCTGTTGCACATATGGAAGCACCTGAGTTTGAATCCCCACACCAACCTACATAAGATCTGGATATATAGTAGGAGTCTATGTGAGAGAGGAGTTGGCTAGAAACCCCAGGACCAGCTAGCGTGGCACCACAGTGGTGATGAGACAGACCATCTCAAACATTGTCAAAAGTGAGAACCAATACCCCAGACTCCTCTAACTTCCACGTGCACAGATTTATACACTCATACACATGCATACAAATTATACACATACCCACAAAATAAAATTTTAAAGATGGTTTTTCATAGAGTGAGAGCATGCATAAGCTTTGGAGTCAAATGGCTCTACCACTTAAAGTTGCAGTCTTGCTAGTTGCCTAGCCTGTAAAGTTTAAAAGCATCATCTATAAGGTACAAAATATAGCTGGTTAGTGGAATTAAGCATAGTAATAATATCTAAAGCCTTTAGATAGTTTCAGGTACCAAAATGTACCGACTAAATGGTCTTTTTTATAGATAAATACTATGTACAAACTGTGAGGTCAAGAGATGCACAAATTGAAGAGAGAAAGAAAGGTAAGGGTGTGGACATATAAATGACCAACCAAGAAAGCATCCCTGTTGATGATTACTTAGCATCTTTTTATATATTATTTTGTAATTGTTGCTGTTTATATATTGTATACCCTAATAAACTTATCTGGGGGTCAGAGAGCAGAACAGCCACTAGATTAGACACAGAGGCCAGACAGTGGTGGCACACACGCCTTTAATCCTATCACTCGGAGGCAGGATCTCTGTGAGTTCAAGGCCACACTGGGAACAGAACCAGGTATGGTGGCATACAACTTTAATCCCAGCACTAGGAAGGAAGTGATGTCTGGGCAGAGAAAGGTATACATGCCTTTAATCCCAGGAAATGATGGCAGGAAACAGAAAGGTATATAAGGTGTGAGGACCAGGAACTAGAGGCTTTTTAGCAGCAGTTCAGCTGAGATCCATTCAGGTGAGGACTCAGAGGCTTTCAGTCTGAAGAAACAAGATCAGCTGAGTTGACGAGGTGAGATTGGCTGTGGCTTGTTCTGTCTCTCTGATCTCTCAGATAAGTTTATTAAGGTACACAGTATATCAGCCACAGTTTGTTGGGGAGAAGAGGCTCAGATGTGCTTTAGTATACCTGTAGAAAGAAGTCAAAGGGGGGCTGGAGAGATGGCTCAGCGATTAAGAGCACTTGTTGTTCTTCCAGAGGTCCTGAGTTCAATTCCCAGCAACCACATGGTGGCTCACAGCCATCTGTAATGAGATCTGGTGCCCTCTTCTGGCCTGCAGGCATCCATGTAGACAGAACACTGTATACATAATAAATAAATAAATCTTAAAAAAAAAAAAAAGTCAGAGGATAATTTGTGGGAGTCCGTTCTCTTGTTACACCATGTGGGTACCAGGGATCAAACTCGGGTCATGAGGCTTACTGGCAGCTACCTTCCCACTGGGCCATCTCTCCAGCCCAGTACTTAGTTTATTGTTGGAGTGTGGTAAATAGTTGTATGTCATTAGTGAAGTGGATATAGCCCCAAATAGGGTTGAAAGTTCTTTATCGATCAGTAGTTCTGTAGTTAATTTCAGTGCCTTTCAGTCATGTGTTAAAATTAGCATTTTGTTCATTGTAGTTTGCAACATTTAGCAGTTTTTGTTTGTTTGTTTAATTAAATGTGACCTGGAAAGGGTGTTCTGAATTATGTTTTGTATTTAGTGACAATTTAGCTAGCTGGGTATCAGCCTGTATATTTCACTCTTAAAATTTTCTAGTATTTCTCAGTGTCGTATGATAACAGACCCAGTATGAATTTGCTAGGTTTGTCCTGTTTTTATTGTATCTTATTAGGCATAGAAGAATTGTAAAGCTTGTTTCTGACAGATTTCATCTCCTGAACTGTGTCCTAGGCCGATGACGTCAGCGCTCTCTTGACTGCAGCCATGCCCCCCTCTGCTCTACCTTCGTGCTATAAACCTCAAGTGCTCAACGGTGTGAGAAGCCCCACAGCCACCACAGATGCTCTGTCTTCAGGTCCATCCAGCCCCTCGAGCCTTTCTGCAGCCAGCAGTCTTGACAACTTACCTGGGAGTTTCTCTGAACTGTCCTCAGTAGTTAGTTCAAGTACAGCAGAAGGTGCTGCCAGTTTGGAAAGAAAAGAAGGTGAGGAATCCTGTAAAAATAACTATAGCTCCTCCATGTTTGTCATTTAGAGTGGTAGGAAATTGTCCTTTAAATCTTAATACAACTCTGTCAAATAAATTAGTATAGGCTGAGAGTATTCACATTTTATTTTCTTATATTCAGAATGTAAATAGAATTCCTGTAGAAACTCCATTCAAGTCAAAAGATAGTGAGCATGGTACTGCTGACCTTTTGTTTGTTTGTTTGTTTATTGTTTACTGGTGTGTGTGTGTGTGTGTGTGTGTGTGTGTGTGTGTGTGTGTGTGTGTGCGCGCGCAAGCATGTGTGCAAATTCATGCCATGGTATGTGTGTGGAGATCAGAGGACAACTTGGAAAAGTAGGTTCTTTCCTTCCCCCTTTAAGCGGGTTCCGGGGATTGAACTCAGGTTGCCAGATTTGCACAGTAGGTGCCTCTACCCACTAAGCCATCGCCCCAGCCCTGACCCATTCTTTTGATGTCAGTTTTCACCAGTCAAATCCATCTTACTCTACACAACATCATAAAACTTTTTTTCATAAATTTTGTTGTAAAGGAACCTGAAAGAAGGCTGATTTTTTTTTTTTTAAAGATAAGACTAAAAGTAAAATTTAAAATGAAAGTAAAGTGGGAAATGTTTAAACTTGAGAAGGCTCACTGCTTAACTATTTAAGCTGAGCATGATGGCACACACCCAGACACTCTGAGTTTGAGGCCAGCCTGGTCTTCATAGGGCGTTGCCTCAAAAAAAAAGTTTATAAACTTCTTGTTAGTTTTTGGTATAGCATAAGTGGCTGTTAGTATTTGCTTCTTTGATACATTCTTTACATATATAGTAGCACAACAGAGCTTTTGTGTTTTGTACAGTGTTGTGATGTGAAATTTTGTTCTGGACTTTCTCCTCCCAGATCCAGGAGTAGATTTCAGTATAACTCAGTTCATAAGGAATCTTGGGCTGGAGCACTTAATGGATATATTTGAACGAGAACAGGTGAGTAAATGAATTGTATTGATTGGTTTAGTGTTTCATAGAAACTCAAGAAAATCTGGAAAATGCTTGAAATTGCTTAAACCTTATAAGCTATTGGGAAATGTTTTTATAGGGTGTCTGTTGTATTTAGTGCTGGGCACTGAACCCTGGGCCTCCTACATGATGAGTGTGCCGTGTACTATGGAATTTGAATGTGCCAGTCATACATTTCAGCTTTTCTGAGTAGCTCCAGTTTAAAGTATTCCACCAGGATATATGTACCTGTCCTTTTTAAGATTTACTTAACGTATGTGAGTGTTTTGCGTGCTTGTATGTATGTACACCACATGCATGCCCGGGTGCCCGTGGCGGTCAGAAGAGGATGTCAGATCTCTTGGAACTGGAGTTATGGATGATGATTGAAAGCCACCGTGTGTGTACTGGGAACCAAACCCCAGTCCTCTGAAAGATTGACAAGCTGTCTCTCTAGCCTCTGCATATACTTATTTTGTTGTTATTGCTGTTGTTATTGTTCAGAAATTATAATTACTGTAGACTTGAACCTGCAGTGACCTGCAGTCTAGTTATGGAGATGGAGCAGAGACATGAAAAGTTACAGTCTGGCAAAGATTTTAATAAGTTTAAAGAAGGAAAAGATTACTGTTAACTGGATTTATTAGGGGTGGCTTTGTAGAAGTTATATAAATGAAACAGGATTAATGACTTCAGTTTCATGAAGCAGGAATGATATATTTTAGGTAAAAGTTTGAACAGTGATGCAGAGGTACCACTCAGCATAATCCACATCCTGGAGGAACCGTGCAAGGCACTGTGTGAAGGCTTAGATACAGAGCAGTGGTGAGAGGGTAGAGTGGAAAGATGAAATGTAAAAGGACACTTAGGAGTCCAACTTTCTGAGTTTAACAGATGGTTTGTTGGGTTTTTGTTTGGTTTGGTTTGGTGGTTTTTTTTTTTTTTTTTTTTTTTTTTTTATTGAAGTTATTAAAAATAATAAGAAATGGAGCAGTCCAGGTGGCTGGGGTTTGATTCCTAACAACTAACTCTAGTGGGGGGGGGGGGTGCCCTCTTGTGGCTGCCAAGGGAAATGCATGCACAAACATACAGCCCAAAAAAACATTCATATACGTAAAACATATCTTAATAAAAAATGTGAAATAAATGTATTATGAGAATATAAATACATGAGTGTCTACCAAATGAGCAAGCATTCTGAATAATTTCATTCTCTTTTATAAGATCACCTTGGATGTGCTAGTTGAGATGGGGCACAAGGAGCTGAAAGAGATTGGAATCAATGCTTATGGACATCGACACAAGCTAATTAAAGGGGTTGAAAGACTGATCTCTGGACAACAAGGTATTTCATTTTGATAACTGGTTGACAGTTTAGCTGTTTATATAAACGTAGCCTCAGTATAACACTTTAGAAGTCTGTGACAGACTCTTTTTAGTAGGGAGGACACTAACAGGGTTTAGGATTATGATAACTCCTAGAAAATGGGAAGGTATAATTAGTGAAGTTACTCTAGCTCTAAAGTGTTATAATTTTAAAAGATCGGGATCATGGGTGTCTCTTTCTTACGTTAAGATGCTAGATAATGATCAGGTATTAGACAGTTGGTAAGATACATAATGTTTTGTGGGCTGGAGAGATGGCTCAGCAGTTAAGAGCACTAACTGCTCTTCTAGAGGACCTGGGTTCAATTCCCAGCACCTATATGGCAGCTCACAACTGTCTGTAACTCCAGTTCCAGAGGATCTGACACCCTCACACAGTTATACATGCAGGCAAAACTCCAGTGCACATAAAATAAAAATCTTTAAAAAAGAATTTTCATAATGTTTTAGCTGAAGGAAAATGCAAATTGCATTCACTTAACAGATGTTAGCATTTGTGTGTACCAGAGCTAGGTAAAAATGTGAATTAATTATTCTGAGAGTCAGAACCACATTTTTTACTTTACCATTCAACTGAAATGGTGATTTACCCTGATGCTCACACACCACTGACAGGAACATAAAGTAGTACAGCCACTATGGTGGTAATGATTCAGTATTACCACCCCTGGGGGTGTGTGTGTGTGTGTGTGTGTAGTTTTGTTTTTGTTTTTGTTTTTAAGATTTATTTTATTTATAATATAAACTGTTCTTTCTGCAAGTTTGCCTGTATGCCAGAAGAGGGCACCAGATCTCATTATAGATGGTTGTGAGCCACCATGTGGTTGCTGGGAATTGAACTCAGGACCTCTGGAAGAGCAGCCAGTGCTCTTAACCTCTGAGCCATCTCTCCAGCCCTCCTCCCCCTGTTTATATTTAAAAGACTCTAAACCAGCATACCACAGACATAGTTGCATATCCATGTTTATAACTACACAATTCATAAGAGCTAGGACATGGAACCAGCTTAGATGTCAGTTAACAGATGAATGTATAAACAGTGTGATATACACAGTTCTATTCAGCTGCAGTGGACGAAATTACGACATTTTCAGTAAACTAACTCTCCCTAAAGAAGCCAGACTTGGATAAATACCCTTTATTCTGTCTCATGTGGAACCACATTTAAATTTGTACATGTATGACATGGAAGTAGAAAGGGATTGATGTGGAGGGAGTGGAACAAGAGAGGATAGGATCATATGTGTTATAAAAACAGAAAGGGAGGTGGTACACACCTTTAATCCCAGCACTTGGGGGAGAGTCTGGTGGATCTCTGAGTTCGAGGCCAGCATGGTCTACAGAGTGAGTTCCAGGACAGCCAGGGCTACATAGAAAAATGCTGTCTTGAAAAACAAACAAAAAAGGGTAAAATAGAGAAAGCAGGCGGGGGGGGCGGGGGGGGACACAAAGGGAGACTGTTTGGGAACAGTAAAAACCGGTTAGGGGAGGGACGGAAGGCAGTAGGGTAAGGGGCTAGAATGGAACCTGTCATTTGGCTTGCCAATCAAAAGAATAAACTTTTAAAACATTGTAAAATAAAAGCTATACAACTAGGATTAAATAAAAATTTTTATTTACAAAAATGAATAGGCTTTTCAGAGGGGGAAAATATGTGCTGGCCAGGATGGGATTCGATATTTGTATTTTCTGTGTATGTGTGAGCACCACCTGCATTCAGTACCGCAGGAGGCCAGAAGAGGGTGTCAGACACCCTGGAACAACAGTATATACAGTTGTTAACCGCTGCCTTGTGGGTTCTGCAAACCAAGTCCTGGGAGAGAGTGGCCAGTGCTCTTGACCACCAGACCATCTCTCCAGCACCTGCATCCACTTGAGAAGAAAAACAAAGACCACTAAGTTGAGGTGATTGACACCTAGAAATCCTTTAAACTAGGGCTCGGTATTTAAAATATTATAAAGTCGCCGGGCGGTGGTGGCGCACGCCTTTAATCCCAGCACTCGGGAGGCAGAGCCAGGCGGATCTCTGTGAGTTCGAGGCCAGCCTGGACTACCAAGTGAGTTCCAGGAAAGGTGCAAAGCTACACAGAGAAACCCTGTCTCAAAAAACCAAAAAAAAATATTATAAAGTCATTCTGGGCTGTGCCTAGTATAATGACAAAATTTTGAAATGTAAAATGAAAGGAAAACCCACAACTCCCTCTTGCCCTTAGTCCCAGCACTTAGAGGAGAGAGAGGCAGGAGGATCTCTGCATTTGAGGCCAGCCTAATCTACATAACAGGTTTCAGGACTAAATAGAAAGACCCTGTCTCAAACAAAAACAAACAAAAAAAGAAGAAAACCTGCCAGCAGGACTCCTAAGCTAACAGTGTCTTTCCTGTGTGGTGGCAGCTGTGACAGGACACTGGGGTGTCCTGTGTGACAGCAGTTATAACAGGACACCCAGTTTCAGGAACGAGTGGAGTGAAAACAGTCCAGGTAGATCCATCCTGGTGTTCGCACTACCTTCAAAGGAAGTAGGTTTACTGTCTCCAGGTACAGAAGAGAAGGACCCAGTGCTCCTTAGAACCTGTCATCACTCTGACATGTCCACTGTAGTTGGGTGGAGCGTTCTTTGTTCATGACGGAGAAGCGTGTCTTAGACACGGTGGCTGCTCCGGTCTAGTTTCAGAGTCACTGCTCTTGGTCAAGCTGCCATCTGTTGGTATTCACCTGAAGCCAGGGTTGTCTGTTCACCTCTGATTGGCAAAACTAAATTCAGGTCCTTTGACAGTCTGCTCTTGGTGACTGCCGGCCTTTTCTTACCTTTCAGTACTGGGTTACAGATCACTAAATCAAGGCTTTTTCCTAGTCTTTTTGGAGGAAGGGTGCTTTTTGGGTTTGGGGAGGTTTGATTATTGACTTTCATGGGGATTTTGGTTTTGTTTTGTGTCGTTTTGTTTTGTTTTCTGAGGCAGAATTTCACTAGGCTGGGCCCAAACTCAGGTAATCCTCTTAACCTTACCTCCCTGCATGCTGGGACTACAAGGGTGTGCAACTGTGCCTAGCCATCATAGTATTCTGTAGAATAGTCTCCACGGGGGCCCCATACTTCCTACAAAAGTCATTAAGTCTCTGCAGTCTTCCTTGGTGTTTGTTTCTTAGACCATATCTCAAGCTCTTAATCTCCACAGGCTCCTCTGTGCACTAGCCCTAGCAGTGACAGATTCACCTCTGCTAGAGAAAACATCAGAGTTTTGGCAATTTTGTAGATTTTAAAAGATAAAACTGTATTGCAGATATGACAAATAAATTAGAAGTTTTTGTTTGAAACTCCATTGAAGAATTTGTTTTTACAGTTAATACATAAAACGTGTTTCTTGACTGCTAACATTTTAAAAGCCTAACAAGGGGCTAGAAAGCTGACTCAGCACTGGCTGCCCCTCCAGAGGACCTGTGTGCAGTTCCCAGTACTGCGTAGAGGCTCACAACTGTCTGTATATGTAACTCCATCCAGTTCAAGAGACCAAACACTCTCTTCCTTTGCAGACACCAAGCATGACATGATGCACAGACATACATGAAGGAAAAACACTCAGACACATACACATTTTCTAAATAAAAATAGAAAGCATGACAAATTAATTATAGAAGTAAAGAATCTATTATTCATTTTTATTAGTAGTCAGGTAGCAAATTTTATGAACTTATAGGATGGTTTTTAATTGCCTGAGGCTGTTCGAGTCTCCATAATTCTTACTCATAGTTACAGAACGTGAAAGGATAACTTTATTAGAATAAAAGACTGAATAGTTACTAAAGGAAGTAATTTGAAGAAGAAAGCATGTTTATGACCTCATTAGCAATAAAAGAAAAGGGAAAGGGGGTTTTCATCAATAGCCCCTAAAACCACTATGATCTGTCAGGTTAAACAGTAGTTACTTGAGAGGCTGGAGAGAGGACTCGGCAGGAAAGAGTGGTGTACTGATTTTGCAGAAGACTCACATGCAGCTCTCTCTAATTCCAGCTCCAGGGGTCCTCTTCTGGCCTCTGAAGGCATTCATATGGTGCACATACATACATGCAGACAAACATACAAAATAAAATGTCTTAAAAAATTAGTGTGCAGAGAGAAAGCTACAGAAATGGCTTAGTGGTTAAGAGTACTTGCTGCCCGATTATGAGAACCAGAGTTGAGATCTCAGAACCCACATAGCAATAACAAGCTGAGCAGTTGCCTCTAACTCAGCTCTGAGAGATGTGATACTGGCTTCTGTCCTTCGTGTACATAGGCACATGCACCCCACACACTCACGCACTAGTAGTCGGAATATAATGTGCTAGCTATCATGGTTTTGATCCTGTTAAGAGAAAGAGGACATTGGTAGGAAAAACTAGTGCAGTCCAAATGAAGCCTGTGTTAGGTAGTAAGTTCTGACAATTGTAGTATGTTTACATAAAGAACTATATAAGCCTGGGGAAAGTTGGGTGAACTGTGTACCTGTCTGCATTTCTATAAATCTAAATTATTGTGAAGTTAGGATTTGGGGAATTGATAGTGTCAGATCAATCGTGATTGGTTTGGGTTGGTGCTGTTTTATTGGCAATGTTTTACTTCTGAGTTTCATTTCGTAGGTCTTAATCCATATTTAACTCTAAACAACTCTGGTAGTGGAACAATTCTCATTGATCTGTCTCCTGATGATAAAGAATTTCAGTCTGTGGAGGAAGAGGTATGTTCATCACGCTTAAGAAGATGGGTAGTATGGATCTAAGCGCTCACATTGTTGACTCGGTCGCTGGTTCCTTGACGTTTCCAGATCTGTTCGGATGTGCCTTCCACCTCTTTTCACCACCTGGAAAATTTGGAAGTGTTTATAATGCATTTCTCCCCCCTCCTTTTTTTAAAATTTATTTTTATTTTTATGTTGCATTGGTGTTTTGCCTGCATGTACGTCTGTGTGAGGGTGTTGGGTCCCCTAGAATTGAAGATAATTTTGAGCTGCCATGTAGGTACTGAGAATTGAACCTGGGTCCTCTGGAAAGAACAGTCAGTGCTCCTAACCACTGAGCAATTTCTCCAGGCCCCCCCCCCCTTTTTTTTTTTTTTTTTTTAATTTATTTATTTTACTTTGAAGCCAGAGTCTTCTGTTACCCAAATTGATCTTAATGCATACAGTGTTCTGCCTGCATGTATCCCTGCAGGCCAGAAGAGGGCACCAGATCTCATTACAGATGGTTGTGAGCCACCATGTGGTTGCTGGGACTTGAACTCAGGACCTCTGGAAGAATAGTCAGTGCTTTTAACCTCTGAGCCATCTCTCCAGCCCCCCCCCCCCTTTTTTAAGATTTATTTATTTATTATGTATACAGTGTTCTGTCTGCATGTATGCATGCAGGCCAGAAGAGGGCACCAGATCTCATTACAGATGGTTGTGAGCCACCATGTGGTTACTGGGAATTGAACTCAGGGCCTCTGGAAAAACAGCTATTGCTCTTAACCATTGAGCTATCTCTCCAGCCCTGAATTTCTTAATTAACCTTAATTTTAGGTACTTGGATTACTACTTCAGTTAATGTGGAACCAGAATTCTGTTGGAAAGAAGGTCTCTGTCATTTGAAAATAATGCTAGTGTTCACTCCCTTTATGAAGACAATTACAAAGTGAAGAATCTCAGACAGTACTTGACATGCAGATAGTATTTATCTGAGAAATTTTTATTATGGCTTTCTTTTCAAAGAATTCTTGAGTCCACTGAAATCTTGGAAGAGTTACCCCTCTTCCTTTGTGGGGTTTTTGTTTGTTTGTTTTTGAGACAAGGTCTCAATATGTAGCTCTGGCTGTGCTGGAATTCAGTCTCTAGATCAGGCTGGCCTTCCGAGCTCAGAGATCCACCTACCTCTGACTCTCCAGTGCTGGGATTAAAGGTGTGTGCCATTACACCCAACTGAAGAGTCCTCTACACTCATGATGTCCACGTGCCTCATCTGTTTGAATTAAGCACAGATACAAAATTGAGTGAATTTTAGTTCTAAAGCTCATACTCCCAAGAAAATATATATATTGTGCTTTATTAGGCTGATATCAACACAAATAAACCATTGTTTTTCTTTTATGTTTAACATTTTGCATTCTCTTTTATCCTAGTTTACATTATGTGACTTTTCACCAATGAATATGTTTTCAGGGTGCTTAATAGTCCTCTCTAGAAGATAGTACTCATGGTAATCCCAGCTCTCAAAAGGCAGAGGCAACTGGATCTCTGAGTCAAGGCCAGTCTGGTCTATAGAGCAAGGTCCAGGACAGTCAAAGCTACACAGAGAAACCCAGTCTCAAAAGAAGAAAAAAAGATAGTACTCATGAGTTTATAGAACTTATGTCCTTTCAAGAAAAATACTAAAACCTGTCTTGAATTCTCAAAAATTGGAATCAGATGAATCAAACCCATGTTCCCCAAGTCAGAAATGACAAAAACTAATATATATATTTTAAATGATTTTTCCGTCAGATGCAGAGTACTGTCCGAGAGCACAGAGATGGAGGTCATGCTGGAGGCATCTTCAACAGATACAACATTCTCAAGGTAACAATGAGTGAAAATAAAGTTTCCAGAAGAACGTGATGATCTGTCCAGCACAGGGCTCTTTGACATGCCTTCAGCGACTATTGAAGGGGAACACTGTCCTCCAAAACTAAAAATTCTCCAAAGCTCTGTCACATTTTGTCTTTTCAGACAGGGTCGCACTTCCTACCCAGGCTAGTCTGGAATCCCAATCTCCTGCCCTCGCCTCCCTCGTGCTGGTGCTAAGATGAGAGGTGTGGGCCACCGTGCACAGCTTTTTTATTTTTTTTTACGATTCATTTATTTTTAGGTTAGACATGGTGGTGTACGCTTTTTAATGCCAGCACTTGGGAGTCAGGTGGATCTCTGAGTTTAAGGCCAGCCTGATCTACAGAGCAAGTTCCATGACAGCCAGGAGTACACAGAGAAACTCTGTTCTTGAAAACAAAGTGAATAAATAAAAATAAACTGATTGAACAGTGTTAGTATGCCCTGAAGTAGGTGCATCCTTTAGGTTAGTCAACACTAACGCTTACTTAGTTTGCTTGATTGTATCTGCTACAATCAGATCATTCAGGCAAGGGGAGTACAAAGGTTTGTGAAGCATGAAATAGGAGAGAAGCTGATTGATGCTAGTTCCTCCTCTTTAAAGGTATTTCAGTACAATATTTACGTGTGTGTGTGTGTGTGTGTGTGTGTGTGTGTGTGTGTGTATGTGTGCTAAAATAGCTTTATTTTTGTTCCATTTTATACATAAATAAGGGTCCTTGATTACATCTGTTACCAGTATTTTGATTTTTTTTGTTTTTGAGCCAGTACTAAAACTGCAGCTCTGCTGTGTACTCTTAGGAACCACAGGGCTGTAGCACTTAGTGCTCATAAACATAGTCCAATAGGAACTGGAGGGGAAGGAGTGACAGGAAAGAGGGTGGGTGGCTGTGTCAAATCATGCTTATGGAATTTTGAGTCTGATAAAGTCAGAAGAGCAGGGTACTGTGCTCTTCTTCTCTACAAAATTTAGCATGTCTGAGGTATTTCAGTAATGACTTAGTGAGGATTTTTATTTAAGTAATACTTCCTGTTTTAAGTAATTTTAAAATTGAAGTATTTCGTGCAGCTTTCAAGTATTCTTGGCCCCTTCCTGGTGACGTGTAGTCTTTTTCTCCTTGAAAAAAAAAAATTGTTACATGCGTGTAAGCTTACACAGACACACTCTGCATGTGTACAACCACAAACATATGGAGGTCTTAGGACAACTTTAGGAATTCTCTTTCATTTATGTGGTGGTTTTTGGTAAAATAAAAAGAATTATTTAATTTCCCTGGTTTTTAAAGATTCAAAAGGTTTGTAACAAGAAATTGTGGGAAAGATACACACACCGGAGAAAAGAAGTTTCTGAAGAAAACCACAACCATGCAAATGAAAGGATGTTGTTTCACGGTAAGTTCTCACCCTGTCCTCCCTGTGAGACCGCACACCATCATTGTCCTCCTTGTTGTTGGTGTCTCTTTTTTTTTTTTTTTTTTTTTTTTTTTTTTTTTTTGGAGTCAGGGTTTCTCTGTGTAGCCTTGGCTGTTCTAGAATTCACTCTGTAGACCAGGCTGGGATTAAAGTCAATGGGTCACCACCGCCCAGCAACTTATGTCTTCTTAATAAAGATAGTGTTTCTCTGACTTTTACATTTTTGTCCATATTTTCAGTTTTTTTTGTGATGATGTACCTTATAATGAACATGTTTATAAATTAAGATTACCCCATTCAGGGCCAGCAAGATGGCTCATTAGGTAAAAGCCTTGTCACATAAGCCTTATGACTGGATTTCAGTCCCCAAAATCTGATGGAGAGAAGTAAGTTCTGAAGTGGGTGTAGCGGCACACTTGTGCAGGCAGATACCTGCACACAGTGAATGAATGAAGGAATGAATGAATGTATTTTTAGTGAATTCCTGTGATAGGAAAAAGCAGAAATAAGAATGCTGGCCTGTCAGTGGTGGCGCACACCTTTAATCCTAGCACTTGGGAGTCAGAAGCATGTGGATCTCAGAGAGTTCAAGGCCAGCCTGGTCTACAAATCCAGCACAGCCAGGACTGTTAACACAGAGAAGCCCTTTCTCAAAAAGAAAAAAGAATGCTGACTACTCACTCCTTTTTTTTCTTTACGGGGGTTTGTTGTTTAGGTCACTCCATCTAGTTGATTGGATAAAGACATGAAAATCATTTTGCAGAATGAATGCATCCTATCTGTTTTTGTTTTGTTTTGTTTTGAGATAAGTTCTCACTACCAGCCCAGGCTAGCCTAAAACTCAGAGAAATCCACCTGCCTTTGCCCCTACCTCTGAAGTACTGGGATTAAAGGATGTGCCAGCATACCTGGCGCTCTTGTCCTGTGTTTAATGTCAGAACCATATTTAACTTCCTTCTGTGCTAAAATATCCATTGTCTTTGGGCCTGTAAAGGTTACTGCCAATGCTTGTGGAACTGAAAGCACCATTATTTGTCACGTTTAAAATACAGTGTTTATTTCCTGAGTTGGCAGGTGTTTGTCTTTTCAAGTTTATAGCGGAGCTAAATACAGATTTTCACATTGTTTATCAAAGCCTTTGGGCATCTTACCCATAGGCGAAGATTGATAAAAGTGTTAAGTTTGACAATCCCCTATTAGAATAGTTATAACTGAACAGATTCTTATACAGTATTTAGATGTTATGCTCATTCTAAAGTCATAAAAAAGTCATCACAATAATCTCATGGCACAGGCACAATCCTTACTTATTAACTCGGTGTTATAATGAAGGAGGAACAGTGGAATCTTCTAAGCAGGTGATGAAAGAGAAGTGGAAGAACAGAAGAGGCACAAGGAACAGACTAAGAGCTGACAGGCTGCTTGGGGACTTCTGACTAGCTAGTAAAAATGCACAGAGAACAGTCATGGTTGCAGACCTGATTGCAATTAGCCTTGCTGTTTGAAATGAACTGTGACACTCGTTTGACTCTGGAATCTGATGTTTTACATTGATATTCAAATAATCTTTGTTTGTTTGTTTGTTTTGTTTTCTGATGAGTCTGTCCTTTGGCATCTGAACCACCACCTATCGGAATTATTAGAATTATTATCAATGTTAGGAATTCTTAACTCTAAAACTAGCAAGCCAGGGTCTGGAGAGGTGACTTAGCAGTAAAGAGCACATACTGCTGTTGCAGAAGAATGGAGTTAGGTTCCCAGCACCCACTCACTGAGTGGCTCACACCACCTGTAACTCCAGCTTCAGAGAAGACACCACCTCTGACCTCTGCACACACCTGCACTTATGTGCACATACACATACAGACATACACATAATTAAAAATAAAGTGTTTTTTAAAAATTTAAAAATGGCACCAGGTTGGTGGGGGTGGCAGCGCATCTTTAATCCCAGTACGCAGGAGGCAGAGGTTGGTGGACCTCTGTGAGTTCAAGACGAGCTTGGTCTATAGAGTGAGTCCCAGGACAACCAGAGCTGTTACACAGAGAAACTTTGTCTTAGACAACAAAACTTAAAAAGTGGCAAGCCAGCTGACACTGTATTCCAGTAGTGGCTCATGTTCAAGAATTAACATTCGGGGGCCAGGTGTGGTGACAAGCACCTTTAACCTAGCACTTAGAATCAAAAGCAGGTGAATCTCTGAGTTCAAGGCTAGTCTGGTCTGCATAGTGAGTTCCAAGACAGCCAGGACTGTGTACAGACACACTGTCTCAAAAACAAAGAGTTTGACATTCAGGGCTGGGTGTGTGGCTCAGTGCTTGACAGGCATGCACAAAGCCCTGGGTTTAATCCTCGTTCCTCAGGAAAGTCAACTTCCCAGAAGCTTTTGTTTCGTTTCTAAGTTGTTGTTGCCCATTTGTTTATATTTTAGGGTCTCCTTTTGTGAACGCAATTATCCATAAGGGCTTTGATGAAAGGCATGCATACATAGGTGGCATGTTTGGAGCTGGAATTTATTTTGCTGAAAACTCTTCCAAAAGCAATCAGTATGTGTATGGAATTGGAGGTGGCACTGGATGTCCAATTCACAAAGACAGATCTTGTTACATTTGCCACAGGTGAGAGATTGTTTCTTATTACTTGTTTTGTTTATAATTAGATGAGAACTGATTACATATTTGAAAAACTTGGAGGGTAAGGCATATCTGACAACGTGAGGGATCCAGATTAAACTTTGTCTCCTCATAAGTTAAAATAATAGCTAATATTTACTGAAGGATCTGAATGGGCCAGCATGATTCTAAGCACTTAACCTGTTTAATTCAATTTCTCATTTGAATACTTGGTACTTCATGAAGAACACTGAGGAGAACCAGCAAGGTAGTGCACACCTACTGCCCAGCTATGTTGACAGATGAGATGGGAAGTGTAGGAGTTCAAGGTTACCTAGGCAAACAGCTAAACCTATCTCAAGCAGGAAAAAATAGCCAGACATGGTGGGACATGCCTTTAATACCAAAACTGGAGACAGAGGCAAGTGAATCTGTGTGAGTAAAAGAAGAAGGGGGAAACAAACAAACAAACAAATCCACAACTGCTGAATAGAAGGTAACATTGAGCACCAAAGAGAAATTATTTAAGCCTTTGAATATTACAGGCCTGTAGATCCCAGAAATCCTGTTACTGGGGTCTGGGAATATAACAAGGTATTGCTACCTCTTGCCTGATAGGCATGAGGTTTTGGGTTTAGTGCCTATCACCATACGCACACATAAACACACAATGCAGCTAGTTGTCTAGTTACCATCGTTTTACGGTAATCCCTGTAGTAATTTCTTTTTCATTATTATATCCTAATCCTCACTTTCTAACATTACATCCGTAAGAGAGGTAATTAAAATGCTTTAATTCTCTTAGAAAGTAATTATCACATGACTACTCTGTACTTCCCTTTTAGTTAATTGCCTGTTCTCAGTTCTTTTAATCATTCAGGTAGCTTGGCCCTAATTTATTAAATCTTTGTAGGCCAGTTTAGAGGTCAGGTAACATTAGTTACTAAGACTCATTCCAGTTAGGGCCCGCATTTTTCAGTTGAGAGGTCAGGTAACATTAGTTACTAAGACTTACTCCAGTTAGGGCCCGCATTTTTCAGTTGAGAGGTCAGGTAACATTAGTTACTAAGACTCATTCTAGTTAGGGCCCGGATTTTTCAGGCCTCAGCAGTACTTTTCAAGCCTTGGGATATGTCAGAATTGCCTGGAGGGTTTGTTCAAATGCAGACTGCTGAGTCTAAAGAAAAAGGCACAGTAGGAAAGAGAACACCTGCTCTTGCAGAAGACCAAGGTTTTAGTTCCTTTTGCCCACGTGGTAGCTCACAACATCTGTAACTCCCAATTCCTGGAGATCTGACACCCTCTTCTGGCCACCTTGAGCAGGCTCACACACATACATGAGATAAATACCCATATATAATATAAAAGTCCCGAGAAACACCAAACAAGCATGCAGACTTCTAGGCCCCGCCTCTTGCATTGCTGGTATTTCGTAGGGCTGGGATGAGACTATAGTGCTGGGTTTTCCACCAAGTTCCTAGGTGATCCCGAAGTATGCTAGAACAGAACTTCGGTCTTGGCACCACATTTAGTCCCTGCCCTGGGAGACAGAGACAGGCAGATCTCTGTGAGTTCAAGGCTAGCCTGTTCTACAGAGTGCGTAGGACAGACAAGGCTACTGTCTTGAAAAAAACCAAAAAATAAGAATTAATGCCTCCTCTCCCCCCGTACCCACACACAGGAAGTCTCACTTTCCTGGTTTCTGTCTGTCTGTTTCTTGTCTGCCTCCCTCTCTTCCTCCTTACCCCACTCTCCTGCTCTTCCTCTCTGTCTCTGTCTCGTACCCTCTCCCTCCCTCCTTCTCTCATTCCTTCCCTCCCTCTCTCCTTCCCTCCTTCTCTCCCTCTCTCATGCACACACTTGCGTGCGTGCTTGTGTGGTGAGACAAGTCTCACGCTATCCCAGGCTGTCTTGGAACTCACTGTGTAGCACAGGCTGGCCTCAAACCTCCTGCCTCGGCCTCCTGAATGCTAGTATTCACTAGGCCCAGCTTGTATTTTCTTACTGCCCCCTAAGTTTAGACTTGTGTCTTAATTAGGAAGTTCCTTCTGGGTATGAATTACCACCATTTCTGTTTTGGGTCACAAATCTGTAGTGTTTGGGGGGGGCTACAGAATTTGAAATTCTGTACAGTGAATGCTTAAGTTTGACTTGTCTTTTATGGTTGTGATTATTAGTAATAAGCAATGTTCTCTGACTTCCCCTAAGCTGTTGTTGGAACACAATACTTATTGATTGTCTGGAAGTAGTTGTTAACATAAAACTTCACTGTTCTGGGTTTGTGTGTTCAGTTTGTTTTCAGGGTGAAATTTCCTTTTCATGTTTTAGGCAGCTGCTCTTTTGCCGGGTGACCTTAGGAAAGTCTTTCCTGCAGTTCAGTGCGATGAAAATGGCACACTCTCCCCCTGGCCATCACTCAGTCACTGGCCGACCCAGTGTCAACGGCCTGGCCTTAGCTGAGTACGTGATTTACAGAGGAGAACAGGTACCTACCTCCCTTTTATTGGTTTGTCTTCAACAGGATGTGGCTCTTACATGGACAGGGCATGTTGCCATAACTGGATTTGGGTGGTGGGGAATAATTTCAGGCTTGGAAATTTACAAATAAAATGTTTGGCATAGGTTTTCAAAATCAGAAAAGAACCATTGATAAATCTATCTAACCTATTTAGAATTTGTCGCTCATTACTGGATCTTTTTCCCTATTTTTTCCCCTGTAAAATGCAGCAATGGTGTTTAATTCCTTCCTGCCAACAATGACAAAGACCTAATGAAAAGCTGCTCTAGAGCAGCAGCATTCTAAGTCAGGGTTAACAGACAAACATGTAGTTAATACTCACCCTAGACCTGCCTGCCGATGAGAAGAAAGAATTAGGGTCGCGGTGGGAATAGTTAGAGAAATATCCCCAGTAGTTCTGCTCTGCAGAACTCCTCAAGGTTTGGAATGCTTATACAAGGACACCTTAACATGCAATAAAATAAAACACACCAACACTTGAACGAATCTTTCTTTTCCAGGCTTATCCTGAATATTTAATAACTTACCAGATTGTAAGGCCTGAAGGTATGGTTGACGGCTGACCAGTGCCACCACACCTACCGTCCTGAAGCAGCTGGTGGCCTCCTCAGTTTCACTTCTTGGCTGGAAAAAAAACTCATCCTGACTACAGGCCTGTGGCAAAAAATGATAAAAATGTGAAAGAAGCTTAACATTCTGACTTGATAAAGCTTTAATAATGTACAGTGTTTCTAAGTATTTCCTGTTTTTCAGCACTTTAACAGATGCCATTCCAGGTTCAACTGGGTTTATCTGTACTAAATTATAAACAGTTAACTTGAATCTTTTATACGTTGTGTATCGATTCTAACAAAAATGGTAATGCCCTCAACAGAACTCATTTTACTAATCAGTACTGTGTTCTTTAAAACACAGCATTTACACTGAATACAGTTTCATTTGTAAAATGTAAATAAGAGCTTTTGTACTAGCCCGATATTTATTTACATTGCTTTGTACTATAAAGTGTTCTAGAGCTGCCACGGTTTACAGAGTATTTTCCTATGTGTTGCTCATCTGTGTTTCATCTGTCATCGCCTGAGTGATTGCTACGTTTGATTCCAGAGGCTGCTCGGTTGCTGGTGTAGACCTAGTGGGGAAACCCTGATAGCAAGTTTAATTTGCTGATGGAAGCATCTCTCTCTCTCACAGGAAATATTTTCTCTTTAAGAATTTTATGAATTCTCTGGAAATTTAATTTGTGATGCCTTTGTATCTGCAAGGCACACATTCCAGAGAGCTCTGGTGTGAAGTGGTGGGGATGGTGGCTAAGGAAGCTTCTTCGATGGCCTCAAACTCTGGTTCTTGCTTCAGAGAGCTCTCTGATGTTCTGGGCATGAGAGCAAGCTCCCCCAAGTTTTCAAGAGGCTCATTCCCTGGCTTCTGAATGCTTAGTGTTCTGATCATGGAATGTGAGTAGAAGTGAAGTTCCAGACTTGGGAGAGGCAAGCCTGGACAACTTCTCAGTTCTGATTACCTTCAGTCTAAAAAGGAGTAGCAAGTGGGAGTGGGGACTTTTTGTTTTAAGTTTTTCTTGATCTTGTGGTTATATTTATAGCTAAGTCTATTTCTCATGAGTAAACACAACCCAGAACCATAAATGTGGCTGTATCCGTCTGTGGGTAGCCTCTAGAATGAGCAAGCCCAGTGCGTCCTGCTCCTGTCAAGGCGTTCTGCCCAGTTGGAAGTACGCTGTCACAGGCTTCTGTTCCGTGTGGCAGCTGTGGAAGAAACTGCTTTCCATGAAAGGCCGGCCACTCCAGACTGTTCTCTGATGTAAACCTGTGCTCATCGTCCTACACAGAGGCCTACCTTCCTGCAGTACACTCAGAAACCAAGGAGAGACTTTACCCACCTAAGTCTTTGTAAATGAGGACATCTTCCTCGCTCTCCGTAATACCTTATCTTGGTTTTGCATTTATTTGTCTCTTAATTAACTGGTCCTTTAGAGAAACTTGTACATATAGTTGCTCGAAAGTCAAATTTATTGTCCTATGAGTTAAGAGAAATGTATTTCTGGAGTTGTTCCTATGATGTAAATTGTGGTCAAGATTTAAGAGGTCAAATCCTGACCTGGAAGTGCTTTTATACAGCCCTCTATTAATTATAAATGTGATCCTAAAATCATTTCTTGGAACATAAAAGGAATATGCCAAATTTTGTAAAATTTTCAGGTTCTGTAAGCTTCTGAGTTTTATAGTTAAATGGTAATGAAATGAATTAACGGGGTTTATAATTACACACTTCTCAGCGTTTGGCCTCTATTGCCCTATGCGTGGATCTGGAATTGTTTCTCCTGTAAAATCGTGGTCTAGTTCTGAGCTGTGACGCCTCCTCTAAGCCATGGCTTACTTGTGTTGTTTTCCACTGAGGTTAATGCGCTAGCATGGCAGTGTTTATTGGGAGCTGGGAGTCTGGGGTGTGGCTAGTGCTTTGCATGGAATACCTTACTTTATAATGATTGAATTGCTTTTTCTTTTGCCTTGTGATTTTTTTTTTGAAGTGAAATTTAATTTTTGTGTGTGTAGTGCTCTTCTGCCCATCTGAGTGTCTTACTTGTATCACATTCCATGCCCTCACTTAATTCTTAATAAACTGTTGACTTGTTTTCTGGGTAGCATGGTAATTACTGGAGTAGTATAAATGTGTTGAGTGGTCCTTGAGAAATTCATTGAGATTACAGTAATCATAATTACAGGAAAACAGTGTAGTTTTGAGTCTGATAGTGTCAGCATAAATGTAAAATGTTGAATGTTGTGGCCATACTTACTCAGAGGCTTTATGATAAAAGTAAGATGTGTTTGGACATTTATACCATCTAATATGATGTTGGTCGTCCTAAAAATTCATTCATGAAAATCAGTCTGCTTAACTTAATTATAAAGAGAATATATTTTTGTTTTCTATGTCATAAAAACATTCTTGATACGTTTCCAAGCTAGTCATATTTTTTTCTCTAAAAGAAAAAAAAGTAGTGTATTTTATATTTCCATATGCTAATGATCTGTATGTAATCAGTCCTCAGCGTTCCATAAGAAGAGAGTGATGGTACAGGTATCCCGAAGTCTCACTTGGAAGTCTATTTAAGCTGCTTTATCTTCCTGCTTCATTTAAGATGATATTGAAGTGTTTGCTTGCTGTTTTCTGAGTGCATGCCCACGTATGATGTGATCCAATTGTTTGCAGGTTGAGGCAAGAAAACATGCAAATAAATTTCCCAAAGCTCTTAACAATTAGTTCTCTTGACTGTGCCTTTACCTCCTGTCCTGTCCAGTTAGAAGACTACAGTGACAGCGTGCAGTGACCCCTGGTCACCAGAACTTGTAGACCTAGAGTACTGCCTTTCACTGTCTCCTAAGTCCTCATAGACACCCTGTGTTTCTTGGCTTACTGGGTTGTGGCCTGGAGTAGTTATTACTATTACATGTCTTCTCCACTTGGGCACTCACAGTTGTGATTCCCATAACACAGATGGCAGGGAGCCCCCAGAGTGGTGTGCCAGCATACCATAGAGCAGTCTGCACAAGTGTGCTCTGCTAATGTGCTTAGTCCTGTCACTCGGTGGTAGAGCACTTGCCAAGCAATAAGCAAGCCCACCCAACACTATCAAAAAAAAATTAATACAAATTTTAATTTTCTTTTATAAAATTATTGATCTGCAAGAGACTAGAAATAGTTGTGATCTGAGTCACATATGGTGGCACATACCTCTAATACCAGCACCCAGGAGGCAGGGACAAGCAGAATGGTGGGCTGGCACACCACCGTTCTGGGGGCTCCCTGCTGTCTGTGTTATGGGAATCGCAACTATGAGTGCCTAAGTGGAGAAGACATGTAATAGTAATAAATACTTCAGGCCACAACCCAGAACCCAGTTCTAGGCCATCCTGGTCTGCAAAGCGAGTTCCAGGACAGCCATCCATGGCTGTTACACAGAGAAACCTTGTCTGGAGGTGGGGGGTGGCTGAGGGTAATTTGAGAAGTTTAAGAACCAGTGTCTACAACCAGGTGGTGATGGTGCACACCTTTAACCCCAGCACTAGGGAAGCAGAGGCAGGTGGATCTGAGTTCAAGTCCAGCCTGGTCTACAGAGTGCGTGCCATGGTTACATAGATATCCTGAATGAGTGAATGAATGAAAAGAAAACCAGTGTCTGGATGAGCAAATAACGGCTGATCCTAGGATCCACATGGTGGAAGGGAAAACTGAGTTGCCATCCTTCATGTATATGTGCACATATTCACACATTCCCATTACATGTTCACACAAAATATAATTATTTTATTTGTTTAGGTTTTTTTAAACAAGCCTTCTTAGCCCAGGGTGCTCTCAAACTCAGTTTAGTTCTGTCCCAGCCTCCTTGGTACTAGGATTACAGGCCTATGCCAAGCAGGTGGTATACAGGCATATATGCAGGCAATATACCCATACACATAAAAATAATAAAACAATGAGAAACTGAAAGGCAACACAGAAAAAGTAGCAGTCTACACTCGAACCCTTCATTGGCCCAGAACAGAAAGGGGAAAACAGCCACAAACTCAAGAGTGTGGCACTCCAGTCATTGGCGTCCTAACCTTTTGGGGTTTTTTTTGGTTTTTTTTTCGAGACAGGGTTTCTCTGTGTAGCTTTGCGCCTTTCCTGGAACTCACTTGGTATCGAACTCACAGAGATCCGCCTGGCTCTGCCTCCCGAGTGCTGGGATTAAAGGCGTGTGCCACCACCGCCTGGCTGGCGTCCTAACCTTAAGAGGAACCCAAGGTTCTTGTTATTGACAGGGTTTAAGCCCAGTGCGGAGGGATTAGTCTGAATGGCTAGCTTTGCACCAGAAGTCCATTGATACTGCTCGCCATGTCTTATAACCAGGAGTTATATGGATAAGGCAGAGCTCCTCCTGGGAACTGATCTGCTTTGGGAATCAGGAAAGTACGGAGACAATCCTGTCTCATCCAAGCTCTGATCACACAATAGCGTGTTACTCCATTCCACGTTACTGCACACCACCGGCTTTGTAAGTGGACGCTGAGGATTTGAACTCGGGTTCTCGTGTTTGTGCAGCAAGCACCCCCTGAGCCATCTCCCCAGCCCATCCCTTCCTTCTGAAGTCTGAGCACCGTTATGCAGAGGGAGCAATAGCTAGGAAAGACACTGCAGCAGTAACAACATAGCAAGGCTACAACTAGGAATAGAAGTAAGCCGACGTTTTCTAAGAAGTTGACTGCCAAAAACACCAGCAAGTGACCAAGAGTCAAAGACGACGATAGGGGGTACTCAGCTCTAAAGTAGGGTAGCTGGGTTACACCTCCCCCCACACCCCAAGGCTCAGGGATGGTCACAGAAAAGGGAGCCAAAAGGTTCTAAAGAGCTCGAAGTATGTCTGCAACAAGACGATTTGCTGGATGTGATGGCAGTTGCACATATAACTGACATACATCAACAGATCTAAGTGGAAGAGGGGCTTACGACGGACGTCCTTCCCTGACCTGGGGAACTGTTCGGCTGATGATGGCTACTGAAAAAGAGGGAGTAGCTGTTTTCAGGAATACAGATCCAAGCTCCAGTAGATGGCCCCACAGCTGTGCACTTTGCTCAAACACTAAATGGACTCTGGGTATTGGTTTATGACACTGAGAAGAAAGAATGGGAATGGGGGAGTCACTGGAGGATGGAGGAATAGTGGGATGGATTGGGACCAAATGTATGAATATTAATTTTTAAAATGCCAATCATAGCCTCAAATCCACCACCAGTTATATCAATACTATATGTCACCCATCTCCTTATACACTGGGCCAGATAAATTCCATGTTAGAGATTAAATCCATCTTCAGATTAGGGCAGGAGAGCTCAAGAATTAAACTCAAAGCCCATGACTGGTAAGTGGAGTCCTTTCTGACACCCCTATTTTCAGAAATAAATGTGCTATGTCCCTGGCATCTGGGAGAAAGCCACTGACGTGCCCCACTGAGATGCAGGATGAGTAGCTATCTCTGGTTCTTGCAGTCTCAGCTCATGCTGAGGCTCTAAAGGAAGCCCCATTCCCTCTTCATCCTAGCCAATTCACAGACTTACCAGAAGCTTGCCTTCCAAGAAGGCCAACAGAAATCAGTACCTGGAGTTAAGGATGCTTGTGAGCCACCATGTGGGTGCTGAGAATTGAACCTAGGGCCTCTAGAAGGTCAGCCAGGTACCCCCATCCACCCCGCCCCCACACGTGTACACCTGTATTTTAAACCGACCTGGGTAGGGTCGGGTGGAATCAGGATGAAGCTGTAATGGAAAGGCTTACAGCATTTCGTAGTGACAGTTTCAACACATACTTGTTCACGGTGCTCCCTCTGTTGATGAAGGAGAATGTTTCTATTCCGACCACTGAACAAAAGACTGAATTTGAGTAGAAGTGACCTGGCTGCAGGTTAATGGATTTTCATATAAAAAGGCTAGCAGGTTCCAATGGAAGTGAATATAGTCTGTTATTTATAGACAGGGATTAAAAAACTAATCCAATGGGAGTTTGTGCTGTCCATTGAGAGTAAGATGGACCCTTCTACGTGCAAAGAATTGTGAATGAGCAAGGATCCATGGCTCAGTGGACAGGAAGGGCACAGGGGAGACCACCCGTCTGGATAATCAGACATTCACATTTCCCACTGTTTTGCTCCATTGTATCCAAATGTGAGAAGCTGCTCTCCAGTCCTCCTGTACAAAGCTCTTTATTGGACTTTACTGAGGCATGATCCTAGCTGCTGCGCTCCAACTGCCAGCCACTGAAGGGGTTTGGCTTGATGGTGTCTGGCAGCTTTGCCCCCAAGGAGATTTATGATCTGTGAAAGATAGTCAAATTAACACCCTGGGCATTCCTGATAGGATTAGAGGCCCGCATTTGCATGCTGCTCTGACATACTACATGATCTTTTCCCAGCCTTGCTGGGTGATGTTTGGGGAGGTAATTAGAAGGAGCTGGCCACACAGACCTCTGCCAGCTGTCCAGGCAAAGGGTCACTATTGCATTTCCAGATGGGCTATTTGGGATTTAACACTTTGCATTGCCACACCATTTGTGGAGGATTGAGGACAGCCTCAGGTTTCGGTTCTCACCTTGTTAGTGTTAGGGTCTCTGCTGTTTCTCTGCTTCATAAACCAGACTAGCTAGCCCTTCAACTCCCAGTCATTCTATTGTCTTTGCCTCCCACTGTGCCTCCAGCTTTTATATAGGTTCTAGAAATTAAAACTCAGGTCCTCCTGTGTATGTGGAGAATGCTTTATCCATTAAACCATCTCCGAAGCCTGTTACCGTCTTATTGTCTTGTGAGGCAGGACCACTAACGGAAGGATCCTGTCAACATACTTGAGCCCCATGAAATAAAAGTAACACTCCGGTGTACAGCAAGAAGTGTACACATACACACACGCGCACACACACTCACATATATCCAGAATTTCATTTAATTTTTCTGATTTAATTGAAGACTATGACCCAGGAATGAATCATTTTTATCGTCTTATCCAATAGGAAGTTGCCTGATACCCACTGTGGAAAGGAGTTCTCAAGGCTGGCTGCCAGTAGAATCAGTACCTCTAATCCCTCCCCTAGGGGTTGGGAGAGCTGAGGCAAGAAGACTACACTGTCTTCAGAGCCTGAGCTGCAGTATGAGACCCTCCCTTCCTCCCCAACACATACACTTACACACACATATGTATGCATACATACATATATACATACATTTATCTTGACTGGAGGATTTAAGGAACACTTAATAATTCTGATTATCTGTTAGGTATGGACTTGGAAATTCTAGTTAGCATCCAAATGCACGTTTCTCACAAGCAATATCTTGTGAAGCAACTCCCAACAAGGCTGCTTGCTCCATGTAGACAAGGAGACATGTCAGTCTTGTCCATGACTCTTCCCAACATCTGGCCTGTGCCAGGGACATTCGTATTAAATAAACACAATAATGCCCTTGGACGACAGTCTGGTTAGATTACTGGGTATGGGGGAACTGAAGACTCCTGGCACTACTTTGCAGGAAGTTTGGAAGTAAGGAGGCAGATGAATACTTGGTGATTGGCCAGGATCTTAACAAGGTTTGTGGCAGGCTTGGCGGCTTTGAGGCAGATTCCTTAGGAAGGCAGCTCCTCTCTTCAAGGGCTCTGGAGTACTTACATGTATACAGTATACAGCTGTATGTAAACTCATAGCTACATCTAGCTCAGTAGCTGTAATTCACCAAGTACCACTGTTGTGGAACATTCCTTTACACTGTGTGAAGATGTGCCACTGTGATTGCCTTAATAAAGAGCTGAATGGCCAACAGCTAGGCAGGAAGAGGTTAGGCGGGACTTCTGGGAAGAAAGAGGAGGAGTCATCAGCCAGACACGGAATAATCAGGATAAGCATAATGGAGATGAGGTTATGAACATGTGGAAGAACGTAGAATTGAAAATATGGGTTAAGGGGGCTGGAGAGATGGCTCAGAGGTTAAGAAAATATGGGTTAATTCAAGTTATAAGAGCTAGTTAGCTGGGCGGTGGTGATGCATGCCTTTAATCCCAGCACTTGGGAGGCAGAGCCAGGCGGATCTCTGTGAGTTCAAGGCCAGCCTGGACTACCAAGTGAGTTCCAGGAAAGGCGCAAAGCTGCACAGAGAAACCCTGTCTCGAAAAACCAAAAAAAAAAAAAAAACCTAGTTAGAAACAAGCCTAAGCTAAGGCTGAGCTTTCCTAATTAATGATAAGTCCCTGTGTCATTTTTGTGAGCTGGTGGCCCCAAAAGAAAACTCTGTCTACGTACCACTGATTGCCTTTGATAGATATGTCTGTTGGCAGTCATTTTCTTTTCTTCAATTTTTTTTTTTTTTTTTTTTTTTTTTTTTTTTTTTTTTTTTTTTTTTAGTGCAGACATATGGAATGACCATGCAGGGAGAGAGAGAGAGAAGGGATAGGTGGAACCCGCTTTTTTTTTTTTTTTTTTTTTTTTTTGGTTTTTCGAGACAGGGTTTCTCTGTGTAGCTTTGCGCCTTTCCTGGAACTCGCTTTGGAGACCAGGCTGGCCTCGAACTCACAGAGATCCGCCTGGCTCTGCCTCCCGAGTGCTGGGATTAAAGGCGTGCGCCACCACCGCCCGGCTCTGCTTTTTTTTTTAAAAAAAAAAAGATTTATTTATTTATTATGTATACAGTGTTCTGCCTGCACGTATCCCTGCAGGCCAGAAGAGGGAGCCAGATCTCATTACAGATGGTTGTGAGCCACCATGTGGTTGCTGGGAATTGAACTCAGGACCTCTGGAAGAACAGCCAGTGTTCTTAACCTCTGAGCCATCTCTCCAGCCCGACCCTCTTTTATAGCCCCCCCCACATGCGCATATGGGCTTACGTAGCTATGCCATGCATGCGCATAGATAACCGATCATGCAGTGCACAGATTATATAGGATGCAAGGCATAGCACATATCAGATGGGTATTTTTGGATCCCCAGTAGTAGGTTTCTCCACCGGGCAATAAGCCAGATCAAGCTGAATTAAAAGTCTAGGCTTAATGAGCCAAGCGCTCTCAGTGACTCTCAAGCGCCCCCCCTGCCCCCAAGTGAGGTGTGGAGGAAGGAGGAGAAATCACAGGGCAGGTCTAGGGACCGGAGCTTAAATACCCTGTGGGTACGCTATGGAGCAGCTCCAGGGGAGGAGCCACCGCTTGGTGGACTTTCTGAGAAGGGCAGGGTTTGGAATGGGGGAAGGGGAGTGAGACCGAATCAGCTTCCAACTGAACATCCCGACCTTCTTGGATATATGGGCGCCAGTTCAAGTGTGGCTACTTCCTGTTGGCATGGGATGGTGTGGGGAGGGGGAGTTGGGAGTCAGTGGGCTCATGCTCAGTGGGAGGTGTGGGTGAAGAAGCATTTGGTTAACTGCCCTCCTGCAGACCTCAGGAATCTGTTTCTTGAGGAAGTGGCGAAGGCAAGTTGCATTTATCCTGAATAGGTGCCCCCTTGAGCCTGGAGAGGTGGTACCAGCACTAATGTCCCAGGAGCTTGGGGGATGGCATGCCAAATCGAGGGATGATGTGTTCCAGGAGTACCTGAGCCATCACATCTGCTGTTTCCCTGGAGATGAGGAGTGCCTCTATGCATCCTGTAAAGGTGTCAACAAGAGTTAAGAGATAACAGAGCTTTTTATGAGTGGGCTTGTGAGTGAAGTCAGCCTGCCAGTACTCACTCAGTTGGTGTCCTTGGAGCTGGTGCAGAGGCTGGCACATCTGGAGAGCCCCCTGCAGGTTGGCCTTGGCACACATCTGGCAGGAGGAGTGGACCTGTAAAATAGGGGCTTGAAGATGGGTGGGGTCAAAGAGGGGCTCCAGAGACTGACATTAGTTTCCACCAGGCCAGATTTCTTGATAGAGTAACAGCATTATTTCCCCAGGAACATGCAGGTGTCTGTAAAACAGCTGGAACAGATTTACACCTTGGTGTCATGACAGAGGTTATGGCTTTGGGTTAAAAGGCATAAACATTTTTCCTCAGGCCTGGTTTTAGCCAATGAAACACACCTTTTAAGTCTATACTTAGAAGACAACCAGAGGAAATTTACTGAACAAAAGAGGTTGAGCAAGCAAAGGAGGAGGAGGGAAGGAGAAAGGGAGGCCTGCAGGCTTCCATACCCTCTTGAATGCTGACCTGTTTCAGAGGGGGAAGAGTTGGCGTTTCAGCAGTTTTGTCATATGTGGCTGGAGACAATACAGTAATGCTGAAAAAGCCTCTACACAGTCCTAAAAGCTGGGACCAGTAAAATCCACAGCAATCTAAGAACTTCTGAAAGCTGTTTGTAGTCAGTGCTCTATTAGTTTATCAGAACTGCATTTATCAATGCTAAAACTCTGAACCTCCAAAGTTCCAGTGTAGTAATAGCATAGAAAGGGAACAGAAGTCTCGAACATCTTTACAATACCTACTCCACATTAGCATAATGTTAACTCAATCAAAAGGAGAAGCAGGCTTGGGGGATGTTAGAACACAGTACATGCCAAGCAAGTACTCTACCATCAAGCTACACCCCCAGCTCTGAAGGGAATTTTCTAAACCTCTTCCACCGTGACTCAGTTATTGTCACTTCTCAATTTTTCTCTCATCTGGACAGAAAGCGTCTTAGCTAAACACTGAGATTCTCATCCAATCACAGGCCAAGGGTTGAAAGAACTTCTTGCGGTCACATCTGTTTCTAAGATGCGATTGGGGGTCAGCTAATTATATGCTGTGCTGTCTCTGGACCACGACACAGGAAGAAAGATGTTTCAGAAAGGTCAGAAATTGGAGCCTCACACCTGCTCTGTGATCACCAGCTAAGTCCTCATGGAGTACTAGTACCTGTCCTAGTAGGAGTCTTCTGTATCAGTTTTGTGTGTGTGTGTGTGTACATGTTCATGTGAGTATGTGTATGTATGTATGTATGTATGTATGCATGTGTGTGTAAGCCAGAAGTGTCTTCCTCTATCTCTCTCCACATTTTTTTTTAAAGACAAATTCTCTTTACTGAATCTGGAAACCACAGATCGGCTAGATTAGCTGGCCAGGAAACTTCAGGAACCACCTGACTCACCCAGGCAGCACTGAAGTTGCAAACCCAAGCTGCCTTGGCCAGTTTTCAGAGCTTTTTTTCAGAGCTGAGGACCGAACCCAGGGCCTTGCACTTGCTAGGCAAGCGCTCTTCCACTGAGCTAAATTCCCCAACCCCTGTTTTCAGAGCTTTTATGCCCTTTTTATGGGTCCTGGTGGTCCGAACTAAGTCCTGGTGCTTGTATAGGAAACACTTTAGCTGCTCAGGTGCCTTCCCAGGTTCTTTTTCTTTACCTTAGTTACCAGCCGCACCCTGCTCCCTTTTTTTGAGACAAGGTTCATTCGGTAGCTCTCGCTGACTTGGAGCTTAACCATTGAGCTATCTCTCCAGCCCCAACTTACATGCTTTTGGAAGGAATTTCGCAGGGATGTAATTTCTCTTCCACTGGTTCCACACACCCAAGACGTTGACTCTTTTAGGCTCCTCTGCCTGGGGCACCTACAGCACCTGGAATTCATGCTTCGATAATATTGGCCCTTTTATTATGCACTTTTCCTCGGAGGTACTAAGGGCACGAACATGACCCTAGTCACCCGTAAGTCATCACAGACTCCCTAAGTGCTACTAATTGAAGTGACCTGATTTATCTTGTGTTCGGATGTTTCATTCTGTTCCTGCGTGCATGCTAATTTATTTTCTCTAGCTAAATAAATGGACTTAATCGCACTTTCTCTGTTGTGATCGGATGCTAGAGGGTGGTCAGTCTATGGCCTCCTGATGGGTCAACTCCACAGCACTAAGGAGGACACAAAAGGGGAAGCGTTTACATTATTTTGTTTTAGAAAATATCTTGGGGAATGTTGCCAGCACAGGCTTATCAATAAAAGATCCCAGAGTGGGTTTGTCACAGAGCAGCCTCAGTGATTCGGCCTTGGTTCTGGATGGTTATTTTCATTTGGGTTGCCACAGCTTAAAACCTGATTTTCTCATAAACATTTATATTTTGCAAAATATGCTTTGTAAAATGAAACAACGGCGAATTCCCCCACCCCCATTAACAAGGACTTGAGGAAAGGACAATCTTTTGCAGCTGTGCCACGCTTTATTTCCAAAATGCAGACAAAGAAACATTCGCAAACACCACACCAGCGAGTTACACTATAGAAGCGGTCAGAATGCAAGACGGGGCGACCCGGCCTAAAGTGCCTGGGTAACTGTCCCCGATCCCGGCCCCACACGTTTCTAATTGCAGCGACGCCCGCAGACTTCTTAATGTCCGGGCTTTGTAAGCCCACAGGGTCGCCTGAATGGCAGCGAAGGTAACGTGACCGCGCGGCTCCCGGGCGGCCAGGGAGGGGCGCGGGCTCGGCCAGTGGGAGGGTAGGACGGGGAGAGGCGAAATCACCCCACCGGCATCAGACCACCCGCCCCTTTGAGCGACGGAATGTGGGCGGGCAGAGGCCCCTCGCCCGGTTAACCCAGTGCGCGCCGGGAGGGGTGGGGGTGGAGGGTTAATGCTCCCCAGACCACCTGGCGCGCACGGGGGGGGGGGGGCGCGGGGGGAGAATTAGCACGTTCACCTTCCCTGGCTCGTGCTTAGGGCTCTGTTGGTGTATCTCTTTCCAGAACCTCAGTTTTTGATGACCTTAATTCCATTCCTAGAACCACGAATTCTCACCTCGATTCAAAGAATTTAGGAAACCCTTTCAGGAAGCCGTGGAGCTGGGCTTCTCTCACTGGAAAATATGGCCCAACCAGGCGCCTAAAACTGCTGTTTGGTGGCCCACGCTTGAGATCCCAACACCAGAGAGGCGGAGGCAGGAGGACTGATGCTAGCAAGATCACTGGGATCCAGTGATCCAGAAGCCTTTGAGAGACAGAGTAAAGTCGCTCAGTAAATGAAAAACATATTGCCCCAAGGATAACCTACCGATGTGTGCTAAAGGGTGGTCAGTCTATGGCCTCCTGCGGGGTTAGCCCTGCTGGTTGAAGTGCCAGCGCTCCTCTGTCTGGAGAAATTATTGAATGACTCTGAACCCGATTCCTTTCACCCATGAAATCCATCTCAAACCAGGCATGGTGGCACACGCCTGTAATCGCAGCCCCCGAGAGGTGGATGGAGGTAGGAGAAATAGGAGTTAAAAGCCGACCCCAGCTCCACAATGAGTTTGAAGCCATCCTGTGCTGCATGACACTTTGTAATTACACACACACACACACACACACACACACATATATATATATATATATATATACACACACACACACACACACACACACACACACACACACACACACACACACATATATATATATAGTGCAAGAAAAGGATTTGTAACCTGGAAAGCAAACAGATGATTGACTCTGTGAATTTTCTACTAATAAAGGTTTTCAGACAAGTACGTGGGGCAGTTGGGCAGGAGCAAGGATTCCGAGAGAGTCCGAGAGAGTCCGTTTTGTGCAAGTTGTTGAACACAGCAGGGACCCTTGGGGATTTCCTTCCCGGGAATGTGGGGAGGACACAGTCCTCTTTATGTTAAATACGGGTGGTTTCCAGTCTATCTAAGCCTCAACAATGGTTAACTTACTCCTGCAGAGAGTGCAGCACAAAGCAGAAACAGGGAACAAGATTGGGCATCCCTGAATCCCAGGAGGGTATGCTAAGCTCCTGAGAGGCACCGCCCGCCGGGAAGGCCAGATGGAAAGACCTCTACCTGAGCTTGCTCTAGAGAAAGCCCATTCCTCACAAAACTGCAACTATATTTGCTAGCCAACATACAGAATCGACAACCTAGGTGCTCATAAAGAAAATGTAAGACAAACACTTATACAAACACTGTAACTTTATTCAACAATTAAAAAATAAAGGAATTGACAGATGGACAGAAGCAGAGTGTAGTGTGGGAGTGAAGGAAGACAGACATAGGGAAACACTACCTGTTTTCATTCACATGCAAAAGCTAAAAGTTGATGCAATCGATGTAAAAAGTAGAGCCTGGTCCATATAGTGAGTTCCGGGCCAGCCAGAGCTACATAGTGAAACACTGTCTTTTCTTTTTTTTTTAAGTTGAGAGTAGTCAGTAGGAAAACCTGAAAAGGGTGTGGGGGATGGGCAAGAGGCAAGGCCCGTGGTAACGGAAGTAAAAGTGCAGCTGGGTAAAAGGACTAACTTCCAACATTTCCCACCACAGTAGGCTAACTATTGTTGATAACAACGTTATGTATTTAAACACAGCTCATGAAGAGGATTATGAATATTCCCAACACAAAGAAGTTCTGAGGAAGTATATATTCCAATAACAATAATTTCATCATTATACATTACATACATGTACGAAAATGTACCCCATAAACACGTACAGTTACTGAGCATCAATTAAAAAAATAAAAATATGTTTTAAGAGAGATTTATTCTGCTGGGTGGTGGTGGCGCACGCCTTTAGTCCCAGCACTTGGGAGGCAGAGCCAGGCAGATCTCTGTAAGTAAAGGCCAGCCTGGTCTACAGAACGAGATCTAGGAGAGGCACCAAAACTACACAGAGAAACTCTGTCTCAAAAAAAAATTATTTGTTTCATTTTATGTATGTTTTGCCTGCATGCATGTATGTGACCACTTTTACCTTCTCAGCCGTCTTGCATACCTGTATGTTGTGGATTTTTGTAGGGCTTTCTAGGAGCATTAAGACTAAAACAAGCCTTTAATCCCAGCACTTGGGAGGCAGAGGTAGGTTGATCTCTGTGAGTTCAAGGCCAGCCTTGTTCTACAAAGCAAGTTCCAGGAGATATCCTGTCTTGAAAAACAAAACAAACAAACAAAACAAAAAAGACTCATCTAAGAGGCTGGTTGTATATCCACGTACTGACCATGGTTACGTAAACCAGAGCAGTGGTTCTCAACTTGTGGTCTCGACCCCTTTGGGTGTCGCACATCAGAGATCCTGCATATCAGATATTTACATTAAGATTCACAGCAGTAGCAAAATAATTTTATGGTTAGGGGTCACCACAACATGAGGGACTGCATTAAAGTGTCGCAGTGTTTGAAGGTTGAGGACCACTGAGCTAGAGGATTAAAGAGAATACGATCCTAAGCATCCTCTTCCCTCCAGATACTATGGCTGCTGGCCATTTTTCGGGATGCTCCAGTCCCCCATCTTGTTTTGTTTCCACTCTTGCCCGTGTTTTTAATTGAGAGCATTCAGAGCTTTGAGTGGTCATAGGAAGAGGTTAAATTAGAGGAGAGGAGAGGAGAGGAGAGGAGAGGAGAGGAGAGGAGAGGAGAGGAGAGGAGAGGAGAGGAGAGGAGAGGAGATAGGTACCTCTTCGTTCTGTTTGCTATTTCACCCTGCGGCATTGCCTAGGAACATTTCCACGGCACATGGCCAAGCACTAATTTTGACATCTCACCCTTCAGGGATCTCACGCGAACAGTTTTCCCTTCAGCTCCCTCCCACATCTTCCAATCGATAAGCAAGCGCCCTATCCTTGTTTTGACTTAAGAGAAGAATCATCCTCATTGTACTCATTATGCCTGGGAACAAAAGAACATATGGATCAAAGCTTTGGGGTCTTCAGCCCCACCACCATCACATGACCACCCAGCTCAAAGGCAGCTACTGTCAACTGAAGCACTGGCCCGAGCTGGAGCTTCTGGTCTGTTTAAAGGAGTCCCTGTGGTTACCTAGAAACAACACCCCCACCACATCCTGGAATTGTTTGAGGCTGTGTTGGCGGCATTCCTTCTGTGAGACTGTATTTAGCCGCTTCAAGCTGCACCCCTTGGTGAAAGCATCTTTCTCTCCTCTCCGAAACACAGAGCCTTCCTGCTCACATACTTCATTTTGCTTTCCTGCTGGAATCTAAGAATCAGCTTGCCTAACTAATCAGATCCGGAAATTTACTGGTGTTTAATTAAAATCACTTTTCAATGTATACATTAATCGAGGGAGACATTTTTAAAAATGTTAATGTGTCTTATGTAATAGTGATACTCCATATGTTTTCACTTGAGTCTTTATTTTCTATCCCCAAAGTAGTTCTGTGCTTTTGACAGGGCTTTCCTGTATTTCCTGCTGAGTTCTCTCTCCTTTTCCATGGTTGCCATTAACAGCCATTTCTATTGTGTTTCTTAATTTCTCGCTGTCTCTATATGATGACCACCTTATTTATTTATGTTCTTTCTTTCTCTCCTTTCTCTCTCTTTTTCTTCCTTTCTTTCCCCTCTACAGCGCTGGGGACGAAACCCAGAGCATCGTGCATGCAAAACATTTGCTTTGCCTCTGAGTTACACCCTAAGTACCGATGGTTTTAATATGATTGAAGTGGGCTTCTTCTTTAAAAAAAAAAAAAAAAAAAAAGGAGCGGAGGAGTTTGGGGTGCTTTCATAGCTGCTTTTATATTTTGAAAAGGAGAGAATTTTGAATGTGATGAGCCAGAGGTCACAGGGGGGACAGAATTCAGAGTAAGTTCATCAAAGCCTCGCAGCTGTAAGCACTGGTCAAGAACTAAAGAAACCGTTCTTTGAAGTCACAAGAAAGCTGTGGAGCTGGGAGGTCAGCTGTGGTCCCCTGGCTCTCAGGCCACTCTCCTTTCCTTTCAAGTCCTCCATGTTGAAGACTTCCCAAGCCAGGCCCCACCCCTGTGCCTCTGCATTAGGGATGTGAGTGCAGGCCGGCCCTCATCACCATGGCATTCACTCTACAACCACCCCTCTCCCCTCCTCTTCCCACCCCTCCCCCTTCTTCTTCCCAACCCTCTCCTCCCCACCCCATTTTCTTTTTAGTTTCTGGTGCCGGAGAGTGAAGTCCAGTCTTTGCACATGTCAAATATACACTCCACCACTGAGCCACACCTCAACCCTCACTTACTGATTTAAATTTTTTTTTAGATATCTATCTGTCTGTCTGTCTGTCTATCATCTATCTATTTATTGCTGTTCTGAACTGAGATGGAGAACTGCTGCTGATTACCTTGCAGAATTACCTTTTCAGATGGAGAGCCCCCTTTTCGATGTGAGCATTGGTATACAAAAGAAAATAGGCTTTGACAATGTGCTGACTACACACTTGCAGCGAGTCCAGTCAGGCGCTGTGCTCACTGAGCGACCCTTTGAAGTCTCTCCACAGTCCCGGGGTGAAAGTACTATATGACCATCCCTACTTTACAAACGGGAAAACTGAGGCCCAGAGAGGGGAAGTGAATTGCCCAAGGTGACCAGCTGCAAGACCCCAATCTGAACCCATGTCTGTTGGCTTCTATTGCGTACATTGCTACATAGATTTTTTCCTATAATATTTTATGGCTGTGGGAGGGGGAAAACGCCAACATCCTTGTCTCAGCAATTCTGAAGCAGTCTTTTTAAAATGTCTTTGTATGGCAGCTATCGGAGCTAGCTCCTTTAATTGTGCATGTGGTGACTGGGTAATTGAGTGCCATGTTAGCCAGCTACATCTCACCAACAGCATCCTCAGAAGACACCATAGTTCCCCTCAGACCATCCTTGGCTTGGCCCACTACAGGCGGCTGTACCTGCAGAGAAGCTAGTGTCTGTCCTATGACTCGACAAGGCATGGCTGAGGTGTTCTCAGGGCTGTAGTTCTGAGGCTATTCCTTTTCAATTGTTCATCCTCCTTTCCTCAACCTTTTACTCTACCATCCTTAGGGTACTGCACATCTCCACAGGGTTAAGGCTCAGTTTCTAGAGCATCCTTGACTAAACTGAGGACATGGAAAGGCCAAGGCAAGCAGCGTCTTCTTGAAGCATAGTGAAGTTGAAGTTGCACAAATCACTGGCAAAAGGTGAGTCACTTGATCACACCCATGTGCAAGGAAGACTATAAAGGTCCATAACTTGGGGGCACTCATCCAGGAAAAAACGGGAGATCAGATCTGGGTGAATAACTGGCACTTTATCACAATGAACAATGGAGAAATTGGAGGTATATTTTCCTCTCCCTCCCCCTCATCACCACATCTTCCTGTTTCTTTCCCACCCACCTCATACAAACAGAATAGGTTCTCTATCACTCAAAACAAAACAGGCCCTACCAAAGCCCAGAGGTTGATTTCTTTTCTTTCTTTCTTTTTTTTTTTTTAAAGATTTATTTATTTATTATGTATACAGTGTTCTGTCTGCATGCATCCCTGCAGGCCAGAAGAGGGAGCCAGATCTCATTACAGATGGTTGTGAGCCACCATGTGGTTGCTGGGAATTGAACTCAGGACCTCTGGAAGAACAGTCGGTGTTCTTAACCTCTGAGCCATCCCTCCAGCCCCCTCTTTTTTTTTTTTTTTAGACAGGATCTCACTATGTAGCTCTGGCTGTCCTGGAACTCACTACATAGACCAGGTGGTCTCGAACTCACAGAGATCTGCCTGCCTCTGCCTCCTGAGTGCTGGGACTAAAGGTTTTCTTTCTTTCTTTCTTTCTTTTTTTTTTTTTAAAGATTTATTTATTTATTATGTATGCAGCATGTATGACTGCAGGTCAGAAGAGGGCACTAGATCTCATTACAGATGGTTGTGAGCCACCATGTGGTTGCTGGGAATTGAACTCGGGACCTCTGGAAGAACAGTCAGTGTTCTTTAACCTCTGAGCCATCTCTCCAGCCCTCTTTCTTTCTTTTTTTTTTTTTCCTTCTTGATTTTAATTTTTATTGTAAGGTTTTCTTTTACCCAACTACTCCAGGGGTTGCTTTCCAGTCCTGAGACTGCAGACTGCACTGGGTATCAGGAAGCCTGAGAGGATCTGGTTTCTTTTGCCTCTGCCATTATCTTTGCCAATAGATGCACTTACTACTATGTCCACATACTTCTCAAGCTACAGCCACGCATTTTGTTATGTTTCAGGTTCAATTGCATATAGTTCAAAATATTTATTATTTCCTTTAGGATCCACAGACTATTTTCAAAGCATGTGTCTACTTTTTAAATATTTGGAAATCTCTGTACTGTAGTTGACGCCTAGCTTAATTCTTTTCTCATCAGAGATTTTTGCATTAATTAAGCTGTTTAAAATGGGTTGCAATTTGTCTTGTTCTGAATATGATTTGTATTGGTGACTGACTGTACTAGGTTGATCAGAAAAGAATATGTGGTCCGTTTTTATTAGACAGCTCTCCGAATGTGTCAATCAAACCTGTTTTATAGTAGTGTTGTTCAAGACTTTTATATCTTTTTTTTGTTTGTTTGTTTTTGTTTTTGTTTTTTTTGTTTTTCGAGACAGGGTTTCTCGGTGTAGCTTTGCGCCTTTCCTGGATCTCGCTCTGTAGACCAGGCTGGCCTCGAACTCACAAAGATCCGCCTGGCTCTGCCTCCCGAGTGCTGGGATTAAAGGCGTGAGCCACCACCGCCCGGCTGACTTTTATATCTTTACTGACTTTTTCCTGTTCTTTTTTGGGGGGAGTGGGGTGGGGTGCCAACACAGGCTGGCACCATGCTTACAATTCTCCTGCCTCCACCTCCAAATGCTAGGATTTACAGGCTTATGTCACCATGCCTGACTTGTCTTCTTCTTTTTTCTTTTTAAAATGATTTTATTTTATTTTATGTGCACTGGTGTTTTTCCTTCATGTATGTCTGTGTGAAGGTGTGAGATCCCCTGGAAATGGAGTTACAGACAGTTGTGAGCTGCCATGTAGATGCTGGGAATTGAACCTGGGTCCTCTGGGATAGCAGCTGGTGCGCTTAACCACTTAGCCATCTCTCCAGCCCCTTGCTTTTGTCTTCTCGTTCAAATACCAAGAGAGAAAGAAATATTGGAGTCCTCAGATACAATTGTGATTTTATATATTTCCCCTTAAATTTTATTTTAATTATTTATTTTTTATGTGTACATGTTTGCGTGTGTTCTTGTGCTCACATGTGGAAGTCTGAGAACAACTTGAGGAAGTTAATTTCCCCCAAGACCACGTGGGTCCCAGGGATTGAACTCAGATCTTTAGGCTTGGAGACAAGTGCCTTTATGCACTCAGCCATCTGGCTAGCCTCTCTTCTCTTAGTTTTTGCATTTTGCACTTTGTAGCTGTTATTATATACATTCCCATTTAGGATTACTATTTTCTGAATTGATCTTCTCCCCGTCCCCGTCTGTCCGTCGTCCTCCCCCCCCCCCCCCCCATTTTTCAAAACAGGATTTCTCTGTAGCTTTGGCTGTCCTGGAACTTTCTCTTTAAACCGGGCTGGCCTTGAACTCAGAGATCCACCTGCCTCTACCTCCTGAGTGCTGGGATTAAAGGCGTGCATGGCATGAATTAACTCATCATTATATAATGCTTTTCTTTGCCCCATTTCTTTGTATTAGAGTTTGTTGGATTATAACGTATCACTTGTGATAGACAGAATAATGGCCCTCCAAAGATGTCATCATCCCAATGCCTAGAACTTGTAAATTAGACTGAAATGGGGGAATTAAGCTTACAGGTGGAATTAAAGTTATTAAAAAGCTGACCTTGTATGGTACCAATAGAACTACAAAATTATTATTATTTTCTGGGCGGTGGTGGCACACACCTGTAATCCCACTACTTGGGAGGCAGAGGCAGGCAGATCTCTGTGAGTTCAAGACCTGCCTGGTCTACAAAGCAAGTTCCAGGACAGCCAGAGCTGCTACACAGAGAAACCCTGTCCCAAAACCACTCCCTCAAAATTATTATTATTTGTTTCTTTACTTATTTTGTTGAGACAGGGTCTCACAATGTAGACTTCTTGGGCTTAGAGCTCATCCCCAGACCAGGCAGACCTTGAACTCACAGAGATCTGCCTGCCTTTGCCTCCCTGGGACTAAAGATGTGTCCTGGGGTCTTGTTGTTGTTGTTGTTTTGTTGTGTTGTGTTTTTGTTTTATTGGTGTTTGTTTTGTAAAAGAGAGAGGCAAGTAAGAAAGTGAAATTCTGAAATAATATCAAGATGGAATCAGTGAATGAGATGGTTGCCAGCTTCAAAGATGGAAGAAGGCTGTGGGCCAAGGAATGTGGGCAGCTTCTTACAGCTAGACAGGGCAGTGAAACTGATCCCCTAACCCTAAAGGCTCCCATTGTTTATTTCCTTTGTAGCTGGAAGACTGCCTTTCTATGGTGACCTTTTCAGGGACTCTGTTTAGCCTTGAACTTTGCGTTGACTATCAAAATGGGAAGTTTATCCCCAGAATTTTCTTTCAGTCAACAGACTGCAAAGCATTAAAACGCATCCTCCAGGTGATAATTATGCTTAGACAACAAGATATGATAGAAAGTTAACATTTTATGAATCTAATAATATTCTTGTATGAATTTGCATTCTGGGTTAAAAATATAGGGCAGACTGTCAGCGAACCAAGACACTGTGACTAGCCATTTTCCTTTCCCATGTCTGCCAAACAAATTTATAAATTGGACCAGTATCTTAAGGCAGATATCGTTTTCTCTCTTTCTTTCTTCTTTTTTTTTTTTTTTTGAGACAGAGTCTACCATGCAGACTGGCCTGGAACTAACTATATAAACCACGCTGGCCTTGAACTCATAGAACTCTGTTTGCCTCTGCCTCCTGAGTGCCTAATAATTTTGAAAATAGAACGAGAATCAGATGGTTTTCTCTCTATGATAACTTCTCTTTCTCCCACAGACAGAGCTGCCAGTGCCTTCCTCTTTAATGCCTTCTGATCTCAGCACCTACCATAAACACTAGGACACCCTGGCAACTCTCCCTCTGCTCCTCCAGATGGTGCCCATTTCCCAGAACCATCCCCCTCATTATTATGGAGATTTTGGTTCAGTCCTCTCCCAACTGCAGGCTTGACTTTCCAGTGTGCTCTTCCAAACGTTTCTGGATGTCTGAGACACAGGTCTTCTCTCTTTCCCTGGACATTCCGGTTGGCTTTCTCCAGCTCTTTGAAGCCCACCATCTTTTTGGGTTACGTCACATTGTCCACATACGGTATACCTTTTGACACTCATGTCTTTATCTCTGTGGAGACTACACGTATAATTCTTTTTTTTTTTTTTTTTTTTTTTTGGTTTTTCGAGACAGGGTTTCTCTGTGTAGCTTTGTGCCTGTCCTGGATCTCGAGCTGCAGACCAGGCTGGCCTCGAACTCACAGAGATTCGCCTGCCTCTGCCTCCCGAGTGCTGGGATTAAAGGCGTGCGCCACCACCGCCCGGCATATAATTCTATAAGGTGACGAGTGTGCTTTAAAGTCCCAGACTTAGCCAGGCAGTGATGGCGCACGCCTTTAATCCCAGCACACGGGAGGCAGAGCCAGGTGGATCTCTGTGAGTTCGAGGCCAGCCTGGGCTATAGAGTGAATTCCAGGAAAGGCGCAAAGCTTCACAGAGAAACCCTGTCTCGAAAAACCAAAACCAACCAAACAACCAAACAAATAAAGTCCCAGACTTAACCCAACCCTACCTTCATACAGTCCTGGAGATACTGAGACTTAGCCAACGTCATTCAAAAGACTGATGGAAGGATCTGATCCTTCCAGCCCACTGTCAAGCAGCTAGCTCCTGTCCCTCTGCTTTGTTCTTGAGACAGAGCCCTGTTAGAGAGTAAGGGAGCAGGGATGCTGGCTGCCTGTTTGCTTGGACACACGGAGTGTGGCCTTGTCCTCTTTCTTAGAAAGAAATTTGTCAGCCCATCAGAGGGATTGGCATCCTCTTTCACAGAGAGCTGAAAGCAGGATTCTAGCCATGTACTCATTTCCATTACGTCTTTCTGGTGATGCATGCTTTTTGCTTGTCTTTTTTAGATAACTCGTATGTTGGGTCATACTTTTGGAGAATGGTCTCCAGATACCTTGAGTTTACTGTCCTTGACCAGGACAAATTTTATCTAAGGGTCAGTGTTACTCAACATGTGACCACATAAGCCTACTTTGTTCAATCTGGATGCTTTGACAACTGTATGAGTACAAAAAATATACAAAATGGATATAAAATAATTTCTATTCCCTAGAGACAGATCAAAAAAGAAAAAGTTGGGAATTTGTTGCACTTACTAGTGTTTTTAAAGGGAGAGAGTAAAAACAGAAGGTCAACAGAAATATATTATACCTGGGGGCGGGCTTTGCATTGGCATCGGCTCAGGCTGGTCATGTAAGTTAATAAAAGATAACTGGGCAAGGTGGGGCATGCCTTTAATCCCAGCTATTTGGGAGCTGAGTCTGGAAGATTACAGGGTTCGTGTGAATGCCGAGCATGACCCTGTTTCAAGCTGAAATTTAAAAACAAGTTTAGGGGCTCAGCAAGATCCCTCAGTTGGTTTAGGAGCTGTCTGTCAAGGCTGATGCTCTGAGCTCAATGCCCAGGACCCACACGGTGGAAGGTAAGAAGTAACTCTAGCAGGCCAGTTGTCCCCTGACTGCCACGTGTCCACACCCCCACACAAACACACATACAAACACACACACACATGCACACACACCCCAAAAGCCCAGCTTGGAATGTAGCTCAGTGGTCAAGGGCTTGCCTAGTATGCACAAGGCCCTGGGCTCAATTCCCAGTTACACACACACACACACACACACACACACACACACACACACACAAATTAATAAAGTTGATTGATGCATTGGAATGAGTACGAACTCTAGAAAACACACCTAATCCAAAGGGAAGCAATCAACACTCAGCCAGTTGTTACCATGTGAGAAGACAGGCCCAGCGTCTTCAGATCTGCTTTTGTTTCAAGAAAACCAGGACTTTGGGGTTTTATATGAAATTATTTCACCTTAAAATGCTGACAGACAGCTAACCGGGCGGTGGTGGCACACGTCTTTAATCCCAGCACTCGGAAGGTAGAGGCAGATGGATCTCTGTGAGTTCGAGGTCAGCCTGGTCTAAGGAGGAAGTTCCAGGATAGCAGGGCTGTTACACAGAGAAACCCTGTCTCTAAAAAACACAAACAAGGCCGGGCGGTGGTGGCGCACGCCTTTAATCCCAGCACTCGGGAGGCAGAGCCAGGCGGATCTCTGTGAGTTCGAGGCCAGCCTGGTCTACGGCGCGAGATCCAGGAAAGGCGCAAAGCTACACAGAGAAACCCTGTCTCGAAAAACCAAAAAAAAAAAAAAAAAAAAAAAAACACAAACAAAAAATGCTGACAACTAGCCCAAATCGGAGGAAAGGAAAGAAAGAGGAGAAGGAAATAGGGGGCAGGAGACAAAGGAGCGAGGAATGAGAGAGGAATTGGGAGAGAGAGAGAGAGAGAGAGAGAGAGAGAGAATGCCCTGTGAAGTCCAAGCAGAACAATGCATACCCCAGTAGCTGCTTGTTAGTGGCTCTTGCTTCATACAAATTTTTCAGTTTCTTTTCCCAGCAATTCAAATTGTGTGTAAGAACTTAATTTGGGGCGGGAGGGGGAGCGGAAGGAGGGATGAGGGGGGAATCTGTGATTGGTATGTAAAATGAATTTTTAAAAAATTTTAATAAAAAAGAACTTAATTCAAGTTGGTCATGGTGGAGCACCTATAAACGCCAAACTTGGAAGTCTGAGGCATCATGGTCTTGAGAAAATGACTCTCTCTCTCTCTCTCTCTCTCTCTCATACACACACACACACACACACACACACACACACACACACACAGATGGGAGGGGCTTAAATAAATGTGTATTTAGAAACAGATAAATGACAAAAGCAGAATTTCCATCGTTTTATCATTTTCTAAGTCCAGCCAGTTTTTTTATTAAAGATGATCATTACATCATATTAAAAATGAAAAATTAAATTTAATTACACAAGAGATAAGGGCCCAACAACTGAGATACACGTCTACATTTTATCTGAGTTTTAAAAGAGTGATCAAATGTAAAGACTTGGGATTTTCATTTGTATTTGATGATCTAGAGAGCACTGAACTTCTAAAATTCACTTCTGATTTTAGGTAGTTAAGGAACTTTCAGGGCAGTATATTCGAAATTCAGTTGCAAAGTAGCAACGCTAAAGGAACTGAAATGCAGTTGTCCTGATAACCCATTCTTGGATTTATTTTTTACCTATAAGGTTCAATCCACATAGAAAGTGTGGTGCTGTCACACCCAGAGTTGGTAACAATCCAGAAAAATGGGTGGGGAGAAAAACTTGTCAGCCAAGAAGACTGAACAGTTCAGCCTGGCTGGGGCTCTTACTCACAGTTACATTTTAATAATAATGTGTTAATAGACTTTGTATCTCACTTCATAGGAGAGATTCGCACCTCTTTAGTCACGGCAGTCCCTATTTTCAGCTTCTCTCTCTAGTCTACAGTTTTTGCAAACTTAATATAAACCTATCCGTTTCCACTACTTCTTCTGCTCTTAAGTCAGAACTGAGATGCTTCAAAACGTGTACTCCTCTGCTGTCTCAGATTCTCCCTACCCTGACCCCTGCCCCATCTTGGAAACCCGGACTCCTGCCTACTCTCCATCCCGGTTCCCACGGTCTAAGACGCCCCGAGCCTCCCGCCCCGGCTTCAGTGCTCTCTGTTCCGCGGCAGCGGCCCCTGGTGCCCCCGCCAGGCCCGCAACCTCAGCCATTCCAGAAATTGACAAAGAAGTTGCAGAGGGAGTGCCACTTCTCGGCGCAGTAGGTCTCGGTGAGCTCGGCGTTCTGGTCCAGCCCGTCGGGCTGGAGCTCGGCCACGGCGGGAGGCTCCGGGACCCGGTCCGAGCCCGCCTTCCTCCCGCCCGCGCTGGTCTTCGCCCTCGAGGGCTTCTCCTCGGGCGGCGAGCTCGGGGAGCGCACCGGCTGTCGCGGCCGAGCCCGGCTCCGCGCTCTGGGCCGGGGCTGCTCGGCTGGACGCGCCGACAGGGTGGGGTGGGCGGGTGGGTGTAGCTCGGCGCCCGGCTTCTTGCGGGCGCACAGGCGCGGTGGCAGCGGCGCGGGGTCCAGGCAGGGTTGCGGCTTCCTACGCAGCGCGCCCAGCAGCCGCCTCCAGTAGTGTGAGCGCCGGGCGCCGGAGGTCGCGCAGCGCTGGGGATGCCCGCGGTAGGCGCAATGCAGGCGAGCCCCGCCCGGGGCCTGGCAGCGCAGGGCCAGCTCGCCGCCCGTCGGCGTCCCCGGGGCTGGCACCAGGAGCTGCCAGCTGCACGCGTGCTGCCCTGGGCTCACGAAGCGACCCGAGGAACCGCCCGTGGGGCCCGAGGCCGGGCCCGCCTCCCTACCAGCAGCCCCCTTGTCCTTCCGGGCAGCCGCGAGGAGGCAGCATCCCAGCAGCAGCAGCAGCAGCCTCAGCGGCGAGGGCGACGCCCGCGGCCTCGGAGGATTCCTGCCTGCGGTGGCCATCCCACTCTTCTGGGGTTTCTGGGGCTTCAGTGCAGGCAGCACAAGGAGAGGAGCATCCTTGGATCTGCGGATGAAGGCCACGGATCAGTCCCACGCAGCCCTTTCCCTGGTCACAGGAACCTGCCAACTCCCCTGACTGGACTTTCTGGAAACCAATGTTCTCAGTTAGCTGCGAGGAGCCCCTCTAAAGAGTTGTCCTAGGGGGACAACTTACTGTTTAAGGGATCGTTTTTTGAAACGTTCATTGAGATAGGAAAATGTTTAATAATCACCCCGCCACCCTCCACTAAACTGTCTACAAAATCATTTCAGGTTAATTGTAGGATGCATGCACTTTTAGCTTACCGAATTCTAGAAGAGGTGGAGGGGTCCTATCAGAGCAGAGCGAATGACTGCGTAAGGGATTAGTCTGTTTTAAACGGTCCTCTGTGAATGAACCTGTTATCAATGGGACAGAAGGGGCCTCCCCCTCTATGCCCCTCCCAGACTTCTCTCACACTGGATTTCCCACACTACTAACACACACAGAAGATACACTCTCGTGCAGACCCACAGAAGTATGATAGAAGCGGCCATGTGACATGAAACATAAATGCTGTATTTTGCTTCCATCACTGAAAATAAGGCAAATGTTAACAAATCTTTCTTTTCTTTTGAAACTTACACATTTGCCTGAAGAATAACAATTAAACAGGAAAACCTAAGTTTTAAGATTAAAAAAAGATAAAACAAAAATGTTCGGAATCAGATATTATTTGACTATTTGCAGTTTCCTTTTTCTTTCTGCATTACATGTAGTGTGTGTGTGTGTGTGTGTGTGTGTGTGTGTGTGTGTGTGTGTGTGTGTGTGTAAGAGAAAACCCTGCGGGAGCCGATTCTCTTCTCTCCCTCTACCTCATGGGCCCCAATGATCCAATTCAGTCAATTCAGTTTGTGGGTCCGGAAGCGCCTTTACCTACTGAGCCATCTTGAAGGCCCCATTATTTTCGGTTTTTCATATCGCTCAGTACTGTATCCATCCAGGGGTGGATATTTTGGTTTTTGACTATTTGGGGGTATGACAAATTAGTCCTAAATGTCTTTCAAAACTTACGTGTTTTAAACGGAACTATTCGTTTTGTAGTTAGAAAGTAATACAAACTCAAATGGTGTAATATTTAAGTATTAACCTGTTCTTGTATGCGTCTACAGAGGAGGGATAGACTTTGGGTCTGATTAATTTTGCTGTGTGTCTTTTTAATTTACAATTTTTAAAAATTTATTTATTTATTTATTTTTAATGTTCATTGGTGTCAGGTCCCCTGGAACTGGAGTTACAGACAGTTGTGAGCTGCCATGTGGTTGCTGGGAATTGAACCTGGGTCCTGTGGAAGAGCAGTCAATGCTCTTAACCACTGAGCCATTTCTCCAGCCCCTAATTTACAATTTTTTTATGATAAAGTTTATAAAATGAAAGAGTTTTACACTTATTATTTATTAACTTATTTGCTGTGTGTGTGCTCCAATGCTACGGCACACTTGTGGAGGTCAGGAGACAAGTTTCCGAAGTCTATTCTCTCCTCCCACCATGTGAGTCTCAAGGATTGAAGGATGGAACTCTGATGATCAGGCTTGGCAGCAAGCCCCTGGACTTGCTAAGCCATCTTATGAGCCCCCTTCCTTTTGAAATAGGGCCTCATGTACCCAAGGCTGGCCTTGAGTTCTGACTGTGACCTCGTATTTTAAGCAAAGTTTTTTTTAAGCTTTGGGGTTTTGTATTCACCCCCTAATATATGTTATCTTTTTTTTTTTTTTTTTTTTTTTGGTTTTTCGAGACAGGGTTTCTCTGTGTAGCTTTGCGCCTTTCCTGGTACTCGCTTTGGAGGCCAGGCTGGCCTCGAACTCACAGAGATCCGCCTGCCTCTGCCTCCCGAGTGCTGGGATTAAAGGCGTGCGCCACCACCGCCCGGCCTATCTTTTTTTATTTTAAGAGTTTCTTGCCAAGGGACTGGTGTCAAGGTAGCAAGAGAAGACTGGCTCCACAAAGTTGTCCTGTGATCTCCGTCAGGCACAGTGACACATGCCCCTCCCATACACAGCAATAATAAGAGAAAATGTTTTGGGCTTTGTTTTGCTTAAAGCACTTACTCCCCCAGGTCACGTGGATGTTGCTCACTAGTAGAGGTCTTACTTAGTGTGTCCAAGGCCCTCAGTTCACCCCTCAGTACTGAAAAAATACTTATTTCCTAAGCTAATGTTGGTATTAATTATATTAGCAACATTTTTAATAAAAACAAATTGGTACCTACATAATTAAGAAATGCTAACAACATCAAAACAGGAACACTAACAAAAGTTTTGTAATTATCAATGGATAATTAATGAATTTCACAGATGGAAATACTTTCTAAATTTCTTTCTCAGAAAAATATTCTCGGGACTGGAGTGATGGCTCAGTGGTTAAGAGCACCAACTGCTCTACCAGAGGACCCAGGTTCAATTCCCAGCACCCACATGGCAGCTAACAACTGTCTGTAACTCTAAGATCTGACACCCTCCCACAGACATACATGTATACACCAGTGCACATAAAATAAAGATAAATTATAAAAAGAAAAAAGAAAAAAAAGAAAAATATTCTCACAGGTAAAGCACCAAAAGTAGTCACAGACTTTATTTTTTTCTGTTGCTCTGGTATTATCAAGGGCTCCCTGACATTGGGATAGATTTTTCAGCTAAAGAGTGACATCTTGTGGCATTGTGGTCTAGTTGCATAAAAAGAATGTAAACTAATGAGCTAGTTCCACAGACTGAGCTGTCATAGGCATTACTCCGAGAAGAAAAAGGAAAGGTACACAGATGTGCTATACACGTCCGAAAAGGCAAGACAAGTTCAAAACCATGGTAAGTGAAACAGAACACGTGTAGCCTGGTGGCTCTTGCCTGTCATTCCAACACCCTAAATGCTGAGGCAGGAGAATCAGACACTCAAGGCTAGATGGGGCAGCACAGTGAGGCTCAGGCCAGCCTGAGACACAAGACCTTGTCTCAAAAACAAAGACAGGAAGAAAGAAACTATAACGTAAAACCTAGCGTTTTAGAGGCTTGGGTGAAAAATGTTTCCTGCCTTTACAGAGAACTGGAACTTGGTTCACGGCACCCATATCGGGTAGCTCATAGCCGATACTCCAGCTCCAGGTCATCTATCACCCTCTTCTGTCCTTCATGGGGACCTGCACTCCCATGGATACATGGGTACATACACATGATTAAAAAAATAAAAATAGGAGAGATGGCTCAGAGGTTAAGAGCACTGGCTGTACTTCCAAAGGTCCTGAGTTCAATTCCCAGCAACCACATGGTGGCTCACAACCATCTGTAACGTGATCTGGTGTCCTCTTCTGGCCTGCAGCCATACATGCTGTGTACTAAATAAATAAATCTTAAAAAAAAAAAAAGAAAAATATTCAAAGTCTCTTTAAAAAATCAATCAATCAATCAATCTTTCCAAGGGAGGTCCAACTCTAGCAGCCCTGGGCTCCTGTGGATCCAACCATCTCTCCTTCCCCCGGGACTACAGCTTGAATGTTCCAGGTCCCTCTTGGCTGAGCCCGCTGTGGGGAGGTGTGGCAGAGTAAGGCCTACGTTAATTGTGAGTGGTTTGTGGAATTTTCTCTTGCCATTCTTCTCTATTCTGGAGCTCTCCCAGAGTATGTTCTTGAGTGTTTGCACTTCACGTGTGAACTCAGGGGTTTTTATTACTCTCCTCCATTAATGTCATTCCACTGTCTCACGGTTGCCTTCCTAGCCCTGACCTTCCTCCCTCTCCTCCCAACTGCGTTCTAGCTGCCTCTTAAGAAGAAAGAGGCTGCAGGATTGGAGTAGGTGGGATGGAGCCTTTTGAGTCTCCAGTCCAGACCTGTCTCCAGTCCAGCAGTACCTGACTTGCTGCAGTTCCTCCTAACATCTGATGGCAAGGGTTGGAGGTGTTGGATCTGGCCTGGCCCTGGCCCCTGTACCTTAGCCCTGGGTGGCCAAGTAGAGGGGCATCCATACCCCTCAATAAGTATAAGCACTCTAGTTGTAAATGCCCCCACCTCCACCAATCACAGATCCCAAAGCACTATCTCCTGGTAAGTAGGCAAGCAGGTGAGCTTGGCCAAGGTGAGGGCTTTGTAAGGGAGCAGCTCCCTGGTACTGAGGGGTCTTGCAGCACAAAGACCATTGGTTCCAAAAACCTCAAGAGGCACCTCTGGCTCCTGGGACTGAGGAGAGCTGGTGTCAAGTCAGGAGAGCAAACTACTCACCAGGACAGTCGAAGACAGGGTTGTGTCTTATCCCAGGAGCCATCCCTGTGGCCCTCCCATGGTGGTCTGCTGCTTGTCCTGTCCTGCCCTCCTGAGCTGCACAGTCCTCACCCTCGGCATCCAGGAGAGTGTGGGAAAAAAAAAATAACCCACCTAGCAGGGAAGATGGCTAGGGGAAAACCCGGTGGCTGCTCTCACACCCACCCAAGCCTCTGTCACAGGGCCAGCCTTCAGAAGGGCTGGTGTGAAAAGCCAATGCCCTCCCAGCCCAGAGCCAAGCTCCCACCCCTCCTGGGCCCACAAGGGAGACTGCACATTAACTACTGAATGAAGAGGAGCAGTGATGGAAATGTGAGCCCTGGAAAGAAGTGATGCCGGGAAGAATAAATGAGAAGTCTTTATAACAGGAAAAAACGACCATCTTAGCCATTTAAAAGTATATAGTTCAGCAGCGGTGAGAACACCCACACTTGTACAGTCCTTGTCACATCCGTCACAGAACTTTCTTCACTTGTCCAAATAAGTTTGTCTCTGTGGGGCTGGAGACATCGATGCTGTGGGATGGTCTGTATGTCAAATGTGTTGCTGATTGGTCAATGAATAAATCACTGATTGGCCCGTGGCCAGGCAGGAAGTGTAGGCGGGACAAGGAGGAGAATAGAGCTGGGAAGTGGAAGGCTGAGTGAGCAGACTCTGCCAGCCGCCATCAGGACAAGGAAGATGTAAAGTACCGGTAAGCCACAAGCCACGTGGCAAGGTATAGATTAATAGAAATGGATTAATTTAAGCTGTAAGAACAGTTAGCAAGAAGCCTGCCACGGCCATACAGTTTGTAACCAATATAAGTCTCTGTGTTTACTTGATCGGGTTTGAGCGGCTTGGGACTGGCGGGTGAGAGAGATTTGTCCTGACTGTGGGCCAGTCAGGAAAACTCAAGCAACAAATGGCGCCCAACGTGGGGCACGAGTTTCCACCTAAAAACTAAAAAAAAGGATTCTAAAACAGAGCTAAAAACAGTTCCTAATTGTCTCTCTCAAATGAGTGGCAGCTGCCGGTTTGAGCTACTGGCGGGTTCCTAGCGTGTGCGCTCGACCTGCCGCCATATGGCGGGAATGAGGCCTCTGCAAATGGCACATTAAGCTGCATTGTGGATTTAGCCTTTGCTAGTACAAAACAAAAAAAGAGGTTTCTGGGCTACATGCTGCTTGGATAAAAGCATAGACCCACAATGGCTCCCAGAGCTGGCGGTAAGCATACCGCCGCCATGTTGGGAAGCTGAGGTGGGCGGAGCCAGCAGCCACAGCAGCTGCAGCTTAAAGCAATAGATTCACAATAAGACAGATTCAGATGTAATAGTTTAAAATGTGTGTAAAATATACGTAGGCTTAAAAGAGACAAAAAAAGGTGATATATACAGTATAGAAACAAATACATAGTTTTAAAAAATAAAGTCTTTAAAGAAACAGTAAAATTAATATAAAAAATAAGCCACGTAGAGATGACTATTACACAGAGAGTCTGGATTGTGTTGTCTTTGGGATTCTTAACTACAGAGAGATATTTGATTGTAAAGGAAGCTGAGTTAAACCAGTATGTATATTTTAAAGATACTTTGACTTCAAAATTTGGATGTAAGGATATGTTGCTTTGGAAAAGAGTCTCTTTTGTTTCCACAGAAAGCAAGAGGCTATGGATTTGTTCCAGATTAAGATACATCAGGTTTGACCAGCCAAGACCCCCTGAAAGGTCTCCAATGACACCATGGCCCAGATGATCCAACATCCAGAACCGTTTCAAGGCATCTGGCTCAGACGATACAGCCTCATGGACTATTCCATAATCCTAAAATTTTCTTTGTTTCCCCAGAAGATACAGCGCCCCCCTCCAGCAGGAAGTAGTAAGAAAAGCTACGCCCAAATTCCCAAATATACCAAGCTGACTTTGGAGATGTGTAAAGGTTAAAACCTTCCTTTTTAAGAAAAGAAAAGGGGAGGTGCTGTGGGATGGTCTGTATGTCAAATGTGTTGCTGATTGGTCAATGAATAAATCACTGATTGGCCCGTGGCCAGGCAGGAAGTGTAGGCGGGACAAGGAGGAGAATAGAGCTGGGAAGTGGAAGGCTGAGTGAGCAGACTCTGCCAGCCGCCATCAGGACAAGGAAGATGTAAAGTACCGGTAAGCCACAAGCCACGTGGCAAGGTATAGATTAATAGAAATGGATTAATTTAAGCTGTAAGAACAGTTAGCAAGAAGCCTGCCACGGCCATACAGTTTGTAACCAATATAAGTCTCTGTGTTTACTTGATCGGGTTTGAGCGGCTTGGGACTGGCGGGTGAGAGAGATTTGTCCTGACTGTGGGCCAGTCAGGAAAACTCAAGCAACACATCGATGCCTCAGAAGCTATGAGTTCTTACTGCTCTTCCAGAGTTTAGCTCCTGGCACCCACATTAGGTACTTTAACAACCATCTGTAACTCCATGTTCAGGGCATCCAACACCCTCTTCTGGCTTCCCCTGAATCCAAGTACATAGCATACTCACACAGACACACAGACACTAAATAAAAATAAAAATAGATAGTAAAAGTTTGTCTCCATTAAACAATAACTCTCCATTCTTCTCTTTCCCCATCTCCGGACAACCATGATTCTATTTTCTGTCTCTATGAATGGAACCATCTAATATAAAGTAAAATCATATAGTAGTCATCCTTTTAGGACAGGCTTACTCCACTTAAAACGATATCCTCCAGATTCAGTTAGATTGTAGCATGTCTCTAGATTCCTTTCATTCTCAAGGCTAAATAATATGCATTGTATTTATATACCACATTTTGCTTATTCATTCATCCGCTGGTGGATACTTGAATGCTTATCACTTTCAGCTAGTATCAATAATGCTGTTATGACTCTGGCTTGCAAATATCTGGCTTGCAAATGATCAAGTTCCTGCTTTTAAAGCTCCGTTTATAATGTTTTGAGGACAGCCATTCTACCTCCGACAGTGGCTGCGTCATGTTACATTCCCATCAACAGGGCACACACATCCCAGTTTCTCTATTCATTGCCATCACTTGTCTTACTCATATCCATTGTATGGGTGCGCATTAATATCTCACCGCGGTTCTGGTTTGCATTTCTCTAATGATTCTTGAGTAAGTCCTTTGCTTATATGTTGTTGAGAAGTTGGGGGTCTGTATATTAACATTTTATAAGATATGTGATTTGGAAATATTCCCTTGCATTCTGTGGAATGGAATGTTTTCACTGTTAGTCATGTTCTGAGGTGCAGACATGTTTTTAACTTTGATGGAGTTCAAGGCAAACACCATTTCCAAATATCATGACGGGAGTAGGAAAACATGAAGTACATATCTTAACATTGTTTTTTTTTTTAAATTTTATGTGAATGAGAATTTTGCCTGCATGTATTTATGTGCACTATATGTGCCTGGTACCCTTGGAGGCCAGAAGAGAGCGTGAGGTCTCCTGGAACTGGAGTTACAGGTAATTGTGAGTTGCCCAATGTGGATGTTGGGAACTCAACCTTGATCCTCAGCAAGAGTAGAAACTGCTCTTAATCACCGGGTCATCTCTCCAGCCCCTAATGTTGCATGTGAGTTTGGGCATATATGCTACAGAGTGTGTGTGTAGGTCAGAAGACAACTTTGCAAGGTGGGTTCTCTTCTGCTTTTATGTGGGTTCTCAGGATTAAACAGCTGAGTCATTTTGCTGGCCCAGTTACCATTTTCCTTAGCAACCCAAAAGTCTTCACAGTTTATGAGAAGGTAAAGTTTGTTAATGACTTCAGTGATTAAACCAGGAATGATGGTGCATGTCTACAATTTAAGAGGCTGGGACAGGATAGCCACCAGTTTGAGCAGTTTTCAGCCTGGGTTATTTTTTGTTGTTGTTTTTCGAGACAGGGTTTCTTTGTGTAGCTCTGCCTGGCTGTCCTGGAACTTGCTCTGTAGACCAGGCCGGCCTCAAACTCACAAGAGATCTGCCTGCCTCTGCCTCCTAAATGTGAGGGATTTGCGGGCTCAGCCTGGGATTAATGCTACTTTGTCTCAAGTTTAAACAAAAGATAATGTTTACATTTTGATTACCTTTTTCATACTGCATTTTATTCTCCACTCAGCTTCCTTCCAGGGGTAATGAACATGTTATCATAACTGTGGGGTGAATTCTTTTAACCCACTTGTAATAATTCTGTACTTGCTTATGTCCATATATGGGAAAACTCACACCAGCATAGTTACTGTACCTTTATGGATATTAACTAGAATTGGGAAAGCTGAACTATTAACTGTTCTGGATTTTCATGTACTGGAAATATTAGTTAAGCAATTTTATACAGACCACAGTGGATTGCAAGTTCAAAGACAGCCTGTGCTACATGTAAGATTCTCTCAAAAATAAGTAAATAGGGATGAGGAGACAGGTCAGTTGGGAAAGTATTTGATATGCAAGTGTGAGGATTTGAGTTCAGATCTCTGAACCCATGTAAGGCCTGACTTGGTACCACACCTGTAATTGGAGCACTCCTGTGGCAAGAAGAGAGGCTGAGGAAGGAGAACTCCCAGAAGCTGGTAGACCAGCAAGCCTGGCATAAACTACAGCAAAAAGATATTGTTTCAAACAAGATGAGAGTCAAGGACTGATATCCAGGGTTGTTCTTGGACCTACATTTGTGCTGGAGGAGGCAGGCATGCACTTGCACGCAAACGCGCACACGCACGCACACAGATTAAAAGAAAAAATAAAAAGGAATGAGTGTAGACCAGCTCCAACCTGTTGAAGGGTTCTTGCAGGGAGGAGAGAGGAATGAGGAAGTATTAGATAGAAATATAGGCAAAGAAAAGGAGAGAAACACAGGATAGCTTTGGGAGGGCAGTGGGTCAATACCCAGTCACCCCGAGTTTAATCATGATGGGTTTATTTATTTATTTATTTATTTATTTATTTATTTATTTATTATTTAGGGGAGAGCGGGAACGCAGTCCCCCACTACCACAAATTATGCAGTCGAGTTTCCCGCATTTGGGGAAATCAAGGGGTCAGCACATCCAGAGTGCAATGGATAAGCCTCGCCCTGGGAAAACCACCTTCGTGATCATGGTATCTCCCCTGCCAGGTAAATATGATGATGGGCTTTTTATACATCAGCAAGGAGAGAAACAAAAGACCTCCCCCTCTCAAGGTCAAGGTATAAAGTACCAACAAGTGTAGACCCTTGAAAACACCTGGTACCCACGCCCTTGGTCAAATCATCCCATCATGCAGCCCTACTGGGTAAAGCAAGCTCAGACTTTCTGGCCTTGAGTAAGGCCTTACTTGGTAGCCTCTGTGGGCCCTGACAAATGAGCAAATAAATAACTTATAGCTTGGGGGTGGTGGCCCACGCCTTTAATCCCAGCACTCAGGAGGCAGATCTCTGAGTTTAAGGCTAGCCTGGTCTACAGAGTGAATTCCAGGACAGTCAGGGCCATACAGAGAAACCCTGTTTTGAAAAAGAAAAAAAAAAAAACTCACAAAATACATATATATTTATAAAACCTCAAGCTTCATAGTGACAGTTATTTCTGGAATGGTACAGAGGAGGATAGATGGGATTAGAAAGAAGTAAAGGATAATTTTGTAGAAATTTATCTAAAGCAAATATAGTAAAAGTATTGAAATATTTTGAATTTTTCTCCTTATAATTTGTCCATAAATCCTATTTATTCACTTTACTGCTTTTGGGATTCTATTATAAAATTAGAGGTAGATATTTAGATGGATATGAAACTACAGATTCAGATCATTTCCAGGTTTTCTATGTAGTATATACAGTGTTCTAGTGAATATTCTTCTTCTTTTTTTTTTTTTTTGAGACAAGGCTTCACTATGTAGCCCTGGCTGGCCTGGAACTTGCTATGTAGACCAGGCTGGCCTTGAATTCACAGACCCTTCTTCTGCCTCTTAAGTTCTGGGATTAAAGGAGTGGGCCACCAAGCCCAGCCTTTTTTTAATGTTCTTTTAAAAAAGTACATTTATTTATTTGTTTGTGTAGGTGTGTGAGCGGCCCACGAGCGAAGGTCAGAGGATAACTTGCAGGAGCTGGTGTTCTGCTTCCACTACCTGGGTCTCAGGGACTGAACTCAGGTTAGGCATGGTGGCAAGTGCCTTTACTCACCGAGCCATCTTTTCCAGCCCTCAGGTAGCATCTTCATAAGGATGATCTCCAGTAAAAGAGTGTGTTCCTACAGCCATTAGCTTTAAATTGGGGATACATGGATCCTCAAGAAATGTATAGGTCTAGTAGTGCCATGCTTTTAAAAGTCAGTGTGCCACAGAACTATAAATACATTTGATTAAAGGGCCTTGACCTAGAAGCTGCTGGGGTGTGGCATCATAAAAGCTCTATGGACTAGATTACTTTTTAATCCCCACATCTGTAACTTAAGACAACCACATTTGCCAAAAGTTGTGAGCTAGTGTTATTATCCCCATTTCACAGTGCAGGAATTGTGATACAGACATTAAGTGAGCAGCTCAAGGTCATATTGTTAACGAAAAGGGTAGTCAGGGATGGAGGGTTAGCTCAGTGCCACAGCATGTGCCTAGCATGAGCCAGGCCCTGAATTCCATCACCAGCACTGCCACGAGCACCGAAGGTCAATGTGTTAATAGTTTTGAGTGCTTACTCAATGGCACTCAATGGCAGTCATTTGGTTAAATGTTTGTGCATTCTCATTGAGTCTCCACCAACTCTGAGTACCATTATTGTCTTCACTTCCCAGATGTAGAACTGAAACTTAGTGAATTTATAAAATTTCTTTGGACACATAACTATTAAGTGTGATGAGAAAGGACTTAAAAATAAGTCAGTCGCCGGGCGGTGGTGGCGCACGCCTTTAATCCCAGCACTCGGGAGGCAGAGCCAGGCGGATCTCTGTGAGTTCGAGGCCAGCCTGGGCTACCAAGTGAGTTCCAGGACAGGCGCAAAGCTACACAGAGAAACCCTGTCTCGAAAAACCAAAAAAAAAAAAAAAAGAAAAAAAAAAAGAAGTCAGTCTATCTGGGCGGTGGGGGCGCACACCTTGAATCCCAGCCCTTGGGAGGCAGAGGCAGGTGGATCTCTGAGTTTGAGGCCAGCCTGGTCCACAGAGCGAGTTCCAGGACAGCTAGGGCTACACAGAGTAACCCTGTCTTGAAAAAAAATCAAAACCAAAACCAAGAAAGAAAAAGAAAAGTCCGTCCTATAGAATATATTTGACCATTTGACGCTTGCATTATCCTCCCAAGTTGAAGGGGCTGGAGACATGACTCCGTAGTTAAGAGCACATATTACTCTTCCAGAGGACCTGAGTTTGAGTCTCAGGAGGCTCCTAATCATCTGTAACTTCAGCTCCAGGATGATCCAACTCTCTGGCCTCTGTGGGCATGTGCCACACAAACACCATTAAAACAAACAAACAAAAAACAACTGATTACCTTTGGAAAAACCCAAGTTGATAGCAATAGTACTTTCCTCTCTTCAAAGCTTAATTTAGACTACAGACCTATGTATCCTTGATATTAAAGAGAAAGAGTTTTAAAAATGTAAATCAGATCAGTATAGTTGGTTGTTTTTTTTTCCTCCTTTGGCTCTTTTACTCTTTTTGGGGGGGTCTGCCACCCAGTTCCCAAATAAATACACAGTCCTATTCTTACTTATAAATGCCTGGCTTTATCTTGGCTTGTTTATAGCCAGCTTTTCTTCAAGTGTCTTGTTTACCTTCTGCCTCTGGGATTTATCTTTTTCTATTCCATATACCTTTCTTTCTTACTCCATTTCTGGTTGTGTAGGTGGGTGGCTGGCCCCTGATGTCCTCCTTTCCTCCTTTTCACTCTGCTTGCCAGCCTCTCCTGCCTGGCTGCTCAGCTCTTCATTAGACCAATCAGGTGGTTTAGACAGGCAAAGGAACACAGCTTCACAGAGTTCAACAAATGCAACACATCTCTGCATCATTAAACAAATGTAACACATCTTAAAATAATATTCTACAACAGATCAGTTCACTCTCTTGTTTAAAACGCTCTTTACTACACCTAGTGTAAAAATCCAAATTCCTTACTTACAAGCCCCCTTTATGCCTCCCATCAGAATGGACTAATCTTAGGTGTACTCACTACCTAGAGAGCTCCTAGGATCTTTACATAGCTAGCTACCTCATGTCATATAGTTATCAGTTTAAACACCTTTGTTTTCCCCTAATCACCAAGTTCAGAACAGGTCTCTGTCACTCTCTTTTCCAGCATTCCTTTCAGGTACTAGGAAAACATTTCTGCATTTATGTTTACTTTTTTTTTTTCAAAACCTTTGTTCATTTATATGAGATTTTGCCTGCAGTGTATCTATGTGCACCACATGTGTGTTTGATGCCCACATAAGTCAGAAGGCATCAGATCCCCTAGATCTGTAACTACAGAAGGTTGTGAGCCACCAATGTGGATCTGGGAAGTGAACCTAGGTCCTCTGAATGAATTGAAAATAAATATTATTACTGTCTTGGAGCTAGACAATTATTTAAACTTTTAGAGCTTCCTTTCCTCACTTGTAAAGATTCAAACTTTTTTTTTTTTTTTACAGGCTGAGGATGTAAGTCAGTGACAGCACGTGTGAAGTCCTGAATTCTAGGCCCAGCACCATCAAATAACAAACTGCAAAAACATCACATTATTTACAGCCTTGTCTTATGATTGTAAGAGAGAATGTAAGCCACCGCACAGCACGTTAGCAGGTATTTGCTTTATTTCTTCCCATACATATTAACTTTATAGTTCAAGTTCTTGTGAGCTTTTCTAGATACATGACCTCATTTGGTTTTCACCGCCTTCTACAGTGCTTCTCATCTTTACAGATGACAGACCCGAGGACTGAGACATCACTTCTAAAAAGGTAATGAGAAGCCAATGGGCATGTTTTATAAGCAGAGGAGTGACATGACATGCGCCTTTTGAAGATTAATCTGTCAGTGGCCTATAAACTGGGCCTGCCGAAACCAGAGAAATACTAGTTTGACTACTGGCATCAAAATAAACTTTAAGGTGGTAAGAGGCCATAGTAGGCAACAGAGGAGTGCTTAGCAGTAAGTAGAAGGAAGGAGGGAGGGAAGGAAGGAAGAGAGGAAGAAAGGCCTGGCAAAAATCATGGGCAGTCCCTTCAGCATTTATACAGAACTTCTGGTAAATAATGGTATACACTTGAGCCTCCCTGCTCTCTTCCTCGCGGAACCACAGCAAATTCTTGGCCTGGAAATCGCTATGTAGCCCAGACTGACCTCCAATTTCACAATCTGCTGTCTCAGCCTCCCGGGTACTAGGATTATAGGCGTGCACCACCCCACCCAGCCCTTTGCAGGTCCTCCTTGGCTTCACCCCGCCCATAGCATCGCGACCTGGGCCGGAGTCTCAAATTCCTCCAGGGTTCGTTCCTGTTTGCAAACAGCCTAGAGGGGTAGGGTCAGGATGGCAAGCCCTTAGAAACCGAGGTTTTGGACTTCCAGAACTCTAGCTGGGTCATCTTCCTCCTGCTCTGGAAAGCAGAGACCTCTTTGCATTTCTCCCCCTCATCTCCCCGACTAGGCGTCCTCGCCTGATCCCGCACCGCGAACCAGCTCCAGGTGTGGCCGGACGCGGCGGCGCTCCGCGAGTCGGCCCACGGCGCGCGGCCCCACGTGCGAATGACGTCACTTCCGGCGCCCTGACGCTAAGTCCGGCGTCCCGACGTTTGCGTCAGCCGAGAGCGGGGCTGGGGGCACCCGGTTTGAAGTGGTGCGGGTCAGAGCGGCGCCGCCTCCGCCCGTGTGTGGGATCCCCGGCCGGTGGCGTTGGGGGACGAGCTCAGGCTGAGCGGCCCATGCCCGAAGGCCCGCGCCGGCCGCTACACGCCGCGCCGCCTGCTGCCCGGCGCCCCACGGCCTGGGCCTGCGCCGCTCTGCTCGGGAAACGGGCGCCCGAGCGGCGCGGCGTGTCGCCTCCCCGGGAGTTCCGAACCGCCGGCGCCGGCCATGGCGGTCTCCAGGTGGGTGTCGCCGCCCGCCCGCTAACGGGGAGCGCGCGTGGGCAAGGCTGTCGGCTCCCGGCGCCTCACTGCAGGGCCGCCGCGCTGCTTCTCTCCCGGCCGGACTTCCGAGTTCGCCCCTCGTCGGCTGGCGGGCGCTTGGGGCTCGGGTTACTCGGAGAAATCGGCTCCAGAAGGGCTTTTTCCTCGTTAAATGGGACTCCTTGGCGCGTTCGAACGGGCTTTCTTTTTTTTTTTTTTTTTTCTCCACCACGTTTCTCTTCTCTGGTTTCTCTTCCCTCTTTGAATTCTACGCGAGTCTCTTCTTTCTTAGAATCTAAGTCTGATCCCCCAACCACCATTTCACGTCAAAACTTGGTAGTAACTGTCGGGGGCGGAGGTTGAAATACTGTTATCTAAGAGACCATATGGTTATACTAAATTTCAACAATTTACAGCGTTAAGGGTATAGACTCTCATTTTTTCTTAAGGTGTAATTCCTCCTTTTGTTCGGCAGTAAGCATTCCGTCATCAGCGTGTAGTCTTAAAACAGATGACTCTTTTTTCCCCCAAGTGATATTATAGATTTGGAATTATTGTAAAATTTTGCCCACTGTGGCAAACTCTAAGAAAATTATAGAAAAACTTGGACACATTTAACTTGTACGGCTTCTGATGATAGAACGGGTTGGAAAACTTGGACATGATTTTGGTGTCCCGGTGACATTTAAGTAGAGGATAGGCTTTCGGTGTTTAGTCAGAAAGAGTTATCAAGTTCTTTAGGGACGATGAGGTAACTTCATGAGAATCGAGTCCTTTTGCCTAATGGACTGAAGGAGATAAATGATGAAAATAAACAGCTTTCACCCATTTTTCGCAATTAATTGAACACATTCCTTTGAGTACAGTATGTGCTGAAGTTTTCTCTTATAACAAAAGACTAACCCATCCCTCACAAACTCCCTAGGTAACTGATGAAATAGTGTGTGGGAGAAACCCATGGGAGTTGAGTGAAGGGGGTTGCTAGGTACCAGTAGTACGGGACATCTAATTTTTTTTTTTTTTTTTTTTTTTTTGGTTTTTCGAGACAGGGTTTCTCTGTGTAGCTTTGCGCCTTTCCTGGAACTCGCTTTGGAGACCAGGCTGGCCTCGAACTCACAGAGATCCGCCTGGCTCTGCCTCCCGAGTGCTGGGATTAAAGGCGTGCGCCACCACCGCCCGGCTAATTTTTATTTCATAAGCAGACTCATCCACTCAGTGGGGGAAAGATTTTTTTTTTTGGTTTTTCGAGTCAGGGTTTCTCTGTGTAGCTTTGCGCCTTTCCTGGAACTCACTTGGTAGTCCAGGCTGGCCTTGAACTCACAGAGATCCACCTGCCTCTGCCTCCCGAGTGCTGGGATTAAAGGCGTGCGCCACCACCGCCCGGCTAAGATTTTTATTTCAGCATCTATAAAATTGCTTTAAGAGAATACAAGTGGCATTTCTTTTTTCTGCAAGTACAGATAACCTTATAATTTATCTTCTATGTAAATGCATAAATATATACACAGGAAATGTGTTGCTACATAAACAATATAACACTTATTCCCTTTTTTCCTTCTCTCTCTCTCTCTCTCTTTCTTTTTTTTTAAGACAAGGGTCTCATGTAGCCCAGGCTATCCTCGAACTCAGAAGGATCCACTTTCTTCTGTTTCTGGGATTAGAGGTGTGGTGTCACCTTGCTTTATCAGTCCTTCCTAATTTAAGGGAATTAGTACTTCCTTTCATAAAGTAGGTGTATATTTGTGCAATGTTGGGAAGCTTTATAGAGACAAAATGACGGTGCTCAAAAGACTCCTCTTTTTTGCTTAACACTAATCTGCTGACTCAAGTTTAGGACACCCGGTTTTTGAAAGAAAGAGTGGGCTTTTGAAGGCTTTTGTCCTCATTATTTGGTTTCAAAGAGTAGTGCTTTTTGTTGTTCCTTTTTTTTTTTTTTTAATTCACTGCCAAAATTAAAGTCAGTTACATTTTATAAAAACTGCTCCTGTGCTTGGCTGGCTTAGTAATACAAGTTCAAGCGAACACTTTGGAATACCTTGTTTGTTTGGGGGAGTGGGCAGGGGTACTGGACTTTTAAAAATATTTGTGGATCCAATTTGAAAAATCAAACTTTTTCAGGTATGACCTCACGCATTCAGCATATGTCTGTGCTAAATAGCTTCATTTTTATTTTTTTTGGCATTGTGGAAATGGAGGCTCATTTAAGTACTTTTGTGTAAAAAAGTCAGAAGATAGTTTGAGAAATGGAACTCATATGCCAGAATCAAATTAAAAATATTTTTGCACTCTTTGTGTCAATGTGCATAACTGTAGGGAAACCTTAGATTTTTAAGATTTTATCTAAACATTTCTAACAGGAAATAAATTGGTACTATTGTTCCTTCCTCTGTCAGGACATCTGGAATAATATTTGACTTTTCTGTCTTTTCCATTCCCTCTATGCGGCCAGTCACTAAATCCAGTCCTGCCCTCCCTTTCTAAGCTTCCTGCAGCCAGTCTTTGTTTTTCTGTAATTGTCACAGTCGTCTGTGCTCTGTCCTGCAGTCCAGGACATCTGCAACAGCAACCCCTCCTTATTTTATTTTTAAGAAAAGGGGTTTTCTTCTGACTCAGTTTGGAAGTCAAGTTGATGATGTTGGGGAAGGTATGTAGGCTCATGAGACAGCTGGCCACACTGCATCCACAGTTAGGAAGCAGAAAGAAACGCATCTCTCTCTCTCTCTCTCTCTCTCTCTCTCTCTCTCTCTCTCTCTCTTTTTGAAATGCATCTCTTTAAGGAACATTTTTGCGTGTGATGTTTGTGTGAGTGTACACGTAGAGGGCAGAGGGCAACTTTTGGGGTCAGTCTTCCTCCCTTCTACCTTGAGTTCCAGGGATAGAACTCGGGCTTGTGAGGCCAACCTGTCAAATACCTTCACCTGCTGTAACAACAGGTGAAGCAGCAGATTAATCTGGCCAGCTCAAACAGTCTTTTTCCTGGTACTTGTTCCCGCTGGCGTCTCTAATTTATTCATCACTTCAGATGTGTTATTTGCTAAAATGCAAACTTTAATGCTATTATTTTTCTACTTAAAACTTGCTGGCTTTCTGTTGCTTTAGGATAAAGTCCAAATTCCCATAATTCTTGTAGATCTCTTGGTTCTTGCTTCATTTTGCATCAAGTTCTCTGCACTTACATACCTCTCTCACTTTTATCTTCCCTCCCCAGAATGTTTTTACCTCCCATTCTTTATTTCTGGAACACTTATCTTCCCATCTCTAGTCTTTCTCATTACAATCTTAGTTGTCCCTTAATGCCTATATATCACTTGGCTCAGGAAGTCTTCTTCCTGAGTTTAACTCTACTTGTGCTGTTTGGGATTTCTTATCTTATTCTTTCTTTTTGGAGACGGGTCTCAATCTAGTGTCCAAGCTATTCTTACTTCAGTTTCCCATAACTGAGACCACAGGAATGTGTCATTTTCTCACTGAGTGTTTCCTAATTCAAGTATAGGTTTTTGTTGTTTGGTTATATACTGGGGTTTGAGCTCGAGAGACTTGTGAATGCCAGGCAGATACTTTACCAAAGATACTCTGCCTTTGGTTTTGTGTTATAGACTCTGGATATGTACCCTCGGCTGGCCTGCAGCTCTAGCTGTCAGCCCGTCCCTGCCTCAGGAGAGCTAGCTTTATAGGTACACTAACAGGTCAGGTACCTAGCTATGCTTTTCTTGTTGTTGCTGGGAAGAAAAACATTTACTTTAACTTTGCATATTGCATATTTATAGGTATGTTATATATGCTTATAAAAGTGTAAAGGTTATAGCTTAAAATATTTATTAGTTTTAATTATGTATATGTTTGTTTGTGCCTGTGTGTGGAATATGTGCATGTGAGTGCAAGTGACCTTGGAGGCCAGAGACATCAAATTCCCTGGACCTGGAGTTACAGTTTTTTGTTAGTGTACTGACATGGGTGCTGGGAATTTAACTCAGGTCCTCTGGAAGAATAGGAAAGTTTTTTTTTTTTTTTTTTTTTAAAGATTTATTCATTTTATATATCAGTGCTTTATCTGCATGTACACCTGCATGCCAGAGGAGGGCATCAGATCCCATTATAGATGGTTGTGAGCCACCATGAGGTTGCTAGGAATTGATGAACTCAGGATCTTTGTAGGAGCAGCCAGTGCTCTAAACTGCAGAGCCCAGCATCATGCTTTTAAAAAATAAATTATCAAGCTGTTCGGTGGTGGTGCACGCCTTTATTCCCAGCACTGGGAAGGCTGAGGCAGGCCATCCTGGTCTACAGAGTGAGTTCCAGGACTACACAGAGAAACCCTGTCTCAAAAAACAACAAACAGGGCTGGAGAGATGGCTCAGCGGTTAAGAGCACTGGCTGTTCTTCCAGAGGTCCTGAGTTCAATTCCCAGCAACCACATGGTGGCTCACAACCATCTGTAATGAGATCTGGCGCCCTCTTCTGGCAGAACATTGTATACATAATTAATAAATAAATCTTTAAAAAAAAAAAAAAAAACAACAAACAAACAAAAACCATCATAATAGTTTTAAATAAGTCCTGTTATAACATGGCTTTTTATGATGTAAACTGTATATAATCTAACCCTGCATTTTGTATGATCAAAAATTTTGATTCTGCTTACATTGCTATAAGGATTGGCTTTATTGTACTTAGACTGTGGCAAGTTGTGAGCTTCTGATCTGTGGATGAGGATATAAATCTTGCATAAATAACTGAGACTTTAAGATTGCAAACGCAGGCAGAGTTTGAAATTCTCTGTAAAATTCAGCAAAATATCATTGGAAGAAAAATTCAAAGTATCATTGGTGCTTGAAAGAATATATGTCAGAATTTAAAACAAATTAACTGTTTAACTGCTGTTAAAATGTGGATGCTGGAAAGTCAGCTAAACTGTGTTATGTGACTTTGCCCCATAAACTTTTACACTCCTCACCCCCCCCATCCCCCACCCCCTCCACCAAATTGGTACTTGGTATGAGCTTGTGTTGCTTGCAAACAGTCATACTTGCTAACTCTTTGAATTCCATCTTTTTGCTTCGTGAAACACTCTTCCACTGTCTCTTTCACTTTGTGGGAATTAGAACAGAAAAGGCAACCTTAGTGGGTTTGTTACGGCTTATTCACTGGTAGTGATTCTGTGGTTGTCAGATTCTAAGTTTACTGTAGATTTGCCTTTCTTTGGGATTGGGCCTTGCTTATGTAGCCCAGGCCAAACTCCAGTTGGTGTTCCTCTTCCCTCAACCTCCTGACTGCTGGGCTTACAGGCATGTACCACCATGCCCCCCTTAATGTAGATTAGAAATTATTGTATGTGTTGGTGACACACATTTGCTTAAAGGGCAGTTTGTGCGAGTTGGTTCTTCCACCATGTGAGTCCGGGGGCTTTGAACTCAGGTTAGCAGGCTTAGCAGTAAGTGCCTGTACCAGAGGAGCTGTCTGGACAGTCCTGATAGAGGTTTTTAAGGAAAGGATTGTTTTTGGTATGGTTGCCTGTTTATGCCATAACTGATTGAGTTGACTGTTGTACAGTAATATTTTCCTATTAGCCAGGCAGGGTTTTTTTCCTTGATTATGTCGTTTCAGAAATGTAGTTTATATTATTTTTCTCCAATTTATGCATAAAAGGGAATATCTAAAGTATTTCAACAACATTGAGGATTTATTTTAGAAGCCTCCCCTCCCCCTCCCCCTCAAATATATGAATTGTAAGACAGAAAAGATTCAGGGAGGAAAAAGGAAACATGTCTCTTAACAAATTGTTACATAGGAACAGAACTTTTACTCAGTCTTGTTAATTCTTACTAGACTGCTAATACTTCAGAGAAACATTGTTTCTACAGGCCTAGTCTACAAATAAGAGGAAGCGGTACCTCCCACCCCCACCCGCCTGACTTGGTGACTTGTAGCCTTCTGAGTCTGCTTTCTCAGTGCTGAGCTTACTTGCTGACAAAAGGAAGTTCCTTAATGTGGGAAAGTGCTAAGGACAGGGGAAATAATTACTTATGTGGGTCAATACAAGTGTTCTATGCCTGCAGCTCCTCCTCCCTTACTATTAATTTTAGCCTTTATAAGATTGACAGGCAGCTGGGTGGTTGTGGTGCACTCCTTTAATCCCAGCACTTGGAAATGTGGTGGATCTCTGAGTCTGAGGCCAGCCTGGTTTACAGAGTGAGTTCCAGGCTAGCCAGGGCTACACAGAGAAACCTTGTCTCGAAAAACAAATACAAAAACAAAACAAAAAGATTGACAGGAAGTAATACTGTAAATTACATTTTTAAAAATACCCTATTCTTTAGAAAATACAGAGACAACCAGGAAAAAGTAGAGGAGGCATTATAGAAGATTTTCCATTTCACTCTGGTAAATTTCAATCTATTGATTTGGTTTATTTCTCAAAGTACATTTACAAAGTTTGCTTTAATTTACTGTGTTGGATATTAAATCCAGAGCCTTACACATGCATGGTAGGCAAGTCCCCTAACACTGACCTACACTCCCAGCCATGCTTTTGTTTTTAATTGTGGTTTAAACAAATTTAAACTAAATTTGCTGCTTTAACCATTTAAAAAGATGTAATTTCATATGATTTGAAATCACATGTATTTATGCCAGAGTCTAGCTAATTTTTTTAAAGATTTGTTTATTTATTATGTATACAGTGTTTCATCCTGCATGTATGCCTGTACACCAGATGAGGGCATCAGATCTCATTGTAGATGGTTGTGAGCCAGCCACATGTGGTTGCTGGGAATTGAACTCAGGACCTCTGGACGAACAACCAGTGCTCTTAACCTCCCAGCCATTTATCTCTAGCCCCTGGCTTATTATTTTTTTTTAAAAAAATTCTTTAATGTAAGTAATGAAAGAGTATAAGTTGTTGGATGGAGGTGGAATATAGACAAATGGCTTAAGGAAGTAACGTAGCTTGATGATACCTTTTCACCATCATTCATTAGCCCTATTTATGGAATACTTCTCGGTACTAGAATTATAACAGAACCAAAGCATCCTCCACCTGTGCTTGCACATGACTTTGGTTCACATCTTCCTGTTCATTATGAGTGTTCTACATGGCATCTTAAGTTAATCAACTTTCTTGATTAGAAAGAAACATCAACATGGTTTTATGTTACTCTCAGTATGAACTAGAAGATGTACATTTTAGGACAACAGAGAACTTCTTAGAAACTAACTTGATATGAGGAACTTGGTGCAGTATTCATACCAGCATTTATTTCTCCCTCTTCCCTCCCCCCTCCCCCCTCCCCTCTCCCCTCCCCTCCCCTCCCCTCTCCCCCTCCCCTCCCCTCCCCTCCCCTTCAGGGTTTCTCTGTGTAACAGTGCTGTCTTGGAACTCTGTAGATCAGGCTGGCCTTGAACTCACAGAGATCTGCCTGCCTCCGCCTTCCAAGTGCTGGGATTAAAGGTGTGCGACACCACTGCCTGGCTCCTTATTTCTTAAATTGCACAGGCAACCACTATGTTAAATTTTACTGTACTTTATTTAATTACATGTGAAAAAAAAATAACAAAATGGCCAGGTGGTGGTGTTACACACCCTTAATCCTAGCAGTCAGGAGTCAGAGGCAGGTGGATCTCTGAGTTGAAGGCCAACCTGGTCCACAGAGCTAGTTCCAGGACATCCAGGGCTACACAGTGGAAAAAACAAAACAAAACAAGAAACAACCACCCCCCCCAAACAACAACAAACCAAAAACAAAACAAACAAAAAACCCCAAAGCCACAAAAGCACCCAAATGGACAAACTTGACTGATCGTTGCTTCTTTTTAAAGAAGATAAAAAAATATATATATTTAGTGTATTTGTGTGTCCTGTGTCTGTTTCTGTTTCTTTCTGTCTGTGGAGTGGCTGTGGAGACTAGATGAAGGTCATCAGACCCCTGGAACTGGAGTTACAGGTGGTTGTGATCTGTCCACTGTGTGGGAGCTGTCATGTGCTTGCTGGAACCAAATCCAGGTCTTCTGCAAAAGCTTCTGCAAAAGCAGCCAGTGCTCTTAACTGCTGAGCCAGCTTTCCAGCACCATTGCTGGATCATTGCATTTTATGATTATTTATTTCATGGCTCTTTGTGTCCTGGGCTAGCCCCTCTAGTCCTAGTGCTAGTCACTCTGAGCTGAGAGTATGTCACCACTTTGCTGAGCCATTTTGTCAGTTGTCCTTCCCCAGTTTTTCAGAGAATAAATTCTGAGAATTTCAGTGAGATTGTTTTCTTTTCAGATAGGCACAGAGTAGAAATGTAGCTTTTTGTTGTTGCTAACTGAAGTTGTAATCTGAAAATGTACAAGATTTCTGTGTCTTTTTAATAGTTTAACTGTTACAGATTATATTGCTAACATCTAGAGAGGAGAGAGGTTATATTACAGTTACTTGCAGAACTTCCACAAACATCCGTATACCCTTTCCCCTTTATGGCAGTTTTTAGGACATTTGTTTGAAATCAGTTTGGTGAAACAAAAATGAATCATGTCTTCTGTATTGTTTTTCTGAATTGAAAACAGGCTAGATTTATTAGCATCAGTAGATTCAAAACCAGTGAATGTTGTCAAATATAATTACCTTATTTTCAAAAATATTTGTTACTCTTTATTTTTTGGTTTTTTTTTTTGAGACAATGTTTCTCTTTGTAGTTTTTGGAGCAGATCCTGGTTCTTAATTTTTTTTTAAATTTTATTTATTTATTTTTATTTTTCGAGACAAGGTTTCTCTGTGCAACAGCCCTGGCTGTCCTGGAACTCAATTTGTAAACCAAGCTGGCCTCGAACTCAGAGAGATTCACCTGCCTCCCTCCCGAGTGCTGGGATTAAAGGTGTGTACCACCACTGCAAGTACCTGTGATCCTAATACTCTGGAGACTGAGACAGGATGATCTCAAGTACTAAGCCAACCTGGACTATATTTTGAGACCTTGTCTTAAAAACAATGGAACTGGGAGGTGGTGGTGCATCCCTTTAATTCCAGCACTTGGGAGGCAGAGGCAGGTGGATCTGTGAGTTTGAGGCCAGCCTGGTCTACAGAGCAAGTTCTAGGATAGCCAGGGCTCACAGAAAAACCCTGTCTTGACCCCCCCACCACCACCAAAAACAAAACGAAACAAAAAAGAAAAACCAACAATGGGGTTGGAGAAATGCCCAGGAGTTAAAAGCACTGGGTGTTCTTACAAAGGACCTGGGTTGGATTCCTAGTATTCACATGGTGGCTCTCAAGGAACCAGCACCCTTTTCTTGCTTCCACTTGCACCAGACACACACGTGATGGGTAGACAGATATACAGACAAAACACCTACACATATAAATTAACAATATAACAAACATCCCCTTATATTTTGGGGGGGGGTGGGTATGCTTAGAGAGGAAGGAAGCGGGGAGGGAAGAAAAGTACTATGTTTCAAGTCCTCTTGCCCTTCTTTAATTTCTCTTGACATCTAGCCTCCTTTATCAAGGGTTATGCCTACTATCTAACATACTTTATTTCATGTGTTTCCCTCACCTCTACCAGTTCTCACTGTATCACTGTGGCCTGGCCCTGATGAGTAGTACCCTACTTGTCTCGTAGCTGGCTACCCTAGATTAACAAGTCAGACTGCCCTGTTGTCAGATCTTTGTCTGGTCATTCCTTTGTTTCTCCTTTTTTGTGGTCTCTAATTTGCTGTTTCTAATGTGGAATGGAGAACTCCAAAAAGAGCTTTGATAAAGAAGACTAGAGAAGTCTTATGTCTATTCAAGGAGGTAATTTTGGTTACTACTGCAGTGGAAGAAGTGAGACTAAACAAGCCAGCATTGAAGGAGACAGTGATCTCAGGGCAGTTGACTGATAAGTGAGCAGTGGGATAAAGGCTCTGCAGAAAGGTGACGCAAGAGGAACTTTATGGGATAGATAGGGACAGCATTTGGTTAGAGAGGTATCAAAGATGTATGGGTAGGAATGTGCTGAACAGAGAACAGTCCCTCAGGTCAGTACTTGCCTCTACCTTTCCCTCCCTCCCTCCCTCCCTCCCTCCCTCCCTCCCTCCCTCCCTCCCTCCCTTTCTTCCTTCCTTCCATTCATTCATTTATTTTTCGAGACAGGGTTTCTCTGTGTAACAGCCCTGGCTGTCCTGGAACTCAGACCAGGCTGGTCTTGAACTCACACACATATACTTGCCTCTGTCTCCCTAGTGCTGGGATTAAAGGCGTGTGCCACCACTGCCAGACACCTCTACTTTTTTTGAGGCAGGGTCTCTTGTCATCATCTCCACCCCTGTTCTATAAGCCAGGTTAACTGCCCGTGAGTTTCCCAGGATATGTACTGCTATATCTATCTGGTAATGGTGTTTTATGACAGCAATAAAAGCAAACTAATATAAAAATTTACTGATGGACCAAGATAATAGCTTGGTTATGTAGCACAGGTTGGGTTTGAATTTAAGATTATAGTCATGTGTCCCCAAGCCCAGTTTATAAGACCATTGTTAGACTGTGGATGTAGCCCAGTTGATAGAGTGCTTGAATGCATGAAGTCCTGCATTTGATACTTACCGCTCTACCCCTTAAACTAGGCATGGTTGTACACACTTGTAACCCTAGCCCTTGAGAGGTGGAGGTAGAAAGATCAGGATTTCATGGCCAACCTCATCTGCATCGAGAGTTCAAGGCAAATCTAGGCTACACGAGGATCCTGTCTAGAAAATAAAGTAGATTAAAAATTAAATTTGCCAGGTGGTGATGGTGCACGCCTTTAAACCCGGCACTTAGGAGGCAGAAGGAGGCCAATCTCTGAGTTCCGAGGCCAACCTGGTCTACAGAGTGAGGTTCAGGACAGCCAGACCTTACATACACAGAGAAACCCTGTCTTCAAAATAAACAAAAAAGACATTACAAAGCGAAAAACAATATAACAGTATTGTGGAAACCCAAAAGACTTATATTTGGATTATACTTCTTTGTTTTGTATTACTATGTGGTAGATGAGGGTGAGTCACTGAAACTTTCAGAATAAGGTAGTGATTTGATCAAAGTGTACTTTAGGATGTTAATCTGACAACTGGATCACATTTAGTATGAATTATATATACTTAAAGCACTTGGAAGTGTGTCAGATGAGCTAGATTTAGGGACTATTTGTACTGATTATAAAGAAACAATAGTGTGTAGTTTCCTAAAAGAGAAACTGGTGAGATGAGCAACCAAAGATTGTGTGAGTTCTGAACTTCATAGAAAGAGCAGTATGAATACAAGGTGAAGTAAAGAAGTACCTGGAAACTACCAAGGTAATCAAAACTTGAGAAGGAAAGAATTTAAGAATGAATACTTGTATCAAAAGTCATAGAAGAGTCAAGAAAATTTGAATTTATAAAAAATGCTATTAGATTTGGAGCTTAAGGGTTCATTGGTGACCTCCGTGTGGTTAATTCAGGTTTTCCAGGATTAAATTTCACATGATCAGAAAAAATGGTATGTGTATATGTATGCACACATTTGTGTGGAGGCCTAATGACAATCTTTGGTGACATTCCTAAGATATTATTCATCTTGTTTTTGGCCTGAAACACACTGATTAGAATAGGTTGGCTGGTCATCGAGCCTCAGGGACCTGCCAGTCTCTGACTTCCCAGTACTGGGATTACAAGCATGCGCCACAATGCTTGCTCGCCTTTTTAAAGTGGGGTCTAGGGTTTTCAGTCAGGTCCTTGTGCTTGGAGGAGCACTTTACTGGCTGAGTTCTCTCACCAGCCCCAGGAATAAATGTATTTAATATTTAAGCACTTGCTGAAGATGTTTGGCCCTAGAGGAACGTATTCTAGAAAATGGAGATCAAGAGATTTTTGCACAGTTAGTGGAAGGCAGAGAGAATGGGTTAATGACACAGATGTTATGATCAGATATTGGGGAAAGGGTAATTGAGGTTAGAAGAGTAATGGTATCAAGACATGGTCTTATAAATAGGTTAGTACTATAGTGTATTTCCTTAGAGTGTATTTTTCTGTATATGGACTTACAAGTAGATTGATAATGGCTCTTTAGAGTGTTTATTTTACAGCTGGTCTTACTTTTGGTCATCAAAAAAAAAAAAAATCACAGAAAATAAATTTTAGAGTAGTTGATTTTTTCCAGAGGTACAATTTAACAAACTAGCATCACATAAATCAAAGATATGACAAACATATCAGTGGTTAAAAATAAAAATAAAAAAAAGCTTTTATAGGAATGTTAAACTGTCAAATATGTACACTATCTAGTTCTATACTCCAAAAGAAGAAGAATCTAAGGGAAATTTTAGGTGAGTCTGGCAGTCTTCCAATAAACGACAGAAGCCAGGTGGTGGTGGCGGCGGCACACACCTTTAATCCCAGCAGAGGCAGGCGAATCTGTTTGAGACCAGCCTGGTCTACAGAGTGAGTTCTAGGACGAGGGCTACACAGAGAAATGGGGGGTGGCGGGGTGGGTGGCAAACCACCACCACCACCAAAACCAAAATAAATGACAGAGTAAGATTGTAGCTAGAGTTTTCCTGCCTGGCCCACAGTCAAGACAAATCTCTGTCACCCGCCAGTCCCACAGCCACTCAGACCTAACCAAGTAAACACAGAGACTTATATTGGTTACAAACTATATGGCTGTGGCAGGCTTCTTGCTAACTGTTCTTACAGCTTAAATTAATCCATTTCTATAAGTCTGTACCTTGCCACGTGGCTCGTGGCTTACCGGCATCTTCACATGCTGTTCGTCATCGTGGCGGCTGGCAGTGTCTCTCTGACTCAGCCTTCCACTTTCCAGCTTTATTCTCCTCCTTGTCCCGCCTATACTTCCTGCCTAGCCAATGTCCAATCAGTGTTTTATTTATTGACTAATCAGCAACACATTTGCCATACAGAACATCCCACAGCATAAGATTTTGAAAAGTCTTCTAACTTCAGTGTATTTCTTTTGGGGAGTGAGGGTGTTTTTTCAATAGTTGAGTCCTCAGTTGATGTGAATTGCACACATTGTATGAAAGCATCCACGATATTTTAAAGAATACAAATAGAAACATCTGTGGCATAGGTTTGATCTTCAACTCTTTGTGTCAGTGTGGTTTATGTATGTTATGCAGCATACATGTTTGCAGAGGCCATAGGAGAATGTCAGGTGTCCTGTTGTGTCATTCACCACCGACTCTCTTGAGCCAGGGTCTTTATTGAACCATGAGCTAGGTCAGCAGATAGCAAGCCTCAGCAACCCACCTGCCACTGACTCCCACAGCCCTGGGATTACAGGGGCCATCATGACCATGCCCAGCTTTTTAAAAATATGGGTGCTAGAGATACAAATGCAGCCTTCATGCTTGCCCTACAAGTGCCCTTACCCAGCCCCTTCAACTATTTGTTTATAATCAAACTTATTTAAATATTTAATTTTTGGTTATTTTACCTTTTTTTATTTTTGTTTTTTCGAGACAGGGTTTTTCTGTGTAGTTTTGGTGCCTGTCCTGGATCTCACTCTGTAGACCCGGCTGGCTTTGAACTCACAGAGATCAGCCTGGCTCTGCCTCCCAAGTGCTGGGATTAAAGGCGTGCACCACTGCCGGCCCGGCACCTTCAATAAAATTTAAGATTTAAAATCCACATCTGGGCCAAGTGAGGTTGCAGTTTGTTAAATACGAATTTTAAGTAGGAGGTTAAATTTAGTTGGATTTAACAGGGAGACTTTAAAAAAATAGATATGTGCCTATTTGTTTTTGCATGCTTAAAATTTCTTTTTAAAAACATTTATTTTGGGGGGGTCGGGCCTACATGTGTCATGGTATATATATAGAGATCAGAAGGCAATTTGTGGGATTTAATTCTTTTCTTCACCTATTTGGGTTCTGGGGATTGAGCCCAGGTCATCAGGCTTGGTGGCAAACCCTTCTACCTGCTCAGTAAGCCATCTTGTTGGTCTCCTCAAATTTCATTAAATCTTTTTTTGTCATTGAGCTTCAGGCGTTCTGGATAGCAACATGCAGATGCCTGTCATCTCCAAGGATATTTGTTGTGAAGATTCACAGCGGGTGCTCATGAGCTCTGACATCCCAGATTCATGAAAACAAGTCCAAGGGCTCAGACCTGAGAATCACAAATAAAATGAATTAAGGGAATCAGTTTATAGTGAAAGGATTTTAAGTCTAACTTTACCTTAGAACTTTTTAAGAATACTAGTGGTCATAAACAGTTTTCCTTTCTTTTGCCTCAATCCAAATCCTCCCACCAATCCTTCAGCAAAACCAGTGCATGAATGGTGTGCCAGGTGTTTGAGAGATGGCTTTAAAAAAGGAAGCTGTTTCAGTGCTTACAGTCCATGGTTGGCTGGCTCAATTGTGGGGACCTATGGGAAGGCAGAATAGCTTGAGTAACGGGCATGGTAATGCAGGACTGCTCACCTCAGGCAGAGAAAGGGAGAGGGAGAAAGAGACAGAGGTAGAGACATCATTGAAGACATCCCCAGTGATTACTTCTTCAGCTAGGCCCACCTCCTGAAGCTTCTCCTACATTCCCCAATAGCACTGTATGGTGGGGGTCAGACTAAACCCATTAGTCTGTGGAGGTATTTTATATTCCACAGAAGGGAAGGCCAGCGTTAGATATAGCTGTGAGTGAGCTAGAAGAAATACAGTCTACATGCACTGTCTATGTGTAAGTTAATTTTTGCATTTCTTTTGGACTTTAACTGTGTTGTATTATTTTTTTGTCTTCAGCTTTAATTGCCTAAAGGAATTTTCTTCAGCTATATCTTCCTTACAATACCCTTAAACTGTAAACTGTAAATCATGTCTCAGCATTTTGTTGTGAAATAGTTGAATGTTTCCATACTATTAATCTTGACTGAAAAAGATGTATTTTATATTTCTAACCATTTATAATGATTTTATGCTTAATACGAATATGACTTTTTTTTTTTTTCTACCTGCCTCTGCCTCCCAAGTGTTGGGATAAGAGTGCACTATCACTGCTGGCAATATGAATCATTTTAAAAATACCGTGTTTCTAGCCGGGTGGTGGTGGCGCACGCCTTTAATCCCAGCACTCTGGGAGGCAGAGGCAGGTGGATTTCTGAGAGTTTGAGGCCAGCCTGGTCTACAGAGCAAGTTCCAGGACAGGTTCCAAAGCTGCACCCTGTCTTGAAAAACAAAACAAAACCAAAAACACCACCTCCTTCCATGTGTTTCTGCCTCACTGTGTAGCCCTGGCTGTACTTGGTGCATTGTCTCCTTTCCCTCTCTTTTTATGTAGTCCAGGCTGACTTTGAACCCGCAGTCATCCTGTTTCAGCCTTCTGAGTACTGAGATAATTGTGCACCACTCTGCCCTGTTGATCCCGTCATTTTCTTGGCCCAAGACTTTTGTTGCACCATACAGTCAAAGATTCTACATTACTTCTGCAGGTGTATTTCCTTTTCTTTGTAGGTATATTTCCCTTTCCCTTTCCCCTCCCCTCCCCTCCCCTCCCCTCCCCTTTCCTTGTCTCGTCTCGTCTCTTCTCTTCCCTCCCCCCTCCCTTCCTTCCCCTCTCCCTCCCTTTCTTCCTCTCCCCTTCATTAGTTTATTATTTATTTAGACAAGGTCTCTCTACGCAGCCCTGGCTGCTTGGGAACACTTTATGTAGACTAGGCTGTCCTGAAGCTTACAGCCTGCTTCTGCTTTCCTCCCAAGTGCTAGGAGTTGTGCCTGGTCATCCTGTTTTCTATTATTTACTTTGCAAGTAGCACTCTTTTTTTATTGCTGGCTTTTAAAATTTCATTTATTTAAGCATTTTTGAGACAAGGTCTTCTCAGGAGCCCAGGCTGGACTGGAACTCACTATATAGCCTAGGTTGGCCTTGAATTTGTGACAGTCCTGCCTCAGCCTTCCTAAAGCTGGGATTATAGGCATGAGCCACCACCCTCAGTTTATTGCTGGCTCCTGTTCCTTCTTCCTTGAGAGCAAAGATACTGCCTTATAGCCATGGCACAGATCTTTTACACACACACACACACATATATATATATATGTTTATGTACATATCTCTATATATTATTTATTTATATTTACATTTATTTAAATTTTCGAGACAAGGTTTTGCATATCCCAGGTTAGCCTTGAATTTGCTCTGTAGATTTGGCTGTCCTTGTACTCTTGATATTTCTGCTTCTTCTCAGGTCCAGCATAGGGCTTTATTCGGAGGTGTTGAATACATTTTCTACCTCAAGTTTATGAGGAAACACATCCAGATTAACTGTTGTATTTTTCCTGTTATTATAGACTTGATCGTCTTTTTATCTTATTGGATACTGGTACTACTCCAGTCACAAGAAAAGCTGCTGCACAGCAACTTGGAGAAGTAGTGAAGCTTCATCCTCATGAACTAAATAATTTGTTATCTAAGGTAAAGAACTCTGTTTTCTTAATGTAATACAATTATGAAGACTTGTCCATGGGCAGAGAAACAACAGGACAGGTAAAACCACTCTAAGTAACCTTGTGTTCTCTGAATTTCATTAAGTATCTTTAGTTTTTCAAAGTTGCTGTTTGTTTGAAAGATAAAAAGTATTTAAATCAATTTTAATTGTTTAAGAGATCTGTCAACAGCGAACGTTTTGCTTGTATAACAAAATTGAATCTGTCCCAATTTATTAATGGACTAAGTTGTTAATCTGGTTTGTTAGTGGTCTAACTTGTTCTTAATGGCTAATAATTATATGATAGTTGGTAGTTTTAAAATGGATGAGTGCTCATGGGCAGTGCTTGAATATATAAGACCCTAGTTGAGCTGTTTGGGATGGGAAATTTCTACATTGGTGGCTCAGTGTTTCTGTAATCCTAGTACATGTCTTTTCCTATGTAATGGCTGTATTTTTGCTTACCTGTGGATATGTTGAAGTGTACCAATACATTACTATTTGACCGATGTCCTGTGTTAACTTCCTGGTGTGCAGAATCAAACAGTAATCCTTCAGGATGGTGGAAGTAGGGAAGTGGCAGGAGCTAGCAGTGGTTCTTAACCTGTGGGTCTTGACCCCGTTGGGGTTCACATATCAGATTATTCTGCATATCAGATATTTACATTGAGATGCATAACATTAACAAAATTACAGTTATGAAGTGGCAACGAAATAATTTTATGGTTGAGGGGGGTCACTGCAACATGAGGAACTGTTTTAAAAGGGTTGCAGCATTAGGAAGGTTGAGAACCACCGAGTTAGAGGACAGGGTGAGGGCATATGATTGCCTAGACATTGGAAGCCCTAAGACAGTCTAGTGACTAGACTCTAGTCCACCTCTCATTCTCTTTGTCTCCCTGATGCACAGGAGTCAGAGTTACAAGTCCCCCTATAACATATACAGTTATGTATTGTGTGGTTGGAACCGTAAGGGCTCCCTTCTAAGGGAGTATTCCTTTTTTTCCTTCTAAGAGAGTATTCTTTTTTTTTTTTTCCTTCCTTTTTTGTTTTTTTGAGACAGGATTTCTCTGTGTAGCCATAGGTTGTCCTGGATCTCGATCTGTAGACCAGGCTGGCCTTTAACTCCTAGAGATCCCACCTGCTTCTGCCTCCTGAGTGCTGAGATTAAAGGTGTCACAGCCACCCAGCTATCAGTCTAATTTTAAAATGGTTTTATCAACACAGGATATGGTTTCCTTACCATATCCCTTTTAGCAGTTGCTCTAGCACATACTCAGTATTTAGTCACATACTCAGCTCTAGGAGCCATTAAACTAACTTTGTAGATTTGTCTGTTTGAATATTTGGGGCAAAACAAATTGTGCTATAAGTGATCTTTTATGACATGTTTTAAGTAAAATAATGTGTTCATATTATAGTGTGTTTTATTATTTCATTCTCCTTTATTGCAAAATGATAGTTCTGTGGATATGAATGCTCATCAGTCAAGGGACATTTATGTTGTGAAAAATACTGCCACAAAAATTTATATACATTTTTTATTGGTGTTGTTTTTTCTTTCTTTTTTTTTCTGTTTCTTTTCTTTCTTTCTTTCTTTTTTTTTTTTTTTTTCAAGACAGTGTTTCTCTGTAACAAGTCTGGCTGTCCTGGGACTTGCTCTGTAGACCAGGCTGGCCTTGACTCAAAGAGATCCGAATGCCTCTGCCTCCTGAGTGCTGGGATTAAAGGAGTGTGCCACCATGCCAGGCTTGACACTTGCTTTTCCTGTGTGTGTGTGTGTGTGTGTGTGTGTGTGTGTGTGTGTGTGTGTGTGTGTGAGAGAGAGAGAGAGAGAGACAGACAGACAGACACACACACACTCACTCACTCACTCACTCACTCACTCACACTCACTCACTCACTCACACTCACTCACTCACTCACTCAGTCTTACTCTGTAGTCCAGGATGGTCTGGAACTCACTGTGTAGCCTAAGACATGGGGCAGTTCTACCTCAGCCTCTCAATTGCTAAGCAGTGAGAATAAGTAAGGTATGTACTTGGCATTGTGTGTATGTGTATACACACAGTGCGCACGCACATGCACATGCACACATGCATGTGCATGAGAGAGAAAGAGAGTGCCCATGGGCTATGGGGGGTGCCCTGTGTACATCAGAGGTCAGTCATGACCTTTGTTCCTCAGGAACCATAATCCATGTGGGGATGCTTTGAGATAGAATCTCATAGGCTTGGAGATCACTCAATAGGGAGATCTAGGTTGGCTGGTCAGTTAAGTCCTAGGAATCTACTTCTCTCTGTTTCTCAGTGGTGGGATTGTAAATGCTAGCCACCATTCCTGGTTTATTACTTGGGTTCTAGGGATTATTGAATTTAGGTCTTCATGCTTGCCTGGCTAGGAGCTTACTTATTAACTGAGCTATCTTGCCAGCTCAAATTTATTTTTCAGTGTGTTAAATGGCTATGTTATTTTTAAAATACCTTTAAATATTTTATTCCCCCAACCCCCCTTGGTTTTTTTTTTTTGTTGTTGTTATTTGTTTGTTTTTTGAGACAGGGTGTCTCTGTGTAACACCTCTAGCTGTCCTGGAACTTGCTTTGTAGACCAGGCTGACCTCATACAGAAATCTGCCTGCTGCCTCTGCCTCCTGAGTGCTGGGATTAAGGGTGTGCGCCACCACCCTTGGCTCCTCTTTCTTCTTTTTGAGATGGTAGTAAAGGCAAGAGAAATGGCTCAGTGTGTAAAGGAGGGTGCTGCCAAGCCTGATAACCTGAGTCAGTTACTGGAACCCTGCTCGTGGAAGGAGAGGACCAATTTCTGCAAGTTGTCCTCTGACCTCCACACATGCACACAAAATAATTGTTAAAAAAAAAGGGGGGGGGGGATAGTAATACTTTCTATGAATAATCAAACTTCATGAACTGGCTTAATAATTCTAAATGTTTTATATGTATTTGAAGGATCCCAGATTATAAATTAATAACAAAGTAACATTTTTCTGATTACTTGGAACAAACTTTTGTTTTGATATGTAATTATTTTATTTTATAATTTTAAGGTATTAATATACTTAAGGAGTGCAAATTGGGATACCCGGATTGCTGCAGGACAAGCTGTTGAAGCTATAGTGAAAAATGTGCCCGAGTGGAATCCAGTGCCAAGAACCAAACAAGGTGCCTTTAATGTGGAAAAGTAGTTTGAAATAAAACATAACTGTAGAATTAATTACAATGAAAAGTATGTAGTTTAACAATTTCAATTTTGATTTAAAGGCTTAATTTTCACATTTTCAGGTTCAACTTTGCTAGGGAAGAATATTGAATAAGATGAGTGTTGCCACTAAACTTAAAAAAAAAGAAGCTGCTGGATAAACAATATTTTCATTGTATTTCTAAAAATATTTAATCCTGTAGGGTACTAAATTTATTACTTCCCTCCAAGGGATGAATATAGTGTAAATATCTGAAACAATTCATTTTTCATTGTTGTTTGGAAAAATCATGCAGTGTGATATTTTCTAAATTTCAGCATAATTTATATATGGATATTTGGCAAGCTAACTCTTTAGTTATGTCCTCCCTCTGTGTAGGGATTTTGTCTTCTAGTTTGTTTTGAATTTGTGGTGTTGAGGGTTGAACCCAGGGCCTTGTGGATGATAGGCAAGAATTCTACTACTGAGCTGTACTGCTCCCCCAAATTAGTGTCTTTTGTTGTTGTTCTCTTTGAATGTTATATAGAGGGAGAAGATTGTAGTACTTATTTTATGATTGCTTATACTGATAATTTAAAGTAAACCATATGCCTTTGAGACAATATAAGGCATACGATTTAATTAAGTGATTTTATTTTTGGTTTTTGGTTTTTTGAGACAGGATTTCTCTGTATAGACCTCGCTGTCCTGGAACTTACTCTGTAGACCAGACTGGCCTCGAACTCGCAGAGATCTGCCTGCCTCTGCCTGCTGAGTGCAGGGACTAAAGGCATATGCCACCACTTCCCCAGCAGCTTAAGTGAACTTTTATTATGTATTATTTTATCTAAATTTTGTGTTTTATAATTTGGCCACACAATATCAGTTATGTAGTAGTATGAATTCTGTCAAAGGATAGAGTTACAAATTTAGTTTTCAGGAGTGTTTTGTTCATTTGTTTTTTGAGACAGGGTTCTATGTGTAACAGCCCTGGCTGTGCTGGAACTCACTCTGTAGACCAGGCTACCTCTGCCTCCTGAGGGCTGGTTGAGTTTTTTTGTTTTTGTTTTTGTTTTTTTTTGTTTTTTGTTTTTTGAGACAGGGTTTCTCTATGTAGTTTTGGACCCTATCCTGGAGCTTGCTCTATAGACCAGGCTGGCCTCGAACTCACAGAGATCTGCCTAGCTCTGCCTCCCGATTGCTGGGATTAAAGGCATGTGCCACCACTGCCTGGTGAGTTTATTTTTTTTTTTTTATTCTGGCATTGTGCAGTACTTCATAAGATACAATAAATGTTCCCTACGTGAGAATTCAGTAAGGAGCAACTAGATTCATTTTAGTCTTTTTGCATAAATCTTATCTTTCTTAAAGTTTTTGCTCTTATTTTCTGATGTGTTATTTTGAATTTTTGTGTTAATTTCCCTTTTATCAAATCTAAAACCAGAACCTTCTCATTTCTAGCTCTTTATCCCTGATCTTATAAGTGCAGCTTATTTTATTGAATATACTAGCATTAAAATTTATAGTGAGACTGGTTATCATTACTAGACAGCGTTCATGAGGTTTTTTTTGTTTTGTTTAAGTTGAAGCAGTTACACTTTCATTCACAGTAAATGACTGAAAATGCCAGGTTAACTGTTGTGTTAATAAGCAGTTATAGTTTAGCATTTATAGCTGATCTTTTTTGGAAAGAACGTAGAACACTTTGAAGATATGCTTTGGTCTCAAATGGATGTATAATTTCAGTAGTTTGTTGTGAGCCTACCATTAGAGTATGGAAAGTAAGTCCTGCTGAGTGAGTAGTTGTTTGTGTCCTTAGCTATTCCTCTAACATAGGAGAGACAGTGTTTGTTACTTATCAATTCATTGTGTGCATGTTTGCCTTCTGGTTTAGCAGTATAATAAACTCATACTGTAACTCTGGAGGATTTAAACCCTTAAACAGTAAATTAAAGTATGATATTTAACATATATGCCAACACGGAGATGTATTTCTTCATATAACATGTTTTCATTGTTGGAAACACATACCCACTTACCATTCTGATGGTTTGTAAAAGGGGAGTCACCAAGTTAATAATTGATTCACAGATAATTAAGGAGTGATTGTAGATAAATCACAGTGATTTTCCTATCTTTGCTTTTCTTAAATCTTACCCAATACTGCAAGTAATGCTATGCTATGTTCTTTCATTCTGCACTTTTGATTATATGGTCAAATTAATATTTTTAAACTTCATCTAGAACCTACAGAAAATTCTATGGAAGATTCATCTACTACAGATCGATTAAATTTTGACAGATTTGATATATGCAGATTGTTACAGCATGGTGCGTCACTTTTGGGGTCTGCTGGTGCAGAATTTGAAGTCCAAGATGAAAAACCAGGTTGGTAATAGTCCTGGAGAAGTCTGAAACTTTGCTTTCAAATTGACTTATTATATGGTGTGCTGTTTAATATATAAGGAATCATAAAATGTAAATTGACTGAAGTTTTTATGTATGGGGGAGTAGACAAAGTAACCAACAATGCTTGCTCTAAAGCTGGAATAATTAGAACCAATACAGAATGTGGCAATGTTTTTACAATTCTGGGAATTTGAAGGTTATTTTATTGTTGTATTATCTTATGTTTTGAGCAGTGTTGGATCTTGTGCCTATGTGCAAAGTAAAAAATTGAAATTAAAATTAAAATCAAACCTTGGCTAGGTAACTGGCTCATTATCTTTAAGGTAACAGAATATATTAGATAAATAAATGCCTTGAGTGCAGCAGCTCATACCTCAGTGCCAGCTCCTTGGGAGGTTGAAACAGGATCATTTGAGTCCAGGAATTTGGGAGTAGACTGCAACATAGGGAGACCCAAAAAAGCAAAAAAACCAAAAAGGGGTGGTCACAGGAAAATAACTGTTTTCCTATTCAAGATTGTGGCCTTGGGTAGGAAAACCTCTGATGTTTTTAATAGAGTTCTGTAAATAGGTTGTCTCTTAACTTAAAATAGGGGGCAGGGTACAGTATCACATACCTTTAATCCTATCAGAGGCAAGTGAATCTCTGTGAGTTCCAAGCCAGCCTGGTCTACATAGTGAGTTCTAGACTAGACAAAGTAACACAAAGAGATTTTTTTTAAAAAAAATGATGGATGATATCAGTATGATTTTGATTATGGTCTGTGAATTTGATTTCTTTCTTTTGGCTATTTATTTATTTATTTATCTATCTATTTATTTGTGTGTGTGTGTGTGTGTGTGTAGGGTGAGGGCATGTGTGCCATGGTGCTCACGTAGAGGTCAGAGGAAGTATTTGGTTCTTGCTCTCCACTGTGAATTCTAGGGATTGTACTCAAGTTATCAGGCTTGATGGCAAGCACCTTTATTTACGTATAAGTGCTCTGCCTGCATGTATTCCTGCACGCTGGAAAAGGGAATAGGATCCAGCAAGTACCTTCATTAACTTGCCTAGTGTGGCAGCCTTCTGCTTTGATTTCTTTTGCATATTTACCATGAAGTGAGTTGCTGATCAGGTGGTAGTTCTCTTAAGTTTTCTGTAGCACCTGCATCATTTCATATTCCCACCAACAGTAAACAGGGATTTAATTCTTTCATGCTGTAACCAGAACTTTCTTTTTTGGTATGCTAGGGACTGAGCTTAAGGCATAATTTGTTCTGCAAGATCTGCCAGTGAGTTACACTCCAGTCTTTTCTTTCCTTTGCCCCTTTGGTTTGAATGTTTGTGGGTGTATGTGCACACATGTGTGCCTGAGGGTCAGAAGTCAACTTCACGTTCATACCGGTTTTTGAGACAAGGTCTCAGTTTTTCCTGGAAGTCATTGATGTGGCTGGGCTGAGTGGCCAGTGAGCTCGCGTCCCCTGTCTCCTGCTCCTCATCACTGGGGTTATAGGTGTGTGCTATCAGGCCCGGATTCTGGAGGCTTCATAGTGCTCTCTCTCTCCAGCCTCCATTTTCAATTTTTTTGGTAGTAGTCATTTTAAGGATATGAGAGAGTCATATTTTATGGCTAAATGATATTCCATTTTGCGGACACCACATTTCATTTACCCTTTCCTCCTTTGAGTTGTTTCCACTTTCTGGCTGTTAAGGATAAGCTTTTGTCAGGGCTGGGAATATGGCTCACTGGTTAAAATGTACTGCTCTTGCAGAGGATCTGTGTTTGGTTCTGAGCCCACATGTCAGGTGGTCAAACTACCTATAACTCCAGCTCCAGGGGTTCCAGTACCTCTGCTCTGTGCACAATATTTCCCCTCACATACACATAATAAAAATAAATCATTTATAAGTTTGTTTTGTTTTTGTTTTTTGTTTTTCGAGACAGGGTTTTTCTGTGTGGTTTTGGTGTCTGTCCTGGATCTTGCTCTGTAGACCAGGCTGGGCTTGAACTCACTGAGATCTGCCTGGCTCTGCCTCCCGATTGTTGGGATTAAAGGTGTTTGCCACCAACTGCCCGGCTACAAGTTTTTGTATGAACATATGTGCTGTGGGATGGTCTGTATGTCAAGTGTGTTGCTGATTGGTCAATAAATAAATCACTGATTGGCCAGTAGCTAGGCAGGAAGTATAGGCGGGACAAAGAGGAGAATAAAGCTGGGAAGTGGAAGGCTGAGTCAGAGGGACACTGCCAGCCACCACGATGACAAACAGCATGTGAAGATGCCAGTAAGCCACGAGCCACGTGGCAAGGTATAGACTTATAGAAATGGATTAATTTAAGCTGTAAGAACAGCTAGCAAGAAGCCTGCCCCGGCCTTACAGTTTGTAACCAATATAAGTCTCTGTGTTTACTTGGTTGGGTCTGAGTGGCTGTGGGACTGGCGGGTGACAGAGATTTGTCCTGACTGGGCCAGGCAGGAAAACTCTAGCTACACATATGTTTTCATATCTCCTAGGAGTGGAATGCTGGGTCACAATAGCTATGTTTTTCTGTTAGAGAAACTACCAGTTTTTAAAAAGTGGCTCCGCACCAGGCGGCAGTGGCACACGCCTTTAATCTTTTAATCCAAGTGCTCAAGGGGCAGAGCCACGTGGAAGTCTATGAGTTGAAGGCCAGCCTGGTCTACAGAGCCAGATCCAGGACAGGCCCCAAAACTACGCGGAGAAACCCTGTCTCGAAAAACAAAAATACAAAACAAAACAAAAAAAAGTGGCTCTTCCATTTTATATTCTATCATCAGTGTTCGAGAATTCGAAATTCTCCACAGCCTTGCCAACACTTTATTATCTAACTTTTGATGCTAGCCACACTAGTCAATATGAATGCTAGCTCTGGTTTTCATTTGTGCTTTTCAGCTGACTAGTGATATTGAATGTCTTTCATCTTTTCATGTGTTTGTCCATTTTTATCTCTTCTTTAGAGAGGTTTGTAGAAATGCCTGTCCAGGGTCTTTGCTCATTTTAAAATTTGTTCTTTATTATGACTTGGAAGCATTCTTTGCATGTTCTAAATACAAGTGCCTTACCTGCATATTTTTATTTATTTATTTATTTATTCTGTGGGTTGCCTTTTTATTTTCTTTGCCATAATTTTTCCTTTTTTAATGGTGTAGCTGAAGATGAAACCCAAAGCTTGCACATAGTTTACTAATGCTCTGTCACTGAGTCAAGTCCTTGTTTTTGTTCGTTTGTTTGTTTTATTATTATTAAGAAATTTTCTATTCACTTTACATACCAACCACAGATCCCCCCTCCCCCAAGGCAAGGTTTCCCATGGGGAGTCAGCAGAGCCTGGTACACTCAGCTGAGGCAGGTCCAAGCCCCTCCCCTCTGCACCAAGACTGCACACAGTGTCATACTCTAGGCACTAGGCTCTAAAAAGTCCGCCCATGCACCAGGGATGATGAATCCCAATCCCCCTGCCTGGGGGCTCCCAAACAGTTCAAGCTAAACAAGCTGTCTCGCATTCAAGTCTTTGTTTTCTTTTTCTTTCCCTTTCTCTTTCTTTTCTTTCCCTTTCCCTTCTTCCCCCTTTTCTTCCCCTTCTTCCCTTCCTCTCTTCCTCCCTCCCCCTTCTTTCTCTCTCTCTCCCCCCTTCCCTCCCTCCCCTCCCCCTCTCTTTTTCTTCGAGACAGGGTTTCTTTGTGTAGCCTTAGCTGTCCTGGAACTCACTCTGTAGACCAGGCTGGCATCGAACTCACAGAGATCCACTTGGCTCTGCCTCCCGAGTGCTGGGATTAAAGGCGTGCGCTGCTGCCGCCACCGCCCAGTGCTAGTGCTGTTTTTTTTTTTTTTTTTTTTTTAAATTTATTTATTATGTATATAGTGTTCTGTCTACACGTATCCCTGCAGGCCAGAAGAGGGCACCAGATCTCATTACAGATGGTTGTGAGCCACCATGTGGTTGCTGGGAATTGAACTCAGGACCTTTGGAAGAGCAGGCAGTGCTCTTAACCTCTGAGCCATCTCTCCAGCCCGCTAGTGCTGTTTTTTAAGAAAATATTTTTATAGCTGTTTTAAGGTCAAGTTTTATTTTTTTTGAAGATTTATTTATTAATTTTATGTATATGAGTGCTCTGTTGACTATACCAGAAGAGGGCATAGGATTCTACTATAGATGGCTCTGAGCCACCATGTGATTGCTGGGGATTGAACTCAGGACCCCTGGAAGAGATGCTACTGCTCTTAACCATTGAGCCATCTCTTCAGCCTCCCAAGTTTTAATTTTTTTAAAATTTATTTATTTAGAGAGAGTCTCGCTATGTAGTCTAGCTGGACTGGAATGTAGAGATCTGCTTCCCTCCTGGACTCTGAGATTGAAGGTGTGCACTGCCACACCTGGCTCTTATTTTTTTTTTTTTGGAGCTCAGGATCGAACTCAGGGCCTTGCTCTTGCTAGGCAAGCGCTCTACCACTGAGTTAAATCCCCAACCCTGGCTCTTATTTATTAAATAAAAAGAAATACTTTATTTTATATGCGTATGGGTATTTTGCCTATATACCACATGTGTGGCTGGTGCTTGAGAAGGCTAAGAGAGGTCATCATATCCCCTAGAACTGCATTTACAACCAGTAGTTACGAACTGCCTTGTAGGTGCTAAGAATCAAATGTAGGTCCTCTGGAGGAGCAGCCAGTACTTTTAACCCTGAAGCCATCTCTCCAGCCCACTCAGTTTTTATTTTTGAAATGACACTTTTTTTGGTATAATTCTGTTTTACTGTTTTTCATTGAAGGATTTGATATTTTGCTTGTGACATTTCTAAACTAACCTCAACTATATAGCGTAGACTGGCTCTCTATTGCTGCTTCAACTTTCTAAGTGCTGGGATTATAGACATGTGGTACCACTTGCAATTAACCAAGCAAATGTTAGACAATATATGTTTTTTAATGCGGGAGTCTGATTTGCGTATAGTAAAGACTTTCTTAACTGATTTGGAGGAAATATATTTCTTTTATGTTTACAGGTGAAGTGGATCCTAAAGAGAGAATAGCACGTCAACGGAAATTATTACAGAAGAAACTTGGACTTAATATGGGAGAAGCAATTGGAATGAGTACTGAAGAACTCTTCAACGATGAAGATTTGGATTATACCCCAACTTCAGCAGCCCTTGTAAACAAACAATCTGTAGGTAAAACATTGGGTTATTTGATTGCAAGTAACAACACAAAGGGTTTACTTCATGTTGTTATATAACTGAACCAAGAAATTTCTATAGTGCCAAGTGCTGTGTGTGTCCCTTTTAGCCCATATTGACCGTTCCCCACTTAATATAGCTTAGTATATCAGTATATGTAGATTAAACACATTGTGTGTGTAGTATATGTATATGTTCATGTGGGTGTATGCATGAGTTTTTCCAGGTGCATTTGTATGTGTGTGTTCATGTGTGTAGAAGTCAGGTCAATATCTAGTGTCTTTCTTGATCAGTTACCGTGGTTTTAGAGACAGCGTCTCCATTGAAGCTGGAGCTCATTTAACATTAGGTTGTCTGGCTAGTCTCCTCCTGGCCTGCTTGACTTCACGTGAACTCCAGTCCCCATGCTTGCACAGTCCACACTCCACTGACACTCTGATACGACAGCCTCAGTCCGTGTTATGCGGAGTCATAGTTTTACTACTACTACTACTACTACTACTACTACTTTTATTCTTTCAGTTTTCTTTTCTTTTCTTTTTTTGGTTTTTTCGAGACAGGGTTTCTCTGTGTAGTTTTGGTGCCTGTCCTGGATCTCACTCTGTAGACTAGGCTGGCCTCGAACTCACAGAGATCCACCTGCCTCTGCCTCCCAAGTGCTGGGATTAAAGAAGTGGGACACCACTGCCCAGCTTATTCTTTCAATTTTCAGTGGATGCATAGGAACTTTTAAAAAACAGGTGTTTTCATTAATTATTTTAGAATTTCATGTAATATATTTTGATCATATTCATCCCTGACTCATCCAGACCCACTCACACCTCCTCCCCCCATTTCCCCCAGTGCACATTAACTTTATTTTGGATACAATCTTTTGAAGTTCTAAAGACTGTGGCTGTTTCCCACACAAGTGAAATGTTGTGTTTCAAGAGGTTCAGTACTCATTCTCCTACCCTCTGAAATCTTTTAGGGCCCTTTGGCTCCATTAATATTTCCTGCTTCTGGTCAGGTACAGAGTGCATGTCTACAATCCCCTGACTCTGGAGGCAGAAGCCAGCCTGGGGTACATAATAAGTTCTAGGCTAGCTTGAGCTACAGGGCAAGACTTGTCTCGTTGGGGAGGCTTTGGTCCTAACAGGTTGGTCTTGCATGTTGAGGCCCCTTAAGGGAAATTTCTTAAAGGTTTTTGTTGCTATCTGCTTGTTATAGCTGCACTGTCACGTGCCAATGGTTCTTGGTTCCAGGACCTCAGCACAGCATCCATACTAGTAATCCTTATTGGGTGTGAAGTGGACATTTTCAGTTAATTCTTAGAATAGATACAGAAAGGAATTTCTTTTCTTTTCTTTTCTTTTTTTTTTTTTTCTTCTTTTCCCCTGAGACAGGGTTTCTGTGTGTAGCCCTGGCTGTCCTGGAACTCTTTCTATAGACCAGGTTGGCCTCAAACTCACAAAGATCCAGCTCTCTGCCTCCTGAGAGCTGGGATTAATTAAAGGAAGGCACCACCATTGCCCGGCTTCAGAAAGGAATTTTTAAAATAATTTTTATTATATAAACACAGTATATCTTTCTGTTACTGTCTATGTCTCTCTCTTTCCTGCCTATGATACTTCTGCCTCTGCCTCCAAAGGGCTGGAATCTTACTATGTTGCTCAGGCCCAAATTCCTGAACTTAATTTATCCTCTTGCATCAGCCTCCTGAGTAGACAAGCATCTTAATATTTGCTTATTATGCTGTTTGTATAGTGTTTCCAATGAATAGAAAAAGAGCAAAAGAAGTAGGAAGTGGCTAAGATGAAAGGAACATCTTAGTGGCTAAGTTGATGATAGAATACTGTACCAGTTGGTCCTTAAGGCTATAATTCTTCTTCTTCCTCCTTCTCCTCCTCCTCCTCTTCTTCTTCTGAACATGATAAGCATTGGTTTCTTTTTTTTTTTTTTGAGAATTTTTTTTTTTTTTTTTTTTTGGTTTTTCGAGACAGGGTTTCTCTGTGTAGCTTTGCGCCTTTCCTGGAACTCACTTTGTAGACCAGGCTGGCCTCGAACTCACAGAGATCCGCCTGGCTCTGCCTCCCGAGTGCTGGGATTAAAGGTGTGCGCCACCACTGCCCGGCTTTTTTTGAGAATTTTATTTCATAACTTTTGATGGTATTATGATTATTTTGAAGTCTCAGCTCTTCAGAAACCTTCTCCTTGTTAGGATTATTTATTTATGCCACACCTGTAGTATAAAAAAGTTAGGAAACAAGACTTAGTCCATTGAGAATTAGATAATTAAGAAAGATTTTTTTTTTAAAGTTTTAATTATTTTTTGAGACAGGGTCTTTCTGTGTGTTCTTGACTGTCCTGGAACTCTATAGGTAGATCAGGGTGACCTCGAACTCATATCCTCTGCTGGGATTAAAGATGTGCCATTTTTGTTTTTGAGACAAGGTCTTACTAGATAGCCCTGGCTTTCTGATCCTCCTTCAGCCTTCCAAGTGTTGGGATTTTAAGTGTTCCAGCACACCTGGATTGAGAGTAAAATCATGATATAGCCATACAACATAATAGTGTAATATTATCAAAAAGAATGTTTAATCTCTCTATATTAAAATTTATATACCTATATCTCTAAGATTGAAACTATAGAAATTTATTTTAATTTCTGACAGTTTAAACTCATTGTTTTATTCTTTTAGACTCTCCAGGCTGCTGAATTGATAGATTCAGAATTCCGAGCAGGAATGAGTAATAGACAGAAGAACAAAGCTAAAAGAATGGCCAAGTTATTTGCAAAACAGAGATCCAGGGATGCAGTGGAAACGAATGAGAAGAGGTGGTAATCTTTGTTTATTCACTTGAAACAGTAATTGTGCTTGATTTACAGAGAAACACCTTGATGATTTTTATTCAGCTGGATTTGTTTGCTCAGGGACAGAGTATTTACCGTTCCTGGGGAATGACATTGCGGAAAAATCTATAGGAGTAGAATTGTTTTGTTTTGTTTTTATTATGATTTCCTTAGTGATTTTCAACCTCACATGAAGACTGAAGACCTACAAGGGAAGAGCATTCCAGTCCCAGAGTATAGATGCTTTTACTGTGGGTATTCAGGATGGCTGAAGTGTGTCAAATGGAGAGCATTAGAGAATGATTCAGAGGTGGGGTCTGAGGACCACCAGTCAAGATGATGGACTTGTTAAGTTAAAGTATTGTTCTTTAGTTAGGGGCTATGCTGAATAGTTGGTGATAATCCAGACTTGCTCTGTTAATCTTTTTGTAGAAAAGAATTCTGAAAAGTAGGGTAACTGTCTTATTTGCTTGAATTAATGAAAGTGTTATCTGTCCTGAAAGGGTAGCTAGTTCAAAACTAGATCTTTCAGATTGTTCTCTGAAAGTGCTTGTTAAATTATAGATTCTTGGGCCCTTTGTATCTATTAAACCAGAGTCTAATGGTATTCAATAAATGTTTGCATAAGTTATGAATTAATAAATATTGCAAAGTATAAAATTAGCTCTTTGTTGTAGCTGATGATACTTCTGTTCTTGAAGTTCAGACAAAGCTAAAGTGTCTGCAGTGTTGAGTTAAGCACAAACAAATAATAAACCCATTTGATAAAATCCATGCTTGGGTTGTTTTAAAGGCTTGTTCATATATTTTATGTATATGAGTGCTCTATTTGCATGTATACCTGCATGATAGAAGAAGGCATCAGAGAGAAGAGATCATCAGATCCCATTACAGACAGTGTGAGCCACCATGTGGTTGCTGAGAATTGAAACTCCAGTCCTCTGGAAGAGCAGCTAGTGCTCTTAACCACTGAGCCATCCCTCCAGCCCCAGTTATTTGTTTTTTAAAGTATAAACTCTTTATTATTCAATTTGTTAACTGTGGGATTTGTAAAGTGAACAATTTGTTTAAGGTCATAGACATTGAATATTACTAAGCCAAATGTTCCAAAAATCTAAACCTTTGAGCATGAGTTTCAGATTCCAGAGGATTTTAGGTTTTTGGCATTAAAGAGAATCACCTAATGAAGCCTATGCAAATATCCTTAAATTCAGTAAAGTCTAAGATCAGAATGTTTCTTGGTCCTGACTAGATAAAAGATACTCATCATGTAGTGATCTAATAAAAATTTCTATTAGCTTTCATTCATACTTTTACCTATTTGAATGTTGGAAATGTTACACTTTTTCAGAGCTTATTATCTATTCCAAACACTAATTCCTATAGCCAAGTAGTAATTTAGTCCCAGAGGGTACAGTAGTGAATACAGTAGATGAGAATTCCTGTTCTTGGTGTTTATATTCTAAAGGGAAGAACGATGTGGAATAAGTCTTCTTTGTATGTACATGTATGTATGATGCATCATATTAATGATAGTTAAAAGTGGAGAGAAAGACAAAATAAGGAAAGTGTCTTAGTCACTGTTCTATTGCTGTGAAGAAACACCATGACCAGTGCGACTTCAAGCATTTCACTGGAGGCTTGCTTATAGTTTCAGAGGTTTAGTCCATTATGGTGGGGAACATGGCTGCATGCATGGCACTGGAACAGGAGAGGTCTATCCTGATCCACAGGTTCAGACAGACAGACAGAACGTGAGTGACTCGGCCTGGCATGGGCTTTTGAAACCTCAAACCTCACCTACCAGTGACACACTTCCTCCAACAAGGCCACACCTCCAAACCCTTCTCAAATAGTGCCACTCACTGGTGACTAAGCATTCAAATACATGAGGCGCCATTCTTAGTCAAACCACCACAGAAGGGAAAACATGGGATCAGAGTTTGAATTTTTTTTTTTTTTTTTTTTTTTTGGTTTTTCGAGACAGGGTTTCACTGTGTAGCTTTGGAGCCTGTCCTGGAACTCACTCTGTAGCCTAGGCTGGCCTTGAACTCACAGAGATCTGCCTGCCTCTGCCTCCTGAGTGTTGGGATTAAAGGCATGTACCACCACCGCTGGCCAGAGTTTGAAATTTTGATTTGATGGTCTAGGAGGCCTTCATAGATGTTAGAATAAAGATCTGAAAGAAGGGTGCTGGCTCTTAACTGTCTAGGAAGAGACGTTCCAAATGAATCGAAAAAGCAATATCTGGAAGTGGAATTATGCAGGTTTAAAGATGTAAGGTGACCTACCAGTATAGTCTGATAGGAGGAAATTAAAGAAAGAGCAGGGCTGAGGTGCTGGAGTCTTCACCTTTTTCATGACTTTATAGACCAGGAACCCTTGGCCAAAAGTTCACACTCTTAAAATACAGAGACTGAGCAATGGGCACGGTGTTGCACACACACCTTTAATTCCAGCGTTGAGAGGCAGAGGCAAGCTGATCTGAGTTTGAGGCCAGCCTGGTCTACAGAGCAAGTGCCAGGATAGTCAGGGCTATGCAGAGAAATCCTGTCTCGAAAAACAAAGAAAGATGTAAAGAGAGGGAGAAATTCAGAGGAAGTAAGTTTATTTATGCTTTAAACTACATTACTTTTTTTGTTTTTTTAAGACAGGATTTCTCTGTGTAATAGTCTTGGCTGTCTTGGAACCCTCTTTGTAGACCAGACTGACCTCAAACTTACAAAGATCCACCTGCCTCTGCCTCCTGAGTGTTGGGATTAAAGGCGTGCGCCACCACTCTCCTGCCTTTTTTAATTCTTTTAATGATGTATAAAGGTAGTTTGTGTTTTGTTGGTTTGTTGGCTGGGCTTAAGTTATAAAATTGTAATTTTCTCAAGTGTTCTGAATACTTTTTAATCAGTGGTCAGTTTCTGTATAATTTTAAAATGCTAATTTTTTCATACAGTATGTTTTAATCATATTCTTTCAACAAATAAGCATATATTACTTGGCATATTAGTTTGCTCTAGGTTGCAAAAGCCTAAAAAAGTTAGTGTCATGCTTGGCTAGATTAAGTCGTTGAGTTAAAAGAATTTAAAATTAAAAGAAAGGGAACTGGTTGTAGAGATGAAAGAATAATGTGAGATTTGAGATTCAATTTGAAAGAAAAGATTCATAGCCGGGCATTGGTGGCGCATACCTTTAATTCCAGCACTTGGGAGGCAGAGGCAGGCGGATCTCTGTGAGTTCGAGGCCAGCCTGTTCTATAAAGCGAGTTCCAGGAAAGGCGCAAAGCTATACAGAGAAACCCTGTCTCGAAAAACCATTAAAAAAAAAAAAAAGAAAGAAAGAAAGAAAAGATTCACCAACTTAGAGAATAGTAGGGTATATTTTGTTCAAAAGTATTAATGAGTTCATTTTAGTTGACACATAAGACTTTTAAGTAAGCTACATGAGCAATATTAATACGTCCATGAAGATGATGGATTTTTTTTACATGCACTGTGGATCGTTCATATTTTCCTTCATTTACTTTAAAATTAGTAACTTCTTTTTTAGCAATGACAGCACTGATGGAGAGCCAGAAGAAAAGAGACGGAAAGTAGCAAATGTTGTTATTAACCAGACTGCAAATGATTCCAAAGTCTTGATTGATAATGTTCCAGAAAGTTCTTCCTTAATTGAGGAGGTATTTTGAAATTGTTTATAACTTTTTTATTTTAACTATTATTATTATCATCATCATCATCATTATGATTATTATTTGTATGGATGGTTTGCTGCATGTGTGTCTGTGCACCACTTGCATGACTGGTGTCCATGGAGGCCAGAAAAGGGTGTCAGATCCCCTGGAACTGGAGTTATAGACACTTGTGAGCTGTCATGTGGGTGCTGGGAATTGAACCTGGCTTCTCTGGAAAAGCAGCCAGCGTTTTAAACCACTAAGCCATCTCTTCAGCCTTATAAAGAAATTTATAAGTTTCTTAAATGTATACATTGAGAATATTGTGTAATTTGTCAACCAGGAGAAATTTTATTAGTAAACATTTTTATTTGTGTTTTATGTACATCAGTGTTTTGCCTGCGTGTGTGTCTGTGTGAAGGTGTCAGATCCCCTGGAACAGGCGTTATCGACAGTTGTGAGCTGCCATGGTGGGTGCTGGGAATTGAACCCAGGTCCTCTGGAAGAGCAGCCAGTGCTCTTAACTGCTGAGCCATCTCCCCAGCCCTAGTAAACGTTTTAACATTTCATTAGTAAAACATTTACTTTAAAATTTTAAAGCTGTTACTGTTGCTAACGCTACACATAAACACACTTTATTGAATGTCTTAAATTGTTAGCATAAAGCTTTGATCTAGCAGTAATTATTATCTTTCTTATTTAGGCAAATGAATGGCCTTTGGAAAGCTTCTGTGAAGAACTTTGCAATGACCTTTTTAATCCCTCCTGGGAGGTAAAGCATCTTCTGGGCTCTCTTTTGCGTTAACAAAGGAAACAATGCCACGGATAGGAAACTTGCTAAGATTCCCATTTTCCCTTCGGGTCTCCCTTAGGATTTAGGGCATATTATATAGTTTTATTGTCTCTCTCTTTTGTGGGGGTGGGGTGGGGTTGAGGGGCTCATCATGTAACTAGCTGGCTTTGAACTCATAGAGATTCCTCTGCCTTCTGGGTGCTGGGATTAAAAAGTGTATTCCACCACACTAGGTTTGACTTCTAAGTAAGAGATTTTTAGATTTTTTTTTTAAAAAAACTTTTCTCATCCTTTAAATTATGCTTTGAAGCAAATTGTTCATATCTTTTTATTCTTTTGGCTACCATAAAAACTTAGTATTTTTCTCATGGACAGTAAAAAAATTATTTTTCATTGAAAATGGACAGCTTTTGTGCAGTCTCATTGTAGTTCAGGCTGACTTTGAACTTGTGATGTTCTTGACTCAGCCTCCTGAATTCTGGGATTACAAGTGTTCACCACCATATCATGCCTACAGTGGGCAGTTTTGATTTATGAAGAATAGTAATTTCAGTGCATGGGTGTATATTCTAGATGTACAGAAGCATGTGTTTACTATACACAAGGCCTTGGAGTCACACCTCAAAATCACTTCCACAACCAAAACAAAACAAAACCGTTTTGAGTTGGGATTGGGCACATCTAGAGTGGTATGACTGTAGACAGGGCAGAAGTTTTCAAACCAGTTTCAGAAGTAATTTAGCCTCCAAAAGTATTTCTTTAAAGAAAATTTCAAACATGTCCCAATATGTAGAAAAGGTGAAAATAGTCTTTGGTCTATTACTAGATGGTCCTTGAATTAACAAGGCTTTGGGGCCTAGGGACGTAGCTCATTGGTATAGCACTTGCTTAGCATGTGTGAGATCCTGCCTGGGTGTTATTGTGAGCATGGAAAGAAAAAGAGAGGAGGGAAAGTACTGCCCTGAGTACTTTGTAAAGGTTTTAGCTCAGATAGCATTTTAAATAAATGAGTATAGTGTCAGTGGCCTTTCCCCCTTTTAGATAACATGTAAGAGTATCCTTATCTATGAGAATGGTGATTTATCCGTGGTCTGTAAGGAAGCACTAGTCATTAGACGTCTTGGGTGAATTCTTTTCTTTTGGCACTTGACCTTTTTTTTTTTTTTTTTTTTTTAAATGTATGTACTCTAAAATATTAGTGGTTGGGCTATATAGAACAATATATGGAAATTTATTTCCCTTGCTGTTTAGTTCTGGGTGCTGGTAGAGGCTGGGGGTGGGGTGAGAGCCAGGTAGAGTTACCTGGCTAGAGTAGGAGAAGAACTATTTTCTTGCTCAACTTTTAAAACCTTCCATATAACCCAAAAAGTTGTGAAATATGTGTAATTTGTCTCAGCTGAAAAACATAGCCCTATAAAGTACCACTTATTTTACTTTTTTTGTATCCCAGAACAAAATGCATATTATTAAAAACATGGTTATAGGCCAGGTGTGGTGGCACAGGCCTTTAATCCTAGCACTAGGGAAGCAGAGGCAGGCGGATCTCTGTGAGCTCTTGGTCAGCCTTATATACATAGCAGCTTTCAGATCATTCAGGGTTACAAGGTAAACATTGCATCAAAAGGAAAGAAGGAAGATGACAGGCAGGCAGGCAGGCAGGCAGACAGACAGACATAATTATGTTTTAATAGATGTTTCTGTAACATCAGCAATGACTGGAAAACATTTTCATGAAAGAAAAGTCGAACTTGGCTTCTTTAAACACTTGACCTCTGATATTTGCTTCCTGTGTTTTTAGGTTCGACATGGGGCAGGTACTGGACTTAGAGAAATTCTTAAAGCTCATGGGAAAAGTGGTGGTAAAATGGGAGACAGCACTTTAGAAGAGGTAAGTGTATTAAAATTAAGATTTAGTTTTAGTAGCCAGCCTCTCTTTCCAATTTAGGGGAAAGTAACAAAAGTTATGCACCATAAAGTAGGAATGCAAGGTGAGTAAGAAGAAGTACTGTAGCAAAGTTAAAAAGAAACAAGTAAGAAAAATATAAGTTTATAGTTGTAGAATCAATTTAGGAAACAGAGATATTCAAAAACCCTGGAGTGGAAAAATTGTAAAAAGAAGAGCATTTGAGCGTGATGTAATGCAGTAGAGAGTAGAGTTAGATGAAGAAAATGGTAATGGTCCTGAGCAACATTTATGTAACAAGAAACACTGGAAATAGCATAGATAGCAGAAGATCTGATGCAGAGTAATCTAAGGTAATTTTTTTCTTTTATTTTCTTGGAGATGGGACTGCTTTGAGACAGTCTCACTATTTAGCCCTGGCTGGCTTGGAACTCCTGTATACCTTTCTAGCTCAGAGCTCACAGAGATCTGCTGTGGGATGGTCTGTATGTCAAATGTGTTGCTCTGATTGGTCAATAAATAAAACACTGATTGGCCATTGGCTAGGCAGGAAGTATAGGCGGGACAAGGAGGAGAATAAAACTGGGAAGTGGAAGGCTGAGTCAGAGAGACACTGCCAGCCACCACGATGACAAACAGCATGTGAAAATGCCAGTAAGCCACGAGCCACGTGGCAAGGTATAGATTTATAGAGATGGATTAATTTGAGCTGTACGAACAGCTAGCAAGAAGCCTGCCATGGCCATACAGTTTGTAACCAATATAAGTCTCTGTGTTTACTTGGTTGGGTCTGAGCAGCTGTGGGACTGGCAGGTGAGAGAGATTTGTCCTGACTGTGGGCCAGGCAGGAAAACTTTAGCTACAGAGATCTGCCTGCCTCTGCCTCTTGGGTGCCCAGCCTGTAATTAGTTTTCTTAAGAGTACAGGTAAGATAATAGAACCATGAATATAAGAATTTTGATATATTGTCTCTGAATGTAATCATTAAAAAGCTCATGGTTACATTTAAAGATGGTATATGGAATTCTTCTCAAGTTTGGTAACTGTTCTTTTGCTAAGATAATCTGTCCCAGTATTGTTTTTCCTTTTTTGGCCCTAACACCTCTATTATCACCCTAGTACAGAGTTGATTTTTGCTTATTATTAAAACAAGTGTATCTTAATAGATGATTCAGCAGCATCAAGAGTGGTTGGAGGACTTAGTCATTCGACTCCTTTGTGTTTTTGCCTTGGACAGATTTGGAGACTTTGTTTCTGATGAAGTAAGTAACATCTGAGTAAAGCTTTGCCTGAATTGTTAGTTCTACATAAGTAAATCTTCTGCATATGTGACTTCTTTGTGTTCTCTAGGTTGTAGCGCCAGTCCGTGAAACTTGTGCTCAAACATTAGGTGTGGTTTTAAAGCACATGAACGAAACAGGAGTTCATAAGACAGTGGATGTGCTGCTGAAGTTACTGACCCAAGAACAATGGGAAGTTAGACACGGCGGTCTGCTGGGAATAAAGTATGCTCTGGCAGTTCGTCAGGTAATGAGCTCAGTTTTTGAAAGTATATGTGAGGGATTTTTCAGTTTTAGGTGTTTTGTTTGTTTTCATAGGTATGCTTGATTGCTTGCTTGTTCTTTGTTTTATGATCTAGGTATGTAGCTCCACCTGGCCTGGAACTTGCTATATAGACCCAGGTGGGCCTCAAAATTGCAGAGGTTGTTCTGTTTCTGCCTCTTGGGTTCTGATATTACAGGTGTGTGTCGTCATGCCAGGCTCAAGCTTGCTTTCTTGAGAAACTGTCACAGAAATAGGTGGTGCTCATAACAGTTTACAGAGAAATCAAAAGTTGGTTAGTTACATTATTGTTGCAACTAATTCAGTGCATTTCATAGTTTCTTTAATTGTATAAACTCATTTAAATATTGAATACATGGTCTGAAGTCTGCAAGACTCAAGTTATACAGGAGATACATACACAGGAGAAATAGACAGGAACCCACCCCGGGAAACTTACAGCAGTCATCAAAGCAAGCAGTCCGGGCTGGAGAGTGGCTCAGACGTTAAGAGCACTGACTGCTCTTCAGAGGTCCTGAGTTCAATTCCCAGCACCCACATGGTGGCTCACAACCATCTGTAATGTGATGGCGCCCTCTTCTTGTGTACATAATAAATAAATTAATTAAAAAAAAAGAGCAAGCAGTCCACACGTCATGTACTTTTTTTTTTTTACATTATCCATCAGTGTTTTTCTTTGCTTTTTTTTTTTTTGTAACAAAGCTTAGAAAAAGAAAATACAAGTAACTTTACCATTTTCATATAGGAAAACAAGTTCTAAAATTTAGAAGCCTTGCTTAAGGTTATAAAACTAATTAGGGTTAGTACCAAAAGTCAAAACTATATGGCGTATCTTTTTTTTTTAATAGAGTGTCTTATAATCCAGTGTTGGTTGCATTGTCAGGCTTCACCCAGGATAAAAACACATTTATATACATATAGTCCACTGATGAACATTAATGTTCTCTCCATAGCTACTGAAAATTTTGATATGCTCTTTAGCATGTCATGGCTAGCAGTTGGGTTCCTGTTTTGACTCACATAAGCTTTTTTAACTTACGATCCATAAATTTTTAAAAAGTTTAGTGCTAAAACAATAAAGACAAGTGCCCCCCAGGCCTGTGATCCTGTGTGCTCCAAGTCCTCATCCCAGTATTTGGCAGGCAGAGGCAGAAGGATCTCTGTTCAGGTCATCCATAGCTAGCTAGAGTATAGCCAGGGATACACATGAGACCTTGCCTTTAAAAAAGAAAAAGAAGCCGGGCGGTGGTGGCGCACGCCTTTAATCCCAGCACTCGGGAGGCAGAGCCAAGCGGATCTCTGTGAGTTCGAGGCCAGCCTGGACTGACCAAGTGAGTTCCAGGAAAGGCGCAAAGCTACACAGAGAAACCCTGTCTTGAAAAACCAAAAAAAGAAAAGAAAAGAAAAGAAAAGAAATAATGAGATAGGTGAGGAGCTACAGAGAAAGAAGTACTGAACCTTTTTTTTTTTTTAAACCAGTGTGTGATTTCCTGAGTGCTTTCTAGAACTAGCCAACATGGGCAGGATCTTAGGAGATTGTCCTTCTTGACTTTGGATTAGCTTTTCTCTGTTCTCTTGCTCAGTAATCCAAGAATGAAACCTCCCTTCCTATCCCGGAAAAGCCTTTTGAAGTTACTTCTAAGGTTTTCTTTTTCTGTTGTTGTTTTAAACTGTCAGCAATAAAATATTGACTTGTGATTTCTGCTCAGAGACCCTGCTCTCTACCTGTTTGTTTACCCTTCTGCTTTATTCTTGCCTTCTTTGGCCCTTTTAGTCCTTGCAACCCACCTGTCAGCTCTTCAAACACAACCCCCTTTTTTTCTTAAATCTTAAAACTTCTATAGAAAACAGAATGAAACAATGCCTTGCTAGTGTTTGAAAAAAGATTAATTTTTTTAAAAAACTTTTTTTTTTTTTTTTTTTTTGTTTTTTGTTTTTTGTTTTTTGTTTTTCGAGACAGGGTTTCTCTGTGTAGCTTTGCGCCTTTCCTGGGACTCACTTGGTAGTCCAGGCTGGCCTCGAACTCACAGAGATCCGCCTGGCTCTGCCTCCCGAGTGCTGGGATTAAAGGCGTGCGCCACCACCGCCCGGCTTTTTTTTTCATTTTTAAGATTACAATTACAGGGCCTAGAGAGATGGCTTAGTGATTAAGATCACTGGCTGCTCTTCCAGAGGTCCGGAGTTCAATTCCCAGCACCCACATGGTGGCTCACAATCACCTATAATAAGACTTGGTGCCCTCTTCTGGTGGGCAGGCATATGTGCAGGCAGAATACTGTATACATAATAAATAAATAAATCTTTAAAAAGAAGATTATAATTACAGCATTTCTCCCTGTCCTTTTCCTCCTCTTCCCACACACTCCTCCTTGCTCTCTTTCAGATTCATTTTTTCATTGTTGTTGCATGCCTATGTGTATATACGTACATATTCCTAAAGAAAACCTGCACAGTCCATATTATTAATGTTATTTGTGTGTATGTTTTCAGGGCTGACCATTTGATATTGGATAACCAATTAATATGTTCTTTCCTGGGGAAGACTATTTCTCTTGTAAGACTAATTTTTTAAAAATGACTTTTAAACCAGTCATGGTGGAGCATGCCTTTTTAATTCCAGCAGCACTCTGAAGGCAGAGGCAGGCGGATCTCTGTGAGTTTAAGACCAGCCTGGTTTACAAAGTGAGTTCCAGGACAGCCAGAGGTACACACAGAGAAACCCTGTCTCAAAAAACAAAGAAGACTTTTATTTATCAATTTTCTGACTAATAGCTGACTCATCTCTTGAAGATTTGTTTCTCTTTTTTGTATTTATAAATTTTAAATTAATTTTTGGTTAATGTACAAAGAATTGAGTCTAATTTTAACATTTTCATATGTATTGTTATTTTACAAAAATTTATTATTACAGTGTATACATGCTCTGGGATAACACTTTATCCTGGCTATAGGTGGCTAAAGATATTACTACAAGGAATCCAGATGTTTGGATAGGAAAGGTAGGGGGTTATTTTGTACCATCAGCTCAGGTACAAAGGACAGCTTACTTTTTGCCAGATTTTGTAATCCCACCTGTGGCCAAGGGGTCCTTCCCCATGGCCTTGGCTCTTAGCCTCCTGAGATTCTTCTGCTACTCTCTCTGCCTAAAGCCTTGTCTCCCTCATCCACATCCTTGGTCCTCCTCTCATAGTCCTCTTTCTACTGTTGTGGTCTGTGAGTGCAAGGGCGGGCCCCCCTTCCTCCCCTTGAGTCCTCCTCATGAGAGAAAACATTTAATCCTTGTCTATCAGTCTGGCTTAGTTTGACTAATATAGTGATTTCCAAGTCTACCCATTTTTCTGCAGTTGTCATACTTTCATTCTTCTTTATGGCTGAGTAAGTTTTTCTATTTTGTATGTGTACCACATTTTCTTCTCTCATTCATGTGTTGATGAACATATAGGCTGGTTCTATATCTTGACTATTGTGAATAGTGTATTAGTGATCACAGATGTGAAAATGTCTCTAGTATGATGACTTACCACAGAGATATTAAAGTCTGTCACTCTTCACCTAATGCCATGACAGGATTTTTTTACTGAACTGGAATATCACCCAGCAAGTTCTTGGGAGCCCTCTCTCTGTCTGTCCCCAACAGTGATGGCAATGTTGGTATGGGGATTTGAACTCAGGTCTCCATGCTTGTAGAGCAAGCTGTTTTACTACCCAGCTGCACAAGGCCAATTCTGTTGTTTGTTTTTTTGAGGCAGGGTCTCTCGGTGTAGCTGTGGCTGTCTTGGAACTCTGTAGACCAGGCTGGCCTCAAACTCACAGATACTGGGATTAAAAGTGTGTAACATCATGACCAGCCTATAGTTCTTGATAGCTTTTTTTAAAAAATTGATTCATTTTTTATTTTATATGCATTGGTGTTTTGCCCACATGTGTGTCTGTGTTAGAAGAGGGTGTTGGATCCTCTGGAACTGGAGTTGCAGACAGTTGTGAGCTGCCATGTGGGTGTTGGGAATTAAAGCCTTGTTCTCTGGAAGAGCAGCCAGTGCTCTTAACCACTAAGCCATCTCTCCAGCCCCGGTACTTGATAGCTTTAATAAAGTAGTTGGAATCTTTCTCTAGTGAGATTATTTATGTAAGCTTCTGCTAACTTATCTTTTCTGTTTGTGTTTCTTTTCAAACAAAAATATTGGAATATATGTTCAAAGTTAATAGAGATGTTTGAACATAGTAATTATACCATAGAAAATTAGCCTGTTTTGATGTACTGTTTTGCAGGATGTAATTAATACTTTATTGCCTAAAGTTTTAACTCGAATAATTGAAGGACTCCAGGACCTTGATGACGACGTCAGAGCTGTTGCTGCAGCATCCTTAGTGCCTGTAGTAGAAAGCCTTGTCTACCTTCAGACACAAAAGGTGTGTTGAAAGTTTTCAGCATTTTCTTCCTGTAGTGCATGTTTACATTTGGGTATGGAATAGTGGGGAAAACATTAAGTTATTGTTATTTTATCTCCTATACCTTTTATAGAAATTCTCTTGTTTCTAACATCCCTCCGATGCATGCAAGCTTGATTATGTGTTATTTTTGGAAACAGTGAGTTGTGTATGGTCCAATTCCTTTTATGTACACAATACACAGAAGTTCCTTGAAAAGGAAACAGCAATTTCTTTCTAAATTTGCCCCTTATGTTTAGAGATGTCAAGTTTTAATTTTATTTCTTAGCGTTTTAACCTGATCTCATTTTTCAGAGACTATTACATTTTAGTTACAGTTCCATTTTATCAAATCCAGAATAAGTTAAAGGTACAGCCAGCATTATTTTATGAGTTCAAAAGCTAAACTTGTATTTTCATGATTGTTACCCTGCCCGGTACACCTCTAGTTAGGGAGGAAGTGACAAAGTAGGACCTAATGGCACTAAAAAGAGGCTAGAGAATGGTTAATGCAAATAGTGTCTTCGTGATGTTGCTTACAACTGATAGTGTCCAGATTCATTGGGATTGTATATCCTGTTGACTCATTAGTGACACTTCGGATATAATTTGGCAGGATTTATGAATTTGTTGTTTGAAGTCAATAACTTTTCTTAAAAACTGATCTTATAGGTACCCTCCATTATAAATACCTTATGGGATTCTCTCCTGGAATTAGATGATCTAACAGCTTCAACAAATAGTATTATGACTCTTCTTTCATCCATGTTAACTTACCCTCAGGTCCAGCAATGCAGGTAATTATTTCTTATTAGTGTAATAAAATAGTAAACCTTTATATATCTTTCCAGATGATTAAACTTAGACTGTTCTAGCACCTTTAAGAACAGTGCTGTATATTGAGGACACCACTTTTTCTCAGAAAGTTTTTTTTCCCTTTATTCTAGATACTAGAACATTTGGGACAAGAAAGATTAGTTTAGGGGCTAAGACAGGAGCTTAGTGGGAGACTGCCTAACATACAAAGCCCCAGGTTCTAGCACTGCATACACACAAAGAAACTTCAAAGAGCTATTTTCTTACCTTGGGTATTAGTTTTATAGTTCATTCTCTTGTGGATCTAAAATAGATACTTTAAAATAGTTTATTTTAAAAATAGTCATTTTGCTGGGTGGTTTTCACTCATACCTTTAATTCCAGCACCTGAGAGTCAGAGGCAGGTGGATCTCTGAGTTTGAGGCCAACCTGATCTACAAAGTGAATTTCGAGACAGCTAGAGCCTATTACACAGAGAAACCCTGTCTGAAAACACAAAAAACACCCCCAAAACCTCAAACAAACAAAAAACCAAAAACAACAACAAAAACAGTCATTGTGCCTTTAATCCCAGCACTCAGAGGCAGAGGCAGGCTGATCTCTGTGAGTTTCAGGCCATACTAGTCTACACAGTGAGTTCCAGAACAGGTAGGGCTGTTACAGAGAAATCCTGTCTTGAAAAAACAAATACCAACCAACCAACCAACCAAAAAAACCAATCAGTTTATATTATCTCCAGTGATAGCCCAGAATATAGATTTTTAAAATTAAGCATGCCAGAATGCTGTTTCTTTTTCTTTTTTTAATACACCTTTTCTCACTCTTTATTTTTTTTTGTTAAAGATTTATTTATTTATTATGTATACAGTGTTCGGTCTGCATGTATGTCTGCCCACCAGAAGAGGGTACCAGATCTCAGTATAGATGGTTGTGAGCCACCATGTGGTTGCTGAGAACTGGACCTCTGGAAGAGCAGCTAGTGCTCTTAACCTCTGAGCCATCTCTCCAGCCCCACTGTTACTGTTTGTAATAATAGTATCCACAAAAATGCAGAAGAAATATTACACAGCTTTTTAAAAATTCACAAATGGGGAAGTTACTGTTCTTAGCCTAGTGAGTTTTATTCAGTGAATGTTCATGTGATTATGATTTTAAAGCAACTTGTGGCTACATGAGTATTTCAGTGAAATTCAAGCATGTATGAAAAGCATGTTCTTCATCTATTGTAACTGGTAGGAGTTAGTGCAGAATTCAGGCTGGCAGAGCAGCATGCAAGAAGAGTAGCAAGCGAGTTCTCGTAGAAGCAATAGAAGACAGCAACCGAAGTGGTAGCGCGTGGGTGGCCTTCCCACTTTTGACAGGTTCTGCTGCTGGTCCAGTAGGAAGGGGTAAGTGAGTTCATGTGACAACTCTTCCAAATCTGTACAGTGACAGGGGTTTTAAATTACTTTAAACCAGAGGTTAGTAAATCTCTTTGAAGGCTGAAACCCTGAACATTTTTGGTTGTGAGCCAGTCTTAGCTGAAACTATTCCACTATGTTACTGTAACCAGATAACTGCCAGCATACAATACATAGAGGATATGTTTCAGTAAAACTTTCATTTAAAAAAAAGAAAGTCTATAGATTTGGCCTGTAGACCTTAGTAGGTGGTATCAAGAAAACTAAGTAATGTAGGACTGGAGCGATCTCAGCAGTAAGATTGTTCTTCCAGAGGACCCAGGCTCAATTCCTAGTACCCACATGATGACATGAGGGCTCAGAGCCATCTCTAACTCTAGCTCCAGGGCCCTCTTCTGGTCCCAGTGGACATGGCATGCATGTTATGCACAGATATACATGCAGGCAGAACACCCAGACACATAAAATAATGAAATAATTTAAAAATCGTAGATAATATAAGAAAATTATACAATGTAATAAAATTTCTGGTAATCCAATATGAAATAATATAGTTCCATTTTTTTATGTTGTGGTAATTGGCAGATACTTTCTATCTTATACAAGAAGAAATGCAGCCTGTTGAACAATTACACTATTAAGTCTTTTTTTATGATGCTTTTATATATTCTGAATCACTCATGTCTGCATGTGCATGTATTTAAATTGGAACTTTTAAAATGAACTTAAAAATAAATAAATAAGTGAATAAATGAATAAATGCAAGAAGTAAAGTTCATGTATACCTGCAAGTAATGAAAATAGCCTTTAAGGGATCCTCTGAGGGAGGCATAGAAGGTGACAGGTGGTAGTGTGGATACTGGCATGTCCTTTTTTTGTTCCGTGAATGGATGTAGTTCAAGTGCTACTGAAGAATTACTTCCTAATTTGAGGTCCTTTTTAGAAATGACTTCTGAATGTGGCGGAAGTGCTGGGATTCAAGTTAGCCTAGATTTGGCTTTGCTTAGTTCCTCCAATTAGAGTCTTAGAAGTAAGGAATGTGGATCTTCCTAATATAGAAAATGCTAAGCCAGGATAACAAAATTCAAAACTACTATTACCTCTTAATCTCTTGCTCATTTGAGGCCTGAAAGATGAATAGAAATTATGATTAGCTACCCATTGAGGTTAGCCCTCGGGATGGCAGTTATTGCGAACCTGATTGTGTAGCTAGGATACATTCCCCATTTTCCTGGGAAGAGCAAAGTTACAATTGCAGATAATTGGAAAATTCTGACTTGATGAGGGTAATTAAAGCATTAGTGCCATAGAGAAACCTATTATTAAATCTCTGCCCTTTATTGGCTGCATTTTCTCTGTGTTTTGGTGTTACAATAACATTTTTGAATGAGTTTAAGTGAATACTCATGAAAATTGGATCATTTCCTATTTATTGAAAAGACATGTCAATATCACCAGGTTTGTACAACATTGATATTAGATAACATGTTTATGGAGTTTCAACTGAGAATGAATAAGGTTAATTTGTGTTTTCTCTTTTAGTATTCAGCAGTCACTTACAGTTTTAGTTCCCCGTGTCTGGCCATTTTTGCATCACACTATATCTTCAGTTCGAAGAGCAGCATTGGAAACTCTCTTTACATTGTTATCAACACAGGACCAGGTAAGAACTGATAATTATTTATAGCAACCTCAAAATTTCTGTAAATTAATTTTATAGAACAGATCACATCATTGCCTCATCTTTGCTATATATCAAAAAATCAGAATGCTTGGGCATAGTAGGTGTATGGTAACCATGTAAACATAAGAATATCATCAATATGGGGCTGGAGAGATGGCTCAGAGGTTAAGAGCATTGGCTGCTCTTCCAGAGGTCCTGAGTTCAGTTCCCAGCAACCATATGGTGGCTCAAAACCATCTATAATGAGATCTGGTGCCCTCTTCTGGCATGCAGGCAGAGCAATACTGTATACATAAAAAATAAATAAATCTTAAAAAAAAATTAAAAAAAAGGGAATCTCATCAATATGAGGTCAGAAATATTTTATGTGTATGGATGAGTACTTGCATGCATTTATGTGTACCATGTGTGTCTGGTACTGGAGCTGCAAGTGCACAAATACACTTAACCACTGACCAGCTCCCTAGCCCATTTTTTTTTCTTTTTCTTTTTCTTTTAATGTGGGTTCTGGGTATTAAACTCTGGTTTTCATGCTTACAGGGTAAGCATTTCACTGACTGAGCTGTCTTCCCAGTCCTCTGATTTTTGTTTTACATTTATTCATTCATTACATTTGTTCATTCATGTATCTATTTGTATGTGTATGGATAACTGGCACACAAGTAGAGGTCAGAAGGAAACTTGCAGGGGTTGATTCTTTCCTTCCACCAGGTTCTGGGGATTAAACTCTGGTCATCAAACACATTTATCTACTGAATTATCTCTCTGCAACCCCCTTTAAATCTGAACTGTATTTTTGGGCAAAACTATTATTATGTAGTGAAAACTTTATTATAAATCTGTGATCCCACTAACATCTAATGAACTCTTAGAGTTCCTAACCTGATGCCATTTTTTTATTGTCTTCTTCACAGATTATCAGGTAGTTACTTACTGGTGATTCATAGTTCTCTGTAAATTTCTTACTAATATAATTCCATGATCCCTTAGCTTAATTTTTAAAAATTTTTCTTGCTTGCAGCTTTGAAATTCAAAGCTTGCCGGGCGGTGGTGGCGCACGCCTTTAATCCCAGCACTTGGGAGGCAGAGCCAGGTTGATCTCTGTGAGTTCGAGGCCAGCCTGGTCTCCAAAGCGAGTTCCAGGAAAGGCGCAAAGCTACACAGAGAAACCCTGTCTCGAAAAACCGAAAAAAAAAAAAAAAAAAAGAAAAAAAAAAAAAAGAAAAAAAAATCCCTTGCAACCTTTCTTACAGTTGTAGATGAGGGGTTGGGGATTTAGCTCAGTGGTAGAGCGCTTGCCTAGCAAGCACAAGGCCCTGGGTTCGGTCCTCAGCTCCGGAAAATTAAAAAACAAACAAACAAACAAACAAAACAAAAAAGAAACAGTTGTAGATGAAGTGAGATAATATAAATGAAAGAACTTTGCAAATGTTAATTCTATACAAATATAAATAATTGTATAGAGAATAAAACATACTTTTATCATACTTTATTATTGGAAATGATATTTAAAAGTAACAATACAGCCGGATGTGATGGTACATACCTTTAGTTCCAACACTCGGGAGGCAGAGGCAGGTGGATCTCTGAGAGGCCAGCCTGGTCTACAGAGCACGACAGCCAGGATTGTTACACAGAGAAACCCTGTCCAAAAAAAAAAAGTAGCAATACTCTGAAATATTATTGGGATTAATTTTATGCTAGGAAATATGGAGGTGGCTACTACTATTTATATTTTGCAGATGAGAGAACTAATGAGATTAAGAAACTTTCCCAAATTCACATAGGTTACACAGCTCTTTCAGCTTTTACCTAAATTTGACATAGAAAGAAAATAAATTGCATACCTACTGAATTGCTTTCCAGCTTCAGAATGTGAAATGAACTTGGGTACTGAGAGAAAATGAGCCTGATGTCTGAGTTCCTGAGCACTGTGTTCTTGTGTCAGTTCCTGTCACACCCAGCTGTCACTTTGAGTAATTGCGCAGTAACTTGGTGGGCAAGGTCACAGTAGCTCAGTATATCACCTCGTAAAGATCACTCTTCAGTTTACTCACAATTTTTCTGCTGTTTTTATTATTATTTTTGTTTTGCCCATAAAATTAGAAGATTTGAAGAAAGATATGTTATTGTCAGCTGTATAAAGACATGTGTCTACCATTATCAGTGTCATAGAGAGTTGTTTTTCTTACCCTGAAAGTCACCTTTGTTGTAGCCATTTCTCATCCTCCCAGCCTCTTAGAATCACTGCCCTTTGACTCTCTCCATAGTTTTGCATATGTCATGTAGTCGGAGTCATCAGTATGGAACCTTTTCATTACTTTGTAATAGGCATTCAGGTTTCCTTTGTGTCTCTCGTGTCTTGATAGCTTATTTTTTTAAGGGTGTCTTACACTCCTATTGTCTTGTTGTACCCTAATTTATTCATTCACCTACTGAAAGGATACCTTGGATACTTTCAAGTTTTGGTAGTATATATAAGGCTTCTATAAAGTGCAGGTTTTTGTATGGATCAATACTTGCCCTACTGTGTGCAGATATTAAGGAGCCCACATACTAGACTATACTATAAGAATAGGTTTAATTTTGTAAGAAACTTCTAGGTTGTCTTTTAGAGTAGATGCACCATTTTGCCCTTTTATCAACAGTAAGTGCTCCACATTCTGGCCAGTGTATAATATTATCAGTGTTCCTTATTTAGGCCATTTTAACAGGTGTGTGGTGATAGTCTGTCTCATTATTGTAACATACCATGCGGAATATTTTCTTTGTCTGTTATAGTGCTGTGGACTAAACCCAGGTTTCATACATGCAAGGCAAGCATTCTACCACTGATCTAGATCCTTGGAACCATCATTATCTTCCTCTTTTTTTTTTTTTTTTTAATAAAAACAGGGTCTTTCTATACAGACCTGGCTGTCCTGGAACTCAGTATGTAGACCAGGCTGACCTCAAACTAAGAGATCTGCCTGCCTCTGCAAGGTGTGTGCCACAATGCCTGACTTTCTTAGAACAGTTTTGAGAGAAAACTGAAGGAAAAGTATAGTGTTCCCATATACCTTAATCTCATACGGTATATGGCATTCCCCCACTGTGAACACCCTCTATGGGAAAATAAGGCCCTCACTATTAGTGGGTTTGCATTAACTGAAGTTTGTAGTCTCCATTAGATTCCCCTTGGTGTTGTACAGTCTGTGGACTTGACCAAATCTCCTGTGTATGTATGCACAATTATATAAACTAATAAATAGTCTTCCTGATCTCAGCAGTCTCGTGCTCTACCCATGAGTTCTTTTCCCCCAGGCAGATTTGAACACCTAAAATGTATATTCATCAGCATTTGTAGCAGGAGACAGCAAATATACAAAATTATATCACATTTTCTTGGTTAGACATACAGGGCAAACCTCTTCCTTTAGAGATGGAATTTGGTGTCTACAGGTAACTGTTTAGATTGCCAGTGATTGAGATGAGAGTAAGGGAAGAGAGTCATGTACGCTAATGTCTAGGAACTACATGTCATAAGTTTGATTCTGTTTTTGTTTTCAGAACTCTTCATCTTGGCTTATACCCATCCTGTCTGATATGCTGCGACACATTTTTCAGTTTTGTGTTTTAGAAAGCAGCCAGGAAATTCTGGATCTTATTCACAAGGTACATGTTGAATCTGTCAGTATTTCTTGTTCTAATAAATGTATAGATATAGTTAAAATAATTACTATGCTATTGGTGAGGGATTTTAATGAATTAAGCCAACTAAAATATTTGAAGAGTCCAGTAATCTACAAGATGATCCGGAAAACTAGGCTTCTTATGGAATATAATATAAATTCAGGTTAGTTAATGTTTGTTTCTTCTTGTATGTCCTATTAAGCTAATGTTTTACTTTTTAAAGAGATTTTATTTAATATTTTCTTTTTAATTTTTTTTTTTTTGTGTGTGTGTGTGAGAGAGAGGGCTGGGGAGAAGGGAGGAAAGGAGGAGAGGAGAGAGAGAATTCCTGTGGAGTTCAGAGATATTGTGTTTCTCTGTGTAGGGACCTTGCTGGAATCTCTGAGACAGGGTCTCACATAACCAAGGCTGGCTTGAGCTTGCTGTATAGCTAGGTAGGGTTGTCCCCAGACTCCTGATCTCTCAATCCTGGGCTTGCAGATATTTTGAGCATGCCTGGCTTGGCATGTTTAATTTATAAAGTCTCAGATAGTCTCTGTTTTGTTGTTGTTGTTGAGTAGATTTATCTGTGTGTCTCAAGCTGACCCTGAACCCTTGATCCTTCTGTTTCAGTCCTCCTGAGTGCTTTATAGATGTGTACCACCATACCAAACTCCTATATTCCTGTTTTTGTTCTTTTAGGTTTTTCAAGACAGGGTTTCTCTGTGTCATAGCTTTGGCTGTCCTGGAACCTGCTTTGTAGACCAGGCTGGCCTTGAACTCACAGAGATGTGCCTGCCTCTGCCTCCCGAGTACTGGGATTAAAGGTGTGCACTGCCACCTCCTGGCTCCTACATTCCTTTTTTAAAACCTTATTTACTGGGCTGGAGATTGGCTCAGTGGTTGAGAGCACTTGTTGCTACAGAAGACCCAGATTTGATTCCTAGCACTCACATGGCAGCTCATAATCATCTGTAACTCTAGTTCCAGGGGATCTGATACTTTCTTCTGACCTTCATGGGCACTGGTCACACATGTGGTACATATACATATATGCAGGCCCACACATAAAAAATCAATTTAGTCTTAAAAGACTACAACTTCTAGTGTGTGTGTGTCTGTGTGTGTGTGTGTGTGTGTGTGTGTGTGTGTGTGTGTGTGTGTGTAGGGTGGAGCAGCTTTTTAGGCTTTGGTTCTCTCATCTTGTAGGTTCTGGAAACTGAACTCAGATTGTCAAGTGTGGTGGCATGCACCTTTACTCACTGAGTCATCTTTGTGCCCCCATGTTCTTAAAAAACAACAAACTCTGCTTTGCATATTTCATGTACCAGTATTTCAAAGTGAATCTCTATGTTGACTTTTCAGATGAATCTCTTTGCTATAACCTACTCCCTCCTGTTGATTTTCTCTAAAAGTATGTTTTATATTTTGTTAGCACTTAATAGAAAAATTTGTTTCCTATTCTCCTTTTCACTCCATAGGTTTGGATGGAACTGTTGAGCAAGGCTTCAGTTCAGTATGTGGTAGCAGCTGCTTGCCCATGGATGGGTGCTTGGCTTTGCTTAATGATGCAGCCTTCTCATTTACCTATTGACTTAAATATGTTGCTAGAAGTAAAAGCTAAAGCCAAGGTAAGTATAGAGAAACATAAGGTATTTCTATGTTCAACTCATTACCAATATAGTAACTGAGAAACTTGCAATTATTGCTTTATTCTAAGGGTGTCTTCATTAACATTAGGCAGGATCAATTCTTTATTCAGACTCTGACAAACTCAATAGTAATTATTAGCCCTTAGAATTTTATGAAGAGAACTACATTTTACTGGCTTTGTTGTTTCCAATTAAATTTTATTGATCTTTAATTATTGATTTTTCCTTTCTGTTTTTCCCTTAGGAAAAAACAAGTGGTAAGGTACGGCAAGGCCAAATCCAGAATAAAGAAGTGCTTCAGGAGTATATTGCAGGTGCAGACACAGTCATGGAAGACCCAGCTACCAGGGATTTTGTAGTTATGAGGGCCAGGATGACAGCAGCTAAGTGAGTCCTCGTCAAGTGTCGTAGAGGGAAAGTTCTGGCTAATAGCTGTACAATTTAACCAGAAGATTTTTTTCACGTCTGTCAGTTCTTCTTCCTTATACTAGTTATCAAAGAAAAAACTGAAGCAAGTAAATATTTTTAAGGTTTTGAAGTTTTAAAAATAGATGGTTGGGTGGTGGTGGCCCATTCCTTTAATCCCATCAGTTGGGAGGCAGGTGGATTTCTGTGGGTTTGAGGCCAGCCTGGCCTACAAAGAGAGTTTCAAGAATTTGGGGTTGGAGGTATAGTTTAGTTACTAGAATGTTTGCCTAGCATGCACAAGTCTCTGGATTTGATCCCAGATACTACATAAACAGTGTGGTGGTGCACACCTTCAGTATCACTTGAGAGGTGACCAGAGGGAGACCAGAAGTTCAGAGTCATCCTCAGTGACATCAAGAGTTGAGAACCAACCTGGAATATGTTAGACCCTGTATCAAAAACAAAAACAAATTACCTTATGTCTTCATGAAAATAAGGTAGAAGATAAGTTACAGTTTTTGTGGGGAAATTTATATCTTTAGTAGGAGAAATTTTCCCTCAAGTAATTTTTATAGTATGGCCTTTTCCTCTCTTTTAGGTTGTTAGGAGCACTTTGTTGCTGTATTTGTGATCCAGGTGTAAATATGGTAAACCAAGAAATTAGACCAGCAGAATCTCTTGGCCAGTTACTTCTGTTCCATCTGAACTCCAAATCTGCTTTACAGAGAATTAGTGTTGCGTTAGTAATCTGCGAATGGGCTGCTTTACAAAAGGTAAGGTATATTCCTAAAGTAATAAAGGCAAATTTAGTAAAACCAATTTCTGTTAGCATTTAGAACTAATTTATAACTTACAACATAAAAGAAAAAGCAGTTTCTTTATAAAAATCTAACAGTTATGGGAAAGTATTCCATATAATATTGAACATCGTTTTCCATTTACTTTTAACTTGTTTTTTAGCACCCCATTCATATGAGACTACTCAGCTGTGCTCATATTTAGTATCTGTCCATCCTTACAGTCTTACAAAGCTCCCCGTTAAGACTTGTGTGTGTATAGAAAGAAACAAGCCAGAGCCTGACTGTGTAATCCAGTTGGTCATTACTTTCAGGCAGCACATTTTTGGTGCTTTGTGTTTTTGGAGCTCTATTTATATGGATAGTTACAAGGGCAGAAGTTTTGGTCACAAGAAAAAGATCTCCACATTTGCACTCAAATCTGCATTTCCAAATGAACCAAATTCCCTTCTAGCCTCTTTAACTTTAAGCTTCTGTAAGATGTATGATTTTGTGTAAGATTTGTTTCTGTAAACCAAAGAAACTTCCTGCTGGTTTTGTTTATTCCATTGACTGGAATTCTGGAAATTTAACTGTCTGCACTTGCTGTGAGAGTTGCTTGTTACTGCCTCTTAGCAGTTTGTCAAAGCTATGTCTAAAAGTAATTGAACCATGCTTTATTGCAATTGAGACCCCACTTTGCCTCTGGAAAGAAGCAAAGCTTATCTGTTTTGTTGTCAGGACTCCATGTGCTGGAGAGGCAGTGATGCTGTGTTTTTGTGCCTCTCAGACTCAGCAGCAAGTGTTGACAGTTCGGTTTCTGGACCCTCACAGAGCTTCTCTGGATTTACTCTGTGAAGCCCAGGCTGATCACCCAGATCCCACAGAACCCCTCATGGCTCACCACTGAGGCCATTCCCCCTCTTGTTGGGGCAGGCAACAACCAGAGAGAGTGGGAAGGGTTAGTTAAATTTGGGGGCAGGTAAGTAGCTTTTAAATTATATCCATTTTTACAATACAGCATGTGAAGCTGTGGTTGAACTGTTAAAGATATCTAATATCAAATTTTGAATAATATTTTTAGTGCATGCCAGATTGTTTTCTGACTGGTTTTTATAGTAATGTACTTCTAAATGTCTGCTCTTTTTATTTATTTATATATACATATTTTGAGTAAATTCAGAGTACACTAAGAATAATTAGGCTGAAAATTAAGTGCAATTATAGTAGTTACATGTGCATGTCTTGTAGTCATATTAAAATCTCAGAGTAGTTTTGATGTAATACTTTTTCTTTGTGTAACTAACTATTCTGGAAGATAACAGACTGTAGATTCAAAATCAATGGCAATGTAGCATTTGGTTGTCTGAAGTCAAGATTTAAACATCTCTACCATTATGTTTCTATATTTTCCCTGAATCTTGTTATCTATTGTATTTTAGGAGTGTAAAGCTGTTACCCTAGCTGTGCAGCCACGTTTGCTTGATATCCTTTCAGAACATTTGTATTATGATGAAATTGCTGTTCCATTCACACGAATGCAGAATGAATGTAAACAGTTTATATCATCATTAGCTGATGCACATATTGAAGTTGGTAATAGAATAAACAACAATGTTTTAACAATAGATCAAGCTAATGACCTGGTGAGTAAAGGAGTAACTTTCTTTTTTTTTTTTTTTTTTTTTTTTTTTTTTTTTTTTTTTTTTTTTTTTTTTTTCGAGACAGGGTTTCTCTGTGTAGCTTTGCGCCTTTCCTGGAACTCACTTGGTAGTCCAGGCTGGCCTCGAACTCACAGAGATCCGCCTGGCTCTGCCTCCCGAGTGCTGGGATTAAAGGCGTGCGCCACCACCGCCCGGCAGGAGTAACTTTCTTAATTTTACAACATGAAATAAAGATTAGAAATTTGCCATGATATGTCACCACAGAAGCATACAAATATGTTGAATCTGTTGGTGGTGTGGTAGCCTATTATCCTGTTCTTTAGAAAGGTTATTTCATTGTACTGAATTTCTTGAAATTAGAGGACAGAGAACTTGTAAAATTTTGTCGCATATCAGTGTATCATAAGATTTTTGGTAGATGAAAAAACCTGCTTCTACAGTTTCTTGAGTATTTCTCTTCTTGGTTTAAGATGAAACTATTTAAACATATAGAAGCAGAAGTGTTACACAAACTGCTCATGTACTCAGCATTTAAATACCCAGTGGTTAGATTTTGCAGTTAACATTTTACTAAGTTCGTTAGATCATATATGTACTTAAAAATATCTCCCATCTTTCCAGCCATCATTCATCTGATGTTTTCATAACATTTCTAAGTAAATTCAGATATTTGTGCATGTTAGATGAAGGCACAGATCTAAAGTGGACCAATTTATGGATTTTTCACAGATACATAAACCAGAGAGAAACAAATGCAATCAAGATAGAGAATACAGCACTGTTACAGTTTCCAAGCCTATCCTTTCTTCTCCTTGCTCCCAAATAACCATTGTTCCGACCCTTCTGTGACTGATTTATCTGCACATTCTATAATACTGTATAAATGATACGATAGACCATATTGTTTGGCATAAGGATTTTGGGGCATGAAATTTTTTAATTCATTATGTTATGTATATTAATTATTTTGCATTGCTGAGTTGGATTGCGGAGTTTACCACAGTTAGTGCCAGCCATTTGTTTCTTAATAAACACATGTCCTATTCCTAGCTTTTGGCTATTGTGAATAGAGATGCTATAAATATTTTTAAAAAATTATTACTGTATAAATATTTGGACATATAGTTATATTTTCCTTAGATAAATGTAGTAGAATTGCTGAGCTGTAAGAGATTTTATATATATTTTATATATATATATATATTTAATTATTTTCATTTTATATGCATTGTTGTTTTTGCCTTCATGTATACCTGTGTGAGAGTGTCAGATCCCCTGGAACTGGAGTCACAAATCCATAAACTGCCATGTGGGTGCTGGGAATTGAACCTGTGTCCTCTGAAAGAGAAGTTAATGATCTTAACTGTTAAGCTGTCGTTCCGGCCCCTCGTTGAGTTTTATTTAAATGAACAAAAGCCATGCAGTGATGTGGCTTAATGATAAAGTGCCTTTTCAGCTTATGTTGGGCTCTGAGTTTAGTTCTTAGCACTTGAGTAAGCAGAGATAAGTAAAATTTTAAAAAATGTTATTTTTATTTCATGTGCATTGGTGTTTTGCCTGCATGTGTGTCTGTGTGAGGGTATCAGATCCCCTGGAATTGGAGTTACAGACATTGTGAGCCATCATATGGGTGCTGGAAATTGAACCCGGATCCTCTGGAAGAGCAGCGAGTGTTCTTAACCACTGAGCCATCTCTCCAGCCCACGAGATAATATTTTTAAGATGAGACTTTTCCCAAACTGGTCATACCATTTTACTCGACTGCTCCACAGCTTTGTTTGTCCTGTATCACCGCCAGTGCTGCATGTGCTCAGCCTGTTACTGAGCTCTTGAGTGGTTTGTGTGATTGTGTCACTAAGGCTCTACTTTACACAGTTCCTTTGTGAGGCACAGAGTGAACACTTAACACTTTGTTGGCCATTTCACACCTCTATTTCTGAAAGTTCTTTGAGTCTTTTATTACTCACTTTTAATTAAGTTGTCAGTTTGCTGTGAGGTTGTAAGGATACTTTAAGGTTATAAGAATACTTTATGTATTCTAGATAGCCTGTGCTGGGTGCGTGCATTCTGAGTATTCTCTTTTATTTTTTTTTTTATTTTTTTATTTTTTTAAAGATTTATTTATTTATTAGGTATACAGCATGTGTGCCTGCAGGCCAGAAGAGGGCACCAGATCTCATTACAGATGGTTGTGAGCCACCATGTGGTTGCTGGGAATTGAACTCAGGACCTCTGGAAGAGCAGTCAGTGCTCTTAACCTCTGAGCCATCTCTCCAGCCCTCTCTTTTAATTTTATTACTTCTGTCTTTGAGTTTTTTAAAATCATTTTGTGCATGTGTGCAAGCATATTCATAAATGCACATACGTATGCCATAGCATGCCATAGTATGCATGTGGAAGTCAGAAGAAAACTTTTGATAGTTGGTTCTCTCTTTCCACTGTTACGGGGGTTTCAGGGCTCAAACTCAGACCATCAGGCTTGTGTGGAAAGTGCTCTTTCCTGGTGAGCCATCTCTCTGGCCCTTTGAATGATCAGATAGATTACATTTTGGAAAATGTTACTAACTAGTTAATGCTTTTATGGTTCTTTTGTTCTTGCAACCTAACAAACATTTGCATGTTTTGTTTAAGTAAGTTTTCTACTCATTTATGTTTAGATTTATTACCTATCTTCTTTTTCTCCCCTCAGTGCTGGATTTAAATCCAGGATACCTTATGTCCCAGTGAAGTCTCTATTCTATTCTGTTTTACTTATCGGCCTGATGGAAGGGTAATTTGAAAAGGAGCCTTGGGTTGGAGCCCTACCCTGTGTGCTTTATTCCATAGAGAGGACGCTTTTGTCCTTGTCTCTTCGCCAGTCGCAGAATTCTTCCCTTATCCTTGCACAGTAGTGTCTGCTCTGAACCTTCATTTTTGTCTTTTCCCCGTTAAAGATTTGCTTATTTTAGTATTTTATGTGTATGGTGTTTCTGTTCTTTTATGATGAGCAAATTGGCACAGTCATGTGTCTATAATTTAAAATCTCTTTTTTAACCTTTTATATTGATGAAAAATAAGATCTCGTGTAACTGTTTTGTTTTTCATAATAAATATAGAATTGTCCACTTTGTCTATTATGGAATCAGTTATTTCTAGGTCTTAAAAGATAGGTTCTGGGCTGGAGAGATGGCTCAGATGTTAAGAGCACTGGCTGTTCTTCCAGAGGTCCTGAGTTCAATTCCCAGCGCCCACATGGTGGCTCACAACCGTCTGTAATGAGATCTGGTGCCCTCTTCCTGCAGGCCTACATGCAGGCAGAACACTGTATACATAATAAATAAATAAATCTTTAAAAAAAAAAAAAAAAAGATAGGTTCTTAGTAGGATGTGGTGGCAAATGCGTACAGTCCCAGCATTCAGGAGGCTGAAGCAGGAGGATGATGTTGAGGACAGCCTGTGCTTGTTGGTGAAACTGTTCCTCTAAACAAAACAGCAACAAAAACTAAACACCCATGAAAAGTTTACCTTTCCAGTGTTTACTTGTTTTGTGATCACTAATTATCAAACCACACCTGTTTATAAAAGCTCTCAATACTTTATTTACTTACGTTTTTTTGTTGTTCTGGGGTTTTTGTTTTGTTTTGTTTTGTTTTGTTTTTTGTGACAGATTTTTCTCTGTAGCCTTGGCTGTCCTAGAATTTGTGCTGTAGACCAGGCTGTCCTTGAACTCACAGAGATCCACCTGCTTCTTCTGCCTCCTCAGTGCTGGGATTAAAGGAGTGAACCACACTGCCTGGCCTATTTTTGTTATATAAGCCTTTACACAATCTTAATGTGCATAAAATTCCAGGGCAACATTATTTATATATTCAAAAGATGGAAAGAACCCAAATATTAATCAACTGATGAATGGATAAATATAGGATAGAAAGATTATATACGAAAGTTAAATATTGTTTGACAGAAAATACCATTACATGCTACAACATAGATGGACCTGAAGAACGTTACTTATATTGAGATTTCATTCATATGAAATGGCCAAAATAAACCTGTTTGTGTAAGAGGGAAATAGGTTCCGTAACAGTGGGAAAATGAGAAGTGATTGCTAATGGATATGAGTTTTCTTTAGAGATTGATGAAAATGTTCTCATTGTGGTGAGCCATGGTTCTTAATAAAACCACTGAGTTATTTACTTCAAATGAGTTAATTTATGGTACAGGAATTATCTTTTAATAAAATTAAAATTGAAGACCAGTCTCTTAATGAAATGTATACAGTACTGTGTCACACTAGTATTGGGCCTTCTACAGTGGCTACTGCATCTGTTTTCTTTTGTTTCTGGAGTAGAGAAGTAGTTTGTGAATTTTGATATTCCTTACATTAACAGTTTATATTGGTGTGTAGCTTTCACATTTTACCGGTTAGGTGAAATTTTGTATATTTAATGGTAATTTTATTTCTCTCAAGAGAATGTCTCTTTTCTTAAAGAATATAATGCTACTGTTAAGACAAACTAAGCTATACTTTTGGGGCTGTTTTAGACATTATTTAGCTTATTAAATATTAAAACAATTCTTGATACTATGAGACTTTTGCAAGTGAATGAGAAAACTCCCTTTTAGGAGTTTAGAGTCTATTTGGGGTTGTTGTAATTAAATATTTTTTGCTTTTTGTTTTTTATTAGGTAACTACTGTTTTTAATGAAGTCACATCAACTTTTGATTTAAATCCTCAAGTGTTACAGCAGTTAGAGAGTAAACGACATCAGGTCCAAATGACAGTTGCAGAGACGAACCAAGAGTGGCAAGTGTTGCAGTTGAGAGTGCATACTTTTGCTGCATGTGCAGTTGTGAGCTTGCAGCAGCTTCCGGAGAAATTAAATCCTATCATAAAACCACTGATGGAAACAATTAAAAAAGAAGAGAATACGCTAGTCCAGAACTATGCTGCTCAGTGCATAGCTAAGCTTCTTCAGCAGTGTACAACAAGATCACCATGTCCTAATTCAAAAGTTATTAAAAACCTCTGTAGCTCTCTGTGTGTGGACCCATACCTCACTCCCTGTGTAACATGTCCAGTACCAACACAAAGTGGCCAGGAAAATTCTAAAGGTATGTATCTAAACCTTTATTTGCATGGAGAAGGAATTGACCATTAAGTTTGTTTTACCATTAGATTATAGGTATAATTTAAGCATAAATACAGTTCCTTTTAGAGCTGCTCCCCTTATTTCCTATTCTCCGTGAACAAAGATTGATTCTAACAAAATGGTTGTATCAGTTTGTGTATTTGCCCATCAGTCAGCCCTCTTACATGTAAATTAGCCATCCATATATGAAGTGATGTAAGTCACCTAAAGTCTGTGTTCACCCTTCCTTAACCTTGAAAGTCATTGCACAGCTTATTAGAACTAGACTAGAAAACTAGTTGTATCAAATGTTAATAATTTGGTTCCTTGCCGGGCGGTGGTGGCGCACGCCTTTAATCCCAGCACTCGGGAGGCAGAGCCAGGCGGATCTCTGTGAGTTCGAGGCCAGCCTGGGCTACCAAGTGAGTTCCAGGAAAGGCGCAAAGCTACACAGAGAAACCCTGTCTCGAAAAAAAAAAAAACCAAAAAAAAAAAAAAAAAAAAAAAAAAAAAAAAAAAAAAATAATTTGGTTCCTTAATTTAGTGCCATGTTATGATGTGAGTGAAGTCTTATTTGATAAATAATACCAAATGAACAAGTTTTCTATTTTTATGTGGAAGTTTTATATGGAAAACAAATCTTTCATTAAGATGATCTCAGAGATAAGACTAACGCTGGTGTAGTCACATGACTAAGTCCTGTATGGTTTTTTTTTTTTTGTTTTTTTTGTTTTTTTTTTTTGGTTTTTTGAGACAGGGTTTCTCTGTGTAGTTTTAGCGGCTGTCCTGGATCTCGATCTGTAGACCAGGCTGGTCTCGAACTCACAGAGATCCACCTGGCTCTGCCTCCCAAGTACTGGGATTAAAAGTATGAGCCACCACTGCCCAGCTTTATGATTTTCTGTTTTTAAATCAATAAAATTTTAGAAAACCTAAATTATTCCCAATGTACTAGACTTTAAAAAAAAATGAGAAAGAAGAAAGTTGCATGTTTAACATTAACTTAAATATAGTAGGATCATCCTCCCGTGTGGAGAGGCAATACTTTGCAGTGTCAGTGTTTTTCTGAATTTATAGTGATTATGAACATAGAGAAAACATGAAACATTTTTTAATGTTTCTTATGCATAAGCACTATTGTTGCATGTGGTATTTTTCATTGTTTTTGATTCTACAACTTTTATTATATTCAATGTAAATCTTAATTCAAGTAGACAATTTTGTTACCGTTTTATTAACAAAAACAACATCCTTTATAAAAATTGAAGTCTTGCTCAGTTTAAAATGATGTTATGTCTCTTTAGGAGCGGGAAACATTTGCTCACCTATATTTTGATTAAGTGGCTTTTTTTCTTATTAGGATCCAACTCAGAAAAAGATGGAATGCACCATACTGTCACCAAGCACAGAGGTATCATTACACTCTATAGGCATCAGAAAGCAGCTTTTGCTATTACAAGCAGGCGAGGTCCTATCCCCAAAGCAATCAAAGCACAGATAGCAGATCTGCCTGCAGGAAGTAGTGGGAATGTCCTGGTTGAACTTGATGAGGTAAGTAGTTTTTTTCCTTCCCCCTCTCTGAATGCTTTTACTCTTTAAATATTTAGTTTCTAGATTAGAACAAAGTTATCTTAATTAGCTTTCAGAATTGTATTTTTTTTTAACTTACAAGTGAATTAATAGCTTTTTAAATTTCTCAGTTCTCATGTAATTTATACTAACTTAACTTGCTTGGTAGCTACCGATTTGGTTGTAGGTACATAAGTTATTCATAAATGTAAATCAACTCACTTTCAAAGCATTGACTGCAAAAATCATATTAAATGGCAGTGATGACCATCTTATTCTGTTCCTTATCCTATCAATGCCAAAATTTCCTAGGATATTCTGAGGAAAATTTTACAAGTGTTCAAATAGTAACACCTACCTTTTAGTCAACCAGGTGTTATATTAAATGTGTTTTGCCAGGGTGAGGATCTAAATCTAGTTTTCCATATGAACAGCCAGTCACTTTACTGTTAAATCCCTTTATCTCTGATTATAACAACATATTAGTATAATGACATCTGCTATAAAGATGCTTCCTATTTGTGATGATTTATATAAATTTTCCGTCTTTTTAGTAGTTATAAACTACTAAAAAATGTCCTTTGTGTGTGTATGTTTGTGCCAGAGTCTCATGTATCTCAGGCTGGATTAAAACATATTGATGTAGCCAGGGATGACCTTGAACTTCTGATCCTCCTGTACCCACCTCCCAAGTGCCACCACACCTGGTCTTTTGGTCTGTTGAGTACTGGGGATGAAATTCAGGGCCTTGTACATGCTGGGCAAACACTGTGTTAACTGCATCCCTGGCCCATAACCAGTGTTTCAGAAAGTGCTTTAGGGTGGCTATGGTGGTAAACACCTGTAATTGTACTACTTGTGGGGCTGAGATAGGAGGATTACAAGTTTGAAGCAAGACTGAGATGAGGGGAGGGAAGGAAGGAGGGAGGGAGGGAGGGAATGAATGAATGAATGAATGAATGAATGAATGAACGAACGAACAAGAGTGCAGATAATATGCAGGACAGGGAATGCAGGCAAATGCTTTGCACTAAGTCATAGCCATAGCCCTTACAGTAGCATATTAACAATGGAATGACTATTGCTGCTCTTTTGCTTGTAAGACATGGGCACTTACCTGGGCTCCACAGTAAACTGTTGGTGCTAAAAAGATGTGTTTTTGTAAATAGGGGCCATGGGTAAATTTCTTATTAAAATCAGCATCCTACGCTGTGTTTCTTTTGAAACATTTTATAAATCTGTTTCAGTGATTATCTCCATAATTTTCATGAAAGTTTTACCATGATATTTACAGTTCTTTTTTTCTTTCCTTTCCTTTCCTTTCTTTTCTTTTCTCCCCTCCCCCCCCTTGGCTTTTCTGAGACAGGGTTTCTCTGTATAATAGCTCTAGCTCCCTTCATAAACCAGGCTGGCCTAGAACTCACAGAGTTCTGCCTTCTGAATTCTAGGGTTAAAGGTGTGTACCACCACTGCCCAGCTTTTCTTTTTTGGTGTGGTTGAGGCCAGCCTCAAGCTCTTTGTGATAGGCTTACCTCAGCCTCCTAAGTATACCATCATGCCTTGTAGAGAGCTTTGCCACTTTCATTTAAAACTCTTGTCTGTTCTTGAGAGAAGCTAGTTTTATGACTCTAGTTACTGATAAATACAAAAGTGTAACCCTTGGGGTTAGCAAAAACAGGTTCTGTTTCCCTGAGTGATTTTAAATAAGAATAGATTGTAGCACAAATCTTAAAAGGTCTTATTAATAAAACAAACCCGGAGCCAGGTGTTGAGGTGAATGCTGAAAGATCAGAGAAACAGAACAAGCCACAGCCAACCTCGCCTTGCCAATTTCTCAGCTGATCCCGTTTCCTCAGACTGAAAGCCTCTGAATCCTCATCCGAATGGATCTCAGCTGAACTGCTGCTAAAAGCCAAAAACTTAACAAGGCTCTAGTTCATGGTCCTCACACCTTAAATACCTTTCTGCTTTCTGCCATCACTTCCTGGGATTAAAGGCGTGTGTCACCATGCCTGGCCGTTTCCAGTGTGACTTTGAACTCACAGAGATCCAGATGGATCTCTGCCTCCTGAATGCTAGGATTAAAGGCATGTGCTACCACTGCCTAAACCTATGTTTAATGTAGTGGCTGTTCTGTTTTCTGACCCCCAGATAAGTTTATTGAGGTGCACAATATATCAACCACAATAGATGGCTTCAGCCAGGGTGGGCAGTGGTGGCATGCACGCCTTTAATCCCAACACTCAGGAGGCAGAGGTAGGTGGATCTCTTGAGTTCGAGGCCATCCTGGTCTACAGAGTGAGTTCCAGGACAGCCAGGACTACATGCAGAAACCCTGTGGGGAACAGGGGAGGGGGCAGAATAAGTGGTTTCATCTCTGGGACTTCTGTTTCTTTGGGGCAGGGAACACTAAAAAAATGCCACTGATGACTGTCTCTAGAAGTCATATATCCTTTTATTTCTTATTTTATTCCTATTAGACTAAAAAAAAAAAAATTCAGTTACCAGTTGTGAGTGTTAGGCCTGTGTGGAGTTGATTATTGGAAAATGTTGCAGTGGTCATAAAGACATCTAGTAATGTTTCATTGACTGACAAAAGTACTGTCAATTTTTAGAGGGTGACTTGAAAATCCTCTGGATTAAAATTTTAATGCATAATGCTTTTTTTCTAAAATTCTTCTTTCAACTAACATTGGATTTTAGGGTCAGAAGCCTTACCTGGTACAGCGGAGAGGAGCTGAATTTGCCCTAACAACTATAGTAAAGCATTTTGGTGCTGAAATGGCGGTGAAGTTGCCACATCTTTGGGATGCTATGGTTGGCCCACTGAAGACTATGATTGACCTAAATAATTTTGGTATGCATTCATTTTAATCAGTTCAGCTTTTTCAGTGCGTATCAGATATCTTTTAAAAAGAAAACTGCTTATCTCTATTTACTGACCAGTAGGTAAGTTTTCAAATGGAAGACTGGTAATTTTCATGTTATTCTGAATGCTTTTTTTTTTTTTTTTTTGGTTTTTCGAGACAGGGTTTTTCTGTGTAGCTTTGCGCCTTTCCTGGAACTCGCTTTGGAGACCAGGCTGGCCTCGAACTCACAGAGATCCGCCTGGCTCTGCCTCCCGAGTGCTGGGATTAAAGGCGTGCGCCACCACCGCCCGGCGTATTCTGAATGCTTTACCCCTTTTTTCTTATTTATTTTAAAATAGATTTGAAAGTGGATTCTTTTAAATCTATTCAGTTTTAATTTCCATTTTCAATTTCCAATACAAAAAGCTTTGATGACATTGTATACTAGCTGAGGGGGTACTAATATTTTTTGTGGTCTCTAAATTTTGAAAATTATTTAAAAAGTGATACAACTTTTATTTGAATAGATGGAAAGTCCCTCCTGGAAAGAGGTGATGGTCCTGCTCAAGAATTGGTGAATTCCCTGCAAGTTTTTGAAATAGCAGCAGCTTCGATGGATTCTGCACTTCACCCCTTGGTAATTAATATGTCTGGTGCTTCTTCAGATAAAACAAGTGGTCTTGTTAAATAATCTTACTACTGAAAAATACAATTCCATCCTTATTAATGGCACTTAAAAAATGGGTATAACTAGATTCTTCCTTATGGGACTCATGAATTGAATACAGGAATGATAGAAAACCCAACTTGGAAACATGGGTGCATTATGGAAAGGGTTCTAAAGGAAAGGAGAAGGAGTAAAGAGAAAGGAAATTGTAGACTGTTTAGACCCAAAATAGGTAGAGCTCCGAGCAAGAAAGAGCTCAGGCAGAAGGATACTTTTCAGGATAAGCAGGAGATGATGTGCTAAGGTGGAGCTGGTCAGTGGCCAGGGGACACTAGTATGTATGTGGCTTTGGCTTTGGTTTTTTCCTATTATACTGCTAACAGAAGAGTTTGCAGAGGATAGAGGGAAGTAGAAAATTATTTGGTTTTAATAAAAAAAAAATTCTTTCCATATATCTGTACTATGGGAGCTCTGTGCAATTTATTGTATTGTAAACAGTTCTAGCTTTACTTCTCTATAACTATGTAATATTAAAATAAGATTCATAAACGTGAATCTGGGCAATAATAGAGATAAAAAGTATGTTATGAGTTTCTGATAAGCCCTAGTGGCCTATGTCTGTTTCCCAGTTTCTTGGGAGGTTAGGTAGAAGGATTGCTTGTGTATAGAAGTTTGAGGCCAGCCTGGACAACAGCAAGTCCCCATCTCAAAGAAAGCTCTCCCCATCTTCTTGTATTGGTAATGAAAGAACTCCGTCTTTATCCACCCTGCACTCAACTGAAATATGAGGCTGGCCTCACTGTTGAACAAGTAGTTGGCTATCATTGATAGACTCGATATTCTATGTGATGGACATTTAACAGTGAGATGCTGTTGTGATCATAATGCTGTGGTAAGCATTATGGAAACACCTACCCGAATGTGGTACCTAGAACAAAACCAGGAACACTGAACTCTGTAACTATTCCCTAAGAAGCATTGTAATTGCTCTTGTTGTTTGTTTTCAGCTGGTACAGCATTTGCCTCATCTGTACATGTGCCTTCAGTATCCCAGCACCGCAGTGAGGCACATGGCAGCTCGCTGCATAGGTGTCATGAGCAAAATAGCTACCATGGAAACAATGAACATTTGTTTAGAGAAGGTGCTTCCGTGGCTGGGGGCCATTGATGACAATGTCAGACAAGAAGGCGCCATTGAAGCACTTGCCTGTATCCTTTCTTTTGCCAAATGTGAGAAATTTTACTCATTCTATTGAAGATTAACTCAAAGTTCACTCATTTTAAAATGCACATAAGCCTGATTTATTCCAAAATGACTTTTTACATTTTATTTATATTTTATTATTAAAATTTCACATAAAAAGCTTAAAGAATTGCTTAAGACAGGTAACTTTTAATAAGCAAAGTGATTTTATGTAATTTTAAACTAGTAACTGATCTGTTTATCTTATAATTAATGCTTCATTAGTATTAATTAAATAATAGATAGGTTATAATTACCTTAAATGTATGTTTCCAAACTTTGTTCATTTTTTTTCAGGGGAAAGTGATTAAAATAATAGCTCTGGTTTCTCATCAGATTATGTAAACTTTTGCCTTCTACTGAAATATACTAAATCTAGAAATGTACTGCAAGCTCTTTTTAAGGACATGGCAACCATTGTTTAATTCAGAATGTGTGAGCCCTGTATGTCAAAGCAGGAAAGGTAGATAAGGTCAGATCAGTAGAAACCTGGTTCAGAATGTTTCACAGCCACAGGATTAGGTTCAGTACATCCAGGTGGTGATTTTTATGCTCCTGGTGGGAAATTTGGAATTAATCTTAGTGTGACACTGAGTTGTACTCCTTTACTGTTAGTGTGATTCTTTTATTCTGAAATTGATATCCTAGAAACATATTTAGTAAGTTCTTACTAAAATTTTCTCCATTCACCTTCAGACAAAACCATAATTTTATATATACATACATGCTGGAGAGATTGTTCAGTGGTTAAGAGCACCTGTTCTTAAGAGGACCTGGGCTTGATTTTGAGTACCCACATGATAGCTCACAGCTGTCCATGACCCCAGTCCCAGGGAATCTTGACTCCCTCTTCTGACCTCCTCGGAACCAGGTGGGCAGATGGTGCATAGACAGATATGTGAACAAAACACCTAGACACATAAAAGTTTTAAAAATTAAAAAAAATACATACACCCAGATAGGTAGGTAGGTAGATGGATGATGGATTGATTTTATGTGTATGGATGTTTTGCCTGCAGGGATGTCTGTGCACCATGTGCATGCCTAGTACCCATGAAGACTAGAAGAGGATATCAGATCCCCTGGGACTGGAGTTATAGATGGTTGTGAGCTACTACATGGGTTCTGAATATCAAACCCAGGTCCTTTGAAAGAGCATCCAGTGTTCATAACCACTGAACCATCTTTTTTTCAATGTTTGTTTACTTATTTTTGAGGTAGGATTTCTCTGCATAGTCCTGGAACTTGCTCTGTATCCCAGACTGGCCTTGAACACAGATATACCTGCCTCTGCTGCCTGAGTACTGGGATTAAAGGCGAGTGCCACTATTGCTGAACTTGCAATTTTATATTTTTAAATATGGTAGTTAAATAATATTTATGAAGAGCACCAGCCTGTAAATAGAGTTATAATTGATAACAGAAGTCATAATCTTGAGCCTGGCAGGAGGTGTACATCTGTAATCCAGCACTCAAGAGGTAGAAGCAGGCTGGAGAGATAGCTCAGAGGTTAAGAGCACTGGCTGTTCTTCCAGAGGTCTTGAGTTCAATTTCCAGCAACCACATGGCGGCTCACAACCATCTATAATGAGATCTGGTGCCATCTTCTGGCCTCCAGGCAACATGCAGACAGAACACTGTATACATAATAAATAAATCTCACTAACTCTTATTTTAAAAAAAAAGGAGGTAGAAGCAAGAGGATCAAGAGTTCAAGGCCATTCTAGGCTTATAGGATGCCCTGTCTCAGAAAAAAATAAGAAGCAAAATGGTCAGGATAGGTTATGTACATGTGTGAAAATGCCATTTCTATTTATTTATTAATTTATCTATCTATCTATTTATTTATTTATTATTTATTTATTTAATGCTGAAGTTGCAATCTTGGTATACTAGTATGTGAAGACATCTACCTGGGAACTATTTTGAAATTTCCTTGATGGCTTACTCAGGTGTTATGGAACAGTTGGATGTTGGTATTGTTCCATATATTGTCCTTCTAGTTGTTCCTGTATTGGGAAGAATGAGTGATCAGACAGACAGTGTGAGATTCATGGCTACTCAGTGCTTCGCAACACTAATTAGACTGATGCCACTTGAGGTAAGCTGAAGAGATTTTTTTTTAATGTTTTCTATAACTTAATGATAACTGTTTCTAAACATTTATTTTGTCTGTGTGTCAGGGAGTGCATGTTCCTGTGAAAGTCTGAGGATTGAATTTAGGGCCATTTCTATGATAATACCTCAGTCAGGTGAAGTACTATCATGTATCCCTTCCCCTAAACAAACGTGTAAACACAAAACAACCCTGCTATGTTGATGTATAATTTATATCTCCACGAGTGCAGTTTGTTTTAAAATAATAACAATTACACGATGATCCAGAGTTGTTAATTATAAATATTTTATATTTAAAATTTTTTATGGTACTAGGAATTGAACATAGAGCCTTGTACATGATAGGCAAGTGCTCTACCAGTTAGCTACACCCCCAGCTCATAAATACTTCTCTCAAGAGTGTGATGAGCTGAGGAGATTACTCAGGGGTAAAAGTGCATACTGCACAAGCATCAAGACCTGAGGGGATGTGGCCACACATGCCTGTCACTCTTGACACTAAGTGTCAGGACAGGAGTTTCACTTGGCCTGTGGGCTCCCAGCCTGGCTCTGAGTTCAGTGAGAGAGAGAGACAGAGACAGAGACAGACTGACTGAAGGGATGATGGGATGATGCTGGCGAGTGATAGGGCAGGACACCTGACATCTTCCTTTGGCCTTTATACATGCATGAGTGTATACACACACGCGCACACACACACACACTCACTCACTCACACACACACACACTCACTCACACACACTCACTCACTCTGTCAAATCGATAGTGAAACATAAGTTTGGATACAGTCAGGGTGTGTCTGTGAACATCACAGTATGTCAAGGAATACTGATGTGTTTAAATTATCTAGGGGAAAAGTAAGGCTAGTTTAGTACAGTTAACTAACAGTCTCTAAGTGCCCCACCCCCATCCCCATACATTGTGTCTTGACAAGGAGCAGAAGTGCTTTGTACACAGTCACATTTGTCTCATGCTCAAGGGTGAGATTTAATAGTTCTTCACGTTCTCACCAGCCCAGCAAGGACCTTCCCAGCTGCAGCTGGCTGGTGAGTTACAAATGACACTAGTACATTTGGTGCTCTTGCTTAAACTCTTTCCAAGTCTCGAGCAGTTTTGCAGCTAAACTGTTCAGATGTTAACAAAAAAGAGCACAATTCCTTCTTTGTTATAAAATGGTAGAAAGGTTTTAGGTATTCGTTGGGACTTTTACATACCATCTTTTGAGATTCAATACCTGAGGGCATCAGTACACTATGAAACTGATAAGTTTTCAATAACATGGAATGTAAATTAGATTACATATCTTTATTTGTTTCCTTATTAACACTTGTTGAAAAATAAAGTCCTAACTGTGTTCTTTAAACTACCCAAGTATATTTTCTTTGTTTAATTCAAGCACTTTTAACATCTTTCAAAATCTTCAGATTTATTTACCCTCAAATCTTTATACTAATTTTTAATTAATTTTTTCTGTGTATATGTTTGTCTTGGTAAAACTGAAATTTTTTTGATACTATTTTAGGATGAAAAATTAAGTAAACAGCATGGACTATCTAGTGAGATCAAGGCCTTTGGACAACACAGTGAGACTGTCCAACTGTGTGTGTGTCCTCTACCCCCCACCCATGGAACAAGTGTTAGTTAATACTTGTTTTTGAGACAGGATCTCATGAAGCTCAGGCTGACCCCAAACTTTGTGTGTAGCTGAGCATGAACTTGAGTTCTGCCTCCAGCCCTTGAGTGCTATGATTATACAGGCAGTGTTTCATACAGTGCAGTGGTTGAACCCGGGGCTTTTTCGTGCTAGGACAGCACTGGAGGAATGAGCTACTTACCACATCTCCAGCCTAATTTTAATACATTTTAAAAATCATTTCAGGCAGGCATTCCAGACCCTCCAAACATGTCAGAAGAATTAATCCAGATGAAAGCAAAAGAGCGACACTTTTTAGAGCAATTATTAGATGGGAAGAAGTTAGAAAATTACAAAATCCCAGTACCAATCAATGCTGAACTAAGAAAGTATCAACAGGTAAGTTTATCCTTCATCTTGTAAATGTAAAGTCATTTTTTACTATTGGATTTAGTAAAGTCTTAGGTTTAATGTCCTATATTGATTTCTCTTTTGCTCATATAAAGATTTAGGTCCATGCAAGTATGTTGTACAAGAAAAAAGTCTTATATCTTTTTACATTTATAGTTATCCTTTCTCTACCCAACCTTCTAGGATGGTGTCAACTGGTTAGCGTTTCTTAATAAATATAAGCTTCATGGAATTCTGTGTGATGACATGGGCTTAGGAAAAACATTACAGTCCATCTGCATTCTAGCAGGAGATCATTGTCAGAGGTAATTTAAAATATTATTTCAAAATAAAGGTTCTAAATTCTGATGAATGTGAATGAATTGCCTAATTATTTTTTCTTTCGTAAAGGGCCCAGGAATATGCAAGATCGAAATTGGCAGAATGCATGCCCCTTCCTTCCTTGGTGGTTTGTCCACCAACGTTAACAGGCCATTGGGTAGATGAAGTAGGTAAATTTTGCTCCAAAGAATATCTCAATCCACTGCATTACACTGGCCCTCCCACTGAAAGGATAAGGTAAGAGCTGTACAACAAAAAGTCTCATGTATTAACTAGAAGTGAACTGCAGTTAGTTCTGATTATAACCATAGAGACCCAGCTTACTGAAGGCAGCACTTTAGGAAGGTATCAGTGAAGCTCACCAGAACAAAGGACTTGAGCCACTGTCTCCCCTACTGTGGTTCAAGTGTTCTGGAGGAGAAATGAATAGCAACCGTGTCCACTCTGTGCTCTTTTGAGGACCTTGTGGCCACAGCACCTCTTGCTATTTTTTCCATTTTATATATTTCTCTGTTTCCTTTTCTCCTCCTTGGTTTTCTTTTACTTTTGGTCCACAGTGGCTATTCTAGACACTGTTGTGTCAACAGTTGTGTAGTCCCAATCCCCCTCTAAGGCAGTGGTTAGCCCTCAACCTGTGGGCTGCAACTCTTTAGGGAGTTACATTTCTGACATTTACATTGTGATTCGGAACAGTAGCAAAACAGTAGCAACAAAATAATTTTCTGGTTGGGAGTCACCACAACATGAGGAACTGTAGTGAAGGGTCGCAGCATTAGGAAGGTTGAGAACCACTGCTCTAAGATGTGCTGTTTGGAGATAATGGTCCAAGATCACTTAGGTTTATTAAGTGGACAGAGTGAGGATTTGAACATAAGCAGTTCAAATGTTTGTACATGAGCAGTCCCTATAGTGTCTTCTAGGATTCATGAATTTATAGTGATAGGAATTTAACTCAAGCTAGCTTTAGTAAAACAGTTCACTCCCTCAAATTTCAAGCCTGGATTATTGCTTTAGAAACAACTAGAGTACTCTTACTTGTTCTTCCTTTTCAGACATAGTGTGTTGACTTGATTGGTGGGTAATGACCCTGGGCAGCCCCAGGCCTCACTCCTCTAGCTCCACTACAGTACTAAGTTGGTCTCTCCTCTTCCATCAGAGATTTCTCAGAACTACTGAACATGATAAACTGACTGGGAATTATGTTCAAAGAGTAAAAGCTTGTCAACAGCTCAGCCTGCTTCTGATGCTTCATCTCTTTGTTCATTATGGGGACTTATGATTGATAAGCTCCACTTAGCCTGAGTGGTAAAGGAATGTGTCCCAAAAGAAGAGATAGTGACAGAGTGCTTGTATTTTTGAGTTAGGTGCTTTTCTGAGCCAGAGAGCAGGTCTGCATCATAAAGAACGTGTGTGGTCTGTTAGGTAGATTGAAGCACTTTGCATTAATAATAGTAGCTGTAGTTACACTATTAAAATTGTATTAAGATATCAGTGGTGGCACATGCCTTTAGCCTTTGCAGAGGCAGTAGATCTGTGAGTTTGAGGACAGCCAGGGCTACACAGAGAGACCCTGTCTCAAGAAACAACAAACAAACAAACAAATAAACATAAATAAATAATAAAAATTTAAAAATTGTATTAAATTAATAATTCTTGTTTCCTAATTTTTCTTAAAGGTTACAGCATCAAGTAAAAAGGCATAATCTGATAGTAGCTTCATATGATGTTGTGAGAAATGACATAGACTTTTTTAGGTAAGAATTCAAATATTCTTTAGAAAAATTTAGTATTGATAGGTGAGAGGGAGGATAAGGTAGGGTCTTGTGGGTGCTATGAACCAAGAACATACTTGGTATACATATGAAAATGTCAGCCAGACCATCACTTTGTACAGTGAATGTATGGTAAATTAAATTTAAAAACTTAGATGTGAGAAAGCACAAGAGAGACTCCCAGTTTACTGTTTTGCTCTGGATTGTGGTTCTGTATATAAGTATACCTTATAAAGTCCATTCACATCAGAATTGTAGATTTTTCTATATGTTTCCTCTAGTTCTGTAAAATATTTCTAGCAAAAATAAGAAAAAATTGATATTGAAATTGTGAACACAACTTTCTACTTCTAAGATTGTTCCTATAATGTCTGATATACAGGAAAAGATAACAGTTTTTATTTATTTTTCCTTAGAAATATTAAATTTAACTACTGTATTCTTGATGAAGGCCATGTCATAAAAAATGGGAAAACCAAATTGTCCAAAGCAGTAAAACAACTGACTGCTAACTATAGGATCATTCTTTCCGGAACACCAATCCAGGTAATTCTTTACAACAAAACCAGCAAATTTGCCAGGTGCCATAGCATTTAGCAGTAAATTAAGGAGTCTTTTAGTTTATAAAGATCACAAAAAATTTCCAGTGGTTAAATTGTGTTTATAAAGGTTCCTTTGGGGGGCTGGAGAGATGGCTCAGAGGTTAAGAGCACAGGCTGCTCTTCCAAAGGTTCTGAGTTCAATTCGCAGCAACCACATGGTGGCTCACTACCATCTATAATGAGATCTGGTGCCCTCTTCTGGCCTGCAGGCATACATGTAGGCAGAACACTGTATACATAATAAATAAATAAATCTTGAAGAAAAAAAGGTTTCTTTGGTATATGGCAATAGCTAAAGTGGGCAAGTATGGTTTGGTTTTTGTCTTATTTTTAAGACCAGATCTCACAGTTGTAGCCCTTGGCTGGTTTGAAATCCACTAGATAGTTCAAGCTGGTCTCAAATTCATTGTAATTCCCCTGCCTCTGCTTTCTGAATGCTGGGATTACAAGTGTGCATGACCACACCTGGCCTTTCATAATGAATCTTTTAAAAATATTTTACATTTATATTTTTAAAATTTTATGTGTGTGAGCATTTTTGGCCTGTGTACTCCACGTATCAGGAGCCCACAGAGACCAAAAGAGGGTGCACATTCCGTGAGATTGTTGTAAGCCAACATGTAGGTATTGGGAACTGAGTCTGGGTCCCCTTTAAGAGTAGCAAGTGTTCTTTACCACTGTGTGCCATCTCCCCTGCCATTATACAGCTGTGGCTAGCCCAGAACTCACTGTATGTAGATCAAGCTGGCCTTGAATTCAAAGATCTGCTTGCCTCTTAAAATGGTCAAGTTTTATTAAAGATCATGCTTAAACCCTAATTTTAGGCTATGTAAATAACACTTGTTTGATGTATGAAACAGATTTGATTCTAATTCTAATTCTAAATCAGCAATCTGATTTAGCACTGAAAATCTAGAACCAATGTCGAAATGAATCACCCCACAGTAGAGGTGTAAAGAAGTCAGCAGATGTTCTTATCTAGCCTGGATAGCCATCTGTGGTAGGAAGGGCACCTTGCACCTTATCATTCTCCAGTTGGTGGAAGGATGGATATGCTCTAGCTCTAAAAATTGATGGTGTGGTTTTTGGTTTGTTGTTATTGTTTTTAAGACAGGGTCTTCACTCTGTCGTTTAGCTGGCCTCATTTATTTCACCTGCCTCAGTTTCCCAAGTGCTGGGATATAGATGTGTGCCACTACACACAGCAATTTTCTTTATAATTTTTTTTTTTTCCTTTTGCATCAGGGTTTCTCTGTGTAGCCCTGGCTATCCTGGAACTCACTATATAGACCAGGCTGGTTTCGAACTTAGAGATCTCTCGGCTTCTGCCTCAGGAGTGCTGGTATCAAAGGGTTGTGCCACGTTGCATGGCTTATAATTCTTATTTTGAATTTATTTTTAGTGGTGACTGCTTATTCTAAGGTAGTGGTCCTCGACCTGTAGAGCTAGGTCTCAACCCCATGGGATTGCATGTCAGATGTCCTGCATATCGGATACTTAAGATTTATAACAGTAGCAGAATTACAGTTATAAAGTAGCATTGAAATAGTTTTATGGTTGGGGTCACTACAACATAAGGAACTGTATTAAACGGTTGCAGTATTAGGAAGGTTGAGAACCAATGTTCTAAGGGTTAAAATATGACTAGTTAAGTAAACACTGATATTTTAATAATCATCAGAGACAAGGTTTTTATTTACAATTGTTTCTAAACTTACTAGGAGTTTTTGTTTTTTTGGTGGCATTATTTGTTGTGTTGAGGATCAAACTCAGGGCCTCAAAGATTTCAGGCAAGTGCAACTCTGCATTAAACCCCTAGCCCAAAGTTGGTTTTGTATGTGTGTGTTTTAAAGTATATTAAGAGGGAGGAGGGGACACAGTGTCTGGGTCCTGGGGGGTAGTGGGGACAGGGGAGGCCTGACCTTGAGGTTCAGCTAATGGTGGGCAGGTGTACTGATGTCGGTGGACTGTGAGCTTTCAGAACCTCGGGATAGAATATGAAGTTCTGATTGTAATGGCTCTGTAAATTGGGTTAATACAGTTGGGGTGGCACAGAGTCAAAACCAGCTGTCTTCCAAAGTCCTAAGGATGACACCACTGAGCCAGATGGTCTGGTCCTTGCAAGTCAACCAAAGAGCCAAACCTAGGAGAAGTAGCAGGCCTGCAGTTGACAGAAAGAAGCAACTCTGAACCTGAACTTGACAATAGAAGAAGAAATGAAAAACCCCGGTTGGATTAGAAAGAACTGGCTTCTTACAGCTGGGGTGACTTTCATAGGTGTCCCTCTTGGGACATACTTTATACAGAGAGCTGCAAGAGTCTGTGAGGTAGGTCTCAGTTCAGAGACAAAAGAAAATTGAAGAGTGAAGCAAAAGAAATACTTGGAATTATTAATGTTTCTAAATTAATAAATGCTGGTTATTGTCTGAAACCACTTGACTTTGTAGCTGATAATGCTGAATGTGCAGATTTTCATTCCTGAAGAATAGTTTTTAATGTTATAACACATGACAGTGCAATAAATGAAAATGTGAACAAAATAAAGCTACCTTCACAAGTTAGAAATATAAGGGAGGAGGGATATTTTTTATTATTATAATTATTATTTATTTTTTTCTTTTTCTTTCTTTTCTTTTTTTTTTTTGGTTTTCAAGACAGGGTTTCTCTGTGTAGCCTACTTTGTAGACCAGGCTGACCTTGAACTCACAGAGATTTGCCCATGCCTGCTTCCTGAGTGCTAGAATTAAAGGTGTGTGCCACCACGTCCAGCGACTTTTAGGTTTTTTTTTTTAGATTACTATTTGTACTTGATTGAAACATCAGAAGGTTTGGTGTTTTGTCTAGTTAAAAGACCATCTCTCTTTCCTTTTTCCCTCCTTTAATAGTTTAGCTTTGTAGCTGTCAGATAGGTTTCTGCTCTTCAGAGCTTCAGCAAGATTAGAAGGTTGCCCATATTAGAGAGCAGCTGTACATGCTGAGCCAGAGCCTGGGCTGGATGAGGAGGCTTCTGAAGAAGAACAAAGTGGGGAGGCACATTGGGGTCCAGATCTAATGGGAAATGTTATTTTCAAAACTGAAGAAAAGATAATTGGTATTTCTTTTTTATGTTCAGAACAACGTTTTGGAGTTGTGGTCATTATTTGATTTCCTTATGCCTGGATTTTTGGGTACTGAACGCCAGTTTGCTGCTCGATACGGTAAACCTATACTAGCAAGTAGGGATGCACGGAGCTCCAGTCGAGAACAAGAAGCCGGTAAGAAAGAGTTACAAGAAGTCCCTGTGGTTGTATGATTTACTCCAGACATTTAAAGCTATGTTCTCACTGTTGACAGGTGTTCTCGCAATGGATGCACTGCACCGCCAAGTCCTGCCATTCCTCTTGAGAAGAATGAAAGAAGATGTCTTGCAGGATCTCCCACCTAAAATTATTCAAGACTATTACTGTACTCTTAGCCCTCTCCAGGTTAGGAATATGCTCATTGTCATGGTTGAGAGGATAGCATTAGTAGAACAGCCTTTAGTTTTATCAGATGCCTATAGAAAATTAAACTCTTCCAGATTTATTAAGTGACTTTAGCCAGATTCCTTAAATCTTGCTGTTAATAGTAGAGTGTAAACATGAACTGCATCTCGCTCTGGTGGAAGAGACTAGAGGGTTTCATTCCAAAGGAATACCTTATTTTCTCTAAGGATAGTAATCTGAATTCTGTAGATTGAAATAGAGACCAATACTCTTCTCCCAAATATAAGGAAATAATCCTCTGGCATCTGGCCCAAATCACCCTGTCACCCACCACCACTCTCTCATGAAGGTATTTCACTTAAAGCCTTTTTGACTTCTCTTTGGCATAGCCGAATTGTACCCTCACTGCTCTTGTACTTTGGTGCTGCTGTTAAGTGAGTAAGGCTCACTTGAGCACAGGTATTCTAGAAAATTGTGACAGTTGATCTGTATTGGAATTGGGACTACATGACTGATGGGCAGGTGCCATATGTAACATGGATGTGCTTACAAAAGGGTGATTTACATCCCTGACAGAGGAGAATGGGACGGCATAGGATTTTACCACAGAGTGGCACATGATGTCATGATAGGAATTGTTGGTGCTACACTCCTTTAGTTCTAGCACTTGGGAGGCAGAGGCAGGTGGAGCTCTCTGAGTTCCAGGACAGCCTGGACTATACAGTGAAACCCTGTCTCAAAAAACAAAAACAAAATCTGGAAGAAGAGAGTTCTGAGTGACATTTATTTGGCTTTATTTAGCATTTATGGGTTTGTTTTCTGTGAGTTTTGCTCTTTGACTCTTTGATAGATTTGATTTTCTTTTGCATTATGTTAGCTAATACACAGTGATGCTTTGAACTAGCGGTGACAGTCTTCTCAAATCTGCTCTTACAGTGGACTTACAGCCTCATGTTTAAAAAGAGACTTCTCAGCCGGGCGGTGGTGGCGCACGCCTTTAATCCCAGCACTCGGGAGGCAGAGGCAGGCGGATCTCTGTGAGTTCGAGGCCAGCCTGGTCTCCAAAGCGAGTTCCAGGAAAGGCGCAAAACTACACAGAGAAACCCTGTCTCGAAAAACCAAAAAAAAAAAAAAAAAAAAAAAGAGACTTCTCCTTTACTTGTAAAGAATCTGATTCCCTTTTATTGGTAATATATTTTCCTAAATGATGAAAAAGTTTAGAGTGTGTGTGTGTGTAATACTTTGAAGCTAATTTAATTTTAAAGGAACTTAAACACAGATGGAAGTAGATGATCTCTAATACTAATAATGAGGTATAGGTGTCATAATTTGCTTTCATTTATGAAGGCTGGTTTGATTTACTAATCTTGGCTTTAATAGATATATATCTGAATACGTTTTTAAAATGTATACTGTTTCCCTGGGGTAATTTCACAGGTTCAGCTTTATGAAGATTTTGCAAAGTCTCGTGCCAAGTGTGATGTTGATGAGACCGTGTCTTCAGCTGCCCTTTCAGAAGAAACTGAAAAACCAAAGCTTAAAGCTACAGGTCATGTATTCCAGGTAGAGGTTATAAACTACTTTTAAAAATTAAAGAATGCTGGGTGGTGGTGGCATTCTGTAGACCAGGCTGGCCTCAAACTCAAGAGATCCACCTGCCTCTGTCTCCTGAGTGTTGGGATTAAAGGCGTGCGCTGCCACCGCCACCACCACCACCCTGCTAGGTATCTTTATAGATTGTTCCCCCCTTTCTGAGAATCGCTTTCTGAGCCTTAAAGCTTGCTGTTCATTTAGGTTTATCAGGCAAGAGGATTTACTGTATCTTTCTTCTGTGCACTGAATTACAGACAGTTCACCATCCCCACTGGTCTTATTCATTCATTCATTCATTCATTCATTTAAAATGTAGGTTCTGGGGATCTGAAATGTGGTCCTCATGCTTGTGGTGTGACAAATGGTTTGTGGGCTAAACCATCTTGCCCAGCTCTAAACTGGTTCTTGAACACTTGAGTAGGCATTTTCTAGACAAATGGAATAGTGAAGAAAGAATACAAAAATGCACACACTTGTGGTAAAAAGAAAATGGAGTTACATAAGTTGTTTTTCTACTCTTTTAAAGGCATTACAATATTTACGTAAACTGTGCAACCATCCAGCATTGGTCTTAACCCCTCAGCATCCAGAATACAAGAGCACTACTGAAAAGCTGGCAGTTCAGAATTCTTCCCTTCATGATATTCAACATGCTCCTAAACTCTCAGCTTTGAAACAGGTATGTCTTGTAATGATAAATAATGTATTAGAAAAATTTTCTCTTCCCAAAGATTATTGATATATTTACTATATTTTTAAATTTGGTTTACTAAATTTGGGGGGGGGGGGTAGTGGTGTTTGAGACAGGGTTTCTCTGTATAGCCCTGGCTGTCCTGGAACTCACTCTGTAGATCAGACTGGCCTCAAACTCCCACAGAAATTTGCCTGTCTCTGCCTCGAGTGTTGGAATTAAAGGCACGTGCCACCACCAACTGGCCTTTTTTTTTTTCTTCTCATGTAGTTAAATAAAGTATGGTAAAATTCAAACAGCTAATTTTTCTATACAGCTTTAAAAAACAATCACATGCCATTTTAACTGCAATTCTGACATTATATTCATAGTGTTGTACAGCAGTCACTGCCATCTAGTCCCCAAGTACTTACTCTATAACCCAGAACCACCGCCTCCCAAGCCGCCGCTCACCACCTTTCCTGTGCAATCCTGAACCTGGTTTCCATGATTCCTCTCTTTAACTAGTTCCCGGAAATGGAATCATACACTGTGTGTTTTGACTGGCTTTTTAAAAAAACAAAACAAAACAAAAAAAAAAACAGGGTTTCATTATGTAGTCCTGGCTGGCCTGGAATTTACTATGTACCAGGCTGGCCTCAAAATCACAGATCTGCGCCGGGCGGTGGTGGCGCACGCCTTTAATCCCAGCACTCGGGAGGCAGAGCCAGGCGGATCTCTGTGAGTTCGAGGCCAGCCTGGTCTCCAAAGCGAGTTCCAGGAAAGGCGCAAAGCTACACAGAGAAACCCTGTCTCGAAAAACCAAAAAAAAAAAAAAAAAAAAAAAAAAAAATCACAGATCTATCAGCCTGCTGCCTCTCTGAGTACTGAGATTAAAGTCACCACATGTCACTTGAAGTTGCTTTATAGCTTTTGTTTGGGACATCTTTGTCACTGCCTTGAATTAACATTTACTAAAGGTCTAGTGAATATCAGAGACTAAGGAAGGGGAAAACAGGCTGGGTGGTTAGTTTTAGCCCCAACTACTAATAGGCAAATAGGTTACAGATAAATTTAACCTCTTTATTTCCATAGAAATACTTGCAGTAGAAAGTATTTGTGGTAGCAAGTATTTGTTGTCTCCTTCCATTGAATAGCTGTGTAATATTGTCTTCCCCAGTTGCTGTTGGACTGTGGTTTGGGAAATGGCAGCACTTCGGACAGTGGCACAGAGTCTGTGGTGGCCCAGCACAGAATACTGATCTTCTGTCAGCTTAAAAGCATGCTTGATATAGTAGAACATGACCTGCTAAAGCCTCACCTGCCCTCTGTCACTTACCTGAGGCTAGATGGCAGCATACCTCCTGGACAGAGGCATTCCATCGTTTCCAGGTAATAGCTCCCCAGCTGTCAGTAGGAGTCAAGATTAGTATATTTCTTATTACTCATGTAGGCGTTTGCTTCAAGAAATGTTTTCATTGGGTAGATAGATACCTGCAGGTGTGTTACTGGGTAATCCAGTTTAAATAAATCTCCTTTTGATACAGAACTGCAGAAATTAACTACTTTTTTCCTCACTGTTTCTAGGGTTTAAGGTGGAAGCAAGCAAATAGATAGCTTAGCTGAGGTCCTGTCCTAGCTACTGCTTCTCTGCTAAAACAAGTAATGTGTGTTCTGTAGACTGCCTGAAATAACGTCGTTGGAGTCAGCATTCTGACAAAGCACATTGCCAGGTTCAGTCCCAGACCTCAAGTGCTCTCTGTCGTATTCTTTCAGGCAGGGTCTCCTCAAACCCAGAGCTCATCAGTAAGGCTGATCTTGATAGCTCAGTCACTCCAGGATTCCCATCTCCACCTTCCCAGGCTGTCGTAAAAGGCAGGCTGCAGGTCCATGTGGCATTTATGTATGTCCTCGAGCCTGAGCTCTTGTGGGTGTGCCTCACCCACTGAGCTGGCCCCCAGCCTCCTGTCTTTGTTGATTTCACGACAGCTCGTGATGTTAAGTGTCTGTCTGTGTTTTGTTCTGTTCCATATAACCCATTCTATTACATCTTTAAGAGTTGTCTGGCTGGCAGTGGTGGCGCACGCCTTTAATCCCAGCACTCGGGAGGCAGAGGCAGGTGGATCTCTGTGAGTTTGAGGCCAGCCTGGGCTACCAAGTGAGTTCCAGGAAAGGCTCCAAAGCTACACAGAGAAACCCTGTCTTTGAGAAAAAAAAGAGACAGAGAGACAGAGAATTGTCTGTTCATTTCATTAGCCCATTTATTGGCCAAGTGGTTTGATTTCTTGGTATTTAGTTTGTGTTCATTGTACACTGTACATATTAACCCTCTGTAAAGTTAGCGAAGACTCCCCCATTCTGTAAGCTGTCTCTTTGTTGGTTGTTTTCCTTTGATGCACAGATTTTTAATTACATGTGATCCTATTTGTCAGTTCTTGGCTTTATTTCCTGAGTGATTGGAATCCTTTTTAGGAAATCCCCAACTGTAACTATATCCTAAGTAGTTTCCCTATTTTTGCTTCTTCCAGTTGGAAATTTTCAGTCCTTATGTTATAGTCTCTGGTCACTTAGAATTGATTGTTGTGCAGGGTGACCGGGATGTAGATGTGGAAGTCCAGTTTTCACAGCTCCATCAGCTGAAAAAGGGCTGTCTTTACTCCAGTGTGTGTTTTTGGCATTTTGTTGACATTCAGGTTGCTGTAGCTACATGAATTTATATCTGGATCCTTTGTTTTATTGTGTTAATTTTTGGTGTCTGTGCCCTTCAGTATGTTTTTCCTGTGGAGATGTAATTGAAATCAGCTATGATGAGACTCTAATTGTTCTTTTTTTGGCTCAAGATGGTATTGGTTTATTGAAGGTCTTCTGTACTTACTATGAATAGGATTTTCTTTTTTTCTATTTTTTGGGAAGAGTTGTTGAAATCACTTTATTTTGTTGGTTGAGGCAGGGTTCACTATGTAGCTCTGGCTGTCCTGGAACTCACTCTGTAGACGATAAATGCCACCATACCTAGCTTGTTGAAATATTTCATAAATTCTTTGAGAATGTCATATATAGTATTTTTAATCTTATTCACCACTTCCTCCCAGGTCTACTCTCCCATTCCATTCTCGCCCCATTTCGTTTCCTTCTCTATTCATTTTTAACCCACTGAGTCCTAGTACTGCCTCCTGTGTACTTTTCAGTGGAGTTGTTGAAGGTTAGATTTGGTTTTCCTTGAATCTGTAGATTGCTTTTGGTAGTACAGTCTTTTTCACAATATTCTAAACTGGGCATTGAGGTTCTTTTGTCTTCAAGTGTCCTTTTCAATTTCTTTTTTCAGTTTTTAAAATTTTTCATTGTTAGCTGGCCATGGTGGCACAAATCTTTAATCTCAGTAACTGGGAGGAAGAAGTAAATACAGGCCAGCCTGGTCTACATATCAAGTTCTAGGACAGCCAGAGCTATACAGAGAGATACTGTCTCAATAAACAAACAGATACCTCTTTTTCTTTGTAGAGATCTTTCATTTCCTAGGTTAGATTTCTTCCAAAACTTTTTCTATTTCTCAGCCTGTTGGTTACTGGTGTGTAGGAAAACTACTTGCTAAAAGTTTGCTTGATTTGAGTTTTCTGATGGAATCTTTATAGAGCTCTCTCTCTCTCTCTGTCTCTCTCTCTCTGTCTCTCTCTCTGTGTGTGTGTGTGTGTGTGTGTGTGTGTGTGTGTTGCACTCCGGAGGTCAGAGGACAACTTCTAGGGTCAGTCTGTCCTCTGTCATTCCTTGTTGCATCATCCCTCCTGCTCTGGATTTTCACCCCATGCAATTGTAGCTCCAAACTTCCCGCTTAGAACTGCTTTCATTGGGTTTCGGAGGTTTTGGTGTGTTCTCATTTTCATTTGACTCCAGATATTTAAATTTTCTCTCTCATTTCTTGTTCAATAGTGTGTCTGGTTTTCCTTCTGGCTAGCCTGTCTGTCTGGGATAGCTGGCATTAAAGTCACTCACTACCGCTGTGTTGAGGCTGGTCTGTCTTCATGCAGTAGCACTTCCTGGTGAAATGAGGTGTGCCTTTATGCACCATGGGCTTCTTCCTTGCAGTTTGTGTGCTTTCCTTCTTACTTACTCCCTGTTTGCCGTTCTAAATGCCTCCTGAATCTGGGTGTTCATTTCTTTCCTTAGATTTGGGGGGCTTTCCACCATGGTTTGACTGAGTATTAACTCTTGGTGTAGTACATCTGGTTTTTATGCTGTTCACAGATCTCATGTGCTGTCACACCCTGATGGTCTTTTTCAGGGTCTGGATGTTTTCCTTTTTCTTCTCTCCATCCTTTACTGTCTGACTGACGTCACCTTTCTCCATCCTAGGAGGATGAGGATTAAAGAACTGAGGTTTTCGTCGGACTTAGCTTTTCATTTCTGAATTTTCAGTTTGGGGCTGATGAGATGGCCGAGCAGGATGTTCCACAAACCTGGTGACCTCCTTTCAATCTACTTTTTCAGTATTTCTGTTTCTTGATTGAATTCCTCTTCATATCCTATATTGGCTTCCTCATTTCAACTGTTTCCTTTTTAAATATATTTAGAAGTTCATTTGTGTCCTTTTTAATTTCATTAAACATTATTATAATTTTCCCCCCTTAAGTCTTTTGGATTTCATCTGACTCATTCTCCCACACTTGTGGAATTGCTGCTTTTCACAGGGTTCATACTGCTTTGAGTTTTTTCATGATTCCTGATTTTCTTTTGTTGGGACTTGCATGTCTAGAGTTTTTTATTGGTTGGATTTTTTTTCCTTTTTCTTTTTCCCTCTTGTCCCCCTCTCCCAGTGTATCCTTTCTGCCTAAGTATTTGTAGTGCTCAGACGGGCTGAGATCTCATTCCTCCCAGTGAACTGGAAACTCCGTCTACATGCTTCAGAGTTGGGCGCGATCACAGCACCCACCGCTCTTTAGAGAAGTAGCTGCAGAAGCACCCATGACTACCAGCTAGTCATTTACAACCGTCGTCTTCTTCAACTTCAATGACTGTTGGCATAACAAACAACAGTAGTACAGTGATACTCAGTTCTAACAGGAAGGGAATAGGCTAACCAATCACAAGGGTTGGTATTGACCAAGGGGGAAAACCAGGGAAAGGTAGATAGAAGGGGCTTTGGAATATTAGTATCTACAGGGCATATAGATTAGTAAAGAAGTAAAAGGAGGAGGAGGGGGTAGTCCAGTGGATAAGAGCACTTGCTGTTCTTTTCGAGGACCCAGCTTCTATTCCCAGCACCCACATGGTGACTCATAACTCCAGTTCCAGGGGAAATCCAGTACCATCTTCTAGCTTCCTGGTGTACCAGGCATGCATGCAGGCCAAACACTCACACATGTAAAAAAGACAATTTAGAGGGAACAGGGGGGGTATAAGGGAGGAATGTAAGGGAGTAGGCTGTAAGGAAAATAGGGTGCACAATAGAATGTCTGAAGAAATACACAGTACAGACAGAAAACCTAACTGAGCAATGTAAAAACAAAGGCAAGAGCATTAGAGATATTTATGCAAGAGTCAAGTTTTTGTTTGTTCTAAAGAAAGGCCAGATAGATGAGATTTTAAAATATGTAGCAAAATCAAATCAGGCATGCCTAAAATTCCTGCCCTTGGGAAGTGAGTCAGGAGTTGAAGGGAATCTCTGAGAGCAGCCTCGGCTCCATGAGAAACCTGGAGGGAAGGAGGGAGAACCAGAGGAGGAGTGGGGGTGGGAGACTGTCATCAGACGGCCTTCTTCCTGGGAGAAGGGGTTTTGAATTCCTCTCCTCCCTGTTCCATGTAGCAGACTATGATGGGGGAGGCGCAGCTTGTGACTCCAGTAAAGCCAGAATTGTGTGTACACGTATCTGAGAATTCAGAGCAAGTGGCTTCTGGAGTTGTGTTGTGCTTAATGGCCAGTTGCTGTCAGCCCTTCCTTGGTCTTTTCCCAGCCCTCAGCATGGAGTGTGGGGTTTCTGGAAATTTCCCCATCATGTTCCATATGTACTGGAGCTAAGTCCAAGGTACAGAAAGTGCCCGGGACTGTGCTATTTATTTATCCTTTGGCAAGGGTCCTGGCTGCCCAGTCAGCATCTGCTTCTACAGTCTACCCAGTTTCAGATTTGGCCAGTACTTGTCTCATCAGGTGATTGGGACAGTGTCCTCATTTCCTGCCTAGATGCCTGCTCAGGGAGAGGCTCAGACTCTGCGTCAGCTTCCTGCTGGCTCTTGTTGCAGTTGTGGAATCAGAGGGGAGGAGGGAGCACCGCACAGGAAGGTCCTGCTCCCCTCAGCACAGACACAGGGGTGAGGCTGCTCCAGCATGCTCCTTGGCTGAGCGCTCACCTGGCTTATTCCCTCGGTTCAGTTACTACTGTGTTTTGTAGGAGAGGGCTATTGTTCATTACCCTTTTTTTCACAGTGGGTCACACTGAAGGAGCTTCAATCTGCCATCCTACCCAGGAGTGTGGCTGCTACTTTCAATGTTAGTAATAATTGTCCTTTTTCCTAGAGACTACTAAATGTCCCTCCCTATGAGTCTCTTCTGAGAATACAGCTATCCTGAATGTTTGCCTCTACCTTCCCTGGAAGATGTAACCTCCTCCCACTCATCTGTCTCTATACTTGAAAAGTTCATAGTTGGGTTTTTTAATTAAAACAGCTGCATTTTTATGACTTACTCTGTATCTGATATAAAATACCTTTTGGACTTAATTTTGTTTATGAAATTTCTGATGAGCTTTAGAATGAATTTCTACTACAGATTTGCATGCATGCATATATGTATATACAGTGTGTTATTAAAAATATGTAATAGTTCAAGAGTACAGTTGATGTTGGAGGAGTCAGGGGACAGGAGCTTGAGGTCGTTGATCACATTGCAGCTGCAATCAGGAAGCAGAAAGCGATGAATGCAGGATCATCTGATTGATTTTTTTCCCTTTTCACTTAGTCCGGAAAACCTCCCTATGGGACGTACCACCCATATTTTGGGCAGGTAATCCCACCTGTATTCACCTAATCTAGAAACTCCCTTACAGATAAAGCTAGTGATTCACTTCTATGATGATTCCAAATCTCATCAAGTTGACAATGAGTTTAACCATTATAGTATATTCAAAGGCTATTGTCATCTCGCTGGAAAACAAATATCCATACCATGGCTGTGCTGGCTAGTCTTATATCAACTTGAGACACAAGCTAGAGTCATTTGGAAGAAGATACCTCAACTTAGAAAATGCCCCCACCAGAGTGGCCCTGGGCTATCCTGTGGTTCATTTTCTTAATTGATATGGGAGTGACCAGCTTGCTGTGGGCCATGCCACTCCTGGGCTGGTGGTCCTGGTTGCTGTAAGAAAACAGGACTGGAGCTGGAGAGATGGCTCAGCAGTTAAGAGCACTGGCTGCTCTTCCAGAGGACCTGGGTTCAATTCCCAGCACCCACGTGGCAGCTCACAACTGTCTGTAACTCCAGTTCCAGGGGATCCAACACCCTCACACAGAATATATACAGGCAAAACACCAGTGCACATTAAACAAACAAACGGCCTGTTTCAGCTACTGCCCTGACTTGCTTGGATGATGAACTGTGATCTGAGCGTTAACTAGAAGCTGGAATAAAACCCTTTTCTCTCCAGGTTGCTTTTGAACATGGTGTTTTATCACAGCAATAGAAACCTTAACTAAGACAGTAGGTTTCTAGAACAGTTTTATTCTATTAAAGGATCCTTAGTAAGAAATGTACTAACAATATTTTTTGTTACTTATATTTGTAGGTTTAACAATGACCCATCCATTGATGTTCTTTTACTTACAACTCATGTTGGTGGCCTAGGGCTTAACCTGACTGGTGCTGACACTGTGGTGTTTGTGGAGCATGATTGGAACCCTATGCGAGATCTACAGGCCATGGACCGGGCCCATCGTATCGGGCAGGTAAAAGTCATCAAAAACTCCACTAAAAGCTAGGCAAATAGTGGTGGCGCACGCCTTTAATTCCAGCACTCGGGAGGCAGAGCCAGGCGGATCTCTGTGAGTTCGAGGCCAGCCTGGGCTACCAAGTGAGTCCCAGGAAAGGCGCAAAGCTACACAGAGAAACCCTGTCTCGAAAAACCAAAAAAAAAAAGCTAGGCAAATAACTACATGAAAAACTATGAAGACTAGATTCAAATTCATTCTTGCTTTGATGTTAAGAAGTGCTGTGACTTTGGACATGTCATTCACATATTCTGTGGTATCATTTCCACTACCACTTTCTGAGCTTGGCTAAGAAAGCCTGGGTAGTCACTGTCCATCCTGATAATCTGCAGTTCCTGAAAACATGTTTAGGCCATGGGACCAGACAAAACCCCAATTAAGATAATAGAAAGGGCTGGCTTGGCCAACCTGAGTTGAATCAGTTTTCTTTACGGTTGAATTGTTTCTCTTCAGAAACGTGTGGTTAATGTCTACCGGCTGATCACCAGAGGGACACTGGAAGAGAAGATAATGGGCTTGCAGAAATTCAAGATGAACATCGCCAATACCGTGATCAGCCAAGAGAATTCTAGTCTACAGAGCATGGCGACTGACCAGCTTCTTGACTTGTTTACTCTGGATAAGGTAAAGAGCTTGGCTTTAATCGGTCTTGGTGGTTGTCTGTGATAAGCTGTGAGGGCAGAGCACTCTGAAGTTTGCCAGACTGCTGTGCTACAGTCTTCTGAAGTTAGTAAGCAAAAGCACTAAGAATAGTAAATATGTTCAGTTCACTTTTTAAAAAGATTGTATTTTAAATTCTCTATGTTTGTGCATGTGCACACAGGGCCTGTGGAGGCCTGAAGAGGGCATTGAATCCTCTGGAGCTGGAGGTGTAAGGTGTGGGTGCTTGAGCCCTCCACAAGAGCAGACACCTCGAAACTGCTGAGCCACCTCTCCAGCTTCCAGCTCTCTGCAGTTAGGTTTTTTTTTTTTCTTTTTTGATTTTTTTTTTGAGGCAGAGTTTCTCTGTGTAACAGTCCTGGCTGTCCTGGAACTCTCTCTGTAGACCAGGCTGGCCTTGAACTCAGAGATCCACCTGGCTCTGCCTCCCCAGTGCTGGGATTAAAGGCGTGTGCCGCCACCGCCCGGCTTTATTTTAAAGTCCATTTACTTCAGTGGATGTGGGGCAGTTGTTGCACATACACAGCATGCTGGGGTCAGAACAGCTTGTTGGAGATGGCTGTCCTTCTAGCACCTGACTCCTGGGGACACGACTCAGATGGTCAGGCTGGTGGCAAGTACCCTTGCCTAGTGAGCCGTTGTGTGAGCCAGCTGGTAACTTCGGGCTACATAAAGTCCTCCATCCTGGATGTTTGAAGTCTTGGTCTTTGTATTGTCACCAGTGTCTTGTCTCAAGGTTTCTTCTCTGTTTTCCTTCTCAAGGGATCTTGTGATCTCTGGAGTCTGTGGAACTCACAGTGGGGATTTCTGGTCCACATCCTAATAATTGGCAACTTAGGCAAATTAACTTGTGAGCATCTACACCTATTACATGGTGTTAAGATAAAATGAAATTGCTACCTCTTCTCTTAAATTTCTGAAGTTAATAACCTCATTGTAGCTGGGTGGTGGTGGTGCACACCTTTAATTCCAGCACTCAGGTAACAGAGGCAGGGAATCGCTGTGAGTTTGAGGCCAGCCTGGTCTACAGTGAGTTCCAAGACAACCAGGGCTGTATAATGAGACCCTGTCTCAAATAAGCAATTTATTTTCATCTGCCAATGTTTCATTAGGATGGCAAAGCGGAAAAGGCCGACAGCTCCACTTCTGGAAAAGCGAGCATGAAATCAGTTCTTGACAACCTGAGTGACCTCTGGGATGCCGAGCAGTATGATTCTGAGTACAACCTGGAGACCTTCATGCGTTCTCTTGAGTAACTGCTGCATGCTGGATGCAACTGCTGCTAGTTCAGTTACATTCTGCTGATATTCAGCAAATTCCTAAGTCTACGGGGAACTTGAACTGAATGTATAAATAGATCGAAGAATATTCAGCATAGTGCTGGCTCTTGTTTCACTGGGGAACAAGTTATTCTCAAATATTTGCACTGTATTAAATTTAAATGTTAATGTGAAAAGGTTTAAATTTTACATGCTGAATAGCTGCAGACAGAGGAAGTGGCCAAGTTCCATGTGCTACCAGGAGATGCTCTTGCTGGGGACAGCCTCCTCTACAGTCACTTTGTCCACGATGAAATCCACCAGTGCTGTGGTGTTTGTGTGCATTTGTTTTCTTTAAAATAGTACTTGTTTTTATAATTGATTAAATAGGGCTTCTTTTGTATAAAAGCCTTAATGAGCCATACTTTTCCGAATGACTTTAATATTAGTCATCCCTAGAACATGAAAATGTTAAACAATGAATTGAACCAGGCCCTGTGGCAACCTTTGTATATTTAATGCAGATGCATATAGTGTTTTTCAAATCTTTATTAACATCATTTTGTTCACTTTTACGGTATAATAACTACTCTAAATGCAGGTACTGGTGTATTTAAGGCTATAATAACATCCTATTAGAGGGTGGGTTTTTGTTTAATTTATCTAATGGCTAGGATATAGCCAGATTCAAAGAACATATGTACTCAGTAGGTTTCAATCATATATATATATATAAAATATATATATATTTTGTAACTATGAACACACGCAGTTTTTCAGACATAGATTTTACACTGCTTAAAATTCCAAACTCTGGTGAAGGCTGTTTACTGTAGGAGAGCATGACTGACACACAGGAGGAACTGCTCTGTCTACACAGGCATACAAGGATACACGTATCTATATGCACAAAGTGTCCATCCACACCCAATGTGTCTGGTTTTGGCACTAAAATCATGTAGTTATACCAGACAGCAATAATAATTGAGCACGGAGCTAATGAGCTAGTGTTAAAACAGCTCAATGGTTGAGGGTGGGTAGCTGTATATAGATGTGCATGTATGTGTATGTATATAATTTTATAAATTTCCCACATAAGTTAATACATGCCTGTGTATACACACACATATGGAATATATTTGTATATTTATGTACAGGTAATAAACATCCTTAAGGTTTGTGTCTGGTTCTACACCTAGGCATCAACTTAAAACCATCAGACCTCAGTTGTACAATAACAAGGATTTTGTTTAAAGTAATTCAAATTCTACAGCACTTAGATATGAAGTTCATCACACTTGAGTAGCCTTGACGACCATGCTGTAATACTGAACCTCGCATTCCACAAGAGAATAAATATCAAATTGTAAAGTCTGTGCACTTGTGTGTTGTTTACAGTGAGGATTAAACAACCAGCCCAGATACATGGGTCTTTGAAAAGCTACTTTTTCATATCTAAGGTTTATATTCAAATATAGTAAACCAAAAGGAAAACACATGATCTCATGTAGCGTATACAGTGTACTTGAGTGTTTTTATATTTATTTACTATTTGCATATCTTTTAAAAGCAGGGAACAGTTTTATCATTGAAGAAATAGTAAAGGGACAGAAGAATTCACACCAATATATTAATTTTTTTATCATAACATGAAAAGTCACAACTAGGAGTGCTATCTAGGCAATTGAAAGTTTGTGGGTTTAATCAGAAAGAACATTTTTATACTGGCAAACTTTCTCAAAGGGTGGGAAAGTTATTCTGTCCTTTCTGTGGGGACGGTATCACTTTTAAAACCTTTTCTTGTAAGATGTGAAATCACACACTCTGGTTTCCCAGATAAAGGAAAGCACACGACCCAGAACTTGGTGTCCTGTCCCCAAGACAGTGACCACTGAACTGAGCAGTGGGTGCTGACAGCTCTGCTCTCCGCTGTGTAGGTCGACGGTGTGTTGGTCCTGTCTGAAACGAGTGGGTCTGGGAGATAAACATGGTGTAGCCCTGGTGCTGAACTAGGTTGTGAGCTCAATGGAATCCATTGTACTACTGTTTGTTGTTGACCTTTTTAAATAGTTAAAAGTAATTACATTTAAGGTTGATCATACACTTAACTGTTTCTTGTAGGAAAGTCTTTAAAATTTAAGGTTCTGGGTGTGATTGTCTGACATTTATACACACACTCAACAAATCCTAGTCTTTAAGCAGAGCTGGTTACTTGATGGTAACTTGGAGAGAAGTCTCCATTGCCACCGAACAGGTTTACAGAGGCTTAGTCAAATGTAACTGTTCCAGGGGAGCCATTTGAAGGTGTGACAGTGTAGGACCGCACCCCTTGAATGTATCTGATCTCAGAACCAAGCCGGGTCAGGCCCGGTTAGTACTTGGAGAGCACGGCGAGTTAAGTGGCACGTAATAGAGCTGGGTATGGTAGCGGATGCCTATAGTCCCAGCACTCGGGAGGCAGAGGCAGGCGGATCTCTCTGAGTTCAAGGCCAGCCTGGTCTTTAAAGCGAGTTCCAGGACAGCGAGGACTATACAGAGAAACCCTGTCTCAAAAAACAAAAAAACCCTAAACCAATGCAATAGTATTCGCAGGAAAGAACCAATGCTCTGTTACATGCCTATGTTGAGTATTGCCCACCAATCTAGCTCTGCACCTTCTTCAGACCTCAGCTTCCCAGGACACACTGGCACTGGTGGGATTAAAGGACATTAATTGCAGGGACGTCTGTTATCAAATGTCAGAAAATTCAGTGTGAATTAATACAATAAAAACTTGAGTTTTGATACCAGTCATTTGAGAATGTTTCCTTGTCAACCAAAATATATATATAACCTCTAAAGAGACACAAAGCCCGTCTGGGCTGAGGAGAAGGCTTGGCGGGTGAAGGCACTTGCCACCCGGCCTGAGAACCCGAGTCGTAAGCCTGCAGTTTTGGAGAAGTACCACCTAGCTACAAAGCACCCAGTGGCTTCAGCTCTGCAGACTCGCCAGGGTCTCGTCTCTTGTGGACTTGTAGCTGATCTACTGGCCAGGGCCTCCCGCGCCTCTGTCATGTTCATACAACAGCAAAACGCCTCCTGTAAGATTCTACAAGCCATGCTCTTGCCCACCTCTGGCCACATCTGTCTATGTTCCTCTGTTTATCTCAGTCAAGCTAGTATGTTCTGTGTGTTGTACCTCAACATAAAACTGGGTGCTGATGTACACCTTTAATCCCAGCAAAAAAAAAAAAAAAAAAATAATAATAATAATAATAAAAAAACCTGACTGTTTTATGTTCTTACACTACGAGGCGAACATAAGTGAGAAATGGAGAGGACAAAAAGATTTGGGGAGGAGTGATGACAGAGAAACAACTTTTTTTTTTGTTGTTGTTTTTGTTTTTTGAGACGGTTTCTCTGTGTAGCTTTAGAGCCTGTCCTGGAACTTGCTCTGTAGCCCAGGCTGGCCTCGATCTCACAGAGATCCGCCTGGCTCTGCCTCCCGAGTGCTGGGATTAAAGGTGTGCGCCGCCACCACCCGGCCGAGAAACAACTTTTATTCGTATTAATTTTCAGATACCTGATCAAAGACATCTCAAAGGAGATGTTGAGTAGGCCGACTTACCTAAGTCAAGCCCAAAAAGGGACCGTCAAGACTGAAATCCAGTTCTGGAGATGGTATACTTTAAGGTAAGGAGCTGCAGAATCAGCTGCAGAGATGGTGTGATGGAACACCATCGATCAGAGAAAAACCAGTGACCAGCAAGTCATTTGTGGATCTCAACAGTGGGTGCAAAAGACCTGAAGGCCAGCCAGCCAGGCAAACCTAGAACATGCCTGTAGGTGTGCAAAGAGTTGTATGTATGGCTCGGATTTAACATGGAGGCAACAGTCACATGCACGTTCACAGCTCTTTTGATGCCATGTACCAACGGGAGAAGCATAGAAATGAAGGAGAGAAAACTCAAAGTTGGCATGGTTTCATTTGCTGTGGGATGGTCTGTATGTCAAATGTGTTGCTGATTGGTCAATGAATAAATCACTGATTGGTCAGTGGCCAGGCAGGAAGTATAGGCGGGACTAACAGAGAGGAGAATTGAGAGAACAGGAAGCTGGGTGAGGGAGACACTGCCAGCCGCCATCAGGACAAGGAAGATGTAAAGTACCGGTAAGCCACAAGCCACGTGGCAAGGTATAGATTAATAGAAATGGATTAATTTAAGCTGTAAGAACAGTTAGCAAGAAGCCTGCTACGGCCATACAGTTTGTAAGCAATATAAGTCTCTTCTGTGTTTACTTGGTCAGGTCTGAGTGGCTGTGGGACTGGCGGGTGAGAGAGATTTGCCCTGACCGTGGGCCAGGCAGGAAATCTCTAGCAACATTCATTAATGCAGGAAAACCCTCCCAGTAAAAACTTGCAAAACTTTAATAGTAAGCATGGTAGTTTGAATGTAATTGGCCCCCATAATCTTACAGGGAGTGGCACTGTTAGGAGGTGTGGCTTTGTTGGTGTGGGTATGACCTTGTTGGAGGAAGTATGTCACGTGGGGGCAGGCTTTGAGGTTTTCTATACTCAGGATACTGCCCAGAGGCACAGTCAACTTCCTGTTGCCTGTAAGACCTAGCACTCTCAGCTCCAGTGCCAAGGCTGCCTGCATGCTGCCATGGTCCTTATGATAATGGACTGAACCTCTGAAACTAAGTGAGCCACCCCAATTAAATGCTTTCTTTGTAAGAGCTGCCGTGGTCATTGTGTTTCTTCCCAACAGTGAAAACCCTAGGATAGTGATTTGGTTCATGAGAAGTCACAGGTGATTGATAAACACTTCACATCAAACCTGGACGAAACCACAAAAACAAATTCAAGGTGGCAACAGGTTCACATCTCAGAAGCAACAGACTTGAAGAAAAACTGGAGTAGCATGTACAGTATCTGAATATATAACATGTATTTGGCAATCTGGGAATGATCAACAACTTCCAGAATACATTCCTTGGATGCTCATATGGGAAATTGACCCGAACTGACCATATACTGAGGCAGAAAGCAATCCCTGGCAAATTTCAAGAAATTGAAATTATGCATGTCCACTTCTTTACCAATTCAATATACTTGAGTTTTTAGCTATCACAGTAGAGCTATCTAAAAGACAAAAATGGGGCCTGGAGATATGACTCAGTGATTAAGAGCATTGGCTGCTCTTCCAGAGGACGCAGGTCTGTGTCCCACCACCCATATGGCAGCTCACAACCATCTCTAACTCCAGTCCCAGGGGATCCAGCACCCTCTTCTAGTCCCCTTGAGCATCAACTACATGAATAGTGCACATGCACAAATGTACACAAAACACCCACATGTAAATAATTTTTTAAAGGCCTTCAGAAATGTTCACACATCCCAGCACTTACGAAGTAGAGGCAGAAGAATTAAGAGTTCAGGGACAACTTTTGGCTATGCAGAAAGTTTGGGGCCATCCCAGGCTGCATGAGATTCTTCTCAGAAAACAAAAGATCTTATACTTGTAAACAAAGTCATTTTCTATGAACATCTCTTAGAGTCTACAAAAGCGTGATGACTGGGCAGTTTAGCAGTTTAATGGGAGATGATGTCAATATTCAAAAGGTTTTGTTTCTGAATGCAATAAGAATTTCATTTTTTAATAGTCCAAATATAACAGCACCAGAATCCATGAGACAGGTACATAATACAAAGCATGTGAAGATGTATGTTGAACATTACAGGTCAAAAACAACAAAATGACCTTGAGAAATGGAGATATACCACATTCATGGGTTAGATACACAACATTGGAGCCCTGAGTTTAATCTCTAGCACTAGACACCAGATTGTTCCGAAAACTCAATATTGTTAGGGTTCCAAACATGTATAGATTCAAATCAATTCCACTCAAAATCCCAGTAAGAGTTTTTAAAGAGCCGATTCTAAAACTGAGAAAGTAAAAGAGACTTGAAGGGCTTTTCATACCCTGGAGGAGTGTTGCGGAGAGAGAGGGGCCTGAAAGAATGTTGGACAGACAGGCAAAGATGAAAATAATCAAAAGCAGGAAAGGGGACCGCTAGAGAGCGGCCCGCCCATGTCCTGAGCTGAGTGGAGCTACAGCAATGGGGAGCAGAGAGCTGGTATAAACACAAACCAGCGGGGGGGGGGGGGGGGGGAGCCAGAGGCTGCCTGCAAATACTCTGCTTTATTGCTTGGTTTTTCTTTAATGGAGAAAGGGCAGTCTCCAAAATCGGGTCCATATGCTTAAAAAAACAAAAAAAAACCTCTATATGTAGACAGATAATTCACACACATATGTGTATGATACTGTGCAAAATTTAGCTCAATGGTGAGCATATTTTAAACTAAAATAAAACTTGGGAGAAAGCATGCCGGCTAGGGATGTGGCTCCGGCAGGAGCGAGCCCAGCGTGTGGGCAGCCCTGGCGTTCATCCTCAGCATGGTGACAACCGCCTGTAATTCCAGCACTCAGCAGGTAGAAAGAAGCAGGGTGGTAAGAGTTTCCGGGTCATCCTAGGCTTAGTGAGTTGGGAGCCAGCCTGAGCTACATGAGACCCCGACTCCAAAGAATTAAAAAAAAAAAAAAAAGGTGACCCTGGGTTGAACAAAGATTTCCTAGACATCGCACCTGTGATAAATGAACTTCCACACCCCTCCCCCATAACCACCTGTGCATCCCTTTACTTGCATCCATCAAAACAACATATCTTTAAGGTTACAGCTCATCAAGGATAGCCAGCAGGGGCTTGAGGTAGAAACTACAGAGTAGACACACACCCCTACTAGCTTTCTCCCAGGCTCACACTCAGCTAGTTTTACACACACACACACACACACACACACACACACACACACACACACACACACACCCCTACTAGCTTGCTCCAGGCCCACCTGTGTAGAGCTATGACTGCCTGCAGTGGGATAGGCCCTCCTACTTAATTAACAACCAACCAAACAAACAAAAACCCAAACCAAACCAAACAAACAAACAAACAAACAAACAAAAACGCCCAGAAGACACAGACACACAGGCCAGACTGCAGGAAGCTATACTTCAGTTGAGGATCCTTCCCCCCAGGTATGTCAGATTGACATTAGCCAACACAGCTGCCTTTGTGGGTTGTGTGAACCCCAGCTTAAAGCTGAGACTAGCAATTGGCATGGGCTCTCAACCTGTGAGAGCTGATGCTGTCTCCAGGCAGGCAGAACTGACCGAGAGAGCATCCAGGTGTCCACTTCAGAACCGTTTACCACACACACCTGCGGTCAGAAGTGCTCTGTGTTTCAGAACATGGTGGCACTTGCCTATCATCCGAACACTGGAGGCCGAGGCTGGGGCTGTTGCATTTTCAAAGCCAGGGTGGGCTACATGACCAGTACCAGGTCAGCCAGGGTTAAGACCCTGTCCTAAAAACAATAAACCATACACACAAACACACAGAAGGCAAATGAGTATCCCAAAAGATGGTCTACATTATGTGGTAGAACATGTCAACCTACTCAACCTGTTTTCAACAAAACCTATTCAACACCATTTAGAAGGGTAAAAATTCACTACACATGAGACACACTGCAAAGGATCTAGCAACCCGACTGCGTTTTGGGGGTTGGGGTGTGTGGGTGTGTACAGTCAGAGGCACTCAGTTTTGAAGACCGTTTGGCAGTTTCTTACAAAGCTACCCATTACGCTGAGGATGTGGCTTGGTGGTAGAGGATGCCCTTGGCATGTGAAGGTCATGAGGTCAGCCCCGACTCGAACACCCAGGCTTGCTATGAACACCCAGGCTTGCTATGAACGCTATTTTAAGTTGAAGACAATTGAGTCAACAGCTGACAAGAGCAGCTTTTTCGGGGCTTGATCCAAAGGCAGGGAGCTCTGAGGCTGAGGCTGCCCAGGTGCCTCAGGTGAGCTGTACCCAACCCAACTTGGACATGTAGCCGCACGCTAGACGGCCCGGGCCACTGATTTGCCCGTGGAGACACTCCCCTGCCCATCTGTCCAGTTCCACAGGGAGCAGGGAGCAGCTCCACGCTGCAGCTCCACGGTGGGTTAACATTTGTCTTCTGCTGATCTTTTTGAGTGAATTCACAGATCCCAATCACCCACTAACAGAAAAAATCACACACAAAAAGCAACCCCCAACAATCCTTCTGGTTCCCATGCTCAACAATCTCCTTAGTTCAACTACTCCAGATAAAAAACGGGGGAGTGTGAGTGTGTGTGTCTTCCTGGAAACATGTCGAGGGTGTGGAGACCTCCTACACCAGGCCTCTTTTAAAGCGGGGTGTTCACTGGTGATGGAAGCTTCTGGAGAGCAGGTACATTAGTGCCCCCCCCCCCCCCACCAGGTGCTTCAGAGCTGGGGATTCATGCCACGGCACGGGGCCAAGCCCAGAAGTTTCTGTCTCAAAGACGCCTTCGCATACCTCCTCCGGCTTCATGTCGCAGGGCAGGACATCAGAGCCGTTTTAGTTCGGGGTTCAAGGCAGATGGACACCCTGAAAAGAGGACTCGATTTGTTCTTTAATGTGTGGCTGTTCCTTAAGGTGTTGTGATGGGCTCCACGGCTGCGGGTGGCACCAGCAAAGGCCACTAGGGGTGACCCTGGGTCCCTGTCGGCCGGGCGCGCATGCAGTGCACTTACCTGCAGGGCGGCGCCCTGGAGTCCACGCCCGGGAAGGAAGCCGGGGCCAGAGGGAGGCAGACATGGGGGAGGGGGGCGCACGGGACACACATTGAGGAGGGTCGAGGTCGCGTGGGGGTGGCAACCAGACGTGGTTGAGCCCGCCTCCCAAACCTCTCAGCTTTCTGCTCCCCTGCTCCCATGACGCCCCTCCTGCCGCCTCCCCTCCCCTCCCTTCCCCTCCCCTCCCTTCCCCTCCCCTCTCCTCCTGACCTCTTCCCCTCCTGACCCTTCCCCTCCTGACCCTTCCCCTCCCCTCTCCTCCTGACCTCTTCCCTCCTGACCCTTCCCCTCCCCTCCCTTCCCCTCCCCTCCCTTCCCCTCCCCTCCTGACCCCTCCCCTCTCCTCCCTTCCCCTCCCCTCCCTACTCCGAGTGTTGCTCCAACAGGGAAGCGGGGAGCCCAGAGGCTACATCACCCTGGTGGGCTCCACCCCAGGCCTTCATCCTGGAACCACCTGTGCCCAGACCCACCCAGACTGAAGCACCCTGTGCTGGGTTCCACACCCTTTTCCATCAAGGTCTGGTTGACACTCAGAGAACGTGTGATGGCGCAAGGCCAGAAGGCATCCGAATTTTTACAAAGCCCCATTTTCTGGAAAGAATTCATTAGGAGACTCTGGTGTCATTTGAAAAATAAGATGACGTCAATACTTACCTTTTCCAAGGGATTTGGCCTCGTGTGGCAACCTGCTGGCAATTAAAATCCAAGGCGTGGGGGTGGGGGTGGGGTGGGGGTGGGGCGTAGCTCAGGGGCAGAGCTCAAATTCAGCTTGCCTGAGGCCCAGAGGGCCATCAACAGTGTGAAACCCTCCCAAGCCCCCACGTCTCTCACCTGAGCCCACAAATACTTTCCTGCTTCAAATTTATTTGTGCATGTGAAAGTGTTGTGTCTGGGAAAAGTGAACTTTGATGGAATAGGTGAACTGTTCGGAAGACTTGGGGTTTTTGTTTTGTTTTTAAAAAACTAATGGAGCAAATCAGAATTTCCCCTAATGCAAAGAGAGAGATTCCGTAGCAAAAGATGACAAGTGCCAGCGCTTCGTACAACTAGATTTAATAAGTTGTTATTACAGAAAAAAGTCCAAACTACAAAGTTTAAGCAGTTAAGCTGCATGAGCTCCACGTTCAGTCACAGTAGCGAATCCGTACAAGCAGTATTAGTCCAAGCCCCAGGGCAGAGGGAGGGTTTACCAGCGAACACAATCCAAGAGAACAGGTAGGAAAAGATACAGTCCAGTTAAAATTAGTTGTTAGTTGAAAAACAAATACAGAGATCTTAGCTGTGAACACTCTAAAAGTCATGTCCATCATTTTGACAGCAAAAATACAAATACCTAATCCTTTATACCCCGACAGCACTCTGTCCAGGAGCGTCCCCTGTACTAGCACCCAAGCTCTCTACTGGTCCCAGCGAACTGCTATATCCACACAAGTCAACAGCTCTGGACTCATGGTCCACTTCTTGACCCATCCGGGGGTATTAAGTCAACAGCATCAATTATAAAATACTCTGTGGTGAGAATGGAACACTATGGCAGCTGAGTTTGACAAGTTTGGTTATTATAAAAGAAAAAAAAAATGTTATCAGACACAGCATACAAACTAGCGATAGAGGAGTGATCCATACAAATAAGCCAGTTTTAACAAAAAGACACTTTTTTTTTTCACTAATCTGTGACTAACCTTTCATTCAAACCTTGCAAGCTGAGATGTCACAATACTCAAATATTTAGGTAGGAGCTTTACCCAGTTAAATGCCACTTTGTTGCTAATATAATAGATAAAATGAAAACTAGCAGTTATTTGCTAATTGCATAAATGCAGTACACTGCATCAGCCCATGCCTCACTAACAAGCTATAAAACACAAGATATAGGCAGAAATCTAAGCATAATCTTTATACCACTAAACAAGAATTTTCCCAATTTCTTCTGTTCCTAATCATTTATTTGTAGTTAATGTAAAATTCCAACCAATAGGACCCAATTTGAGTTAAAATTTTACATCACAACTTGATCTAATCTATATATTATTTACAAAACTGAATACATAGAGCGAACCCAAGAGCCGACTCTGGACACACGCTTACTTATCCCAGTTATTGATCAACCTCCTCGCCACTTCAACAGAACTAGAAGAGGCCACCGACAACTAGCAGAAATGCACCATCTGTCTAGAGGAGTCCCCGGATGTGCCGTTTACACAACACCAGCTCTGTCACTGGGAGATGTCTCTGCAGTAACTGTGGATGCCCTCCCGAGGCTGGGGGCGGGGCTGGGGGTGCGGATGGGGGGGGGCGGGCTGAAGCAGCAGCAGCAGCAGCAGCAGCAGCAGCAGCAGGAAGGCAGACAGATCATGCACAGAGTAGCCCAGTGTTACCACGAGAAGAGGCAAACAAGGGGCGGGCGGGCGCCATCACAGAGAACAGCGGAGTGGGGGAGATGCAGCTGAGGCATGAACAGTGGTGACATAGCGTGGTGACAGAGTGTGCTTCCCCAGGGCCTGCCGCCAGCCCTTCCAGGGACAAGTCAGGTGAGGCATTCAAGTCATGCAACGTACAAGGTGGGGTCTTCTCACACATGTCACCACTGTGCATGCGAGTAAGATCGGGAGGGAAAGGCACCGGCTCACACATGGACAGCAGTTGGTGGGGGACGGACACACACACACACACACACACACACACACACACACGCACACACACACACACACACACACACACACACACACACGCTGGACATAAAGAGGAGTTTTAGGGAAAGCACTGGATGCTGCTGGCCAAGGTTGGCTGCATACCCCGTGCTGGTTCAGGAGGGCTGACTTCATTATCAGACGACAGGTTTTACTGCATCTGGTGTTGTATAAACCCACTGTGACATCCTTAGAGACCTGTCTGTCCTGTGACATCATCCCTAGTCTCACACTAAGCCACTGTGATAAAGGAAAAGGCTTGTCAAGATCCCGCACGTTCTGCTCACTGTCGTTTATTACCCAACTGTCCGTCCCAGTCCCAGTCACTTTACAGAACCATCCGTTTCCATCATTGCCATTACTGTAAACCACATCAGCAAGTTAATACATAAAGCTTTGCATTTCAAAAAACTAGACACTTTAGTAACAATATTACAAAGGTTTTAGCTTCAAAAATAACTGAAAATGAAAAAAATAAACTTTTAAAGAATTAGCATCATAAAATTAATTTATTCCAAGTAAAAATACAAAATAATATTATGACGTTGACCAGATATGAAAGTCCCTCCCAGAAACAACTCTAGTAATGATTGAGAAAGCACTCCTTAAAGAAAATACGAAATAAAATGAAAAATATGTAAATATGTTTAATTTTTTTCTTAGCAAAAAATCTTTCTAAAAATAACAATGAAAATTTGTCTCAGTACAAAGGCTACGTTACTATTGAAAAAATACCAGCATGAGGAAAAGGTACGTTTTTGACAGTAGAAAATGAGTTCTGTGAGTCACAATGTCTAAAGTCTGCAATGAAAATAAATCTGCAATAAAGATTTATGCCTTTTTTCTTTTCTTTTTTTTCTATTTTTTATACAAACAGTACAAACAGTATTGCACGTAACAACAAAGAATCGAGGTTAGTTACAGCCTTCAAAAAATCCACTAGTTCAAGTGTCCCATCAAGGAAAGGCCACGGCAGGACCTGTGTTACCAGGGGCTTCCCAGTCAAGTTGCAGGGCAGAACACCTCTGTGTTTTAAAAAATAACTTTTTTGAAGGACCCTCTCTTTTAATATAACATTAAGAACTTGAGGGGAGGGGCACATTTATTTACAAAAACAAACGGGAACATGTTATAATTTAATAAACTAAAAAAGTTCTCTTTAAAAAAATACAAACAGAAGAACTCTTTCACAATCCTGGTCAGTCGCACAATCAACACTTGATTATAAATATACAAATTAAGGGAAAGTAGTTTCCATCACCTAGTCACAGCTCTCAGCACCAAATGGAGTCTCTCTTACAACCTGGTCTCCACGACACTGTGGCCTCCGCGTTAGTTTACGCTGCACAGTCTTCCGGCTTCTCTAGAGCTCAGGGTTATTTTAGTACATGAAAGAGGGGTGCTTCTTCCAAACATCTGCATCTTTCACATAATTAGGTAGATTTCTGTAGGTTAGATATGATCTTTAATATTATAGTTATAAAGCTCTAACTTCTTCATTTTCAAAAAACACAAATAAGCATGAAAAAAATAAAGTTACCCATCTGTTAAATCATTTTCTTGCAGAATTAAATTAATATATATTTTCTGAATAAACTTACTTAGAAAATATCATTTTTCTTTCCTATATTTCAAAATTGAGGTATTGCAAAAGATCAGGTCAGTCAGAAAGCATGCCTTTTTCCTTAAAAACAAACAAACAAAAATCATCAGCCAACTTTTGAAAACGTTCTAGAATATAAAAAGTAGTAGTGCGTAACAAAATTTCCCATACAGATGAAAAAAATAAAACACAAACATAGAAAAAAAAAAAAAGGAAAAAACAAAACCAAACCAAACCACACCTGGGCCGCAGAAAAGCAATGATTCCCAAAAGGCCCAGAGAAAACCCCCAAGGGGGAGGGATCTAATAGGCATCTTTTAATTCAGTAAAAAACTATTTTGTTTCTCCTTTTTTGAAAACAAACTGTAGCTGGAGAGCCAGTATTCACAACTAAACACTAGAGAGACAAAAAGAACCAACTACAACTAAAAAAAACCAAGTCACACTAACTTCCAGACGGTACAAGGAGACCACAGCACAAAAGACTCAGTGACAAACCTACTCTGCAGTGTGCATCCGGTCAGATTGTCCCCAGAATTCAAGACAAGGACGGAGGGTTAAAAAGCTTACAGTCTTGCAATCACCGTGCTTGCTCTTCCTAGTACTCTCCACAGCCCAGGAGTGAATGCTAAAAGAATGTCCACGGTAGCATGAGCAGGGCTCCATCCTATTCAAGCTTCACAGGGTGAATCCAGGGAACTAGTAGTTAGTGTCTCGCACGGAAGGCCGCGTCTGCCCAGGCCATCTTGGTACAGCCATTTCTTTAGCGTCACCCTTACGTGGCTTTCTTAACGATGTGCGTCAGTGTCAATCTGACAACTTATCTCTAGATATTGTGTATAGTCTTAGTGTTTGTAAGCTAAGATGAGCTCTTTGGCTTTCTGGACAAGGTCTGAAGCTATGTAGAGTGGTGTGAGCACTAGGAGGTCATATCTCAGAGCTCATGTGTTACTTAATAATATACCAGTTATGAATGGTCAAGTTCATAATGTCTGACACAGAGGCTTTTAACAGTTACATTGGATCACAGTTAGACATAATCACTTCACTATAGAAAAGAAATTGCACAATGTAGAACAGAGCACCGCAAGTACTTCATCCACCGTCCACAGATTTGCCAAAAGAGTATCCTACACTAGGTTTTCTATTGGTTTGAATAATGGTCGGCCTGATATGGGCTCTTCCTGTCCACAAGCATTCCACCCATTGAGGCATGCCTTCCTCCCACCGATTACCAATTCTTTGAATGAAAAAAAAATCATTTAAAAAAATGAGTATTTTATAGCTTATATAGATTCTTAATTTGTGCATTGTGGGAAGGTTTTATACTAGACATTGGATATAAAATTTATTGCATGCAGCAACCGCATTAGGTAAACATGCAGTCAGGAACGGCGGCCTCTGCTGGCTCTCTCTGGTCTCTTCTCCTCTCCTTCCGGCAGCTGGCTCTATCCCTAAACCACAAAAGTGTGTGTTGGGTTCTTGTTTTTGTTGTTAATTGATACCTTAGCCTGAATAGAGTATTATGGTATCCACAATACCATTTTAATAGCAGCAAAAGCTATTGCAGCATAAATTTACATAACACTAAAAGATCTAACCCAAATCCTCAGCCAAACAAAACTCAAACATGAAGGAAAATGAAAGACCCAGCTTGTGAGGTATCTGTACATGTACAGAGCGGCTACAGACTTATTTTCATGAAGGGCTATCCTTACTCTACGCGACCCCCACTACTGACTGCTGATTGTAAAGTGTTTGCTACATCGGCCTCTACTTACACGTGTGACCTTTGGTAAGTCTTGTCCTAGGGGCGACTCTCTACGTTTCTGAAAATAAGTGCATGCTCCAGTAAAACCAATCAGAGCCACAACACCACAACATCAAACAAAGAGTCACAGACGTCAGCCTGACGGCCGCTGATGAGAATGGCAGTCTACGTACTGTGGAGGTGACAGATCAGGTGTAAGAAATCAAGGTACCAAGCAGACAAGTTGTGAGTCAAAGTGCAAATGGGTACCGTTACACACTCTGCGATTCTGCATTATACTGGACGCTGAGTTCAGTAATATGACTGTAAATGATAATAATAATAATAAAAAGACCCATTTCTTCTTTAAAAATCGAGAACGAATGCACAGATTTCCAGAACACCGTGAGCCCTGAGGCAGTGCCCTCTCTTCCTCCTTGTGATCTACTCCAGTACTTGTAGCTGGGTCGCCCGGGGTTCAGCTCCAGCGGAACGGGACGTGCCGAGGGCGGTCGCCCCCCTCCTTCACCAGCGGTTTGTGGAACTCTCGGCCGGCTCGGGAGTGGATGCTGGCCCAGCAGTATTCACAGTAGTACTGCAGACAGGTGACGTTGGCACAGAAGAACGGGGCAAACTTCCCACCGCAGCGCGTGCCCTGGCACTCGTCACACATCTGATCATCCAGCACATATGGTTTCACTTCCACCTGGACCCGGACAGGAGAGACAGGAAACAGGGCTCAGCAAGGCTTCCTTAGCCTCGTCTGCAAACCCGAAGTGGTATCCGGTCAGTTCTTAACCTCTCTGTGTGTTCTACTGGCTACCTGATCTGTAAAGGGTCCAACCCACACACAGCTGTGCAGCCATACTCCTGAGGATGGACAGAGCCCAGTGCAGGACAAACAGCATCCCAGCTGGGGGAGTTCTTCAGACAAAGGCTACAAGTCTGAGAAGGCAGGGAACCAGGTCTGACAGGGAGACTGGTAGGCTCAAGGGAGGTTCGGGGCTTCTGTTGTGATGATGGCAAGGCTTTTGAACCTGTCTCAGGGCTATACTGGACCCTGGGAACTGCAGGGGCACTGGGGACAAGGGGACACGCCGAGACGTTACTGTAGAAGGAGGCTTCCTACTAGTCTGGGCGTGCTTTATCATCTTACTCTCTCCATCACCGGAAGCTGACCAGCGGGTGTTTATCACAACCCTTTAGGGAGCATTTAATGAACCAAAATGAAACCAAGCTACAAGTATGAAAGCCTTTCAAAACCAAAGAGGAAAACACCTGCTTGTCATGTTTCTCTTTCCCGGAGCCTAGAAAAAAAGACTGAAGTGTGAATTTCTTTGTCTTGAACACCAGGAATAAGCACATAGGTGGAGAGTCTGACCAAGTCTCTGCCACACCTGTGGTGGAGCCACGCCGGGCAAGAGCAGCCCTGCGGCTGGAGCTTAGTCGTCAATGATGCGTCAACTGTCTGACCCAGAAGCCTCTAGGAGGGCATGAGTCGGGGGTCTCACCAAGGGAGTGGAAGTTGGGAAGGGGGAGGGCACAGAGGCTATAGTCACCTCCCATTGTGGGTTCCTGTCCACAGGTCTGTCTGCTGGCCGGACACTTCCCCTGTAGGATGCTCACGAGAAGACTCACGCTCTCGGTCACCCAAGGAGAAATGTCTTTACTGCTCCCTCCCCCCAACCTTAAGCTGAGGATTGAACAAGTAGGACTTAAAAAATCTCTTATATTAATCTCTGCATCATAAACTAACACGGCTCTGCAATCAAGTCTGTCTGGGCTCATAGCCAGGCCACATCAGAAACCTGTTCTCCTCATCTGCACACCAGGAGGAAAAAACCTGTCCTGCTTTATAGATTTCCTATGAGTGAGTGAAGTCGGCCGCCCAGAGCTCTGCCCCACACCCCGTAGGCACAGCTCTACTTCCTCTGGTTCCCTGAGGCCAGGTTAAACTCTGCTTAGATGTGCTCAGGATTGACTGAGCCACCAGGTTCTCTGTCGTCTCTGGTTTAGTTCTCCACATACACGTGCCACTTAAACTGTCCACCACAAAGGTCCTCTCCTTGGTCGAAAGGTTCTGTTCCGCCTACAGGACTGAGTTCAGCTGCCTCAGCAAATCAGCTGTTTCCTGTCTCCAATGGCCCCAACTCAAGCCAGTCTGCAGGTCACCCGGACTCCCCTCTCTAGTGACGTCCCAGTGCAGACTCTAACTGCTCAAGCTTGCCCCTCCCCCTTCTCCTTTTTTCTGATATACAACAATTTGTGTGTGTTGCATGCACACTTCTGTGTACCCGTGCACATGCACAGGAGTACGCAAAGAAGCTAGTAGAGAGGAGTGGGTGTCCTGTTCTCAACTTCAGTTCCTTGAGACAGGTCTGTCACTGAACTTGAGCTCCACAGGCAGTCAGTAAGCTCAGTGAACCTCCTGCCCTCCCTCCCCACTCTACCCTAGCGCTAGGATTATAGGACTATATGGGATCTGAACTCAGGTCCTCACGCTGGCACGCCAAATACTTTACTTATTGTGCCATCTCCCCAAGTCAATCCTTTTATTTGTATGCTCAGTGCCCAGCTGATGAACTGTTTTGGAAGGATTAGGAGGTGTGTCCTTGTGAGGAGGTATGTCACTGGGTTTCACTACGTAGCTCTGACTGGCCTAGAACTTGCTATGTAGACCAGATAGGCCTCAAATTCACAGAGGCCCTCCAGCCTCAGAATGCTCGGATTAAAGGTGTGAGTCACCATGTCTGGCCAAATCAACAATTTTAAAGTGAATAAGTCAGTGCTACTCAATACATTTATACTGTGTGCAGACACTACCAGGTTACAAAATGCTTCTACCACCTCAACAGGAAGTCCTGGATCCACCAATTACCTACTTCTCCACCCTTGGGGACCATTCTATATTCCTTCTCTACGTTTTACTATTCCGGGTATTCCACAGAATGAATTGCATACTATGAGATCTGTTCCCTCGGGCTTCTTTGACCTTTATGAGGTTTTAAGGTTCATCCATGCTGCACACACAGGGCTCTGGGTTCCATCCCCAGCACCGCATCATGCACATTGTAGCTAAATGGTATTCATTACACATTTTTACCCAACTCGCACATTTTGTTCACTTGTCGGTTGATGACACCGGGTTGTTTCTGCCTTGAGTCTGCTGTGATTACCCCTCTTGAAATGTGCATGGGCGTACATATGTGAGAGCAGCTGTTTCTAGTTTGTTTAGGGTAGATACTTGGGGATGAATTTAGTTGGGCAGACAGCAAATTGATTTTAACCTAGAAAGATTTGTTTCTGTGGTATTTGTAGGTGTCTATGTACGTGACCGTGTGTGTGTGTGTGTGTGTGTGTGTGTGTGTGTGTGTGTGTGTGTGTGTGTGTTTGCAGGTATATGTGTGGAGGCCTCTTGGTAACCTGGAGGCCAGCAAGTCCCAGCAACTCTCCTGTTTCAGCCTTCCTTGGAGCTGGAATTGCAGGCATTTCTGTGGGGAAACTTAGGACGCAGGTTCTGGGATTCAAATTCTGGTCCTCATGTCTGTAGGACAAGTGCTCTGAAATGCTGAGCCATCTCCCCAGTCAATGTTTTCGCTTCCACAGCTATAAACCATTTTGCATGCCAACTCACCAAGTAGCAGAGCCCCAGACTACGTGCGCCACTACTTTCCATTTGTGGGGTTATAACCATCCTGGTGGGTAGGAGGTGGCCCCACATGGTTAAGATTGGCATTTACTTAATAACTGAGGCTATTTAGCTCCTTTTCATCTGCGTATTGTCCATTTTTTTTGTTTTTAAAGATAGGCTTTCAGTATTTGGCTTTGAACCCATGACCCGACTGTCTCGGTGTTCTCAGGGCTGTGAATGACAGACATGCACTCCTACCCCAAGCATGGCCATGCATATGTCCTAGCTGGAGAAAGGCCTTTCAAATCTCTTCATTTTAAGTGGGCTGTCACTCTGTTGTTAAGTTGAAGAACTTTTTAAATATTCTGGATTCAGCCTCCACGGTCTAGTCACTTTTTGGACATCGTCTTTGATACAGAAAAGAGGTCACTTGTGTACTGCACATCTGCAAAGGCACTCTTTGTTAGGGTCTGAAGCACCATGTCAGATCTTTGCAAGAGCTGCCGTAAAGCCCTTCATGCCAGCCACAGCTGATGCCTTACTATCTGCTGCAGTAGTTTCCTCCCTTAGTCTGAAGTTTCAGAGGTCAGGCATTTCTCCCTTTTGATTCTAAGACACCTTGACTTTTGATTTTAAAAGGTCATGTTGTGCTGTACCAGGCATGGTCACACGTGTGCCCGTAACCCCCACACTTAGGAGATGAAGGCAGAAGATCAGGGATTTGAGGTCATTCTGAGCTACAAGAGTCCGTCTCAACACACACACATGCACACACACACACACACACACACACACACACACACACACATGCACTCCTTGCTGGAATGTAGTGTGCCTTCCATTCCCTGGTAATCAGGAGGCATGACGCCCCTGTCAGGTCAGATGATACAGCATAATACAGTCTTCATTTCCTGTCACCCTTTCAAACTTTATCACTCCTACAGCCTTCCAACTGCCCTTTAAGTCTGTGAATTCTCATCATTTTTATTTTTACTTCATTAATGCCACTCAGTAGGAGTCTAAATAGAGCATCTGTTCTCAAATAAACACAACTTTTGGACAATACTGAACTCTGAGAGGCTTTCCAGAAGACGTCCCTGACCTCCTTCCATTTGGGTGAGCAGAGCTGACTACAAACCCTCTCTGGACACCTGTATGGAAGGTGTTGATCTGAAGTACAGAGACTTCCACGAAAGAGAAACCCTCCATGAAGGACACTGATGTTTAGATTGTCCCATGTTACTACAGGAGGGCGATTATTTCATTCAAAATGGATTTACCCATGTGACTGATATTTATAGGCTTACTGAACATCACTAAACAATGGAAGAGAAGACACAGCTCTTCTCTAAAATAATGTTGCTCTGAAACAGCTTCTGAGGCCAGACGGGTGGCTCAGCTGATAAAATCAGTGTCGTACAAGTATAGGGCCTGAGTGTGATTTCCAGAATGACCCAAACTCCTGATCTTCTGCCTCCATCTCCTAAGAGCCAGGCACGGGCTCAACATGGACGAAGGACAGAGGCTCTCTAGGGTTTGCTGCCTAAAAGGAGAGTATAGAGGAGTCACGTGTTTCCCTTCTTCCTTTTTTTTTTTTTTTTTAAAAAAAATCTGTCATGATCGGACACTGGACGGCCTGGGAATTGAACCCAGGTCCTCTGGAACATCAGTTAGTGCTCTTAACTGCCAAGCCATCTCTCTCCTCTCCCCTTCTCCCATTCCTTTTACGGCTAAGAACATATTAGGTACTAGAGTTAGATTCTTCAGGATAGGACAGCTATTGGATAATAACTCCATCCCCAAAAATAAGGTGGAAAGTAACTAACACCCCAATATCAACCTCTGGCTTTCACACACTCACACTCACACACACACACACTCACACACACTGTACACACATGAACATGTATACCCAAACAAGATAAAAAATAGGAAATTGAACTAATAACATAAGTTTCCTAAAGGCATTCCCAAACTCTCTGTAGTTTCTGCCTTATCCCAGCACCTTCTGTACTATTGGTTGGTATTTTAGGTAACTATCCAAATTAATTCTACTCTTCTTGATAAAGAGACACAACAGAAAAGAAGCTGGTTTCTCTGCCAGCCACTGTCAATTTAGCCAGGACACTGATGACAGCAGCCTGGTAGGAACCATGTGACAGATCTAGACTACCCCAAAAGCCCAAAAACCACAGTCTAGGCAGAAGCAAACTCACAACCAAGCTGACCCTCTACTTCCAGGACACTCAGAGGAACAGGACAGAAGAATGACATTCAGAAACATTTAGATTCACAGCCACGTGGGGTGACTGTGATGTCACCCTGTGGTGGTGTGATGATGTACTCCTACAGGCAAGAACCGAGGCAGAGCCTTAGCTAGGGAACTGCAGGTAGCTGCTAGCTAATCTAGAATTATACAGACAAAAAGAATGTCAGATATCAACAAAGTGATTTCAATGCTTGCTTTGTCTCTAACAGTCAAAATCCTGACCTCCCAAATCAATTGGAAAAATTGGCTAAGTAACTCTCAGAGGCAGATCAGTCAGTAGGGAGAGCATGGGCAGGTGCAGAATTCTCCCTCTCTGGACCAGAAGGTTTGTGGTAATGAGATGAGGCACTGGACAAGGTCAGCTGCAGTGTGGCTTATGTCTAAAAGCTCTATCAAGGGCAGCCAAAGACTGTACGCCCTTGATGAGAGCTACCACTCAAATAAGCCAATCAGATATCTAGCCACCCTGGGAGAAGGTAAGGAATGCTTCCAGGTGGCTGGACAGAAGCCAATTAAAAGCAAAGACTGCAGATAGCAGAGTGCAAGTGGACAAGCTGGAGAAGAGGCCAAGTAAGGAGACAGAACTAAACAGAAATGAACGGAAGACTTGTCTCTGGTCACAAAAGTTGACAGCACAAACACAAGGTATAAGCCTTACAGGGTAGATGTGGTCATGCTGGCATGAATTGGAAATAGGAGGAAGCCAACAAAAGGAGAAACCTAATTGTGAGATTTGCCAAGGATTTTAAGAAGGAAATTGGGCGAGGGTGGGGTGGTTAGCTCAGCTGGCCAAGCGCCTACTGCCCAAACATGCACACTTGAGTTCAGATGCCCAATACTCACATAAAAGCCAGGCATGTACCTGGGAGTCCAGTGCTGGCAGATGGGTGCAGGTGGGTGGGGAGGCTCTCTGGCCAACCAGTGGAGCAGAAACAGTGAGCTCTAGGTTCAGTGAGAGACTGAACTTAGAGACTAAAAAGCGTGGTGGAGAGTGACAGAGGAAGGTACCTGAAGACGACCTAACGTGTGCATACACAGTCAGGGAGTGCACAGCTGGGGAGAGGTGGAAAGCAAGGGTATGGAGATCATGGGTGGGAAGGGCTGTGGACACTACCCAGAGCCCCCTGTGTATGAGCAGAAAGAGACAAAGACAACACCACCTCTGTGCTTAAAAGAAACACATCCAACAGAGGTTCCCTAAGAGAACCTGGAGGCATGTGATCATGAGGAGTGAGTGTAAGGAAGGCTGGAGTCCACTCAAATGGGAAACAGAGCTCTGAAGTAGGGTCCTTCACTTTCACCTGGACACATATCACTCTGCAGGGGTGAACTACCGGGTAGTAGAGGTAGTGGGTGTTCTTTGTCTCTCTAGGGCTCAGAGATGAGGGAATAAGAAATGAGGAGCTGAGGCACTGCTGTGCTTTATCGCTAGAGACAAGGCTTTAACCAAATGAAGGTTATTTTTAACCAAACTAGCCACACTCTTGGTTGGAACCATCAACTCTTTCCATTCGGAGCATCCTGCTTTGGAAAGGACATTGTCAGAGGGACCAGACTCACTGGGAGATCCTATGTGATGCTACCAAAGGAGACAACAGTCCTGGATAGAGACAGCTGCAGCATGGCTTTAGATGGCCACAGTACTTCCAGGACTGAAAGCACAGACTCTTAGAGGCAGACAGATCTCTGTGAGTTCAAAGCCACCCTGGCTAGCTTAGGCTATACACTGGGACTCTTGTCTCAAAAAGAAGCATAAACTCCAGCTTTAGGGCCTCCCAAGAGAAACTGTGAATGTGAGCTTGACACAGCACATGTCTCTGTCAGAAAGAGTCTCTCCAATAGCTCCAGGAATGAATTATAGTAGCTGAAGAGGTAGAACTAATTTTGAAATTTTTTAACTTGGATAGGTTCAGAACATGTGTGGAAGTTGCCAATGAGAGAGATGCAGAAAATCAGCTGATGATAACATAAGCAAGCTGTCAACACAAAATCTTTAACAGCTGAAGGCAAATACAACAGACCTAAGTTAAGCAGAGCTGACAACCAAGACAGATAAGATTCAACACTTCCTAGTCAAGATATTCGTTAGGAGGACTGTGGATATGTGATGCAGGCAGGACAAGCATTTCTAACTGCGATGTTAGACTATTTTCTCTGGCCCAAGGAAGCATCCTAAGTTTACCATTTAAAAATAAGTTCCTGGAGCTGAAGAGATGGCTCTGCAGTCAGGGCACTTGATGCTCTTGAAGAGGACCTGAGTTTAGTTCCTGGTACCCACAGATGGCTCACAACCGCTTGTAATTTCAGCTCCAAGGGATCCGCCTTCCTCTTCTGACCTCCACGGCACTACACTCACATGCATATTTACCCCCCCCACCCCCCCACCCCCGCCACAGAAACACACTCATACATATAATTTAAAACAGAGTGAAAGGGCTTCCTGAGGCCTGAGAAACTGAACAAACTTATCTCCCCAAACGGAACAATTCTGACAGTGGCTTCACTGAGGCAGCACAGCTGGGACCTTCGTGCTCTGACACGACCCCACTTAGAATGTCTCAGGTGGAACTCCCACAGGTCTGCCAAGCCTTTGAGAAGTCATCTTCACCAAAGCCACCGACGGAAAAGTAGAGACTGCTGGACACGTGTAGGAATGCATCGGGTTCTTTAAAACCACTGTGTAAGGGCTAGGAAAAGGGCAGAGTTTATACCCGAAGTTCAAAACAATTGAAAAGTGTTCCAAAGTTAAGGATTAGGTATCATGGTTCCTGTCTCCAGATTGGCCTTACTGTGACTGGGGTATTCCATGAAAGGTTCTAGCTCACTTAGGCCATTTCCTATCGCACAGAGCCACATGTCTCCTTGGAAAAATCATTTAATGGGAGTACCCAAAGCCTTTAAGACATGCACTCAAAATTTTCTTGGCTTGAATCACAGACTACATCCCGACCTAAAAAAAACCACAGCCACCTTATTAATACTCCCAGTAATTACCACGCCCACCACAGTGCTAACGCAGGTCCCCCACCAGTAGGCTATACCAGGAAGAGCTAAATAGAATGCTTAGTGTCACCTGTCTGTGAGCTGAAATCCTGCAGTTTAAAAAGCAGATGGCAGATACCTAGGAAATGAAAGCAGCGATGTGCAAATAGATTTTTGCTAGCAACAAAAATCACCCACAACCTTCCAGATATAGCAAATTCAGTTATTAATTTTAGAGATGTCCTGGGGTAGACTGAAAAAAAATCTAGAGGGGGAATAGTTTGGATTTTATTTTCTTTTGCTTTATAAACGATAATCCTTACCATTTTTCACATTCTGAGATGCTAGGAGGTGAAAGGTTTAAAAGGATCCTGACGTCATCCCCACAGTTCAAAATGTACGACTGCACAGCTGGGTCTCGTGCCAACGCCTCCATCCATGTTTTATGAGTGTGGAGGTCTATAAGGTCTCTGGCCTTAAGATCATGCCTTTAAAAACCTTACATTTTAAAAATTCATTTGTGTGTGCGAACCATGGCATGTGCACGGAGGTCAGAGAACAACTTGTGGTATCTAACTGTCTCCTTCCACCATGGATCCCAGGGATGGGACTCGGGTCATCAGACATGGTGGCAATCATGGTTCATGAAGGACAGAAAGGACAGTTAGTAGAGTCCCACATGGCACACGGGTGAGCCCTCCAGCCTGGCTTCTCCACGCTGCTTGGGAATGGGACTGAAATGTGAACATAAATCAACCTTCAACAAGGACCGGGAACAAAATCTATACCAGGTGGAGGACAAAGACAAGACATTTGCTCGAAATCTGTGGTGAGCGAGGTGACTGTTGCAGCATCACTCCCTTAAGAACAAGCACTCACCGAGAGAGAGCTAGCTGGCCGACAGCACCTACCTGTAAGTTTGCAGATCCCGAGGGCTCTGTTAAAGTCAACAGCTAGGAAAAGGACGGTGCTCTTTTTCTGACTAGTCATCCCAAGAGCCCCGTCTACACCCAAATATGAATCAGAAAGAAAACGTTCCTTTGATACTGCATCTCACTGTGTTGCCCAGGCTGCCCTCAAACTTGTGACTCTTCTGCCTCAGCCTCCTGAGAAGCCGGAAGACCTGCACTACTGTGCACAGCGAGAAGAACATGTTGATCATGCTACAACAGGGTATTCACACTAAAAGTGACCACAAGTCCTGAGACCCAGAAAGACAGGTGAGGAGAAGCCAGAGTTCACAACTAGCCAAGAGAGCCTTGACAGAAAGCTTCCACACCATTCTAAAATCTCACTTGACTACACAAATAAATTCCCGTGAACAAGACTTTCTAATCAAAGGTGTGAGAGTTTCAGTGTTTGAAAAGAAGTCCAGGTTAGAATAGCTCCTTGGTTTAGGGTACTGGTTCCTCCCCAAAGGGCCCGACTAGACACAGCTATAGCTGGGAGGCTTTTGAGCCAGAGCAGGCTGGGACAAATAATAGTGATGAGACACAGGCCAGGTTACAGGAGCCCAGGCCACGGATCCCAGCAGAGACCACAGCAGTGAGATACAGGCCAGGTAACAGGAGCCCAGACCACGGATCCCAGCAGAGACCACAGCAGTGAGATACAGGCCAGGTTACAGGAGCCCAGACCACGGATCCCAGCAGAGACCACAGCAGTGAGACACAGGCCAGGTTACAGGAGCCCAGACCAAGGATCCCAGCAGAGACTACAGCAGTGAGACACAGCCTGAGTTACAGGAGTCCAGACCACAGATCCCAGCAGAGACCACAGCAGTGAGATACAGACTGAGTTACAGGAGCCCAGACCAAGGATCCCAGCAGAGACCACAGCAGTGAGATACAGGAGTCCAGACCACAGATCCCAGCAGAGGCCACAGCAGTGAGATACAGCCTGAGTTACAGGAGCCCAGACCAAGGATCCCAGCAGAGATCACAGCAGTTGAGACACAGGAGTCCAGACCACAGATCCCAGCAGAGACCACAGCAGTGAGATACAGGCTGGGTTACAGGAGCCCAGACTACAGATCCCAGCAGAAATCATCCAAAACAAGGTCCCAGAGCCCTCACACTTTTTGCTATTGGGTCATTTTATATATTCCAGCTGTGACTGGTCAGGGACAAACTGTAATATCAACACTTCACTTAGTATGGCTGCTGGGTCATCTTAATCTTCAAGTAGCTAAAAATACAATGCCTTTCAGTCTTCAGCAAATTCAGGCTCAATGTTTCCAGTAAAGAGAGAGAAGTAAAAAAGATTAAACATGTGAACTACTTAAGGTGCTTGCAAAGAAAGGGGCAAAGGATGGCATCTCATTAAATGAGAAAGGGGTGATTTTAAAAAGCACGAAAGCAAACAGTATGTACTATTACAATGTTCTTTAAAACCAGAGTATTCAAAAAGCCAAACTTTGTTAATTGAAACTCAGTCTCTCTAGTCCTCAATATAAAGTAGTAAAGGAAATACTATTTGTCAGTGGTATTCTAAATTTTTATTTTCTTAAATAAGACATATTAGGGGTTGGGGATGTAGCTCACTCAGTTGGTAGAGTATGTGAATAGCATGCAGAGAGTTCTGGGTTTGGTCCCCAGCACATAAACCAACTATGGTGGCACATGCCTGTAATCTCAACACTAAGGAGGCAGAGAGGAAGCATCAGAAGTTCAAGAGGAGCTTTGGTTACCAATAAGATTGAGGCTAGCTGGGGATAGATGAGATCCTCCAGGTCTCACAAAGAATATGGACAGAGGGACTTTGGATGAAAAGGAAGTGAGAAGGAAGAGGACACCTATGGGCAAAGCAACCACAACACATTATATTCATGTGGGCAGAGAGATGGCCCAGTGGTTAACAATGTGTAGTACACTTCCAGAGGACCCAGGTTCGATGCCAGCACCCACGCAGGGCAACTCATATTACATACACATATGAAATTATCAAGGAATAAATGCATTTTAAAATAATACCGGGCCATTGTAGATGCTTTGAAAAAGAAACTACCAGATAATCTCAAGTAACCCAAGAAAAGAGAAATTTGGGGGCTGGGGATGCAGCTCAGTAGTGAGATACTTGCCTGACATTCAAGAGGCCCTGTGTTTGATCTTTAATACCACAAAAGTCATAAATACTAAAGGATTATCAACTACATCTTCAATGCCCTGTCAATCATCACAGACATGCCCACAATACCTTTGTCTTACTCAATTCATCTGTGGCTACAAAAGCCATGTCAGGTTAAACACACTTAGAAAACAAAAGGATCGAGGAAGAAAAAATAATCAGCTGTGTATTCAATTGTGTGACTCTTTCATGTAATTTGAACACGGGAGGAAAAAAAGTTGAAAACACAGTATTTTCCCTAGACTATTATTCTCCATATATGATATATCTAGGAAGAGTCCTATGATAAAAATCATAGAAAAGTATGAAAATGTCACAATGAAATTATTATATGTTATATGCTAATTTAAAATTTTAATTTATAATAGGAAAATTATTTGTGTGAAAATGTGCCTCTTTTTTGGATCTTCAAAATGAAGGTTAGCACGAGAAAGATCCTAATATGTCCTAGATAAACTATTTACCTAACTTCTTTGAACAAGCATTTTCAAACTTTTTTGATGCACAAACTGATTTTTAAACATAAGATAAATTTTAAACAACCTAGAGACTCAGGTTTCATGGAGCACACTTTAGGATATGGTAGATTAGAGGAACTAACAATAGTAACATCCCTGGACAGGACAGACTTGCCTTCCCAGAGTCCTCCTCCTGCTTAAAAACTGAAAAACCAACAAATTTATCCCTTGTCTGAAATATGTGATTCCCTTCATCACCCAAAATTCTAATTATAGCCTTGAATGAACAACTCCCAGAAGATCTCCAACACCAACCACAGTCACAGAACCAGTGTGTTATCAGTGCTACTGAATACTGATTTGCAATTTTCAAACACTCATTCTCTCCCTCTCTCTCTCTTTCTCTCTCTCTCTCTCCACACACGCACACACACACAGGGGTTGGGGGAGACCACTGTTCTTTGAAGATATATCGTAAGAGCTGGGGAGAGAGCTCAGTGGATAAAGTCCATGTTGAATGACTGTGAAGACTGAATTATGGCTCTCACAAAGTCACGCAAAGGCTGGGCAGGTATGGCAACTGCCTGTAATCCCAGTATTTGGCAGGCAGAGACAGGGGCTCCTTGGAACAAGCTGGCTAGCCAGACTAGCTGGGATTGGTGAGCTCCAGGTTTACTAAAAGACGCTGGCTCAATAAAGCAGGCGAAGAATGACTGAGGAACACGACCTGATGCCAACTATGTGTGCGTATGTGCGCGCGCGCGCGCGCGCGCGCACACACACACACACACACACACACACACACACACACACACACCCCACACATTTGCACACCAGAAAAAGGTCTGTCAGTAGGCGTGTGGAGACCTTACATTAGCTGATTCTGGTCTATATCCTTTTCACTAGTAAAAAAGCTTTTATGAGCGGAAATGACAGAGCCTACCCAGTGTTCCCTGTGTGACACTGTCCAAGTCTCGCAAACCCAATGTAGAGGTTTCCAGGAGACATGACCAAGTTGTGCTAACCAATTGTTCGGGTGGGTTCAGAGTTTGATAAACAGATTGTTAGTATCAATCCATCAATCCAGTCATAGATTTTTGCTAGATGGAGTAAGAGTCAACTGACTTTTATACACTTTCTTCTTTTCTTTCTTTTTTTTTTCTTTTGTTTTTTTTAAGATGGGATTTCTTTGTGTAGTCTTGGCTGTCCTCAAATTTACTCTGTAGACCAGGCTGGCCTTGAACTCACAGAGATTCACCTGCCAACTGCTGGGATTAAAGGTATGCACCACCACTGCCTGCATACACTTGATACTGTTTTATCATTATCATATAAAGCAGGAAAATGCCCATATAAGAAGAGTGCCCATTTTCAGTGGTTTCCTTTTTCCACTGAAGGAGTCTCTCATGTGTCAGTGACCCAGGTGTGAGCTGCACAGAAGACTTGACTTCAGGACTTTCACAGCCCATAAGCATTCATTAGCATCCCTTCTAAAAACACATTAAAACAGACAAGGTGAGCACAGAGGTCATCATTTGCTCTGATTATACTTCGGTATTTTAGACTATTTCAGTTTTCTCTCAAAACTACCAGTAAAAGGAATACAAGCAAAATGTAATAGTAATTTCCATTCCAGTTACAGTTCAAAATCTTTTCTTTATCAGAGAAAAGATACCAACCGCCAAAGCATTTTTTTCTAAGCAAGATGGAAAAAGAAAACCCTGCAGTCTGTTAAGTGGAAAATGAAAAGGAACTTTAAATTTCACCTATGTGTCTTGGCTAACATCCAAACAGTGTTAGCTGACTGATGCCTGGGTCAAATGTTTCTAATTACATCTTCAACTAAGTATTTCCCTTATGCATAGGTACATTAAAAGAGGAGGAAAGACAATAATCAGCTGTGGACATATGGTTAGGCACAAGTTAAGTGGGCCAGGTTCATCAATAATCCAGAATAACATCTGTGTTGCCTAGGGAGTTCCCAAAGCACCTGTCCATCTGCCCTTTCCTTGATCTCTGGAATACGCTGAAGTACTTAAGCTGATGTTCTTATTACCACAGAACCCTCTGACCTTTCTGGTTTGTTTCTTCCCCAAGACAGGGTTTCTCTGTGTAGCTTTGGAGCCTGTCCTGGAACTCGCTCCGTAGACCAGGCTGGCCTTGAAGTCACAGAGCTCCGCCTGGCTCTGCCTCCCGAGTGCTGGGATTAAAGGCATGTGCTACTACCCCCACTCGCGCAACCCGCCCCCACCCCCCGACCTTTCTTAAGATCACAGCACAAGGGAGGAAAAGTCAATTCTCAAGCTAGTACTTTTAAACAGAGCAATGACTCTCCAAAGGGATGATGGAGGTGGGCATAACTGATCCCCTATTACACTCTAAGGGTCAGAGTTCAAGAACAGTCTGAAACATAAAGTAATAAAAAAAAAAAACTCTAAAAAAAACCCATAGGAAACTTCAGACTTACTTTGTTAATGCTCTAGCTACGTCCAGAAACACACGGGAGCTGTCCCAGCAACTCCATGAGCCCCTTGTTCCATGTCATAGATATTCTTGAAAAGTTATTTGAAATACCAAAACAAGTAAAAGTCTTTTGTTGTAGCTCTTCTTTCTTTTTATTTTTGAAGTGTCTCACTATGCTTCAGATTCATTACATACCCCAGGCTGGTCTTGAACTCATAACTTCCTGCATTAGCCTTCCTAAGATCATAGGCACTTGCCAGTACTTCTCATCGTGTGGACTGAGACTCCCTGGCAAACCTCTATCTCCAAAAAAATTTAGATTACAATTCATAGCAATAGCAAAATTATGGCTACAAAGTGGCAAGGAAAATAACTTTATGGTTGGGGTCCCCACAGCCTGAGGAACTGTATTAAAGGGCTGCAGCATTAGGAAGGTGAGCACCACTGCACTAAATAAACACAAACTTTAATAAGGGGCCTATGCTTTTTTCCCCCAGAGAATGAGTTTCTCTGTGTAGCCCTGGCTGTGCTGGAACCCACTCTGTAGATCAGCTGGCCTTGAACTCAGAGATCTACCTGCCTCTGCCTACCAAGTGCTGGGATTAAAGGTATGCCAATAATTTTTTTTCTTTTCTTTTTTTTTTTTTGACAGGGTTTCTTTATATAGTTCTAGCTGTCCTGGAACTCACTCTATGCACCAGACTAGCCTCCAACTCACAGAGATCCACCTGTCTCTGCCTTCCAAGTGCTGGGATTAAAAGTGTGCATCACCACCACCACCTAGCTTATAATTTTGAAATGCAGGTTTGAGCATTTAAGATTCCATGGAAGAACTGAGTTTGAAGACTCTTTGGGTCCCAAAGGGTGAGGGATATACTTCAGTGGAAGAACCCCTATCCCTAGCACCACACAAGAGGGACAAACAGACACGTGAACAAACAGAACATTAGGCCTGAGCTAAGCAGCGCGGCTAAGGAGCCCCCAAAGCTGAGGCAGCCCTGACCTAACTTGGGAGGTACCTTACGGAACTCTCTGAACATCCAGTTCTCCCTGTCATAGACTAAAGGATACTGGGTCAGGCCAGGTCCAATGTTAAGTCCAGGTTTAATATACTGTATGTGTCAAAGAATACCTTCCGATATTTAAGTAGCAAAGTCTAATTTTTTTTTTTAATTACTCAAATAAGTATCTTAACCAAGCAGAAAAGAAAAGCTGAGCAAGAGTTGTGTGGTGGACAGACAGGTATGGCAAAGGTCAGAAGAGAAGGATTTCCCATTCGCACTACCTCTCAATGAGCGTTCAGTCAATAGAAGAATCATTGATAAATATTCAATGCTGGTCCATTGCATGTCCTATTCTGAGTACACAACAGCTCCTCTGAAAAACACAGTCACTGCCCACATGGACTGTGTGATCTGCAACAGAGTAAATGGACGTTCAGGACCTGGTACTCAATGCCACAATGGCCTACAAAGTGTGATCTGATGATCTGTGGGGGGAGCCTTAAGTGTCAATGAATACATCATTCCTAAAACTACCACAATGAAGGTGAGGCCTGAAGGAAGGGTACTAGCCAGGTAATTGTAGGTTTGACCCTAAGAAATGGGACCAGTTATGGCTGGCTCAGGAAAAGGAGGAAGGAAAGGAGAGCAAGCATGGTACATGAAGGGTCATTTAGGAAAGTTCAAGGTTATCATTTGTTTGAACCTTTATCCAATAGGCAGAAGAATGTAACCAAAGGTTTAAATAGGGAAGTGATTTATTTTCAATTATGAGCTTATGAAAATATTCCGATTGCTTTACATGGGTCAGAAGTGGTGGCACGTGACTGTAACCCCAGCACTCAGTGGTCCCAGGCTGGAAGGTTGTAAGTTTGTAGTCATCCTGGGAGGCCCTGTCTCAAGACAAAACAAAAACTAAAAATAGAAGAATGATTTAGAGATAGACTATGGGGAAGTAACTCTCGATGTCCAGTGAGAGACAGCCCAGCCACCCTAACTCATTCTACACACAATCAAGTGCTCGTCCTACACCAGCACTCGTTGACACACCCTGTACGTATGTGTCAGAGTCAAAATCAGGACATGTATCTGTAAGGACTGCCAGGCTCTGCCCATTAGTCCCATTAGTCACCTGTAAGTCCTCTTGTGGCTAGACACAGCAGTAAGACATTATTGTATGGACGCAGCAACTCCTTTAACACACCCACAGGAGGGTTCCTGACTGAAGAGCACAGGTTGACTAAGCAGGGTCCTCTCCTGATGAGTGAAGTGAACATGGAGGATACAGGCAGTGTGGACCTGCCCCCAGGAGCTGCTACACAAGTGATCCTCTTATTGCACATACAAGGTTGGATGTGAAAATACCTCTGCCTGAAACCAATCTTGGTGACAGGTGCACAAGGGTACAAATATACTAAAAACATTTCAATAGCATTCTTTAAATGGGGGCGTTTTAGATATTCGAGTATCATAAAACAGCTCAATAAAGCTGTTACGAATCACCTGTCCACAAAGATAGAAGATTAGTGGATGAGTGAAAGGAAAGCAAAGTGTTAAAGCTACAGGATTGACTGTTCCAATGAATGTTGAATACTGACATGTTTTAAAGGGATAGGTAAGTCAGTAATTCTCTTAAGATGGATAGAAAAAAGTTAAATCTACAAAGGTCATATTTCTATATAAATTACCCCATCTAAAATCTTAATCTTAGCAACAATAACAATAAACAAATATAGATTGTCAAGAGATGTCTTGACAAATTTCAGTGGACAGAAAGAGATACAGAATATATTGATCTCTTATGAGAGCACACACGCCCAGACTCCCAAGGTTCCAGACACTTAATGGACTGTGGGACCTGACGGCCAAGCGCAGCTGCTGTGCAGCTGGCCCCCATTATTCTTCTCCTGGAGTGAGCAATGCAAGGGAGAAGGGCTGCCACAGGAGGCAAGTGGCTTTAACGTGCCAGGGTTCCATCGAGTCTACGTTTATACCCTTGAGGACGGCAACGGAGACGAAGGCTGACGCTATTTAAAACAGTCAGGGTTAAAGGTAACTCCAGGCTCACAGGAGAAGGAGAGGGCAGCACCTTAGAATCTTCAATAGCAACACAAATGGATTATGGGAACTGGGAGACACAGGCCCTTGACTTTTAGCACAGGTTTCATGGTCTTCACCATGAGAACACTGCAACACCCTGTAAGAGCTGTTCAGGAAAGGGGTGCCTATGACAGACATTCTCTGTAAGGAAATACAAATGTGCTTTATATAGTGGCAGCTCTCGAGAAAGCTCAAATGTAAAGTTTAGTAGAAATAGAAGTACGAACGAGCCTAAAACACATCTGTGAAGGATGCAGCTAACAGACTCCAAATGCCTAAGACAAGCATTGTGTGGTTATGCTCAGAGCAAGGACAAGAAGCCATAATAGTGAGGAGGGAGGGACTGCAATGTTTACAGGTCAACAGTAGCAAGAGCCCAAGTCGGCTCCCACTGCTTCCAGTGAAGGAGATGGGCTTTAGAAGAGTGAGGGCCGAGAAAAGATGAGAGGATGCAGCGGGGCTCCAAGAGAAGAAAGCGCCATGTGAGGACGCCGCCACTCTCCATGACTTCTGATGCGCCCGCTCAGATGACTATTGGAGAATAAACACCCCTCCCCTTTTCTCATTCACCATCCTCAGAGGGGAAAAAAGAAAGCTACATTCATGCCGATGAGAACCTAAAGTTCTCTAGGTAAACTTTAGTGCCCAGGTTTACCAGTGATGGATGGGATTGCAGCCTGAGTCAAGTGTATCAGACATCCAAAGGAAGAGGCATAATGAGCAGGCAGGTCCACCAGCAACAGCAGCAGGAGTGATGAGAACCCTTCAAAAAGTACCATGTGTGAATTCAAAAAAGTTTAGTAAGCATCTCAGACTGAACCAAGCAATAGTTACGGACTGGGGGTGAGTCTGAGAGACACTGTGCCTCTCTGTGGAGCTCAGTCTTGTATGAGAATTACTGTTAGAAAAGAGGAAGTGTGGGTACTTGAAAACCAGGAATAAAGTTGAATCTTTGTCATTTTTCTGAGTCTCCATTAACTCAGAGTGTTTCAAAATTCTGAAAAAAAAATTAATTTTAATTAACAAACCACTACCACTTGTTCTCAAGAAGTCCATAGAATATTTATTCTAATTTGCTCAGATACACATGCTAACAAGACATCTTGCTGACTATGAAAAATCCATTACCAACTGAAATTTTCACCCCCTAAGACACTATTACTACAGACACCACATACTGTGTCATAGGACATGGAGAAATCAAGCTGGTACTGATCTGGAAGCCTCATCCCTACTGGCTAGTTTTCATAATTTTGGAAAGGTCTATGCATGCTACCAAGGGAGAAAAGTAATCAACAGTTTTACCCGGCTGTGAACTATGTAAGAACAATAACAACTAGCCTGGTAAGTTATGCCCACTGGTGGAACAGTAGTATGAATGTTATGAGAGTAAACAGGCAGTTTCTGGTTGAGTGTAAGACCCACTCCACAAAACGAAACTCATAACTAGTACCATTAACTAACTGGTTCAAAAACCCATGGCTGACTAGGTCCTAGGTGCTAGCAAAGAATATAACACTAATATTCTGCTGAGTAGACATAGCAATAACTTGCTCTTAAATTCTTATCTTATACCTGCTAAAAAGTGTATCTGTCAGTCTTCATCAGAGAAGCTTCTTTTTGCAATAGATGGCAATTAACACAGAGAGCCATAACTGTTGGGCATGCAGAGACTGTGAGGCTGTGTAGGGCTCAGCTCTAAGTGGGACATCTGTATCACACTCCAACCCCAAAGCTTAGGGATCGTCACAGAAGAGGGACAGAAAGGTACTGTCAGAGGCAGTGACATCTGTGGTGAAACAGTATTTACTGAGCATGACACATGAGTTCACAGAGGCTATGACTACATGTACAAAAGATCAGGCCAACCTAAACCCCAACATGGATGGGAAGAGCTCATGGAGTCGTACCCCTGGCAGAGGAGCCATGGACAACTGATGCCTGCTGGGGGAGGGGACACCAGTTTTCCTCGGGGATACGGTTTCTGAAAGGCTGTCCGTGCTCTAGTAGATGGTTCTACATCCATGCACCTCTAGGCAGCACTAAGTGAACTCAATGAATTTAAAAACAGCACACGAAGTTGAGAGGGGAAAATTCTGGAAGGGACTAGGGGAGCAATTGGAGGGACAGGAGTGGAAGGTGGCTTTGATTTAAAAAAAAAAAAAAAATATATATATATATATATAATGCACCTAAGTTAAAATGTATTAGGTAACATTATAGCTGTAACATTTAAAAGAAAAATTCATATGAAATTATTTTATTCAGCTACTTTCTCTTAAAAGTCTCTTTAAAGGCACTGGTATAGCTTGGAAGCACTACACAGCTAATGCAACTTAATCTGAAGATGAATAGAGTTAATGGAGCACAGGATTCTAAATATCTCAGAAACTATTCAAAATTTAAAGTTTTTGGTAAAAATAAAAAAATAATTAACAAAGAAACCACTGCCACCTACTCTCAAGGAACCATAGAATATTTATTCTAAGTGCTGGCTTTTGTAATTTGATCAGAACACATGTTAACAAAATACAATCTTGCTGAACATGAAAAATGCATCACCAACAGAAATTTCCACTGAGATGCTAAGAACATTGTCTGTTACACAAAATTAATCAAAGAGGACTTCAGAGGGTGTGGTAAAGCTCCGTAACAGGAGGCTGCTTCATTCATTCCAATCCAGTCGGGGCCTCAAGGACATCCTCTATTCAGAAGCAAGAACAGCCACTGTGCCATTCATGGCAGAAGCTCAAGACTCTTCTTGTGTTCTTCTCCTCTGTGTATTTTAATCTAGGTTCTAGATTTACCCCTCCCACCCTCCGTTCTCCCAACGTTCCCAACAGTGGAGTGCTGTTCACTCTCCAACAAGCCAACAGAGCACACTGACTCCCTCAACCTGCCATGTCCTCTCTAGATCAAAGGAAGTTCACCCAACGCCTCCAGAGCCCCAGCAGGAGACAGAATGAGCAAATGGCAGGTAACACAGCATGCATGTGTGTGTATGTACACGTGTTTCATGAGTAATAAATTATGTGAGGCTGGAGAAGAGACTGAAGGGAATAGTATTTGGTTCCTGTGATTGCTACCAAGTGTGATGTTACAATTAAAGAATAAAGGCAAATTTTTATGTGTACTTCTGAACATGTCAATTCAAGTGTGTCTTAAGGTCAAAGAAGTGACCGACTCTCAATCTTTGTTAGGGCATTGCTACTAGTTTGGTACGCTAAATTCTGCAGATTTCTTTTCCTCACCTGGGAGAAAAAGAAGCAAGGCAGGAGGAGGTTCATGTATACCTTCAACACTAAGGATCCTCTCTTCTTCAGGCAAGCTCTATGGACTCACAGCATAATGCCGTGCAAGATGCAGCTGCTGTCTTCTGATCACAGAATACTGCCTTGCCCAGGGCCGCACAAAACAAACTTCATTGCTTCCCCATAGCAATTCTATTTTGAGCGGTTGCTTACCCGTTTGTCAATGTCATTGTGTTGAAGCTGCACAAAACGTGCACTGATGGCTGCAATGTAGCTCTGCTGATTGGAGAACGCAACACGCCCAGCACCTTTGGGGTACTTCAGCTCTGGATCTGTATCAATGCCAGCATAGCAAACACCACCATACAAACGGTCCATTATCATTGCGAGTTCAACTGCAAGAAAATAAACACGACTATGTATAACTATATGGAACAACTCACCCAGGAAAAGGAGGATCATGTAGTCTAATTATGAAAAGAAAACCCACAAGAAGGCTTATGAAGAACGTCCTTATCAGCCTTACAACTCCAGCAGAAGAGCTACTCATTGGATATTTTAAAGTAAAATACAAAATAATTTACATGTATTTACACAGGGGTTATGCCGTCATAACTAAAGCGACTGTATAAAAGGAACACTATCAGTAACCTGTCCTGATTGTTTAAATGTTTAAAACCTTAGCCCACTGGCCTGGGCCTGGGTAGGTAAAGCAATTCATGGTGGCCTAACAAATTAAAGAGAAACATCTACTTACAGAGCTTGAGACTGAATGAAACTTCTAATGCCTCCCTGCCTCATTAGAGCTCAGCTGGAATCCAGTCCTTATTCTGTCTAGAGACAATGTGTTTACAGATATAAAGTTTACAAATGTAAATCCTGGCACTGACAAAAAATGATAATGAAGAGTAGATTCTATTCCAACTGAGAAACAGCATCTCATCTTGAATTCTAAATAATAAAACTAGTTAATAATAACAGTAATGAATAGCCAAGAAAGCTGTTTCTAAGCTGTGAAAACACGCACCCTGCATCTCGTCATAGGTCTAAGCTAATGGTCTGTGTCTTGATTTGGTATATTTACAAAATGCTTACAGAGAAGTTATTTGGGGATTGGACTGTTCCAAAGGTCTGATATTAAAAACTTATGCCCACTGTCAGTCGGGGTACCCTCGAGAGACATGTGGCACTTACCTGTGCTGCCAACTGCCTGAGGTAATTGTTTACTTGAAAGCACCATCTCCGCCTATGGCCATTCCTTTCAGGCCACCACTAAATCCAAAGACTCAGGCCTACCCCTGGAAGTGACCTAAACACCCATTTTCTTTCAAAACCTACATATGGCACTTAGAAAAAAGAAAACAGACAGTGACCAGAGCCAATGCAGCAAAGAGCGCCACGCTCCGGTGGGGACGGGCAATGATTCTGCAGGGCTCAGTGGTGTGTTAGGATAACCCCTGAGGTCTACAAATAGATGCAAAGCCAAGTAGTACTCATTTTGGCATAATGAAATTGCAAAGGCAATAAGAAAAACTGTCACCATGTCAGAAAGGCTATTTTTGCACTTCAAAATTTCTTTTTATACTAGACTGCCTAATGATTTTTTTTTCCTAAATGCCCATTTAAAAAAAAAAAATAGGAAGAATGACCTACAACAAAGCAGTAAGTTTCAAGTGAGGAAATAAACTAGCATAGCAAGCAGCAGCCAGCCGTCCCAAATGTCCCATTATGGTCAGAATTCCTGCATCCCAACAGCCGGACACCACTGATTAAAGCTGAGTGGACTGTGCTACAGCTTCCAGGCAGCACCTTATACCATTCCCTTGCAAGATGCAACAAGAACTACACTTGTACCTGCATGTCAGAGGTCCCTGGTTCCTCTGATGACCTAACCTTTTCCTCATGGACAATGTTACTCTCAACAGAAAGCAGGGAACTCAAGGGAGGATTGTAAAACACAGCCATTAATGAATTTCTCTTAGTGAGATAGTAATCTCAAGGCCCAGGAAACTAGACACTAATTTTCCAAAGACCAGGTTTGCTCTAGAATGGAAAAGAAAGAAAACGCTCCCTAGGCCTGGTGAGTGGCCAGGAAAGGAACGTTGGCAAGGAACCAAATGGTATTGTCTTCCATAATGAGGACTCCAAAGGGAATTACAAAGGAAGCAGTGGGTGTAAGCTGGGAGCTCTGGCCCGAGAGGACTTAGAGTGTTAGCACATGCCTTTCTTTTCTTTTCTTTTGGTTTTTCAAGACCACAGCAGTCTCCAGAGGAGTTTTAGGGATCCCCTGATTCCAGAGGGCTCTTCCCATAAGCATAAACATTCCATTACTTTGTGATTCTCTTGCTGAAAAAGCATCTTCATATGCCAAAGACTAGATCATGACTGGCATTACTGGCAGTTAACTACTTCTGGTAAGAAGCAGAAACTCTCACCCTATTATACTTTTATAAAAATCATATAATTTCCAGAGCCAGGCGGTGGTGGCGCATGCCTTTAATCCCAGCACTCGGGAGGCAGAGGCAGGCGGATCTCTGTGAGTTCAAGGCCAGCCTGGTCTACAGAGTGAGTTCCAAGAAAGGCGCAAAGCTACACAGAGAAACTCTGTCTTGAAAATAAATAAATAAATAAATTTAAAAAATTCCATTCATGAGCTATCTAGTCATTTTTGCACGTATGTACACGTGTGTACATTCATGAGTATAGGGAGAGCACATGCATGTTCATGTGTGTGTAAGACCAGAGGTCAACCTGGGGTGTTATTCTTCAAGAGCTGTCTACCTTGGTTTTGATACAGGGTCTTTTGCTGGGCCCTGCAGCTTGCCTGTTAGGCTAGGCTGGCTGGCCAATGAGCCCCACAGGTCCTCCTGCCTCTGCCTCCTCAGCACTGAGGTTGTAAGCATCCACTACTGTGCCTGGGTATACCTATGGGGGTTCTGGGGATAAAATCTTCCTTATGGGTTGAGTGTTCTCCCTAGTCCTGTGGTATTTTCTTGGTGATCAAAAAGTCTCCACATAATTGAGCAACCATGTTTTGCTCAAGTGAAAGGCAGTTTGTTGAAAAGGTAGGAGAAACCAAAGTGGCTAAGGGAAGAGTGTTTGCTTTCAAGGAAGTTGACAAATGTTCAATCTCTCTAATCCAAAGGTTTTTTTTTTTTTTGTGGCGAGGAGAGGGTTAAATTCTTTGTCTCACGTAGCTCAGGCTGGCTTCAAACTCTGTGTAGCTAAGGATGCCCTTGAATTCCTTGTCCTGCTTCCACCTCTTCAGTCCTGGGATCACAGGCCTGTGCCACGGCACCTGGCGTTGGTGGCACTGACACTGGACTCAGGTCCTCGTGCATGCTAGGCAAGCATTTTACCAACTGAGCCACACCTCAGCCTCCCAAATCTAGATGTTAAGTCTATGTTATGATCACCTTTGGAGACAAAATAAAGAGCAATCGAACAACTGTTTGTAGTTGACCATTTACTCAACCCCAAAGTCTTCCTGTGGGGTACTTCCTGAACTCATACTATGTGAAAACACTAGAGTGATGTCCCTTAAATACCAACCAGGGTTTCCAATATTGAGAAAAGTAGTCACCTTTCATAAGTAATCCTTTTTCAATAATTTTAATGCTATAAAGACAGCAGTAAAAACAAACTTCATCCATCCAGTACTGGATGAGTAACTAATAGAAGCAGAGAAAAATCTCTTAAAAATTTCTAATCTGAGATTTCCCCAATTTTTAGTATTTACTTTTTTATTTGTGTGTGTTCAGGTGTCTGCAGAGGCTGGAAGAAGGTGTTGGAACCCGTGGAACTGAAGTTAATAAGCATTTGCGAACCACCCAATGTGGGTGCTGGGATTTGAACTCTGGACCTCATAAGCAGCAAGTGTTCTTAACTGCTGAACCATCTCTCCAGCCCCAAGATTTTCAATTTTTTAAATAGAGGATGTAAGTCTACTAGCAAATGTTGTAACATACAGCTACTTTTAGAGACTAGGTTTAGAAGTCTTTAGAATGAGTATCATTGGTGAATACAGGGAAGCCCTGTATAAGTCCCTTCTTCTGAGGGGAGGAAAGTAGGAAGGGGGTGGGGGGAAGGCTACCATTTTGACTTTCTAGAAAGGAGAGAGAGAAAATCAAGACAATCAGTAACTGTCTAGACAATTAAATCTTCATGGATTCATCTATCTCTGCAGAGATGAGTCTATAACCTTGCTGTGAAATCTGAGTCCTTAATCAAGCATATGTCCTATTGAGTAAGCCAGTGAATCCTCAGTCTAAACCTCTTTCTGTGGCGAGAATGGAAAGGGTAGCTCCCTGGAGTATATTAAGAAACTTAAGTCAAGGAAGATGAGGGTTTGAGAACCGGGCACACAGACGGAGGAATATGGAGTCCACAGGCAACAGTGAAGAATCTACATGGAAGTGCCTCCAGACCTCTTCCCAGTGTTCTCGGAGGCGCTGGCAGGATTCAGAGGTATGTGCTAGGGCGTACTGCATTTTAGACCATGTGATCTGCACCTCTAAATCACTCATGGTCAGCTTCCATAGTAGCAGCAAGACTCCTAGGAGTCCTGTTCCCATGCTGACTCCAGTGCGGAGCTTCACTGTACCACCCAGCAGAGAGGGAGGCAGGAACAACGCAGGCGTGTGAGCACACAGCATTCTCGTGAATTCCGTCTTGTACGGTGACTATACTTCTGAAGTCCAATCTGAACCCCAATTATGGTTCCTTGGACCTGCTTCTGATTCTTCAGAGATAAAGAGAAAATCTTGATGATTTCCCAATCTATTCCTCCTCAGGTCCTGTACCTCGTTTAATTACTTTTTAAAGCTAGCCTGAAGGCAATGCCTAAGTCTGGGACACTGAGAGCCAAGTAGGGTGGCAGAGGAATGAGGATTCCCAAGAGAAATATCACCACACTCATCTTTACAGATTCTAAACTGTGATCTAGAAGTCCTATTTCTTCTCTCTGGAAATAAACAAAAACCAGACAGGCAAGGCATGAAGCACCTCAGGAGGACAAAGAAAGATGAACTTCCTAGGTTCCCCACAATTGTTAAGCTGGTTCATAGGGTGCAAGAGGAGGCATGCTCACACACTTCCATTCTGTGTCAGGTGAGGCTGAGAACATTTCCGTTTTTTTTTTTTTTTTTTTTTTTTTTTTTGGTTTTTCGAGACAGGGTTTCTCTGTGTAGCTTTGCGCCTTTCCTGGAACTCACTTGGTAGCCCAGGCTGGCCTCGAACTCACAGAGATCCGCCTGGCTCTGCCTCCCGAGTGCTGGGATTAAAGGCGTGCGCCACCACCGCCCGGCTTCTGAGAACATTTCTAAATGGCTGGCACGAAGCACTAAGTCAGAAGGGAGCATTATTTAAGTTCATTAAATCTGCTACCAAGCTGCTCTTTTACTGAGACAATATACCAGCTCTCCATGGGATACGAGAGCTTCCATCAGTACAAGGAGCCTAAAGCTGAAGCACAGAGGCTGAGGGCTTGTTGCTGTTTTCACTTACCACCCTTCTATTGGAACTCTGCCTCTTCATTTCTACAACACAAAGTCTACTGCTCACAACCTCATGAGGTTATCACAAATACTAACGAGGAATGAACAGCTCCTAGCACACTGCTGAGGACACAGTGGCACTTGACTAGTTAGTGTCCCCCCCCCCGACCCCCCGCCTCCCTGCTCGTAAATCTTTGCTTTAAATTCAGCTGGCTTGGTTTCTGCTTTGTAAACATTAATTCACCCCAGTCTAACTTTGGCTTTATGCTGGATCAGTATGTCACGGCTAAGGCAATGTTTGACAGCATCTATGGGCAAAGGTTTGTTTGGGAGGAGGAGGAAGTGGTGGAACACATACTGAACATTATAAAGTCTTTATCCCTACAAGGGTGTCAAACATGGAGTTTATCTGGGTCACTTCATACCGAACTTGGGACTGGATGAGAAAGTGTCTACTACTCAGAAACTTGACATACAGAAAGTTTGGCCATCTACCACTTCACAGGACTAAAAGGGATATTATTACAAGACCATGTCCTAATTACAAATCAGGGTGTGCTCTCCAGTTCATGTAACTACCAGAATGTTTGTACAAAATGTCTGAAAAATGATCCTGAGAAATACTGAGATATGCACTCTCTCCATGTGGCATATATCATTCAGAAGTCTTTACCTCCCAGGTCTGGAACTGAAGCCCAGGGGTGAAGAACGTGCCTGACATGCATAGCTCCATGGATTAAATTTCTCACACCATAATAAATCTTTACCTCGACATAAAAGCCATCAAGAGCAACAGAGCTGGGGAGCAGGCAGAGAACGAAACTTCAGGATTAATAGGGAGAAAAAGGAAGGAAAGATTCAGCAGAGCAATGGTTAAGAAAGATGAAGACCCAACAATGAGAAGCAATGGCAGGCTCTAGGAACTCAGGACCACAGTCGAGAAGATGAAACTGCTCTGCAAGGCCTGGTCTGATCAAATGCTGGAAGGAAGTCATCAAATGAAGAGCATGGGTCGAAAGCCTATTCATTTGCAAAGAGATTCCAAAACTTAGTCACTTCAGCGGTCCTTAAATCAGACACCCAAACCAAGAAGATGGAGTGAGAGACACACTCATGCAAATGAAGTAGAGAGCATCGGGAAACCAGACACTCCAGTTCTACTTGGTCTCCTCACGGCTCCCATCTGACACTGATGTACTGGCAGAGGGAAGAGGTCCTAATGCCACAGGGATATGCCATAGGGCTTTTTCTGTATGAGTGTTTAGGAAAATAGGTTGCTCGTTATCACTTGGCCAAAGGTCAGCATGCTGTTGTCTCTGTAACTCACAGAAAAGCAATCAGCCTAGTTCTTTTGTGGACGCTAAAGAATGTGCAAACTTAGCCACATGGGGGCAGGGTGAGTCTACTTACATTTTTTTTCCCCATGAAAGGAAATGGGATGAATGGAGGGAGACATCCAGATCTTGGAAACACCAGATTTGGGACAACCATCTTTAGTCTGTTCCTGTTACTCACAGGAGTGATGGAAAAGGAGCGAGATATGACAGCAATGTGCATTATCCACTTGGACCCACAACTGAGGGATGAGAAAAGTCATCCAGATATACTTTTCATTGGGTTTCCTCACTCCTCACTCTCAGGTTAATTTCTCTAGGCCTGTGATTTCCCCCACCAACCTGAATTCTAAAAAGGAAGGTCTGACCTGGATATGGTTTATGTCTGGCAGGAGGATTATGAGTTTGATGACAGCTTGGGCTCCACAGTAAGACCCTGTCTCAAAAAACAAAGAACACTTTTGTCAAAGAGTAAGACTATTTAATTCAATAAACACCATAAGCCCAGGTAGGACAATACTTGCTTCTTTAGAGGCATTTCTACTCGGATGGATAGGAGATACATTTAGAATGAATATTAGTGATAATAGTCCCTATTTTACGATGCTGAAAGTCAAACAAACATAAACCCTCAAAAGATCTACATGAATAACACAGATGGTAAGATGCCAGTCTTCCAATCACTCTGATGTGCTAAGTGACAGTTTATGGCCAAGGATAAAGGGAAAGAAAATTTATCCCAGTATTCAAAGCCTTATCGATTGAGTGAGGACCAAGGAAGGCCCTGCCCTGAGACTAGAGTGCTGGCTCAGTAGTTCAGAGCGTTTACTGCTTTTGCAGAGGACCCAGGTCTGCTTTTCCAGCACCCACAGCATATGGCTGGCTCATAACCACCTGGAACCCCAGCTCTGGGTATCCAAAGCCCTCTGGCCTCCACAGGCATTGGTATGCATGTGATGCACATGAACTCTTGCAGGCATACATAAATCAAAAAATCTTTTAAAAAATGTTCTATAATATTTCAAGGCCAAATTTCAGAATCATGTTAAAGAATGGAATTTAGTCTTCAACTATCAATACATTTCTTGTGTTCTGTTCCGAAAACTTTGGTTTTCCATATAAAATGATCTGTTTAACATGATAATGGGATATTCACTCAGTTCAGTATGGCACGCCCCTGCTTATTTGTTGTTTTTGGTTTTGGTTTGTCTGGTTTTTTTTCAAGACAGGGTTTCTCCATGTAGCTTCGGAGCCTGTCCTGGAACTCACTTTGTAGACCAGACTGGCCTCGAACTCACAGAGATCCACTTGCCTTGGGCTTCCCTTGCTTATTTGTTTAATAGTGGGCTTCCTAACCACCTAGCACCAGCTGCATTCTAGAAATCCTGGCAAGTAGGCTGGAAGTAACACTTCCTGTAAGCTACCTGACTAGGTCTCTACTGCCAAGCAAACCAATTTTAAGACAAAAACAGCTTAAAAAACTTAAAAAAGAAATCCAAGACGTATTAGGTATATTCTCTAGGTAAAGAACACACATCCTATTTCTGATTAGATAACTGAATGTAATTCTTTTTTAAAACACTTACTTTCCCTGTTTTGAGACAAGATCTTATGTAATGCAGGCTTGCCTTGAACTCACTATGCAGCTAAGGATAACACTGAACTCTTGATCCACCTGCCTCCTTCTTCCATGTACAGGGATTACAGTCGTGTGCCCATGCCCAGCTTTATAACCTAGTATCATTTTTGTCTGATTCTAGAATTTGCAACATCTTCCTGAAGCTGAGCATTGGGTACAATGTAGCTTATTAACTACAGTTCCTGTGACTTAAAAAAAAGAAGACCTGACAACTTAAAAATCAGTTGTATTATTTTATGATTGTGGGGACTTTTGTTGTTGAGACAGGGTCTTACTGTGTAGTTCTGCCTGACCTGGAACTCGAGAGATCCACCTTTCTCTGCATGGGTTTACAGGTGTGTGCCACCATGTCCACCTTCAGGACTTTTAAAGGTTCCCATACAGGAAGAGTGGAGGGGCCAAACATTACCACAACTTCCATTGCATTATGTAGTTAGTTGCAAGGTACAGCAGTGACTATCCAACTGTAAAACCCGTGCGCAGTGAAAACTCCCAATGAGGTTCTTCTTCTCCAGCCTTGCACATTGACAGAAGTGTCATGTGTGTCCACAGCACCCCACTCACACCGCCTGTTCCTAAACACACATGTAATTTCAAAGCAAAATGCTACATTGTTCCCAATGAGTTGGCCCTTCTAGATTTCATCAAGTGATTTCTTTTGGCACGGTTTTTCATTAGAAGGAACGGAGGACCCAGAGATCTCTGACTTCTAGACATAGCATAAAATTACCACAATCACAATATTTTTAAAGTTCTTCAAAATAGAATTATGATTATACCCCGTTTGTTTTTTGAGACAGGGGTTTACTATGTAAGTTGGCCCAAACCTCAAGACCCTCCTACTTCAACCTGTCAGTGCTAGGGTTACAAGTGTGAGCCACCAAACTTATGAGTATATCTTTATAGAGTTCTAAAGTGTGTGTGTGTGTGTGTGTGTGCGTGTGCGTGTGCGTGTGTGTGTGTGTGTGTGTGTGTGTGTGTGTGTGTGTGTTACAGACTGGATTTAGAATTCAAATAATGTTGAGGCGCCTTCAGAATTTTCCTGTGTAGCCCAGGCTGGCCTTGTATTCATTCAGTAAGTAGCTCAGGTAAGACTCAGACTTGAAATCATCATGTGTCAGCCTCCGGAGTGCTCAGCTTACAGACGAGTGTCACTGCTCCTGGCTTGTCTCGGGTTTAATGTTGAGGCATCAGTTCAACACCACTTCAAGTCTCTAGTTCACAATGATTTGGCTTACCCTCGGCAGCACGGTAGTTTCATCCTTGGAAACAAATTAAAACAACAGCAAAAACAAACAACAGCAAAAACAGAGGTAGGCCAGGTGGTCCAGGCCTGCACTCTCAGCTACCTGACAGGTTGAGGCAGGGGGATTCTAAGACCTGCCTGGTCTATACAGTGAGTCCCAGGCCAGCCTGGCAACTTTGTGAGACTGTCTCAAAATAAAAGTAGAAGGCAGGCTGAGGATATGAGTACTTGTCTAGAGTGTGTGAGATCCTGGGCTCAAGCCCCAGTACCACACCAAAAATCGACCACAGAACAGGGGGCTTTTATAAAGTCATAATTTTAAAAAATGCCTCGACATGTAATTCATTTCTGGAAGTCATAGGAACTAATCAGATCCTGCCTTGCTGGGGGAGGCCCAGGGGTCTAGTTTGATTCCCAGGTACAGTTCCCAGCAGTGGCTCAGTTTCTCATTGACTGAGCACCAGATGCACCAGGCAGACTTCTGATGGGGTAAATCTGCAACACTAACTCGCATGAGCACGCACACTGCCACATATTATTTTAAATGTGTGGGTAAATAGGAAAGAACTAAATAGAGCTCATCCTTTCCACAAAATTGGTTTAATCAAATTGACTCTTGCACCAAAAGAATATACAGCATTTTGGGGGAAATTCTTAACCATAAAAAAGTCAGCTCAGTGAAAACAACATGGCAGACTTCCTTTTGGAGGCCGACTGGAAACCCAGACAGAGATAAGGCATTGGGGATTTTGTTGTCACCGCTTTTTTTGTGGTGACACTGTTTCCACTCACCAGCTCGAAGGGGTCGTGGAACTCCCCCAACAAAGATAGTTTTTCTGGGGTCCAAAGGCTGAGAACCATCCATTACAAAGTCACTGTCACTTAGGTTCCACGGTCGAATTTGCACCTGAAAAAAAGTTGTTTACTTGGTCCTTACTTCATTTCCATCAACCCCAAATGAGAATAAGATGACTCAAGACAAACCCAATGTTTGTGCATTTTACAACATCCAAGTCCCAAACCCAATCAAGTTAATTACTAAATCTGATCTGCATTAAGTGCCTCTCAGTCTTGGGGAGGCCACTCAATAGAAACCACCTGTGTCATTTAAAGGCGTCTCCGACAGATTCTGGGGTTTGAATCCAGTTCATTTGAACACATCACAGACTGCTGGGAATTTGTCACAGTATACCACTTAGTTTTTTGTAATGAATCCATCTAAAGGGAACAGAAACATTAGGAAGATTTTCTAAGAATTACCTATTTGCCTGGATTTTTAATTCTCATCACTGCCCCCAGTTAAAATATTTACCTTTCATAAACAATATGACATAACACAGAGTAACACTCAAGTTAGCAAACAATCACAGAGGTATCGAATACTGACACTTAGAGAGCAGTGTCTAATTATTAAACTGATTTTCCTACACAGGGTTGATTAAACAAAGGCAAATTTTGTGTGCGTGTGCGGGCATGCATGAGAGAAAGACAGACACACAGAGACAGACAGAGAGACAGAGACGGGGGCAGGCAGGGGAAGAGAGCCATGCTTGCTGCACGAGTTGGTTCCCTTCCTTTACTAGGCCAGTTCTGGGGCTTCAGCTGAGGTCAGGAGGCGCAGCAAGCCTCTAACTGCTGTGCCATCTCACCAGCCCACACAACTTGAAAGAATATAAAAAGAAACCTTTATGGCTCATTTCCTTCTCTAAACTTCCTAAAATTGTTAGGAGAGTGTGCATGTGTGTGTGACGTGTGTGTGTGTGTGTGTGTGTGTGTGTGTGTGTGTGTATACGCATAGGCATGTTTGCCAAATGAGTAGGGGTCAGAGGACAGTTTCTGCAGTCAGTTCTCTCCCGAGGACCCCATTCAGACCATCAGGCTTACATTTTGCGTTATCAGGCAGCAAACATCTTTACCTACTCACTAGCCACCTCACTGCCTGCCCACGTTTTTCTTTTTATTCGGATTCTTCATTTTCTGCCCATAGGTTGTACTATTTTACCATGCACTAAGAAATTAAGTATCTTATCAGTTTACCCTCGAATTCTTTTTAGTCATAACAGGATGACAGGGACTAGCTTAAGACAAATGGACAAAGCAAGGCCAGGCCACCCTTCCCACCCTGAAAGGTAAGAGTGACAGGGAATGCAAAAAGCAACCAGTCTGGCAAGTTGGTGGCCACTGGGAACCAGCTGGGAAATGGCACCTGGTGTCTGTCCTTAAGGAATAAAAAGGCCTATCTTCTGTCCCTCCCACATTAAGACAGGACACAAAACAGGTGAATTTCCATATTTTAGTATCCATCGAATTCATTTCCAGTCTCTGTGGCTTGGCTCAGCATGCCAGACACTCCCACCTTGCCAACTCTGCTTTTGTCCACCTCCAGCTCTTCTAAAACTGGCATTGCTCCTTAGAAACAACCTGCACAGTCCCTAAAATTGTTACGAAGCCTAATTTTCTTTTGGAGAGGTGGGGAGCTTTTATTACATGGGTACTCTCACTAGTTAGCAAGAAACCACAAAAATTTCAATTTCTTCCTTAGACTCTGAGAACATGGACCTGTTAGCAATTCCCTTCACACTCCAAAACCTGATCTACCTTTACTGCACAGAAACAAAACAAAACAAAACAAAACAGCTTCTTTCCGGTCAGCTTGGCTAAATGATTGATCCCTAAACATTCCTACAAAGGTGGTTCCATGTCTCCATCACTAATTTTTAATTATAAACATAATAATTTCCTGATATTGGAGGATAAAGATTCTAGTGTTACCAGTTAAAGAAAAGGGATGCCTCTTTAGCACAGAGTTCTCTCGTACCCTAACACAGCTGTTACAGCAGCTTAAGGACACCCACGCTGTTGACTGACTTTGGTCAAGGTCACTAGCCCCCCAACTTCCTTCTGCTTCAGTTGCAGTCTCCATGTATTGCTCAGGCTGGTCTCAAGAACTCCTGGACTCAAATAATCCTCCAGCCTCACCCCCACCCCCCCCACCCCCCACGTAGCTGAGTCTATAGTTGTGCATCCCTGAATCCAACTGGAAACACATCCCTTGGTTTCAAAATGAAAATAATTCCCATGTGGTTTCCATAGAGATCTGGTTTCATTTCATCAAAATTACAGGAAACATTACAGCTTCTGTAATTGCTGTATGCTATAGCTCTTCAAAGAAACGCTGCAGAAGGCCTGGAACCTTCCTGCTGAGAGCGTTTATCATTGATGGTCTTCTTTCCCCCACTCCCCCCTAGCCTCCCACTACCCCTCACTTCATCATTCACACACAACCCCATTCATTTGCTCTATTCTTGGCATTATAGCTTAGGTAAAAACACAGGAAGAAGGCTCAGGACACAGTGCTGATCAACCCTATTCATGAAACCTTTATTTCCCAGCTGCTGCCAGTAAAACAGCTGCACAGAGCTGGCACCTCCACAGAACTAAAGAAACGTTGGCACAGGCCAACGTCAGCACACTCTCCACATTAGCACAGTAATGTGACAGTGGACTAAGACTGCCCTCTCACAATGGCCGCTCTCTCTGAAACACAAGCTATTTGCACAGACTCGTGCCTCCCTGCAAGCGGCAATGCTTCAATAAGCACTTACGAGAGAGAAATGCCGAGCTTGTTTTTCTTCAGCTTCAGTTCTGAATTATGCATTCCTATGAAGGCTCTCCTGAGGACCCTGAAATCTACGTTTGGCTGAATTATGTGTCTTCTAAATTTTTATCTTCTGAATCAGTAATGTTGTACACAAACCTTGCTGGTATAAACATTTATTTATGCCACATAGTAACTTTGAACACCAGTGTTCAAGAAGTCACGAGGAATGCACCACTAATAAAACCCATAATTCTTGGTGGAAGTATGACTTCCTTTCCAAGGCTCCCAGTGTGTGTTCTATGGAAGGTAAGTACTTGGGTTGCTATGTCGGGCAACTGCTATTGGGGAAAGCTATAGATTACCTTCTCCTTGGAGTTTCAGGGCATTCATTGATGTATTTAATGAAAAACTCAGGGAGTCTACAGGCAAGAAATCTGCTCAACACTGTTAAACACAACATAGCAAAAACTTTTCTATGCAATTTTTTAATGTAACACCTACTAATGTTCACATATGGACAAAACTGCCCTACAGCAAAGTACATCATAAAATATTGTGAATGACTAACTGGCCAGAATGTGGCAGAAACACCTGAGAGCCAGAGTCTTTTCCTTATTTCCTGTTACTGCTTTGAAAAGGTTACTTCTACAGAGACCAAGTTTAAATAGTTAAAAGTAATTTTAATATAGTAAGTTAATACATTTAAGTATTAGATAGCTGTTCAAAGAACTGAAAGTCCTCAGACTAAACTTCATTAAATATGTTACCAAATCACTTCAGTTATTTTTGCTATCAATAAAGAATAAAGAATAAAATACTAAATATGAATCTAAATTAAAAACTAAAATTTTATTCACATAAAACTAAAGGTGATTAATAGAAATAAGATCAGGTCAACTACTAAGAAGAACATTAAGAAATGTAAATGGGGGGTTGGGGATTTAGCTCAGTGGTCACTTGCCCTGGGTTCGATCCTCAGCTCCAAAAAAAAAAAAAAAAAAAAAAAAAAAAAGAAGAGAAATGTAAATGGATTACATCTTTGGATTGAAGGACATATGATAAAAGTCACTGGCTAAACAAGACTTCAATGAAAATTAACAAGACCTTCCCAGGTAAAATGTAAACGTGCATTTTTGTTCTGCCTTTAATCACAGAATAAAAGAAAACCCAATGGTCTTGCATACCGGCACTGCACTTGGGAGGCAGAGGCAGGCAGAGCTCTGTGAGTTCAAGGCTAGCCTGGTGGTTTACATAGAGTTCCAGGACAGTCAAGGCTACATAGAGGGACCCTATGAGGTGGGGGGGGGGGGGGGGAGATATGTTTTTTGTTTTGTTTTAAACATCATTTAGCCTTCTTACAATTTTCAAATTCTCTATTTAGACTTGGCATTTTTATATTCATAGATCAATAATTTTGGGGGGCACGTATTTGGAACACCTTGCCCTATATTCCATCCTGGTTACCACTGTAGGTTACAAATGTGTGTGTCCCCCCCCCCCCGCCCCCAACTCAAATATTCTACTGCAAGGTGTCTTGTTCCCATCTGCTTATTCCAAGGCAATCCTACAAGTCAACAAACTGCAGTCTGGTGTCAGTGCAGGCACCTGAGCCAGTGTCCCTACCCCCGCCAGCTGGCTGTTAGCTCTCTTTCCCATGAAGCTCTGCTCAGAGCTGAGACATTGTCTACTCTAATCTCCTTTCTGAAAACCCTTCAAATTCCTACTCAGACTCTTGGAGGAAAGAGCATTTGCTGCCCCAGTCCTACAATCCTTTCATTTTATATGCAGCAGGAAAACAATAGTGCAGAACTGTCCGGAATGCTCTCCCTGGCAAGTTGCAGCATCCCAACTCACCCTCACTACCAGGATGAGTCAGCTAAGCCCAGGTCCCAACACAGAGCTGCAGCGGGCCGGTTGTAGTGATGGACTCTGACCCGTGTCAGCTGTCAGTAATGCCATCTTTAGCACCACAGCCGCATCAAATCACCAAAGTGTACCAGCAGAGGCGGAAAGCGACAGCATAGTTTGTATCTTCGCCTCTTTCATGATGTAAGGGCTTGTTTTATTATTAAACAGAAAAACCAACAGTCACAGAAGCAGTATTTGTGGACTGAACTTTTCAAAGCACATACATATCTGGTATTTCATTTTGAGCTAATTTTCATCTCATAGATTCTAATAAACAGATCCGCCAATTTCCAGGAAGAGTTCTCATCTATTATTCTCACGTGCTCATCTCTACTGATGGTGAGGGCTGGAGACAACCCCAGTAACTCCCCGGAGTAGAAGAAAGAACAGAACCCAATTCAATAGATGATTAGTCATTGGCTTTTTTTTGTTGTTGTTGGGGGGAGGGGCGGTTTCAAGACAGAGTTTCTCTGTGTAGCCCTGGCTGTCCTGGATCTCGCTCTGTAGACCAGGCTGGCCTTGAACTCACAGATCCGCCTGCCTCTGCCTCCCAAGTGCTGGGATTAAAGATGTGTGCCACTGACACCCCAGTCCTTGGCTTTGATAAGAGTTCTGGGGTCACAGGTCAAAAGCTGTAACTCTAACCCTCTAGCCCAGCAGTTCTCAACTGGTGGGTCTCAAACCTTTAGGGGTCAAACAGCCCTTTCACAGAGGTCACCTAAGACCATAAGAAAACACATATGTATACATCACAATTCGTAACAGTAGCAAACTTATGTTATGAAGTAGTAACAAAACAATTTTATGGTTGGGGGTCACCACGACATGAGGAACTGTATTAAAGGGTTGCAGCATCAGGAAGGTTGAGAATAACTGCTCTAACTCATCTTCAGACAAGAGAAGGCCCCAGAGAACCTCGTCAAAAGAGTCAGAATTCTTTCTGGAGAGGTAGCTGAAAATAATACTGAGAAATTCTCTCTGGTGCTTCCAGGATGCTCCAGGTGCCCTACCAGGCTTAGTCTGGGTATAAAAGGTAAGCACTGTGACTTGCACTAATCTGTAGAGCATACTCCACACAGCGCTTTAGAGCTTCTTAGGGACCTTCAGCTACTAATGAAGCATGGTGTTTTGTGTACTCTTTCATAGGGGTGCTTAGTGAATAGAGAATGAATAAACCACACTACAAAGTGGTTACATAATGCATACCCATGCACTATGCTGGAGTTAGCAAAGCCATTATTAATTAAATGCTACACAGAACACACAAGTGAACACTTTCCTGTAAAGAAAGGCTTTCCTGACTGAGTCACATCATCAGCACATTCTTCTCCATCCATGACTCCCCAACCTCAAATATTCCCTATGATGCTTCTCTCAGAGTACCTGTGGCTCCTTAGTTCATGTACCAGTCACACATCTATTCCCCTCCATTAGGTCCTTCGAGGTTGAGCTCATACATCTGTGTGGGTCCCAACTGCCCAGTAAAGTGTGCAGCTCTAATGAATGCTCTGTGAAGATTGGATGAGTAATGGTGCTCTTCCCTCTGCCCCCCTTTGAGAGAGAGAGAGAGAGAGAGAGAGAGAGAGAAAGAGAGAGAGAGAGAGAGAGAGAGAGAGAGAGAGAGAGTGTCTCACTGTGCAGTCAGTCCACTATGTTCTCAAACTCAAGATCTTCTTGGTCCAGCGTCCCAAGTGCTTGGATTATAGGCAGCTACCACCACATCCAGTTTATGGTGGTAATGCCCTCCACAGATCCCAGGACATGTTACTCATCCAACTTCCAAGGGCATGGGAATCCACTGTGTTGGTTAGCAGTGGGTGCTGGGGTGCTTGGCCTTACTCTGTGCCCATTTCTGGTGTCACTAGGTAATAGGTTAATCATGTAATCAGACTCACCTTAGAAAGCTGACTGGCTTTGAAACTACTAGCACTTCCACACGCCTAAACGCATCTCTTTGCTATGCATTTTCTTTTCCAGGAGTGCACATTCTTTAACATGAATTCATTTTGGGGTTAAGAAACCCTTCTAAAAACTATTTGTACCCAGTGGTGGTGGCAAACGCCTTTAACCCCAGCACTTGGGAGGCAGAGCCAGGCGGATCTCTGTGAGTTTGAGGCCAGCCTGGTCTACAGAGTGAGATCCAGGAGAGGCACCAAAACTACATGGAGAAACCCTTTCTTGATAAAAAAAAAAACCCAAAAACAAAAAAACAATTTGCTTATTTATTTCATGTACATGAGTGTTTTCTTACGTGTATGTATGTGCATCACATGTATGTAGGAGGCTGCAGAGGGCAGAAGAGGGCAGGTCCCCTGGAACTGGAGTTACAGATGGTTGTAAGGTGCCATGTGGGTGCTGGGAATTGAACCTGGGTCCTCTGGAAGAGCAGCCAATCCTCTTAACCACTGAACCATCTCTCCAGCCCCTAAGTGACTTTTTAAAAGCATATGGATTCCTTGTAAACTAATATCCACTAAGAGAAAGTAAAAGAAAATATGTGTTATGCATTTTCTAAAGTCATACTTAACCTTACTACAACTATATGCTATACAAATTATCTAAATCCGGGAGACCAAGAATCTAAAGATCATGAAAGCGAAATCATGTCAGGACTGAAATCAAGGCTACCTGACTCACTTTAACTATGACGTGAGCATGTGAGGTTCCCTGTCCTCTAGGCCACTGGCTGGAGCCTCAGCTTCCTGGTGGACTGAGAACGTATCTCTACTGGTAAGCAACCCCTTTCTTCTCTTCAAACTCCAATCTGCCTATCCTCTATACATTAGAAACGGCCAGTAGTGGCTGAGGGTTTAGTAGTTAAGTATTTGCCTAGAATAACCATGGTCCTCTGTGCATGTCCCAGCACCACCAACAAGAAAAGAAATGGCTAATAGATGATTCCTTGATTCCCGACAGAATTAGCAGTTAGTAAGTCTCTCCCGTATTGTGTGATGTTTTGATTGTGTTCTGACAAATAAAGCTTGCTTAGGATCAGAGAAGCAGCCACCAGTCACCTCCTACCTCTACCATTCCTCCCTCAAAAAGACTGAGATCTTCTCTCCGCCCCGCCTTACTACTTCCTGTCTCTGCCTACAGTCCTCCAACCCTCTACAGTTAATTTAGGTCAGCTAGTGGCTAGCTCTGCCCTCTGACTCCAAGCAAACTTTATTTGTCAGAACACAAAATATCACACAACACTCTCACACCCAAAAATGACTTAGCAATGGAACTAGCACTTTTTGGTGCTATTATTTTAAATTTCAGATTCATAGCCTGAAGCAATTTTGTACCCAAGCTAAACAATTTGGTCCAGTGTCTACATACATGTATGTTTTCAGCTCCATGGTACTAAGAAAGAATTGTTGTTAATATCATGTTGATTACTAAAACTCTTGAGATGAATTCACACCTAAACATTCAGGTGGGGGGTCTGGAGAAATGGCTCAGTGGTTAAGAACATTTGCTACTCTGACAGAGGACCTGAGTTCAGTTCCCAGCACCCACATCCGACAGCTAACAACTGCCTGTAACTCTAGCACCAGGGGATATGATGCCCTCTTCTGACCTCAACAGGGCGCTACACTTATCTGCACAAACCGACTCACAGATAGCACACATACACATAAAAATAAAACCTATGTAGGTTACTGAGTTTTTCCTGAGAGGAAAAACTATTCTCTGAGAGTGCTTCAGATAATAACTAATTTCACAGGAATCTACACAAGTGTCATCTCCAAATCAGGGATATAAAATATAGAGCTAAACACTTATCATACAAATTTACATAATGTAAGATGCTTTTAGAGCCTGGATAAATTAATGTTTCTTGAATATTTTTGGGATATGCAACTTTTTTTTTTTTTTTCGAGACAGAGTTTCTCTGTGTAGCTTTGCGCCTTTCCTGGATCTCGCTCTGTAGACCAGGCTGGCCTCGAACTCACAAAGATCCACCTGCCTCTGCCTCCCAAGTGCTGGGATTAAAGGCGTGCGCCACCACCGCCCGGCGCAACTTTTAATTAAAGGAGAAAATTAATATAAAATGCACAAGGTAAGTGCACAATCAATGATACCCATTGCTGTTATGAGTCTTTGATACATGAGACTTTCAAGACAGCTGTCGACTGGACACGTGTCCTTTAGAATACACTTAGGTAAACACTAAATACGATCCCTTAAGGAAAGAATTGGCTGCCTTGTTCACTGGCTTTTATGTAGCACCCTGGCTACATAGAACTGCCACTTTACCTCCCTGGAAAAGGCATAGAGCATCCAAAGGCTCATGCTCTAAGAAGCTCTGGACCCACTTGCAAGTTCAGAGACTAAGAGCAAAATTGAAGATGCTGGAAATCAAGGTAAAAAGTGTTAATGAATTCCTAGGTGAGACAAGACAATATGACAGCCATGGATTCTAAGATAGATCTACAAACCCAGATTTAACTGAGCCAAGCCAAAATTAAAGTTAGGGCTTAGTAGACAGTAGGTGGAGAATTACATGGTCTTAGTAGATATGCCATGAACAGAAATGTGAAGCAGTCAATCCAGGTACCCTATAAGTCTTACTTTTCTCAGTTTAATTTTTTGGGAGGTTTTGCTTTTCATTTGTTTTGATAACCGCTATACTAGGTGTAATTTGTTATAGAGAGTAAAATTATCAAAAAAAGGTCCATGAAACACGTAGTATTTGATAAAGGTTTAGAAGTAAGTGTAGGAATTTGACCTTGAGACAGAAGCAAAAATATTTCAGTTTGATTAAAATATGAGGTGAAAGGGAGAGGGAGATTAAGTTCTAAGTTAACTTATAACTTGCCACACAATCAAGAGGACTGGTATTCAGATCAATAGCACCTGGGTTGGCATGTCAGCTTGCCCATAATTCCAGCCTCAGAAAGGAGAGACAGAAGACTCTGAGTAAGCTGGCTAGCAAGACTAGCCTTGTTATTGAGCGCTGGATTTGACTGAGATACCCTGATTCAAAGAATAAGTTGGAGAGTGATGAAGAAAGATTTTCGGGGCTGGAGAGATGGCTCAGTGGTTAAGAGCACTGACTGCTCTTTCAGAGGACCTGGGTTCAAGTCCCAGCACCCACATGGCAGCTCACAACTGTCTGTAACTCCAAGATATGACATCCTCACACAGTCATACATGCAGCAAAACAGCAATGCAAATAAAATAAAAATAAATAAATTATAAAAAAAAAGATTTTCAACATTGATCTACGTCTCCTTATGTATGCAAACACACACATATCAAAACATACTGTATACATGCATGCACTCCACACATCCACATGAAAAAAAAAGGAAAGTAAATAAACAAATATGAAGGGCAGAAGAAAAGCAAAAAAGGTAAGGTCAGGGGAAAACTGAAGCCAGACTGGGAAGGTCTTAACTCTCAGGCCTGTGTCTGTAACCAAGGAAGAATGACTAAAAGTGTCTGAAATTCCGCTGATAGGCACATAAAGTAGATCAAGAGAGACTGGAATGACAGACTGGACAGAATTAAGAACTGAAACAATGAGCCAGTGAGATGGTTTAGCAGGTAAAGACACTTAACCACCCACCCAGATGACCTGAGCTCCCCTGAAGGGCTGACATGGTGGAAGGAGAGAACCAACTCCACAGAATTGTTCTCCAACTTCCACATGTGCCCCATATACATAGACACATGCACACATAAAATAACTCAGCTAGAATTTAATTAAAAAAAAAAAAAAACTGAGCCGGGCGGTGGTGGCGCACGCCTTTAATCCCAGCACTCGGGAGGCAGAGGCAGGCAGATCTTTGTGAGTTCGAGGGCAGCCTGGTCTACAGAGTGAGATCCAGGAAAGGCGCAAAGCCACACAGAGAAACCTTGTTTCGAAAAATCAAAAAAAAAAAAAAAGAACTGAAGCAGTAAGCAGCATCTAATTCCAGTTTCCTGGCCTCTGTCATTTTTTTTCACTGAATTTTGTTTTTCTGTTTTTAAGTGGATGGCCATGTTACCTGAGCAAAAGTCCAAAACCTAACCTACATAAACACACATCAGCTTGGTAATAGAGTTTAAATTCCTTTCTGTGTGATTCCTGTTCCATTAACTCTGGCCAATCTGTTCTAGAAGGATCATTGTTGGATGTGGTGGTACATGTCTTTAGCTCCACTTGGGAGGCAGAGGCAGGTAGATCTCTGAATTTAGGGTCAGGCTGGTCTACAGATCTATTCTAGGTCAACCCCAGTGCCCAGACAGATCCATGCTCATTTAACGTCTCCTTCCTTCTCTCCAGTTACCAGCTAGCTCTGTGGGGCTCATCCAGGTCCCTGCTCTAGAGTTTGCTGTTTGAACCTTTAGGTTCTGTCTATTTATATTTTATCACCTTCCTGGAAGGGACCACTGTTCAAACATCCACCTACTTCACTGGAAGCACAGACATCACTGTCTGTAGTCTTTGGGCCGACAACATGACACAGAGACTTATTAATTATGAAAGCTTGGCCTTGGCTTAAGCTTGTCTCAACTAGCTCTTATAACTTAAATTATCCCATTCATATTAATCTACGTTCGCCATGTGACGTCATCTTTCTTCCATCTCCCCTCCTGTTTCCTCTCCATGTCCAGCTGGCAAATCATGCACCTAGACTCCCCCTCTCAGTCTCTCTCTCTCTCTCTCTCTCTCTCTCTCTCTCTCTCTGCCCAGAAGTCCTGCCTATTCTCTCCTGCCTAGCTACTGGCTATTTAACTCTTTACTAAGCCAATCAGAAGGCACCTTAGGCAGAGACACATCTTTACACAACTATCATCTGCTGGGGCGTCTAGGACTGATGAATGGTGGAGCTCCTCTCTCTGCAGGGAGAAAAGGAGTTATAGGTCTCGAAGCTACAACAGCTCCTGCTCTTGCCAATCTGTCTTTCTTTCCTTTGGGACTAAAGAGTCAAAACAATGAGGCAATAAACACAGTTCTCTCTGTCATCTTTCAGGACCAAAGCCATACACAGCACAATCCATGTGAATCAGGAAATCACTGAACAAAACCACTTATCTAATATGCCCTAAAACCCATTAGTTTGGGATTGACTTGAGTTAAAAAGAAGCATGATCCTGGACAAGATAGCTTTGAGAAAACTTCACTACAGGCCTCTGCACTGGGAAAACAATCTGAATAACTTGATCCACTTAACTGGAAGAGGGGTTTGATCTGAGGAAAAGGAATAAATAAGGACAAAGGATAAAAAAAAAATCTTTAAGGTAACTTTTGGAACTTGATATATTTCCAAGAAGAAATACAAGGAGTCAGAAAGAACTAAACATCACCACCAGGGCACTGGGATTCTGAAGGGTAGAGCATGAATGCTAGCCAACCTAAGACATGGAACAAAGAGGAACCACACTGAGAAAGCCTGGTGAATGAGCTCCTGAGACTGTGCTTGCCTATTTCCAAGGTCCTTATTGACTCTGAAGGTTGACTCTAGCTGTCACTTTCTGTGGGACATCCGCATGAGCTGGGATGTGTACGAGCCAGTAGAGAGGCAGGACAAAATTAAGCTGGGAACAGCAGAGGGAAAGCTAATGCCAAGAAAGAGGCTGCAAAACGAGACAAAAGACCTGGAACCTAACATGAAATGCACTTCATTCTAATTAGAGTATCATCAGGGAGGGATTTTCTTCCTATGTTTTATCTAAACTATTAATGCTGGAAACCCTGAGTGTGTCTGGGTCAATGAAATGAGTTTTTGATAATCACTGTCAGAACTCATCACTCTGCAGTGAAACAACTCCTCCAGCTCAGAAAAGGCAAACTTCGATCAGGTAGGAATGTGAAGACATAATGAGAGTCAGTTTCCCAGAGACATTTCCAGGAGGGAAGATTGCACTAATTATTCTCAAAGTCCCTCAAGTCCAGAGCAATGCAAGTGCTTAGAGTGCAAGCAACCACTCCAAAGCAATGGTGGTGTCCGCACTCACCTATGTGTGCAAGCAACCACTCCAAAGCAATGGTGGTGTCTGCACTCACCTGTGTGTGCAACCAACCACTCCAAAGCAATGGTGGTGTCCGCACTCACCTATGTGTGCAAGCAACCACTCCAAAGCAATGGTGGTGTCCGCACTCACCTGTGTGTGCAAGCAACCACTCCAAAGCAATGGTGGTGTCCGCACTCACCTGTGTGTGCAAGCAACCACTCCAAAGCAATGGTGGTGTCCACACTCACCTGTGTGTGCAAGCAACCACTCCAAAGCAATGGTGGTGTCCGCACTCACCTGTGTGTGCAAGCAACCACTCCAAAGCAATGGTGGTGTCCGCACTCACCTGTGTTTGCAACCAACCACTCCAAAGCAATGGTGGTGTCCGCACTCACCTATGTGTGCAAGCAACCACTCCAAAGCAATGGTGGTGTCCGCACTCACCTATGTGTGCAACCAACCACTCCAAAGCAATGGTGGTGTCCGCACTCACCTGTGTGTGCAAGCAACCACTCCAAAGCAATGGTGGTGTGTCTGCACTCACCTATGGGTGCAACCATCAGTTTGCTCCTCTCAAGAGACATCTTGTCCCGGTGAGGGTCCCCCTGCCAGACACCATCTCCTTCCTCCCCCTACAGAGCCAGTGAGGTGGAACTTCTGAGTCCTGAGCCCATCTCATCTCCTCATTTCAGTTCTACAGTTTGTTCTCTATTGTTGACATAGTCACGTCATCATGAACCTCTATCCCTTTGCCTTTTACATATAAAAGGTATTTCTAGTGCTCTCCTACAGTGCATGGCCAGTCCTACCATAACCCCTCCTAGTTCACTCTCACTGAATGAAAGGTGCAGGGCATCTCTGCAGATTGACTGTTAAGACAAACTGCTAAATTTGGTAGAAACTTTCTACTCTACACGACTCTAAAGGACTTAAGTAATTTCAGGGTTATTTATTATTCTGATGGGGTATTGCATGCTCTTCCTATCAGTAAGTCCCCATGTCTCCCACACCATGCACATACCTTTTAAATAAAGCTCAAAGTTAACAAAGGTTCCCCACTCTCTTCCTCACCTACTCTTTCCCAATCCATAGAGTCACAGTATCCAACACTGTCATTATTGTTATCAAAATTTGGCATTGGTCCCAGAACTTAACAATTACAGTGATACTTTCATAATGGCTAAAATCCTTACTTCTTTTTCTGTGTTAACCTTTCTGCCATGACTCAATAACCCCATTCTGTAATAATTTCCTCTTCTACTTATATACTAATTCCCTCCTTATAGGTGACCAAGTCTCAGTGGCATTCTTCTACAAGTCGGAAACCGTTCTTCCCAGCAGGTGTGGCCTGAGCCGAGCTCTAGCTGTGCTGTCCTGAATTATAGCACTATGCAGGACTGAAAGCACCAAAGAATTATGTCTGCACAAGTACCCACTCTCTATTGAGTGCTTCTACATTCATTTTTCTCTCAACAACCCAGGTTAGAATGACTGTTCTTCCCATTTTCTAGTTGAGAAAACCACAATTCACCAAGGACAGGATGGATGACTTAGTCAGAACCAAGCAGATATTTAAATATTAAATAATAAAGTTAAGACTCAAACTTGGAATTTCTACATCTAAGCCAACTCTGTGCAGACACAGTTCTAAGAATATAATTAATCAACCAAGTGACCCCCCCCCCCCCATCTCTGATGGAAGTCTGCGGTGGATGTCCTAGGTCCTAGATATCGCTTCACCCCCTTGTCCACTCCACATCACTGTTTTTACTATTTCCCACTCTAAGGAGCAAGCCTATCTCATACATTTGTTTACAGTTTCAGTGCCATGCTCTCTGTCCTGCCCTTCTCCTGTCCTGCTGAAATTGTCCATTTAGTGTGACATGTTGGCCCACCCACCAGGTAGCCATGGATACAACCCAACATAAAGCCTTACATTCAGGGACATATAAACATTACCAATTATGATATTTTAAAAATAAATTCCTCCTGTCCTTGATCTGAAATAATGACAGAAAAGAGCTGTCAAAGCCACTAAGAGCATTGCTCACCTCAATTTAGGGTTTCCAAACAGGAGTTAGTTTACCAAGCTGTAAGTGGGTATCAAGGACACATTTGTTTACCTATGGTCCCAAAAGTGTAAGATGAACTGTGAGTACTTTTTAATTAACTTCTCATCACTAGCAACAGTCCCAGCTCTACACAGCAAGGTTAATCCAGGTAAGAGGCTCCTAAATGAAGCACTTCCATGATAAGGAGGATGAACAGCTAGTCAACTGCATATGTGCTCTGGGAAAGTAGAGGCTGGCTACATATCACTTACCGGTTTATCCTTGATAGTGGGGCTGGACACACACAGGTACAGTTTCCCATCCTCTTCTAGGCAGGCATCTATCAAAGCTTGCACTGAGCTCTCTTCCTGGAACAGCAGGAAGGCATAGCCTTGGGGAGAACAAAACAAAGGATGGAAGAAATCAGTACTTCAACCTCAAAGCAATAGTGAAAATATTATCTATAGCAGGTGTGGGGGCTCACTCCTGCAATCCCAGTGCTCAGGAGGCTGAGGCAGGAGGCTTGCCATGTGTGCTAACCTGAGCTACACAAGGAGTTACAGACTAGTCGGGGCAACAGATTAAGCAACCTTTTGCTTCGTTGTTAATAAATTCTTAATAAACCCTGGATATTTAAATGGGGCAAACGGACTTGAGACCCCCTTGTGCTAGGCACAAAGTTTGGTGCTTAATTAACTCACACACTACTGTGATGGCTGGGTGCTCTAACATCACTTTGTTTAACTTTCGTAACTACTCAAGGAAGCAAGTTCAAACACCTCTGTAGAATTTCCACAAAATAGGTCTTGACATCACTAATGAAGACAGGTAGACTCCGAATGATGCAAGCTACAAATAGCCAGAAAATAAGCATCATTTGCATCCATCAAGCAAGAGCCTTCACTCATGCACAGCAGGGATGGGTCCTGAGAATACTGTGCTATGTGAAAGGAGCCAGAAGAGGCAAATCAAGACAACAAACAAACAACAAACAAACAAAACCAAAAGAATAAAAACAGATTAACGGCTACCTGTAACTAGACGGCAGGGGGAATACAGTTTGTTTTTGAGATAAAGATTTTTTTCTAAAATTGATCCTAGTGACTGATGGTTGTACAAGTCTGTGAATATACAGAAAACTATTGAATAACACATATTAAATTGATGAACTGTATACTATGTGAATTATACTTCCTCAAAGCTGCTTTTTATGGGTATTCACATGTCACTGCTGCTGTTTCCCCAAGGAATTACAATCTCCAAATGTCAACTTTTTTTCTGCTTAAAGTTTTTAAAGATTTTTTAATTCCTTCTTCGTAAACTCCATATTTGTCTACAATGTGTTTTAATGGTATTTGCCTCTCTCTCCTCCCTTCCTTCCCTTCTTCCTCCTCTTCTTTTACATAACTCACTGAGTCCAATTAGGCCTGTCCATATGTGTACACGTGTGAGGTCATCCACTGAAGCAGGACAAAGTAGCAGTGGCTATACTCCTAAAGAAAACTGAATTTCCACCCCCAGCTAGGGGTGGGACTTTGTGAGATCCTCCCTAGTCTGTGTTGGAATTTGGACTGGCTTATCAAGGTGTGCAGGTAACCAAAGCTGTGTAGAGCACAATGTGAGCACAATGGCCACGTCATATCCCAAAAGACAGCAGTTCACAGTGCTCCTCTCCAGCCTTTGGCTTTTACAGTCTTCCTGGATGGGTGTTCTCTGAGCCCTGGGGTTGGGAGGGGGAGGATTTTGATATAGATGTCCCATCTACGGGGAGTAGTTACAACCACTTACGATCTTCACTTTGACCAGCAGACATCAATATTGACTGGGGGATTTCCATGAACATAGCTGGGGGTGGGGTTGTTTTGTTTTCTTTTTTTTTAAAATGATGTATGTGATTTCCTTGTTGAGACAGAGTCTGACTATTTCAGGCTGGCCGAGAACTGGTTGTGTAACTCTGGTTAGCCTCAAACTGGACATCTTCCTGTTTCAGCTTCTGGAGAGTTGGGATGACAAGCATGGACCTTTATATCTTGCTTGCAACGTAATTTTAAATTGACATGTGATAATTATACAAATTTGTGGTACCACATGATGATAATTTGACGCATGAACACAATGCATAGTGACCCAATTCTGATAATTAGTGCCTCTCTCAAACATTTATTTTATTGTGCTGGGAGATCCAAATACTTCTCTTCCAGCTCCTTCTTCTTATTAAAGGAGAACTGCCTTTATGACCATCATGTCTATGGGTCACTGGAATGATGAAAAGTTCTGGATTAGGAGTCAGGAAGCCTGGATCCAGGTGTGAGTCCCAATATTTTCTAACAGTTAAGAATGACCTGATGACACCATGCACGGACACAGGCTCTGTGCTTCCCACTCATTCCATCTTCCTGGCCTGTGAAGTAGGCACCTTTTAAAACTGTTTCACGGTTCAGTGAATTGCATGGACTGATTAAGTGGCTGGTGTGAGGTCATAAGTGGTGGAACCGTGAACTTTAATAATAAACATTTCTGAGTCTCTTCATGTCTTTTTTTCCCTAAACAATGAAGAAAACATTTGTCCTTTTCATCTTACAGTGATATTAACCTGTGAGATAATATTTGTAAAGATGCCTTGTAAAAGGGAGTACCACACAAGTGTTGACTTTGTTTCATGCATTTTTTATTATTTTAAATTATGTATGGGTATGTGTATCTGCATGTGAGTAGGTGCACATGAGTGCAGGGGTGTTCGATTCCCTGAAGTGAGAGTTACAAGTGGTTGTGAGCCTCCTGATGTGGGTTCTGGAATTGAACTTGGGTCCTCTGAAAGAACAGCAAATGCTCTTAACCACTGAGCCACCTCTCCAGCCCCCATTTCTAATTATTTATGATGTGTTTAAAATTAAAGTCGAGCTGTTGTATATGACCTCATAAAAATTAGAATCCAAGTGAATGATATGTACTACTTTCTATTTGGCATTTACAAAGTATTTGGTCAATAAATGGAAGTATTCTAGATATGGAAAAAAGCCTTAATTAAAATTACTTGATGGGCTGAATAGTACCAAACAATAAAGTGACTAGATACTTGCTTTCAAATATCATTAGCCATTTCCACCAAGAGAGAATTGACAGATATGGTTTTATCTGCCGGTTTTAGTACATACCCTTAATAAAAGCCAATTATACCTATAAATATCGTTTCTGTAATCATAAGTTTGATGGCAGGTTCTATTAGTTTGAATTTTTTTGTTTTGTTTTAGCCAAAAACTCTCTCCATTACCTCTTGTGCTCTGAGTCAATAACAAACACAAGTTCATAAAATGCCTCCAGTTTCAGTAATGGTGACTGAGCCAATAACAGACACAGGTTCATAAAATGCCTCCAGTTTCAGTAATGGTGACTGAGGTGTGTGTGTGTGGGGGTGCTTCTAAGCCATGGTGAACAACGGGAAGCCTCAGCTCAGAGCCAGTCTGAAGGATGACAGGTGGGCCCTGGAGGAACTTGTGGCCACTGCCACTGTCAAGACCCTGGGTTACATACAGAGTAGGAAGAATGAAATTCCTAGCTTTCCACTGGAAGAGTAGGGCTGGAACAGGGAGGGATTTTAGACAAACGTGGACTGGCAGTGCAATTTCCTTAAGCAGAAAGAACAGGAAGGCATAGGGCACAATTCCATCTTATTTGCCTAGGTTTTAGAAGGGTAAATTTCATTAAAAGAACTTTCTCTTTTAATGCCTGAGAACATACTAAGAATCACCTCTAAAATGTTCTTGGTTGCTTTTTAAACACAAAGCTTCCTAAGGTCTTAAATATGCTTTCATATTATAATTTTAAGTATTTGATCCCCATATAAATAACAATTATTACCAAGCTTACTATTGTGACTACCAGGCCTTGGGTGTTCAAAACATCCTAGGAACTTGGCTAAGTAGCATATTTGTTGGCTCATCTCATCTCACAGGCTTCATGGGGTAAATACAGTTGTCATGATCACCGTTTCACAGATGAGGAATTTATGGGAATTCTCAGATTCAAAGCTAGAGGCTGAATCGAGTTAAAACTTAAGCCAGGGGGTTGGGGATTTAGCTCAGTGGTAGAGCGCTTGCCTAGCAAGTGCAAGGCCCTGGGTTCGGTCCTCAGCTCTGGGGAAAAAAAAAAAAAAAAAACTTAAGCCAGATCTGGAAACTCTCACAGTTTGTTACCCATTATCAACAATGCCTCATCTAAAAATAACAAGATAAAAATGTCACTAAGGACATTGTTACCCATTATCAACACTGTCTCATCTAAAAAATAACAAGATAAAAATGTCACTAAGGACATTGTTACCCATTATCAACACTGTCTCATCTAAAAAATAACAAGATAAAAATGTCACTAAGGACATGTCTTTAACATTTTTTTTCTTTTACATGAGAACGAGCAGCAAGGTCCTGAGTCCTGTCACCTGGGAATCCTAGTGTTCACTGCTCTGGCCCAAAGTCAGAACGGACTGCTGCTTTAAGGCCAGCGGCTGCTACACAAGTTACAAAGAGCTACTTACTACTTGTTCACAGACAATGCCTTTACAGAGATGGAAGGAAATTATTTAATTTCTTTTCAAGGAACTGATTTACATGGTGCTTGAGCTGAACACATAGGAAAACAAACAACATAAACTCGCTAAGTCTCTAAGAAATATGAAGCTAAAGATGTTATCTTTGGACACATATTGAGCCTGCACAAAGGCCAGATTTGCTCCTCTCTAACGTAATGCCTGCCACTAGAACAGAACTCAAGCTCTGCTGAGGCTTCCTATTATTCCATGAGGACATCAAGGCCACCCCGTACAACAGGCATGTCCTACCCATTTATGTAGTTGCTTTTGTGGATTTCTGGACAGATGTCACATACGAAGCCCATGACAACCTTCAACAGCTCATCTCTTTTCTGACATTAGTAGGTCTGGAAATGACCATCTTCTTCTGGGTCTCTCTCTCTGGTTCAGGGCAGCAGACTCCTTGGCCCTTAAGTTTTAGTCTCTACAGGCATTATGTACTACTTAATCTCGGCCTGGACTGCTTCTGTGGCCTGTTTCAGACTCCAGCTCTTTCATTGGGAATATCAGACAGCCTAGAGCAGCTGGTTGATACCCTCAGCAACTAACTGGCCATGGCTGCCAGGCCTTGGCGGCCCAGGAAAACTTCCTAAAGCCAAGCAATGGTCCCTTGTAGCAGCTGACCCACTGCCCATGACCTGTACCTGCCTTTAAAATGTTATTGGTGATTTACATGTTTCAAGTAATAGCCATAAATGAGAAAAAAATTCCTGTGTATGGGGCTATGTCCTGGTTTGTATTCATAAAATGGTGGCCAATAAACACACGGGCTTCTGATCAAGTCAGAGCAACCCTGGAAAGATAGGCCCAAGCCTTGGGTAGGTGGGCAGAGAACTCTCACCTCACAAAACCCAAGCTCCCCAACCTCACACAACCTTCCTAGAGCAATCTGAAGGGCACCTCAGCCTGAGCTTCCTGCCTTCTGATTTTTTTTTTTTAAATGACACAAGCAGTCTGTTTCAAAGATTCTCTCTGACCTTGAATTTCAGGTCAGAAGACTTACCTGGTTTGCCTCAGGAGGTTTGTCTTTGGATTAATTTCAAGAGAACCAAAAATATCTAAGAGGTGCAAAGCATGATGGTAGGCATTAGTTCTACAAAGATGAATAACAGCAAAGAAGGAGCCTGCCCTGGAGAAACTAAGATTTGCGTCATCTGTATATAAGGATGTAAATAAACGACTATTATCATGGAAAGTGTGGTGCTGCAGGTATGTCCTACAGAAAGAAACACTGCAGTAGATCTGTCCAAGCCAGAGAACTCACAGAGTGGAAGCCAGATCTAGCTGGAGAGGACTATTTTTCCAAGAAGCAAGGCCATTCCAAGTTCGGGGAGGAGCAGGCCATGGCATGGACAGGCCACATTCAGACTCGTGGGTAAAGGAGCAAGTGAGTCATGATGAGAACATGGGGTTGGAGCATGTCAATCATCCCACCTGTCCCTGCCTGCTGCCTAGACTACTGAAGAACTAGGGCTCTCCTTTATTTTCCTGTTGGACACTGAAAATCTGAACTCCAAAATGGTTTGAAGTCTTATGTGCCCTAGGTACAGGAACTTATATTATACATTAATATGCAATGAGGTCATGGGGGCAAGTAGAAAACTCTCACGTAGAAACAGTACATTAGGGGCTGGAGAGATGGCTCAGCAGGTAAGAGCACTGGCTGCTCTTCCAGAGGACTGGAGTTGTGTTCCCAGCACCTAGGGTGGCTCACAGTCACCTGTAACTCCAGCTCCAGGGGATCCAATGACATCCATAGGTACACACATGTGGTATACATACATATAAATTGAAAAAAAACCATTAAGTCCTTAAGAATAAGAAATAGTACATTAAAAAGCTAAAGTACCGGTTTTAAAAACATTCTTAAAAACTGAACTTCGAGCTGGAGAGATGGCTCTGTGGTTAAGAGTACTGGCTGATCTTCCAGAGGACCCAGGTTCAATTCCCAGCACCCACATGGCAGCTCACTCCAGTTCCAGGTGATCTGATACCCTCACACAGACATGCAGGCAAAACACCAATGCATATAAAATAAAAATAAATAAATCATTTAAAAAAAACCCTAAACCTCAAAGAGAGAAGAGAGATTATTTTCAGTAAGGAAGAGCTGATAGAGAAATCACGTTCTGAACACAGAGGCAGACCTCATGCTCACACAGGGAAAGCACCAGGAGGGCTCCAGGGGAAGAAACTAGCCCACACTCAATGTACACATGGCTCTGCAAACGGACTTGCTCACGTTCTGGGATTCCTAAACATGCCCCTTGGAGTCGGAACCAGATTTCTTTGTCTATGTTTACTACCTAGAGCTGAGACACACATTAGCTCCAGCCCATTTTCCGCTTCCTCCTATACCAGTAACTGCTCCTCTGTGGGCTGGCTGTGAGTGGGAAAGGGTAGGAGGAGTTGGGAATGAACAAGAAAACAAGTTGACTGAGAAGCACCCCCAGAATGAAGACTGGCAGCGTACTTTCTGCAGTCCGGGGCAGTGACCTGGAGAGTTAGGTTAAAGCTCTGTTTATGTAATCACATGTGCTCTGTACAATGAGGGCCTTGTGAAGTCTGCCGGTCTGTCTGTTCAAGTCACTGTCGGTTCTAATAAGTACCTGAGCAGGGAAAACTGCAACCAGGGAGTGTGGAAGAAACTGACCAAACCAGCTGGGTGATTTCTATTATTACTAAGTATTACATTTTTATGGAGTGCATGCTATTCCACACCTAACAACCCTCAGACTTGTGCTGGGGCTTTTGTGCATGGTCTCATGGAATCTGGAAAACCTGAGACACTAGCTCAGATGAGTCCGTGAGGTTCAGAGATTCAATTCCTTAGTGTTAAATGTCACCCAGCTAGGAACTTGTTGGCACCCCTCCCTCCTGAGTCCGGACGCCTGACGTCTGTCCTCTACTCGTTGCTCTTCCCTCATCCTCAGACAACTGTCAGATGTTTTACCAGAGACACTTCCCTTGGTTGTGGTCTCAGGCCTAAGTCTAACACTCTAAATTCTTCTTTCCTCTGGAGTTTAATGTCCTCATATTAGTTCTTGATTCTGCTGATGACACATTTTCTCTCTATGACAGTCTCCTCTTCAAGACTATGGACACCTACTCTATTTAAGAGACAACCCAAGTTCACTGTCAATGTTCAATAATTCTAATCAGTTTCTCATCGCTCTTTCCCTCCTCCTCCTCCTCTCCCCACGCGTGTGTGCGTGTGCGCGTGTGCGTGTGTGCGCGTGTGCGTGTGTGTGTGTGTGTGTGTGTGTGTGCATGTGTGCTTGGAAGCCAGAGGTCAACTTTGGGGGGCTTCTTCCTGGCCTGAAGTGTGCTGATTGGGCCAAGCAGGCTGCCCAGCAAGCCCTAGGAATCCTGTCTCCACCTTTCCCGTGCCAGGATGACAAGCATCTGCCACCACGCCTGACCTTTTTATGTGGTTTCTGCAGACAGCTAACAGGTCCTCATGCTTGCCCAGCAAGTACTTTAGCAAGTGAGCCATCCCCCAGCTCCAGTTTCCCATTTCCAGTCTTTTTACTCAATATACTCTTTCTTGGTCACACTTTCAGCCTTGGTCCTATCTAAACCCTGTCAGCAAGTCCAGACCAAAGCTAAAACATCCTCTCTCCGTCACCTGCCAAATTTGCATTTCATTTCTGTTTCTGAAATGTGCTCTTTTCCGAACAAAGTCCTCAATGGGAGTCCTTACAGTTTCCTGGATTAAGCACATGCCTGCCCTTTCCTAGCACCTCTGCCTGGGTACAGCGTGTACCACTGTGACCTCGTACACTGTCTCTCATTTCTGGAGTTGCTCAAGCTTGGTCCTGTGGCTTATCTGCTCCGAAAGCTGTTCTCCTTCCTGTACAGTTCCCCAAGCTATAAATGCTTCATGAAAACCAAATTCACAGCTCGACTTTAGTACAATGCTGAGAAGACAGGTGTTTAATAAAAACAGTCTAAGTGGGAATATACTATGATCTCGAAAGTAAAAATAGAAGCTGCTCCATCGGTCTAAACAGGACAAGACAAAAACCATCTCAGTACAGTACAGTGCAATTTCCGTGTTTTCACAAGAAAATCACTCCCTGGAATGAAAACTGCAAGTAGATGACATATTAAAATATATTCAAAATTCACCAGAGTGTTAGCACGATCAGCCAAGACCTACATTTATGAAAGGAAAATAAAAGAATATTACTCGAAGTATTGATTATAGAGTGTGAAAGAGTAACTACATGCTAAAGCCACTAGGCTTCTCAACTGATCTGTTACATAACCCAGAAGGTGGAAAAACTTGGAATCTGAGACAAGAGCAACACTGACTTGTTTCCATTCAAATTATCTACACGGGGGAAAATAAATGTGACGTTTGCAAACCTTTCTTTCCAAAGTCAGATTTTAGAGAAACCAACAAAAAGGAAATATGTGCTAAACTCCAGCCTACTACAGCTCCCCAACAGCCTGTGTCTGCCCCCGTCTTGTCCCTCAAACAGTTACCTCTTTAGCTGGCTGGCTCAAAGTGGGTCTGAATCCACGTGGCCTGCCTTCTGCCAGGCTCACAAACCATAGCCGTGTTACATAAACCATCACAACTGCACGCCTTATCTCAAGGTCAGCAGGTAAGCCAGCTTGATAGCACAGAAAAGCCCTGGGATGGCAGCTCAAACAGCCACTCAGAAGCACATGCTTTTGGTGCTAGAGAGATGGCTCTGTGCTAAAGAGCACCGGCTGCTCTTTCCAGGGGGCTTGGGTTTGATTTTAAGCATCCACATGACAGCTGACAACTATCTAGCCTCCTGGCACTAGGCACACAAGTCATGCGTGGACATATGCACAGACACACATGTGGACAAATATCCCCACACATAAGACAGGATAAAAATATATGCTAAAACAAAAGACACACATGCTTTTCTGACAGTGGAAGGGAGTCATCACCTGGGTCATCCTGTATTTGCTGAGTACCTGGTTCTACTCTTGTATACCTGGCATGCACTGGACCTACGCCCTGGCTTGACAAAGCTAGCACCAGCTGCCCAAGGAAACTGTGGATTGCACCCTCCTTCATCACTGGAGGGTGTCGGAGGCATCTCCTGTCCAACCTGTGAGACTGGCTGTTGCCATGTTTGCCCCAGAAGCCTCTGCCAACACTGGGAGTTCAGCTGTTCTCCATGGCTAGATCCTCTGCATGGCTCCTCAGGCTCCATGCCCCCTCCCAAGGGGTGAGATTATTGCAGTCTCCAGAGCAGATGCCTCATGCAGAACCAGGACAGACAGTCCAGGATGGGGAGGCATTCTCCCCGAGACACTGAAAGAGGGTACACTAAACATCTATCACTAAGTTTGCCATGCCAAGTTATCTTCCTAGATGTAACACTCACAGCCCTGGGCTCCAGGAAGTACAAGCGAGCTGTTCCTTTATTAAGCAGTCAAGGAATCCAGGGCTCTACCTTGAGGATAACTTACTATGTTATAGCTAAGTCTTAAAATACAAACTGGACTAATCACACTCCCCCCCTGGAATTCAACTAGAAATACGGAAACATTTGAGCTGACTCACGGCGGAAGACAGCAATGGAGACTTAGCTCTCAGTGTTCACATCTCAGCTGCCTGTCACCCTACTATAGCCTCCATGGCACCTGCTCACATCAAAGCTCCTCTTCTCTTCAGATCCTCTTATCACTTACAGCCACACCCTGCATTGATGTAGTACTGTAGCATCTGTGATCTGTCCAGTCTAAAACTTCACTACAAAGCAGCTCATCCAGATACATAAACAGTGAGGTATCACCAAGGAGGCAGAGTCTTCTTATAGCTAAACTATAGATAAAAAGCAACTGCTACAAGCCCGAGAAATCTCCTTGGAAATATTTGAGCTTATGTGAGAATGACAGAGCACCAGGGTTCAGAAAAAGACAAGGACTACTTTGGCCTTCAAGCAGCTATGAAAATATATATTGAGTCATACATACAGTTTAAATTACTAATTTCTATATGAATTATAGCCTTAGAAAGAACATAATTTATCAGATTATATAGTCAAAGTACATCTCTTCTAAGCAAAAATGAATGAAAAAAATCTCTTCATTTCCCAGGTAAAATATTAACTATTGATCTCTCAGGTTCAAGCCAGTCTAATAAAAGCTATGTGCACTAATGAAAAGATGCTTCTAGAACCTGATGGACTTCTACTCTCTGAGCAAGTAATGAGCCTGTTCATCAACTCGCAAAGCTGTGGTTCATTCATCTAAAAAGTATTCAAGGGGAAATGTGCCAGGCATGAAGATGCTTGGTGCAAAGCAGTGAACTAGGCAGGAAGGATCTCCCCGCTCTTACACTCGCATTTGGAAAACAGAAACAGGGACTTCAAAGAAAAGTAACTTGAAGGTAAGAAAGAAATATGAGGAGAAGGGGAGCGGAGGGCTTAGGGGCAGCTACTTTAGATACAGAAGTCAAGACAGACAGCCGTTGTTGTCAAGGTGACATCTGAGCAGAGACCTGAGGGAAGAAAGGGAGCATCCCATTCAGAAATCTGGGGGAAGCTGAGACAAAAGTCCCATTGCTCTAGGAGGACTTTGCTGTCCAGTTTAAGGGACAGCAGGGCTGGGCAAAGTGGGGTATTTCTGTAATGCAAGTACTAAAGAAAATCAGGACATCAAGGTCACCCTGAGCTCCCTCATGAGACGCAAAGATAAGCAGTGATGGTAGAAGGCAACCAAGATTCAGCCAACTGGGTCTTACAGAAAAACGATGAACCGTTTCAGGCATGATTCAGACCAATGTGGCCCCTGGCTTCTGCAGAGGTCCATTATATACCAAACAAAGAAGCAAAAAGGTGAGTTCACAGCAGCAATGCACCATTTATCTGACTGGGAACTCAAGAGGAAACTTGCTGCAGATGTCCAAATTAGCATAAACTTCACAAAGAGATTGCTTTGGGAAGCCATGTGACATCAAATCCGGAGTCATTAAGATTTTCATCTCTAGTTAAGTAGCTTCTAATTTAGCCTAAAGAAAACAACTTGAAAGAAAAGGGCACAGGCAAGAATACATAAACATAAGTATTATTACTAATGGTCTAAATGGCCAGCAAGCAAATAAATTAGGCGTGGAATAGGTGAGGCAGCCACCACAAGCCATTAGACACTTTGTGGGGATAAGAGATCAAAATGTGAACACAAGACTGCATCTTAGCTGTTATACTCATAACATACTCAGCCCTGTATGCATACATGCATATCTACCATACACACGCGTACACACGCGCTCACATGAATGCACACACAGGCATAAAGCCTACAAGGAAACGAAAAGATGCTGACGGTAAGCTCTTCTCAGGAGGCACCCCCATTCTCACTGCTCAGGGAAAGCTGCAGTTTTGCTCTGGTTCTATCACTCCATTACTCTTATTGGGTATTATTTATAATACCAAGTATTTGACAAGAAGGCCACGGCCATCTCTATTTCAGGATCTTAGTAACTATTACTATAAAATCTACTTATTTGTTCATTTTCCTCTCCCTTCTCAAAAAGATGACTCAAGACACATGCGTCTCCAACCTGTCTCTGCTCCCAAAGGCCTGACTATAAACCAAGTGCCTGGCCTGTGCCTGTAGGAATCTCTGCTCAGTTCACATATAAGGACAGATCAATGCTACATCAAATCATCAACATACCAACTTGGTTTTCCCTCTGGCCAACAACGCCATCAGTCTACCACTTAGTGGAAGGGATTTTAATACACCCTGCCATCAAACCTCCTGTCATCATGACGGCTCCATCACTGGAACCAGTGATTTCTTCCTCCTCCTATTCTCACTGCTAGTACCCTAGATCTTCATAACTTCTCTACAAAACTAATCATGAAGCCTGGTGGTGGTGGTGCACTCGGGAGGCACAGGCAGCCAGATCTTTGTGATCTCAAGAACAGCCTGGTCTACAGAGCTAGTTCCAGAACAGCCAGGGCTATACAGAGAAACTCTGTTTCAAACACTAAAACATCCGGGCGGTGGTGGCGCACGCCTTTAATCCCAGCACTCGGGAGGCAGAGGCAGGTGGATCTCTGTGAGTTCGAGGCCAGCCTGGTCTACAAATTGAGTTCCAGGAAAGGTGCAAAACTACACAGAGAAACCCTGTCTCGTAAAAACAAAACAAAACAAAAACAAAACCACTAAAACAAACAAACAAACAATAAAAAACCAAACTAACCATGAAAACCACTCCTTTGCTCAAACAAATGAGCCCTCAGTGATACCTGGGTACTATGCAAAGTATTCTATGTGCAATTTCTTGTTTAAGCATAAGACAGCATATGAAGACATAATCATATCCTCATTTTTTAGATGAAATTTAGGAAGATTAATAGTTGTCCATCAAGGTGTGGAACAGGAATACCATGCAGGTTGTTTGTTCATAGTCCATATTTGAGATCACCAGTTACTCAGCTCAAATATGGTTAAGGTTCTGACTTCACTCATCTTTAAAGACCATCCTGAATATGTTCACCTCTGTGATATCCTTATTTTTAAATTTGAGACTAATACAATTAATACAATGCAATTAAGAACTTTAGACTCATAGCCATTTACGATGGCACGTACCTGTAATCATACCACCTAAGGAGTTCAAGGTCATCCTCAGATACATATAGAGTTCAAAGCCAGACCATGTCTCAAACATTCAGTGCAGGAGAAGCAGCTCACTGGTGGAGTGTTTTCCTGGCATGCGTGAAGCCCTAGATTCCATTCTCTCACACATAACGGTGATCATCAGTGTTATTTTACTTAGGGAAAGGGGTCAACAGCTATTTCAAGACTTGTAAGAATGCCTTACACGGAGCTGTCTGGCAGCCTGGCCTCTGACAGACAGGGTGATGTCTTGAGTCCATTACCTTTAGGAGGGAAGTACGACTTGCTCTCTGCTTTATGAGGCCAGTCTACCACGAGAGGTCCAAACCTGCGGAAGCTGGCAGTGATCTCATCTGTAAAATAAAGAAGGAATTTAGCAAAATGGAAAAAAACAAAAAACAAAAACCCTGCAATCATAAGAAATATAAAATATATCTTTTTACTTTAAAAATGTTTTGAGGGACCCCCCTCCTTTTGCATTTATTTTCTTTTTAGAGCTTTTCTGAAGTATCTTTACAAAAGTAAAATCTGCAAAGTGAAATGCCATTACTCGGGAATACATTTGGTTATTAGCTTCTAACCACGAAAAAATGTTTCTAACTCTAATTCCTTTCCTTTTATTACCAATAAACTTAATAAGAAAATCTAATACTAGTCAAGGTGATCTTTATGTCAAGCAAAACAGGAGATTCCAAAAATGGGAATGTTTCTCTATTTTTAGAAAAAAGGTAAAGATGCAGAAAATGTTTCAAATATAATTTCATGGACAGGAGAGATGGTTCAGTGTATAAAGGCCCATGACTAATGACCTGAGTTCAACCCCTGGAGCTCACATGGTAGCAGAACAAATTATCCTCTGTGCTGTGGAATGCACACTACTCCCCAAATAAATAAATGTAAATTGAAAAGCTGGGAGGTGGTGGTGCACGCCTTTAATCCCAGCACTTGGGAGGCAGAGCCAGGTGGATCTCTCTGAGTCAAGGCCAGCCTGGTCTACAGAGCAAGATCCAGGACAGGCACCAACACTACACAGAGAAACACTGTCTTGAAAAACAAAAAAAAAAAAAAAAAAAAAAAAAGAAAGAAAGAAAGAAAGAGGAGAAGAGAAGAGAAAAGATAGACATATAATCATTTGTACGGAATCTCTAGGATTATAAATAATTCTATTGATGAGGAACAGGACAACAAAGTAGATGACACTATTTGGTGATGTAAAAGGGTTAAAAGTCAATTGTCTCTCCTATATCTCCATACTGCCTTCTTTACTGAGATGAGACTTTACTTGCAGCTCAATTATTTTCTCCCTTTCTTTTGACTTTTGACTCATAGAAGACTGTGACTTTGTAACTCCTTGGATGTAGGTTGTCATTCTATCAGCAATGGCAAGAAATTTATCCTAAAGAAAATCTAATGGACAATAGTAACACAGATATGAGGACAGCTAGAGGAAAATGAGTCTGTGGCCATCTACAACTTGAATGTAGTAAGTCTAAAACTATTTTTAGCACCCCAACACACACGTCATGAAAGGGCTAAAGAAACCCTGACCTATTTAGATTAACATTACAGCTGCACTGACCCAGCAGGCCAGTGTTAGGAGGTTTTCATAGCACATCCAAAGCCTATGAGAACTAGAGCAGTTTTTAAGTTAGCTTTGTCACCGTTTAATTTCATTTACACATTCAATGTGTGGTTATTGATGTTGCCTGGAGAAGAGTCAGGGTCCGAGCACAATGCACAAAATGCGCAATGCATAACAGTTAGCTCTTGTAAAGTTCTTAATGAATGCATGCGGTACCTTCATCGATGTCAGGAGGAAGGCCTCCAACAAACACCTTTCTAGAGTAGCGTTCCACTCGTTCCCCATTTTGACATCGAGTGGGAGAACTTAAGCCAGATGATAAAGCCTGATCGCCATGGCTGTCATCCAAGAAGGCGTCTTCAAAGGGAAAGAGAGAAGACCGACCTGAAACAAAGCAGCAATTCCTACAATCAGAATGGCTTCCCTAGCAAACAAGGCTGTATCAGAAGCCCATTGTACCAAGTGAAGCATACAAAACACAATGTATCTTGAGGTACAGCTTTTCCAAGAGAATACTTCAACTGAAGATCACTAAGTACAGCCACGTTTACATACAACACTGAAATAATATCTAAGGAGGAAACATCAAAACTGCATGCTTTCCTTGATAATTACACTCATACAGTCCCCATCGCAGCTACTAAGTATATATCCTCCGAGGAGGAGGGGCACACATACAAGCCTCAACCCTCGCTGAGGAGCTGCTGGCAGTTGACAGCTTCATGGGGAGGGAGAAGCATCTTTCTTTGGGGATATGTCCACTGGTAGGTGAATGCACCCACACCCATATGAATATGGGCAGCACTAGTTGGACTCTATTGAGTGGGAAAAAGGCCAAATAAAATTGGGAGGGGCATGTGCTGGGGGTTCTGGAGGAGTAGAAAGAGGGATAAGATCAAAATACATTTTATACATATATGACATTCTCAAAGAATAAATAAAATATTATGTTACTAAAAGAATATACCTATAGGTTATTTTTTCCTTTCTTCAATCATTTTTGAAAGTACGCAGGAGAAGCAATATATATATATATATATATATATATATATATATATATATTTATATATTTCCCCAGATCTTTATCTGCTCTTGATGATGACCCCAGGGGTACAGTTGTAAAGGCTGGCCCTGATGACAGAAGCTAATGATGTCTCTTCTAATAACAGGGCCAATGATGCTTTTCCTAACATGCAAACATACTCCAATTTGAAAATAGGCACACACAACAATATTGGGCAGGATGTATAAATGAAAATACTAAATCAAGATGTGTTAATATAGCATGGCTATAACTATGACTATTACTCTATTAACATTATTATTCTACACTGTATTTTAATCATTCAACAAAACAAAACAAAAAGCAGAACATCATGGCACATGGATTTAATCACAGCCCATGGGAAGTCATAAGCAGGAAGATCTCTGTGAGTTCAAGAGCAGCCTGGCCTACACAGTGAGTTCCAGGTCAGTCAGGGCTACAGTGATGCTGTCTCTCAGAAAAACAAACAACAACAAAATTCCCATGGAATTATTTTCCTTTTGGTTTTTTGAGACAAGATCCTTCTGTGTAGCCTTGGCTATCTAGGAACTCAATACATAGACCAGGATGGCCTCAAATTCATAGACATCTGACTGCTCCTGCATCCCTAATGCTAGGATATGAGATGTGAGCCACCATGACTGGCAATTATTTTCAACTGGGCATTTCAAAACAAATCCCAAATTAAAAAATAATTTTTCTTGTTTGAGTCTGTGAGTTCCTGGTAAAACTTTCCACTAGGTTCTACTGTCTTGAGCACTCCAGCTTTAGAGGAAGGTAGGAAGAAGAAACAGAGAAGAGAGAGAAGATAAGGAAAAGGAGGAGGGGGAGGAGAAGGAAGAGGAGAGAAAGCAGAAGAAAGGGAGGGATGAAGGGAGGAGAAGAAACAGCAGCAGGAAGAATAAAGGAAGAAAGCAGAGGAGTCCATCTCTAAGATAAACCACAGACTTTTAAGGAAATAAGCACACAAAAGCACCCTCCCATTTATTCAATCCTCTTTATTTCCCTGAAACCCAGGTTCTGTATAACAATAGCCAACATTCAAAAACAGAATATAAACAGCCTTAGAAAAATGGTGAATATTTCTTTTACCAAAAAGTAAAAATATTGCTAATATAATCCTGTTATATTATATGCAACTCAACGGTGTAGGAAAGGTACTGCTCTGAAGTTTGGAGTTAAGAAATAAAAGGGCCAAGAGTGGGGATGGCAAGACACCAAACAGTTTATTCCGCTCTTCCCAGTGTAGCTCCAAAGACACAGACAGTCTGTGTCATTTGCTCCTTTCCTCTTTCTGTCTGGTGGGAACAAACAATAGGCAGTAAACTGTCGTCCCTTGGTGTTTGTTTTGATCACCGGGAGAAAAAGAAACAGATCTGTGGCAACTAGACAAAGTGAGCTCCCACACATTTTCTGACAGCAACCAGGTAAACCTGCCATGCAGTCCACACTCTGAACCTCATGTTCAAGTCAGCAGTTCCTGCAGAACGTCTCTTCCCACCTCTTCACTTCAACACAAGAACTATGAGATGGGCCAAACACAAAAGATGGAGAAGAGGCAGGAATGGAAAGCTTCCTGTGTTATGGTCTGCCCTACCCTCATGAGAAAGCAAAATGCTGTTCTGCAATAAAAAAGCATTAACTTACTCCCAGCATTACCCAGAACTAAGATAACAGAAGCCTTTAACTCAGTGGAAACTACTTGAGGGAAAATGTATCCCTCTCCCAAGAGCAGCTAAGAACCTCCAGACAAAGGAATCCCAGTCTAATGAGGGAGCAGGCAAGCACACAAGTGACTATGAAACAGTAGGTACTGAGAAAGCCAAGAGACAGTGTGACCCTCCTGTGGTTTGCAAGAGGGCAGTCTGCAGCATAATTTTGTGGAGTGTGAGTGTGAGTGAAAAGACCAAAGACCCACAGAGAAAATAGCTTCATAAAAGCTCCCGATCTTTCATTTAAATCTGCTCCTCTCCAGCATCCCTTACAATGTCAACACAAAGGCCATCTGGGAGATGGCTCAGTGGGTAAAGTGCCTGCCTTACAAATATGGGAACTAGAGGTCAGAGCCTGAGCCCCTGTATAGATGCCTAGTGGGCACAGTGGCCCGCCTGTAACCCTAGCATGTGGGAGGCAGAGACGGGGGATCCTGGAGCAAGCTGGCCCGCTGGACTAGCACAATCAGGAAGCTCTGGGCTCAAGTGAGAGAACATGCCTAAATATGTAAAGTTCAAGGTGGAGAATAATCAAGGAAGTCAGCTAACATTAACCTTCCAAGAACCTGCACACATGTACACACACATCCACACACACGAGCTCACATACTACACATTCCCTACACAAGTAGAAAACAAAGACCTTTTATACATACCTGATGCAATCCAGAAATTTAGTATTTAGCCTGGATATTCTTTCTCTCTCCCTCCTTCCCTCCCTTTCCCCATATCAAATCCATTTCTCACTAAATTCTACCAATTCAATATTCAAAATATAATTTACTTTAATTCCTGTCCATCACCAGTTCTAACACCCTGTCCTTGTCTCATGGTCTGCATAACTGCAGAAAACCTTTCCTCACTCATTTCTACCTAGAATTCAACAATGCTTTCTAAGGGAGGGAGGGAGGGAGGGAGGGAGGGGGGGAGGGAGGAAAAACCTGAAGTAGCGATTTTCCAGCATTAATCTGAACACATAACCACACCCTCCCAGTCTCAACTTCAAAAGCTCCCAATGACCTTCCACTGTCTTTTGGATAAAGTACGAAAACAATCACTGCGTTACGACCAAGTCCCTGACACAGAGGCTGCCACTCCTTGCTGAGTAACCTCTCTAATCACAGAGTTCCTTTGGGTTTCCTGATTCTTCCTCCTTGTCACGGGTGCTAAGGACACGGTGTTCTGCTAACCTCTAAGCATTCCTTTCTCCAATCACAGTTAAGTCTTTAAAAAAGAATTGGATTTATTTATTTGTATGAGTGTTTTGCCTAAATGTATGTAAACGCACCACACATGTGCCCTGGCACCCACAGAGGCCAGAGTTTTGCACCAGAGCCCCTGGAACAATAGATAGTTGTGAGCCACCACGTGGGTGCTGGGAATCAAACCCAGGTCCTCTGCAAGAGCAGACAGTGCTTTTAACTGCTGAGCCATCTCTCCCACCCCATAGTTAATCCTTAATTCTTTCGGTCTCAGCTGCCATCTTCTTGTATGGAACTGTACTGACCCTTCAGATTGGGTATGCTTCCCATCCATGCAAACCATCCTGTGCTTCTCCCTCCCCTTTCCCCAGTTAACACCGTAGCATTTCTCGAGTATATGTTTCCCACCCAATTACACTGTAATTACCATTAGGATAGGGACCAAATTAATCTGCAACATTGTATCTGGGGACCCAAAACATGTTAAATGTGAGGCAACACCTAAGGAGCAAAACTGTGTGCAAAGTTCCAGTAATCCCAGCACTTGGGGGAATGAGGAAGGAGGATCAGGAGTTCAAGGCTTGACTGGATTACTTTAGTGAATTCTGGACTATAGCATGAGACTATCTCAAAAACAAACAAAAGAAAACAGTATATAAAAAGACAGGCGTGCTTCTGTGAGCATATATTCAATGAGCATAACACAGGGATCTGGTTACATAACAAATGTGATCATCCCCTAGGTGTGGTCTTAACTGTTGCTGCTTTTCACCTACGCAAGATTATAGTCTATACTTAGTATTAAACCAAGTTCCCTCCTCCCAAATGCAATACTTCATTCTAATACTGGCCTCTTCTTCTTCTTCTTCTTCTTCTTCTTTTTTTTTTTTTTGTTTTGTTTTTCGAGACAGGGTTTCTCTGTGTAGCTTTGCGCCTTTCCTGGAACTCACTTGGTAGTCCAGGCTGGCCTCGAACTCACAGAGATCCGCCTGGCTCTGCCTCCCGAGTGCTGGGATTAAAGGCGTGCGCCACCACCGCCCGGCGTTCTTTTTTTTTTTTTAATTTAAAGATAGGATCTCAGCTGAATGGTGGTGGCACACGCCTTTAATCCCAGCACTCTAGAGGCAGAGGCAGGCGGCTCTCTGTGAGTTCAAAGCCAGTCTGGTCTACAGAGCAAGTTCCAGGACAGCCAGGGCTACACAGAGAGAAACCCTGTCTTGAAAAACCAAAAACCAAAAAACCAAGCCAAAACAAAATCAAACCAAAAAACAAACAAACATAAAGAATGTGTCTCAAACACTCCAGGCTGGTCTCAAACTCGCTCTACTTGCTGCTGTGTCAGATCACGTCTCTAAGCTACCTCTGGCTGTGCTTTGTCCCAAAGCACACAGTAACTTCTATCACCTCTACCAGCCATTTGAACCCGGGGAGTAGCGGGATGAATTGAGACTATGAAGAAATCAGTGACTATCCAGATGGGTAACGAGGAAGTCTTCAACCAGAGCAGTGAAGAAGTGGCAGATATCCGAGACATTCTTGAACAAATAGAACCTTGTTTCTTGTGACCAACATAACCACAGCTTCCCCAGAGGAAAATAAAAGCAAGCTGTAAAACTCTGGACAGTTTTCAAAATCAGCTGTGGGAAGTTAAGACACTTCCTGAGGCCTTAAAAGCCAGCCTCTGTCTTATTAGCAGCACTTAGAGTGGGACAGGCCTTAGTAATGAAGGCAGACTTGGGAACGAAACTGCAAATAGTGAACACGTAGATGTTGTTTCCCTAACTGCAAGAAGGCACTAAGAATATGGGTTCCAGAACCCAATCCCGAAATCCACTAATCTCAATTTGTGGCCATCAGGCTTCAAAACCTGCACCCTGACCCCAGTGATTCCTATGCTAAAGTTTAAGAACCACCCAAATGATATTATCTGTCTGCAGCAGGCGGCCACTGAGAGCGCTATGTGAAGTGATTAGAAGTTAGGAAGCATCCAAGTTAAGGAAAACATAGCCTCAAGAATGAAATATAAAATCTTTACTGTAACATGACTGCCTGAAGTGCTGATAGGTAAAACAACAACAACAACAACAACTGCCTGCTATCGGAAACACTTGGAAGACACAACTTGTAGGGTTAAGGAGGGTTGGAGGGATGGTTCAGTGGCAGAACACTTCTTAGTTTGCATAAGGTCCCAGGTTCAAGATCCAGCAGAAAAAAAATGTCAACCGGATTTACATAGAGCACCCCAGGACAGCCAGGACTACATAGCTCTGCCTCCAAAAACTAAAGGAGGAGAGCTGCTGTGGGCTACAGGGGCCTCAGAACCTGACCGCCATCGGTTCCCTCTGACTAGTCATAAGCTCCTGAAGGACTGGTTACCTGTTTCCTTTGTAATGTCTATGTCTGGACGTCTCTCCGTGTGTTTGCCGTGTTCGTGCAGGGACTATCAGTGACAGAATAGGAAGCTGGAGCCACATGTCTGATTGTGGGTGCTCAGAATAGAGCATCATGAATTTAGCACTTTGATAAGGTGAGGGGGTGACTTTTGAACTAGTTGACCAAGAGGCCAGTGTTGCTTTCATTGCTGTGGACACACACCAGGGTAAGTGAGAGCACTAGTATTCTGAACAGTCCACTGAACCCTCCTGAGGCTGTTATCCATGGAGTCATTTGGTTGGAATATATCCACACTCAAAACAAATTGTGCCAGACAGGCTGTTTGGCACACGCCTGAAATCCCAGCACTTGGGAGGCTGAAGTAGGAAAATCTCAGGTCTGAGGTCAGCAATACCCCAACTTACCCAGATCAGCAAGACCCTACCTTAATGTATATAATAGTAAATAAGAGTGATTGGGTCGAGGATGTGCTGGGGACGGGCTACATGAGATACTGTATCAAAACAAAACAAAACAAACACAGACAGACATTCCCAGGGAAACTGCTAAAATTTTAGTTCCTGGACATGTTATTAGCAACTGAAATCTTAAGAAGCCGCACATGCGCTGTCCTATGTTCCTGCCTCACTATCTAGCACCCCCCCCCCCCCATCACATATTCCTTTTCTTTAAGGGAAACATTCCCCAACACCAAAATGCTCTGAACAATCCACATCATGTCTTAAAAGACGTGCACTCCTATGTGAAGATAATAGAAGTCTGAATTCGAACCTCAAGATACTCCCACAGAAAATGCATATCCGATATTCCAACAGAAGGGAAAGGAAAGGCTTCTCGACAGTTCTAACTTGGCCATGCGACGTTGCACGCTCTGCTTCTGTATACACTCTCAGTTACTGTCCAGAGCATAGTGTCTGAGCCAGTGAGTGAAGGAATAATATGAAAGTGTCAGTGACCAAAAACTAAAAGACCCCAGAATCAAAGTACCCGGTGCCTTGGAAGTGCTAGGAGACAGGGAAGCTTCTTCATGCTATTCCTCCCCAGGAAGCTCCTTCCTGCAGCAAATGATGGGGAAAGCAGAGCCAGTGTCCATGCTGTGCTTCTAAATATGTTCAAACACGAGCTCTCGCTGAAGCCCCTGCCATGACCCTAGCTGCCCAGGGCACCTTCTAGTCCAATCCTTGTATTTTCAAAGATCAGCTGAAGAAGTTAACAAAAATGGATAATGAGAAATGGCTTCCTAAAAATAAATAAATCAAGTATCTCCATGGAAACTGAAATCGTTTCCAGCTTAATTTCTACTCTTCCACTTTGGAAAAGACAGATCCCCTATCAGTGTCTTCCTTCGTATTGTAAGAACTGATCCAGATGAAAGGCTTCTAGATCTCTATGGACTCCAGACTCTTTATCAAACACGTTTTGTTTGCTTATATGCTTGGATCTGCTTCTTTGTTTTCAGACAGGCCTCACTATGAGGCCCAGGGAGGCCTCAAAATCTTGATCCTGTCTCAGCATACTCAGTGCTAGGATTAGAGGCACATGCCATTATGCCCTGCACAGAAATCTTACATGACAAAAATAGACTTTATATTAAAAATTGATATATCTTAGGCATCATAAACTTATAAGCAAATTCTTATTAATTACTTTTTGTTTTTTGGAGGCAGGATGTTATTATATAGCCCTGACTGTCCTAAACACACTACATAGACCAGGCTGTCCTCAAACTCAGATCTGCCTGCCTCTGTCTCTGTCTCCTATGCGCTAAGATAAAAGGTGTGTGCCAACGCATCCAGTTACAATTAAACTCTTACTATCCACCCTAAATTCTCTTCTCCCACTGCCATTTCAAGTCCTGGCATGACAATTCACCCCACAGCTCCCACCAGAACCCAGACATAACTCTGGTCGCCTTCTGAGTGACTTGTCACACTCAATTCATTGACATGATGTCATCCTTCCAATTCTGTTGCTTCTCTCCAGAATACACCATTGTTCATTTCTCTGCAACCTCACTGCCATCACACTAACCTAACTCCCATCATTTCTATTATCTTGACATCTCCTAACTAGGCAATCCTCTTCTATACCCATTCCTCTTCAAGCAGCGGAATGGTGTTTTTGAAACATAAATGCAATCGCTAGGCCTTTGTGGTGATATTTTATTTGTGCACTCCAATAAAGCTTATCTGAGGATCAGAGGAAAAAGCCAGCCACTATATTAAACATAGAGGTCAGGGAGTGATAGCTCACGACTTTAATCCTAGTATTTGGGAGGCAGAGATCCATCTGGATCTCTGTAAATTCAAGGCCACACTGGGAACAGAGCCAGGCATGGTGGCATACACCTTTAATCCCAGCACTAGTTAACCACAGAGGTCTGGAGGTCTGTACAGACAGACAGGAAGTGATAGAGATGGGAGGACAGAGGAAGTGAGATAGCAGAACACAGACAGATATATAGGTGTGAGTATACAGGAAGTAGCTCTCTGGAGGCTGAGGAGATGGTAGGGTGAGGTTGGCTGTGACTTATTCTATTCCTCTGATCACTCAGTTTTCACCCCAATATCTGGCTCCAGGGTTTTTTGTTTTGTTTTGTTTTAATAAGACCATTCAGCAGTTTGTCTTACAGGCCCTGCAATGATCTCCTTCCATATTTGGACCAGGCTCAAAATCCCTACAAGGAGGGAAAAAAAGGCCACTAAAAGCAGATCCCTGCCGGGCGGTGGTGGCGCACGCCTTTTAATCCCAGCACTCGGGAGGCAGAGCCAGGCGGATCTCTGTGAGTTCGAGGCCAGCCTGGGCTACCAAGTGAGTTCCAGGAAAGGCGCAAAGCTACACAGAGAAACCCTGTCTCGAAAAACCAAAAAAAAAAAAAAAAAAAAAGCAGATCCCTTTCCCCTCCAAACTCATCCTACACTCACCAGCTTCAACCATTTCCTTGCCTGGAGTCTTTTTTTAAAGACAACAGTTTTATTGAAATATAATTCACATGTCATATAATTCATACATTTAGCTAATTACAAGTCACATTCTATCTTCCCTCAACCACTCAATCTAGGCCCCACTATTCTTTGTGCCTCAGTAGATTTTCCCATTTTGGATTTCAGATGAGTGGAATGCTGTAATAGGTGACTGGCATCTTTACTCATCATATAATATTTTCAAGATTTATATATATTGTATTGTGCATTATTACTTTGCATAAAGCCTTTTGCATAAGCCATTTCTCCCACTTTCCCTTTTTAAAAGATTCATTTATTTTTATTTTTATGTATGAGTGTTTTACCTGAATGGGCAATGCATGCATGATTGCTGCCTGTAGAGGCCAGAGGAGAACGCTAATTAAACTATTCTATATTTTTCTTTTTTTTGGTTTTTTGAGACAGGGTTTCTCTGTGTAGCTTTGCGCCTTTCCTGGATCTCGCTCTGTAGATCAGGCTGGCCTCGAACTCACAGAGATCCGCCTGCCTCTGCCTCCCGAGTGCTGGGATTAAAGGCGTGTGCCACCACCGCCCGGCCACTATTCCATATTTTTATAGGTTTGAAAATTTTCATAATTAAAAAATTAAAAGCCATGCATGGTGGTGTGTGCTTGCAATCCTAATACTCTAGGTGAGAAACTGGAGACTGGAGAACCCTAAGTTTGAAGCCAGCTTAGAACAGGTAGTGAGACCCTATCTCAACAAACAAAAAGTCCCAGATGCCTCCTCGTCCTTTGGGCTTCACTTTGAGTATCACCTGACCTCCATCACTGAGCTAGGTATCTCCCATCTGTCCTTCCTAGTACTTAAAAACAAAGGGAGAGGGGAGAGAACGGCAGAGATAAAGTTTCATGCAGCTCAGCCTGGCCTGGAATTCACTAAGTGGCCAAAGTTGGCCTTGAACTCCTAATCCTTCTGCCTCTACCTACCAAGTTCTACGGTTACAAGCTTACAGCACCATGCGTAGGCTTTTAAAAAATCATTTGGCTTTCATTATTGTGTTTTGTGGGCTCATGGGAGATGATACACATGTGGAAGTCAGGGGACAATTTAGTGTAGTTGGTTCTCTTTTTCCATCTTTTTTTTTCCCTCTTTTTCCATCTTTATGTGGGGTCTGGAGATAGAACTCAGGTCAGATTTATGCAGGAAGCGTCTTTACCCACTGAATCACCTCACCAACCCCTGACTTTTATCAAATAAATAAAAGTATTTGTCTCATTTATTTATCATCTCTGTTCTATCTAGAGCAAGCTCCAAGCAAAGCAAGAGACCACGTCTGGAGTCTAGAACCAGGTAGGCTTGCGAACACATAATGAACAGAATATGTGGAAGGCTCAGAACTCCATTTTCAATCTTCCTTCTGGATCGTCCCATATCGATTTCTCAGAACAGTGAAAAAGGAGTGATCTGATTCCTCTCACTCTTCTGTGCTCATATTTTCCCACTACTATAGTGATCAATAACAGTCAAGATATTACAATCACAAACATTAAATTCAACTCATGTCTATTTTTCTTCACTCCAGAACCATTTATTCATGTCTTTCAATAGACAAGCTCATAAAGCTCAGTTTGTATTAGCAGAATGCCAGGCTGGTACCATGGTCTCACCAGTACAGCTGCAAGGCCCTCTTGGAGCTGGCTTGCCACGGAAAGATGACCTCAACTCATGAACCCAAGTTTGTTTAGAACTTCGTAATCAATTAAGTCATCCATTAGTGTACATACATGTTTATGGCCTAAATATTTACAATACTAATGCCAATCAGTCTTTGTATTTGCACATCTACACTGCTCAAATAGAAATTTTTGGATTTTCCTTGCTGTTGTATAACTAAGAAATTCCGTTAAACATCAAGAATACTGGTGTAGAACTGAAGGTACAGCTCAATGGCAGGACATACGTTTAGTATGCATGAGGACTTGGGTTCAGTCACCAGCAGCAAACATATACATACATGCATGCATGTACGCACGCACACGCGCGCGCACACACACACACACACACACACACACACACACACACTATTGGCACAACTAATCTGTCTACTTATATAGACAATGCCTCCATGAGCCCAAAAAAACTCATACTCCTGTAAAATTTGAAATCACAACATTCATTAAATGTGCAAGCGGCAAGCATGGTAGCACCTGCCTATAAGCTCAGCCTGGGGAAAGGGAAGGTAGAAGCATTGCCACAAGTTTGAGGAAACCCTGGAGCTCTACAGCGGATACCAAGCTAAAAGGGCTACAAAGGCGGACCCTGTTTTCAGAAAGAGGAGGAGGAGGAGGAAAGAAGGAAGGAAGGAAAAGAGGGGAAAGAGTACAAGCAAAGGTCTCCCATGGTTCCATCTAACAGACTAGTTTCCAGCAGGGCTGAGTACACATTACACTTGTTAGAGGAAGAATATTCCTGAAAGATAATGTTAAGATTCTTTGATGTAGCAGACAACATTGTCTGCAGTAACAAAATAAAAATGAGTATTAATGGAAAAAAACATACTTATTTTCTAGTCTTATTCTTTTCCATATACTTCTCCAGCCCACCATTTCCCCAGCACTGGGGGGATTAAACCAGGGCCTCAGACATAATAGTAAGGACTCTACCACTGAGCCACAGCCCCACCTGCCCCCTCTTCTCCTACTAGTTCCCCCTCACTCCCTTCTCCCCCAGCTCCACTGCTAGAAGGCTTGGCTGTCAAAGAGCCTACCTCCAAAGCCGCCTCCAAGCCTTGGGTCAATGCCCATGTTCTTTCCTGCTTTCATTACTTGTATCATGAAACCCTCTTTCAAAAGCCTGGCAGATCTGTGCCCAGGGACTCACCTTCTGATTCCAAAGCCATCCATCAACACAGCATGGATTATCTGTACAAGCTCAGGGACATGACAGTATCACCTCCACACTCTCTTCTTGCTGAATCACACACTAGATACCTTGCTTCCTGCTTTCCTTCCAGTATCCAGAGTTCCTGATATTCTCTCTATTCCAGATTTACTAGAAGATTCCACCGGCATAATTTCTGTTTACAGAACTCATATATTTCACATATATCCCTACTACTTCCCATTCCTAAAGAATTTACCAACATGTATATATAACACATAGAATATGAGTTACAGTAAAGTTCTATTCTTTTTTTACTATGTTCTAAAATTTTTTAGTTATTATTGTGGGTATGATGCATGTGGGTTGGAGAGCATGTGGAGAGGACAGCTCCGTGAGTCAGTTCTCTCCATCCACTTTGTGAGTTCCTAAGAGCAAATCCATGTCATCCTAGGTCTCATACCTGCTGAGCCATTCCACTTGTCCCAAAGTTCTACTCTTTTTTATTTTTATTTCATGTGCATTGGTGTTTGCCTGCATGTATAGCTGTGTGAGGGTGTCAGGTTCCCTGGAACTGGAGTTACAGTTTTGAGCTGCCATGTGGGTGCTGGGAATTGAACCTGGGTCCTCTGGAAGTAGCCAGTGCTCTTAACCACTGAGCCATCTCTCCAGTCCTGCAAGTTCTATCCTTAATCACAAATAGAATGAAGTAATTAATATATATCAAGGGAGTTTACCTTGTAGATGTTTTTGAGTAGTCTAAATGTTGACTTAATCCTCACAACATGAATAATGGGCAATGAAAAAGTCTGTCAGTTCATCAGAATTACATCATATAGGGCTGGGGGTAAGAGAATTAGATATGAGAACACCTGCCCCATCCCACATGGCTCCATCATTATATTTAAAGAAAGTGATATTTTCCCCTTATCTCTTGGAACAGAAGACTAAATAAAAAGCATGTATCAAACATTTTCACCTGCTATCTGTTTCTTCTACCCTATACCCTCATTCCCTACTTCATCTATGAGTAGCAATCTGCAGACTTAAGACAATGGAAATCAATGGGAGTCAGAATGTTATAGGCAACAATTAGCACAGCATCTGATACAAAGAAGATGAAGACATTCAAAATTATTAAAGTCATTCATTCATTCATTCATTGAGACAGGATCTCACCATGTAGACCAGGTTGGCCTTAAACTCATAGAGATCTATCTGCCTGCCTCTGCCTCTCAAGTGTTGGGATTAAAAGCATGTGCCACTAAGCCTTGCTTTTTGAGGTGTCAAAAAAGGGTATTGCTGTAGGACCCTGGCTAGCCTGGTGCTGTCTATGTATGTCAGTCTAGTTTCAAACAGGAGGCAATCCTCCTGCCTTAGCCTCCCAAGCATTAGAATTACAGGTGTGTGCCACCATGTCTACCAAGTAATTTTTAATATTTTTGGTTTTTTAGAACTAGGAGCTCATGGTGCTACTTGGTTGGCCCAAAACTCCCAGCTCAAGTGATCCTCCTGCCTCAGCATTCTGAGTGGCCAGGACTATAAGCAAATACCATTATTTCTAGCTAATAACTTAAAAAATATAAAGCAAACTCTTTCGCATAGATGAATGTTATTTCAAAATAATCCTTATTAATAAATATTTAATATGACCACACACAGAACATAGTGTTAGGCACAAGTCACAATTGTCCTCAAGTAACTTATCTTCAACTGAAGACTCAGGGTACAAAGGAAAGACAGGAAGAATATAAGGTAGTGGAAGCAGAAGAAAACACCGTCTATAAGACCACTGGGCAGGACTTCTTAGAAAGGACAAGGCTTGGCAGGGTCGGAGAGATGGCTCAGCAGTTAAGAGCACTTGCTCTTGCCAAGGACCCAGGTTCGGTTCCCAGCAGCTCACAACCATCTCTAACTCCAGTTTCAGGAGGTCAGATGCTCTCTTCTGGCCTCTATAGGCACCAAGTCCACACAGGGTGTATACACACATGCACACGTGCGTGCGCACACAAACACAAATGCAAAGGCTCATACACAACAATTTACAAAAATGAAGTAATTAAAAAAGGAAAAGGCTTGAATTTGGTTCCCACTAGTGAAATAAGACTAGGGAGTACTAGACCACGGGAACCCTCAGTGGGGAGTCAGAGGACACAGACTAAGTGATGGCTCACAAAGATGGAGAGGCAAAACGAGAGCAACTGAGGGGAAGGGCGAGTCTAGGAAAGCAGAGGCGAGTCTCCACACACGAATGTCTCATGCATGAGGAAGGGCAGCCCCTCCTCGCTACTCTCCAGGAGGGTTCTACTTCCTATGAAAATGCTCTATTCCCTACTCCTTCCTGCATCTTCTACCAACACGAAACAAGTATTGTACAAAATGGCAAATGATGTAATATGCCAAGTGAGATAAAGATAGAGAAGTGATTAAAGTCTTTATGATTAAGGTCTACATAAAAATATTACTATTGACTGTTTATCACCATATTATTTTAAATGTGACCATGTATACTACCTTGTTGAAGAAGTTTTTGACAAAAGAAGCAATTATCTATCATTTGTAAATTTTCTCATTCTAAAGGAAAGCAGTACGTTCTACAGATAAAATTTATGTAAATAAAAGTTACTTTATACCAAAAAAATACAAAAATTTATTTTCCCAAAGTAAAAATGATTATAATTAATGTTCCATCACACATACATTAAATTCAGTGAATATTCATTTATCCAATAAATAATAAGATACTATCAATTTAATATCATTACTTTCTCTTTATGACAACCAAAGTCAGAGACATTTTGATAAAACGTAAACATTAGCAAATATGAAACAAAGAGGCAGATTCTAATATTGGCTCTAGCTTTAACCTGAAGTCACACAGCCAGCAAATGCCACCCCCTCAGCTTCTGCAATCGGCAGCAAACATCTTGCATTTGTGGAATGCTTGATGGATATGTACACATTTTCTTAAAACCAAAACTTTGGACATTATGAAGTTGGACAAGATTGGTTCTATTAACTCATAACTTGCAGATGAGGAAGCCAGCTCTAAGTCACAGGCTGTGAGCACAGCCCAGGTGTGCTCACCTTAAATCCCACTTTTCCCATCAGCTAGGCTGCTTCCTCTTGCTACTTCTCAAACCATTTGTAAATAGTTACAGATGTGGAAATACTCAAGTAGGGGGTACAGCATTACACAAATGAAAGTTATATTAATTAGGTTTAGGTTTTAAGGGACTAAAGCAAATTTTGTGGTGTCTCTTTTAAAGAAAAACACACACACAAATATGGGTAAAGAACTTGGAAGGGGCCCTAAAATGTAAGCTTCTCCTAGCCTCAGAAGAAGCTTGCCTTTGGATGCAACAGAAACAATAATCAGACAACTTAGTAAAATCAAAAATTGCCCCCCAAAACTGAGCCTCTACCCTCTAAATCACATGAAAAGAACATAGAAATACAGGGCTGAAAAATACATACACTTGGCTTTATTTCCTCATGTTCAGTCACAAAAATCCAAACAACAAAAACTTCCAGATAAAGTTGTCTTTGCTATAGCTTTATTATGACTAAAAGAACAAATTACCAATAATTATAATAAATAATTATAATAAAAGTAATAAAGAATTACTTTTCTAAAATAATTAAGCTAGAGCATCAGGTCATATATTAATTACTGTCTTATAGACACACAGGCATAAACACGCACATACTCATACTTACTCACAGTTTGGCAAGCAAAAGATCTCATTAAAAAAAAAAATTACCTCGTCTCCGCCCATAGCTCCTGGCTGCATGTAAACACAGAAGAAAACCATGGGTATTTGTATCAAAATAGTGAATTTAGAAATTAAAGAAATGTTCACACAAACATTTTCAAAGTATTCTTGAAATGTTAATCTGAGATCCTGTTCAGCTTCACCGCTAACACACTAGGGAAAAACCTTCATGAAGTGTTAGCCCAATCACCGTCGGAACAACTCACTGGCTGTGGCAGCTGCTGGAACTGAGCCTCACGAGTCTTGTACGGGGGGGGGGGGGGGGGGGTTTTGGGGGATATATTGGGGCCTGTTATCTATATCAGAGAAAGATAAGAGCTTCTTCTTAAGAATAATTTGTAAATCTTCGTTTGAACTTTCTATTACCATCAGACATCACTCACAGGAAAAATATCCTAAATAACTAAAAGTTGTGGCATATGGTGGGCATTCCAAACTTACTACACACACATACATACTTCACAAATGCCCTGAAAATGTATAGAAGTTATAGGTCATTAGTTCTTTTTTAAAGAATCCATTTCTGTGAATTTTTTGTATGTATGCAAGTTCACATGTATGTAGACGCACACATGTGCAAGTGTGTGTACACATACATATGGAGTCCTGAAGCTGGTATCATGTGTCTTCCCTAATTGCTCACCACTTTATTTACTGAGGCAAGGTCTCTTGTTGAATCAAGAGTTTGTGAGTCTGACTATTAGCTAGCCACTTGCCCTGGGGATCCTGTCTCTACCCCCTGAGTATTGGGATTACAAGCATGCATGCTTGGCTTCTATCTGAGTCCCGGGGATCCAAACTCCAGTCCTCTCACACTTTGCTTGGCAAGTGTTTAAAGCTGCTGAGCCATCTCTCCAGCCTAGTTTCTGTAAAATTCTTAGTGAAGTTCCTCTTACTCTCTCCATTTGTTTTCCATATATCACCATATATCATATCACAGAAAGGAGAAAATACTGTTTTACATCTGTAAAATGAAAAGTAGAGAGAGACCAAGGCTCTGGATCTGCCCAAGGCAGCCCATAATAACAGAATTGTGAAGGTTGGCCTCTTCACAACTTAGGCCCAGTCAGTGTTTAGCAGAACTGACCTGTGGCTTCATCTACCAGCAGTTACCTACAGTGGTATTCAGATGGAAAGATTAAATTCGAAACCTTCAGTTCTATAAAAACAAATGAGAACTTAAACTGCATTTAATCTATTTTTGAAGCATAAAATGCCATAAAACTCATTTACGCTGAAAAAGGATCATAATATGGACTCCTTTGTAGTATAGGATAATGAGAAGAGAAGAAAATGCATTCCTCGAAGACTCCAGACTTCTCTCAACACCATTGAAGCCACTCACAAGTCTCACTGCTTTCCACTTCTCTCTGTCACTCACCTCCACCTTTGTCCCCTGTACTTCCCTCCACTCACAGATGAGAAAGGCTTACCCAGTTCAGGTCTCCCCCGCCTCACTCCCCCAACCCTATTACAACCTGCAATAAACAATTATCTTTTGAATTGACACAGCTACCATTGTTTCCATCACTCTACAGGGGATGTGCTCCAAAGCTCTAAAAGGGCTCACACTTCTCATTATTAGAAACCTGGAATTTATCTCCCCAACTCAAGTATCATAAGTCATAGTTGGCTTCTTAACGGGACACCAAAGAGCAGCTTGTTTCACTCACAATAACTCAGGTTAACACTTTGTAAGAGGTGAAATAAGGTTGGCATTCTATCTTGTCCCTTTGTCCCTTCTCTCCCATTTCCAGTGATGTCACTGTTGCCTGATGCACCACTAAAAAATCTATAATGAGAGAGGAAGTAAAAGTACTTTGTATTTCAAAATTACTCAGTGGACTCCCTAACAATAACCCACCACCACCATTCTCTGATTTCGGGGTAGATATTCCATGAAAAAATCTGATTAGAATACAAAAGTACCAATGACCACTGGTTCTTAGCACCTCGCCTGAAAGAACTAGAACGTTGTTCACTAGGTCTATAACTGCTGAACATCTGGTAACACAAAGTGAATAGATCTAGGCTTTAGGGGGTGGGATGAATGAGGACTCTGAACTGAGAGAGGAAGAGGCGCAAAAGACCTCCATGGGAACTTGAGTTAACACTTCTTTTAAAGTTCATGATTTTAGATTCTTCTCAGTTTCCATTTCTGAATAGAATTGTAGATGGACTCCTGATGGCAGGACAGCATACAGAATAGACAACCAATTTAAGAAGCAATCCAAGATAGTGAGATTTGTTTCTATCCCTCACTGAGGAATTTAAATATGTTCCACCTTGGTGGTTTTGGTTTTGCCTTTGTTGAGACAGGGTCTTCAGTACATAGCTCCAGCTAGCTTGGAACTCACAGAGATCTGCCTGTCTCTGCCTCAGAGGTGCCTCTGAGGGTTAAAGACATGTGCATCATGTCTGGCACACCATGCCCAGCTCTCTCTCTTTCTCTCTCTCTCTCTCTCTCTGTGTGTGTGTGTGTGTGTGTGTGTGTGTGTGTGTGTGTGTGTGTGTGTGTAACTTGATTACATGGTTCCCCAACATGAACTTTGTAGAGGACACTGTTATAGTGCAATGTCAAGAGTTTGGGAATGGGGAGATGGCTAAGTTGGTCAAGTGCCTGCTGCACAAGCGTGAGGCCAACTTTGAATTCACAGTGCACATATAAAAAGCCGGGTATGACCACACAGGCCTATAATAAAAACACTGGGGAGGCCAACCAGCCTAGCCAAATTGGGGAGCTCCAGGTTCAGTGAGAGACCCTGTCACAAAAATAAGGTGGAGGATGAGAGAGGAACACATCTAATGTCGACCTCTGGCTGCCACACACACACACACACACATACCCACATGGACACTTGCTCATGCACACACACAAGACTGGATACCAAGTTGGCACTGAACAAACGTAGGCTCTTAGAAGAGTACACAGTCAGGGGGAGAATGATGCATGACTTGCTTTGAAAGTCTGCAGAACATAAGCCAATTCTGATGGTAATTTAAAATAATTTGATTCATTTGTTTATATGAGGGCTATTTGTGAATAGTCCAGTCTGAGTCAAATGCTTCCATTAGAATAAGGTAATGAATACTGAAGAAGAATTTGGGAGGAAAAAAAGTAGTGCTTTCCTCTAGAAATAAATACAACTTTAAGGAAGAATATTGAATACAAAAACTTCAAATGAGGGAAGGGAGAAATGACATAATTATATTACAATCTTAAAAATAAAATCATGTCAGCCAGCACAAAATGAAGCATGTAGAAAAATAAAAAGGAGTAGGGAGATTCTGTCTGCAGATTTGTCTATCAGAGCAAGGGTCAATGCATGCCCTCCTTCTCTCCATTTCATATTGCAACCTAGAAAGTCAGCATCACTTTAATCCCAGCACTCATAAGGCAGAGGCAGGCAAGATCTCTGAGAGTTCAAGGCCAGCCTGGTCTACAGAGTGAGTTTCAGGACAGCCAGGGCTACCAGTGGGACCCTGTGTCAACAAAAAAGAGGGAAAAGAGGGATGTGGCTGTATTCCCAAATTAATTCAAGGCTATCCTGGTTCACATAGTAGATTCCAGGTCAGCCAGGGTTGCCTTTAACTCTCAAATGCTGGGATTATAAGTGTACATAACCACACATGGCATGACTAATTTCTTTTCTGTGTACCATGTATGGATGTATTAATACAGTAAGATGCAATATTTTTGTCTATTACCCCAAAAACTTACTTTTTAAAGTAGTGGTAAGGATTAGACCCATGACTTTGTACATGCTAAGCAAACACTGAACTACACCTCTATCCCTGAATTTTATTTTTTTTTCTTAAATTTTTGTTTGAGGGCTAGCCAGTGATCCCTCAGGATCCACCTGCCTCAGCCTCCCCAGCCAGTACACATGCAACCATAGCCAGCTTATTTACGTGGATTCTAGGGATCAAACATAGATCAAGTCTTACAGGACAAGCCCTTCATCAATAGGCTGTCTCCCTAGCGTGAAATCTTTTTAAATTTTTTTTTTTTTTTGGTTTTTTGAGAAAGAGTTTCTCTGTATAGTTTTGATACCTGGAACTCACTCTGTAGCCCAGGCTGGCCTCGAACTCACAGAAATCCGCCTGGCTCTGCCTCCCGAGTGCTGGGATTAAAGGTGTGCACCACCACCGCCTGGCTCTTTTGAAAGTTTGGCTTATCTGTATGGAAATGGGCTTCACTGTGACACTTTCAAACGTGCATACATCATAAGACCCTGCTCTTGTTTGCCCCAGGCTGCCTTCCTCATTTTCCTCTTTCTCTGGTTGGTTTCTTCCTACTCCCATATGGTGTTCCTTTCTGCTTTCATGACACATGTGTCTATTATTCTCTCTTGCTCCTCCCTCCTTTCTTTAGACATCTTCTTTCCCTCTTATAGCCCCCAGTACTTCTTCAGTAGTGGTGCTGGTGGTGGTAGTGATGACGGTGGTGGTGATGGTGTATATGTGTATGTATAGATTCTACGTGAGAGAAAAAGTGATATTTGTCTTTCTAAGCCTGGCTTATTTTACTTAACATAATGATCTCCAGATCCATTCATTTTCCTGCATAATTTCAGTTGTCTTCATAGGCAAAATTTCATCTTCTATATGTACCATATTTTTTAAATACAAAATCATACTATGTAGGCCTGGCTGTCCTGCAACACTCTATTTACATGAGGCTGGCCTCAAACTCTAGAGGTCTGCCTGCCTTGTAGTGCTGGGATTAAGGGCATGTGCTATAATAGCTATGTACCACATTCCCATCTATTAATGGACACTTACGCTGACAGCAGTAAACATGGATTCATATCGATCTCTGTGGAAGGCTGACTTAGAATCCTTTGGGTATATACCTAGACGTGTTACTGGTAGGTGCTAGATAATACAGACAGAAGTATTAGTTTTTTAGGAACCTCCATACTGATTTCCATAGTGGCTATACAAATTTACATTCCCACCAGCAATATATAAGAGTCTGTACACATCTTTGTGTTTGTTCTTTATTTGAGGCAGGGTTTCACTGTGTAGCCTAGGCTAACCACAAATTCATAGTTGATCCTCCTACCTCTGTGCTTTTCAAGTGTGACTCACCACACCAGGCCATTGTCATTTGTTTTCTTGATGATAGTCATTTTGACTGGGGTGAGAGAAAATCAAGGTGTTTGTCTTATGGCTAAGAATGTTGAATACAGCCGGGCGGTGGTGGCGCACGCCTTTAATCCCAGCACTCGGGAGGCAGAGCCAGGCGGATCTCTGTGAGTTCGAGGCCAGCCTGGGCTACCAAGTGAGTTCCAGGAAAAGGCGCAAAGCTACACAGAGAAACCCTGTCTCGAAAAACCAAAAAAAAAAAAAAAAAAAAAAAAAAAAAGAATGTTGAATACGCCCAGCGGCGGTGGTGGCATGTGCCTTTAATCCCAGCACTTGGGAGGCAGAGCCAGGTGGATCTCTGAGTTCAAGGTCAGCCTGGTCTACAGAGCGAGACCCAGGACAGGCACCAAAACTACACAGGGAAACCCTGTCTCGAAAAACCAAAAATAAAATAAGAAAAAAAGAATGTTGAACACTTTTCCGGGTATTAATTAGCCATTTGCACTTCTTCCTTTGAGGTGAGGCATGTCCATTCAACTCATTACCCCAATTCACTGTTTGGATGAGGGTGGTTGTGGTGATTTTGTACAGATTCTAGATATTAATCCTCTACTAAAGGTACAGCTGGCAAACATGTTTTTCCTATTCTATCTCTTCATTCTTTAGTTTCCTTGGCTTTGTAAAAACTTTCTAATTAGTTAACTTTGTAAACTTTCATACAATCCCACCTATTAATTCTTGGGATTATTTCCTATGCTTTCTTCACAGAAAGTCTGTGCCCATACACTGCCTATGCTTTCCTACAGCAGTTTGAAAGTGTCAGACCTTAAAGTCTTTGATCCATTTTGAATATGCACATATATATTTGTAGAGTGAGAGTTGAGCGTCTAGTTACATTCTTTTACATGTGGCCACCAGTTTCCCAAGCACAATGCTTTGAAGATGCTGCCTTTTGTCCTATGTATCTTCTTGACACCCCTGTCAAAGATTAGGTGGCTGGAGCTCTAGCTAAGTGTAGTTTGTTTGGTGACCAGGTCTTTTGGTGACCAACTCATGTTGAACTCCCAATCCTTCTGCCTCTGCCTACAAAGTGCTGGGATGACAGTGAACACCATTATGCCTGGCTTCCTATTTGTTCCTGTGTTTAAGACAGGGTATTAAACAGTAGTAGTCCAGGCTATCCTCAAACTCATGGCAATCATTCTGCCATAACCTCCTGAGTTCTGAGATGGCAAATATGCATGGTGCTTGCCCTGTGTCTCCCATTCTATTGGTCTACCTACACATTGTTTTGTGCCAGTACCATGCAGTTTTTCTATTATGGTACCTACAGCATTGCTGTTTATGATTAATTCCTTTTGTGCTCAGAGGAACTTCAGAATTTTTTTCTTGTTCTGGGAAAAATGCCATTGGAATTCTTATGATGACTTCACTGAGTCTGTAGATCACGTTTGGTAATACAGTCGTTTTCATAATATTAAGTCTGCTCATTCATAAGCACAGGGGGAGTTTCTATCTCCAACTACTTCCTTCAGTGACATCTATATTATTATTATGGGGCAGTGGGTACCACAGTGCACAGGCGGAAGTGAGAGGACAACTATGTGGAGCTGTTCTCTCCGTGTGCATTTCCATGTATCCGGAGGATCAGCTGAGGTCCCTAGGTTTGCATAGCAAGAGCCTTTCCCCAGAGGTCTTGACAGCCTCAGGGTCGTCCATGTTTTAAAGTTTTTATTATAGAAGTCTTTCGTTTCCTTCGTTAGGTTTATTCTAGTATTTGAGGTTTGTTTTAGTGTTTAGACAATCTCACTGTGTAGCCCTGGAACTTGCTATAGAGACTAGACTGGCCTGGAACTCAGATCCTCCTGCCTCTCCATCCTAACTGCTGGAATTAAAGGCATGTTCAACCACGCCCTGCTCCGCCTGTAGGATTTATCCAGTTACTTCTCTTACTGTTTTGATCAGCTCTGAGTTTCCTGGGGAGTTCTTTAGGATCTTTGAACTTTTTATTTTTTGGTTATAGGGTTTCTCTGTGTATCCCTGGCTATCCTGGAACTCACTCTGTAGACCAGGCTTGCCTGGAACTCAAGAGATCCACCTACCCTTACCTACTGAGTGCTGGGATTAAAGGCATTCTCCACTACACCTGGTTCCTGAACTTAATTCCTAATTATCACCATTTTTAAATTATTTATTTTACATGTATGGTGAGTGTTTTGCCTGCATGTATGTATGTACATTACATTAACATTTGGATTTCTTGCCTTAATTTTGTAGCCAGTAAACTAACAAGTAAAATTGTCTTGTTTTATTCTAAGATGTTTAACATACACACCACAGTCACCACAGGGCAGACTGTTACTTGATTACTTTCCTTCTAATCCTGTCTCAAACAAATATACAAAAAGCAAAACTCCCATGCTTATTGGGTATGACAAAACAAGCCTGGATCCCAGCATCTGGAAGGTGATGGCAGGATGCTGAAGAATTCAAGGTCATCCTTCGCTATTCAGCAATTTCCAGGGCCAGTCTAGGGTGTCTCAAAAAAACAAAGCAAGCCTTGCAAACAATTTTTATTTTTAAATTTTGAAACAGAGCCTCATGTGGCCAGCCACAGGTGGACTCACACTCACGTAGTGAAGGAACCTAGAACTTCCCAACCTCCTGCTTTGCCTTCATGAAATCTAGGATTACAGGCACCTGTATGCTAGGCACCCACTCCGCCAACTGATCTACATCCTCAGGCTAGCAAACATTGTGTCTTTAATTGGCAACTTCATTTTTAAAGGATTTTTTGTTTATTTTTGTGCGTGTGTGTATGTAAATGTGTTTGGGTACCCTCAAACGCTGGAGACCTCAGGTCTTCTTGGAGCTCAGCAGTTGTGAGCCACCTAACATGGTGGGTGCTGGAGATAGAACGTGGGCCTCTAAAAGCAAGAGCAATGTGTGTTTGTAACTGCTGAGCTAGCTCTCTCCAGCCTCCAACAATTTTTTATTTGTTTTTGGAGTCAAGGTCTCACTGTGTAGCCTTGGCTTTCCTGTAACTCATTACACAGACCAGGCTAGTCTCAAACTCACAGAGATTACCCTGCCTCTGCCTCCAGAGAGCTGGGATTAAAGATATGTACCACCACAATTGGCTTAAACATTTTGAATAGGTAACACATTAAGTTCTAATCAATGGACTGAGAATGTAGCTGGTGGTAGAATACTTCTAGCATGCATGAGGCCCTGTGTACAATCTTTACTCACTTGAATGAATGAACACACACACACACACACACACACACACACACACACACACACACACACACACACACACTGATATTCAAACATCTAATGTTGCCTTTTAGCTTCTACCAGAAATGAGTCATAGGAAAAGTCCACATAAGATCTTAAGGTTAAGACCAAAAAGTTCCCATTCCCTTCATTAGATTGTAAACTCACAAAAAGCAAGAGGGTGAGGTTTGTCCCCAAATGTTCCTCTTATTTCTTTGTCGTTATAGTAGCTGAAAAAATACTTTTAGTCCAGTGATTCTAAAACCAGGCAAACAATAATAGAGAAGATAAATATCTCCATAAATAACATGAACAAGGCAAATAGAAATAGCACATCTTTATCTGCTATATTCACGCATTATTACAAATTAAGTGGTATTTTAACCTTCTTCCCATTCCTCTGATCCTAATCCATCTTCCTCAGGAAGATTTTTCATCACTTTATAAACTTAAAAAATAGCAGTAATGAGTGACAAGGTACCAGCATTACTAAGACACCTCACAAGGGGAATTCTATAGAATGCTTTAATGTATGTTGATTAAAACAGGATAGCCTACTGATAACTTATCATGAACCAGGGACTGAACTTTATCTGATTGATCCAGCACCTAATTGGCCTGAGAACTTGCTTACTATAGAGAAAGGCACTAAAATATCTAGCATTGACCCAGTGTATGCCCTACCACTAAGCTGAGGCAGGAGAATCAAAAGAATTCCAGACCAGGCTGAGTTATGGTGCTAAGACCTTGTCTCAGAGAGACAAACAAAACCAAAAAACCAGAGCATCTGTTTTCAACAAACCATTTTCTCCAGACACCATGCCAAAAGTCCTTTTTTTTTTTTTTTTTTTTTTGGTTTTTCTAGACAGGGTTTCTCTGTGTAGCTTTGGCACCTTTCCTGGAACTCACTCTGTAGACCAGGCTAGCCTCAAACTCACAGAGATCCGCCTGCCTCTGCCTCGCGAGTGCTAGGATTAAAGGCATGCACCACCACCGCCAGGCTCATGCAAAAAATCTTATGAGATCTCTTCAAACTTGATATAAATTTTCAATTTTTGATTATTCAGGAAAGTCAATACTTGCTAATTCTACAATTATGAGCTCCAAAATAATATAGAGAATTATAGAGAGAAGAGTAGACAAACATAAGGATACTGATATGTTCAGGAGCCCACAGCACCAATGCTGGGCCTGTTGGTCAGTGTTCCAAGTTTCCCGCCTACCAGCGAGGCATCTCTCATCTAGAGACAAAGGTTCCTTCATAGAAGAAAGCTACCAAAAATAATTTTGGAAATTTTGGAACAGTTCCAGCTGCAAGAAGCTCCTCATTTGCCCCACACCTAGCCTGGCTCCTATCCTGAATAAAAGGTAGTTTCCACTTTGCTGAAATATACAGATAAGGAGAAACACCAATATTAAAATTACATACCACCAGCGGGCAGCAATGGTGCACGCCTTTAATCCCAGCACTGGGGAGGCAGAGCCAAGTGGATCTCTGTGAGTTCAAGGCTAACCTGGTCTACAGAGCAAGATCCAGGACAGGCACCAAAACTACACAGAGAAACCCTATCTTGAAAAACCAAAAACCAAAAGAAAAAAAAAAAAGATTACATACCACAAATGGGCAAGCTTGTGCAGTATTTTTCTTTCTGTGACTTATTTCACTTAACATGTTTTCCAGATTCATCCACGGTATTATTTATTGTGTATGTATGTATGTGTGCAAACATGCATGCCAAGGTATTTGTGTGTAGGTCATAGGACAATTTTTTTGTTTGTTTGTTTGGTTTTTCGAGACAGGGTTTCTCTGTGTAGTTTTGGTGTCTGTCCTGGATCTCGCTCTGTAGACCAGGCTGGCCTCGAACTCACAGAGATCTGCCTGGCTCTGCCTCCCGAGTGCTGGGATTATAGGCGTGCGCCACCACCGCCCAGTGGTCATAGAACAATTTGAGGAAACTGGTTCACCTTCCACCATGCAGATCCACGGGCTGAACTCAGGTGGCCAGCCTTGGCAATGAGTGGCTTTCCTTGCTGAGCATATGTATGCTACTATGTATACATACCCACCTATCCTTTGATGGATACCTGGGTATATGTATGCTACTATGTATACATACCCCACCCATCCTTTGATGGACACCTGGCTACTGCGAACAGTATTTTAATGAACACAGCATGAGGTGTGATTTCCTTTAGATCTATACACGGGTGTTTGATTGCTAGGTCATATGACAGTTCTGTTTTTAATTTCTTAAAAAGAACACCCACATTGGAGGTGTACTATTAAGGACTGGGCTAGTTACTGTTGACCACTGGCAGGATGGGGAGGGCACTTTTCTCCACGTCTTGCCCAGCACTCACTATCTTCTTCGTAAGAGGCATTCCACCAGAAATAAAGTACCACCTTCTTGTAGTTTGGATTTGTAACTCCCGAGTGATAAGCAATGGAGTTTGTGAGTTTTGTTGTTTTTAATTTCTATTGGCTATTATTTGCATGTCTTCTTTTCAGAAAAGTTGAATAAGAACTTTTACACATCTTAACCAATTCTTGTATATGTGTGTATGTGTTTATGTGTGCTCACATGTGTTATTGTATGCAATGTGTAGAAACTAGAGGTTGACTTCAGGTGTCTCAGTTGCTCTCCACTTAGGTGGGGATTGGGGATTGAACTCAGGTTTCTGGTGTCTTTCCTAGTTGGTCTCCACTTAGGTGAGGATTAGGGATTGAACTCGGGTTCTCTTTCTAGCATGAAAGCATTTTACCAACGAGGCACCCCTCCAGCCCCTGATTCGTTATTGGGTATGTTCACACTCATGTGTGTGGGGTACATATGTATTTGGAGGACACAGTACCACCTTAGATGTTGTTCTTCAGGTACTGTCCACCAGTGTTTCCTGAGACAGAACTCTCATTGGTCTGGGGCTCACCAATTAGGCTAGACTGGCTAGGCAGTTAGCTCCAAGCATCCCACTATTTCCACTTCCCTGGCGCTGGATTACAAGTGCATGCTATCATACCTGGCTTGTTGTGGGGGTGGTGGAGATCGAACTCATCCCTATGTAGCTAGAGTTTTATCAACTGAGCCATCCCTCCCCAGGCCCTGGTATCTCTGTCCCCCCTCCTATCAATACAGGGTGGCCTTTATCTTGCTCTACAGCCCAGGCTGGCTTGAACTTACGATCTTCCTTCCTCAGCCTCTTCAGTGTCTGGGATTACAGGCCTGTGCCATCACCCCCAGCAATAGCCAGAATTTTGAACATTTTCATCACAAAGAAATGATAAACATGAAGTGATGAATATGCTAATTATTCTGAATTATTACCCAATGTATTTAAGTATCAAAACATTATATTGTATTCTGTAAGTGTCTACTATACATATTATATCCATATTATATACAACAAAAATAAGCATTTTTTTTTCCAGTCATCAATATAAACAAAAGTGTTGGATTTCTTTATGTACTGTACACAGATGCATACATACACTTTTCTCTTTTGCAGTCCCAGGAATCAAACCAGAGTTTTGCTCATGATGTGCTACTGCTGGATCACTGAGCTTCAGCTACAACTACCATATGTGTTGTGTTGTTCTTCACTGAATTATAATTGACATCATGAGAGAAGTCTTCTTTGAAATTTGAAATGTTTACAGATTAATCTCTGAGATTTTTTTTTTTTGAAGTTAATTATATGTCTGGTGAATGCTACAAACAGGAAGTCCAGGCTACACTACTTACACAAGAGGAGAAAGCAAACAGGAAGTCCATAGGGAACAATAAGAAACTAGTTGGTTCCTGTATCTTTACTGTGAGGAAGAAAATCAACTCCTGTTAAGGAATTTCATATACACAAGGAATCTCTTCCACAACCCACTAAAATCACAAGGCAATTTCAAACTTAACTTATTTACAATTTTCAATATCAAGTTATATAGACCAGACTGACCATTCTACTTTTCAGAAAAAAAGATTAAGGGCATATGAGAAAGAGAGAGAGAGAGAGAGAGAGAGAGAGAGAGAGAGAGAGAGAGAGAGAGAGAGAGATGAGAGTGTGTGTGTGTGTGTGTGTGTGTGTGTGTGTCACTCTTAAGTATTTAAACCAAAAAGAAGCACCTTCAACCTGGAGGCAGGAAGCTCTGCTCCTGGTTCCACCTTGTCACCCTGGTCAAGTCCCACACAGCTTCTTAATGCCAGTTTATCCATTTGTAAAGACCCCCACATGGATGCTATTCTGTTATGCTCTCTTAGAGAAGCCTACAGCCATGCTTCCGGTCTCTCCTCTTAACCCTTGGGCCTGATCTCATATTAAAATACCTTTCTTAGACCCCAATTTGGTAGCATAAAAAAGAAACTCTCAGGCCCCTTACAGTGTTGTTTTAGAGCATCTATCCAAACCTATTTCAAATGTATGTTAAATATCATATATCTAATTGCTATTTAATTATCCATCATTTATAATGTGTTCATATCACACCTGTATTTTAATTCCTAAGTCTGCTCAGATTTAGAAAGAACAGCAATGGAGATCTTGTTTATGAAATTTTCAAAATCTCCAAAAGAATTACTTTGGTTTGTGAATGTCAGAAAAATTCACTATCATTATCCTCTGAAATTATTTTCTGCTGGGTGTGGTGACTCATGCCTTTAATCCTAATACTCAGGAAGCAGAGGCCAGTGTATCTTTGAGAGTTCCCAGGTCAGCTGGGGCTACAAAGCAAAATCCTGTCTCAAAATTAACAAATAAATATAGTGAAATTATTTTCTTTTTTGGGTGTGATGGGGCACAACCACAATCCCACCACTCTGGAGGTAGAGGCAGGAAAATCATCAAGTTTAAGGCCAGCCTCAGCTACATAGCAAGTTCAAGACCAGCTTAGGCTATATGAACCTGTTGGATATTCCTTTACACTGTGTGAATATACGTCACTGTGACTGGTTTTAAAGAAGCTGACTGGCCAATAGCTGGGCAGGACAAAGTTAGGTGGGAGAACAGAATAAGGACACTAGGAAGAAGGAGGGTGGAGTCAGAGGAGTCACCAGCCAGACAAGGAGAGTAAGCAAGAGGTGCAAGATGAAAGAGAGATAATGCCATGTGATACAATGTAGTTTAATATAAATGGGTTAATTTAAGTTGTGTTAACTAGTAACAAGCCTGAGCTATTGGCCGAGCATTTATAATTAATATTAAGCCTCTTTGTGGTTATTGGAAAGCAGCTGGCAGAACACAGCTGATCATGGTCATGATGAAAAACTCCACCTTCATGAACCCTTGTCTCAAAAAACAAAACAGAGCTGGAGAGATGGCTCATTCTCTACAAGTACTTGCCATATAAGCAAGAGGACCTTAGTTCAGTCCCCAGGACCCAAGTGAAAGTCAGGCACAGCAGCACATGTCTATAACCCTGTCACTCTGGTACCAGGGAATTGGGGGGGTGGGAATTGCTAGGAAGAGGGAGGAGACAGAAATTACTGAAGTTCACTGGCCAGCCAGTCTACAGGAATTGCTGAGTTCATGATCCATGTTCAGTGAAAAACCCTGTCTCAAAAAACCGTGCAGACTGATGAAGATACCCACATGTTGTATAAACACACACAATCCCACAAACACAAAAAAATATTTTCTTAGGATCAGGTATGGTTCCTCAAGCCTGTAATCCTACCACTTGGGAGGCTGAGACAGGGGAACTGCCGCCGAGTTTTAGGCCTGCCTGGGCTACACAGTAAGTTCCAGGCTGGCCAAAGCTATATAGCAAGACCCTGTCTCAACCAAACAAAAACTATTTTTTACTTTATCACTCACAGTAAGCAAAAATAACAATGTGCTCCTCCAATTTTGAAAAATTCCATTAAGAGCTCTACCAAAGCTGGCTTTCTTTTTATTCTGGCACAAATGCATCATGTGCTCAGTTCCCTCTCTGCCACTTCCTTTCAGCTGAGCCTCCCCAAGGAGCTCATACTCAGCAAAGCATGACAAAGAGGGAGCTGAGGAGCCAAAGCAACCACCCCGGAGTCCACCCAACACAAACAGCCATACTAATATGGTTCATGTTTTCTCTTTTGATTCAACAAATGCACTGTCAGCTCTCAGTTCCAACACAAATACAGGAAGGCATTCCGAAATATGTCAAGACATTAGTTAGGAGGAGAAATGTAGAGGAAAGCTTTCCCTAAGGTTCCAAGTGGCCCAGTGCATGGGCTATGTATAGAGGATTTTCATTGGTCAATGAGTGACTCTGGAACTTCTCAAACAGCTCAATGTCTTTTTGGTTATTAGGTTTCTCTTTTATTATAGTGCTGGGTGATAAAACCCAGTGTTTCAAGCTTCTTATGCATCACTCTCCCCCAGATCCCCACCCCCTTTTAAGATATTAAACATTTTAAGTTTTCAAACTGTCCAGGTTTTCTTCTAGGACTCTTCAGTTTCCAACTGCCTGGGGTATTCTGATGAGGAAGAGCATGGACAAATCATCATCTCCCTGTCAGAGGTCGTGGCACTTCAGATTTCCTACTCATCTCTTTTTCAAACACTAATTATGACTTGGAAATATCAGAATAAAATAACAATGAAAACTTAAATGCTGGGCATAGTAGCACATGCCTGTAATACTAGTCCTTCAGAGGCTGAGGCAGCAAGACTGACTGCTGGGAGTTCAAGGCCAGCCTGAGCTACATAATAAGACCCTATTTCAAAGAACAAAAATAAAACAAACAAAAACCAACAACAAAAAGCCAGGCACAGTGACTCAGAAGTAGGAGGTTCATGGCAAATTCAAGGCCAGCCTGAGTACAGAGGTCTCAAAAATAAAAATAATCAATATAATATAAGCTCCTATTTTGGAACTCTAACATGCAAATTAAGGGAGATCTTTAACAGGCAGCCATAAAGCTGAAACAGGAACCAGAGGCAGGGACAGCTCACATAAGCTTTATCCACAAGTCAGTCATTTTCATGGTCATTATCTCCACTTTACAGGTGAAGAAATCAGGGACAATGAGGAGTGAAGACTGAGGCCCTGAGCTGGTAGAGCTGGTAAGAGGTGACAGCAGATCTGCCCGACCCCAGACATAGCCATCTACTGCTGTGTTAGTTAAGTGCTGTGTGGGAAGGTTTCCTGTGCTCTCTCTCAGATGCTTGCCAGAGAGCTGTTGGAAGCAGACGACTCTACCCCCCTTAGGCACACTACTCTGTTTGTGTACTCATCAAGCAACTGCCTTCATTTGCCAGTTTCCCTAAGCCAGCCGGAAAAGGGAGAAAGTCAAAAGGAATAAACTGCACACCCTCGGCAGTAATGCCTCTTAAGCTGACAGTGACCATCCTGGCTTTGAACATGATTTGACCTTAACTTGGTTGGCTTGGGCCAGTCAGGGAGGCACTTTTCTGAGAATCAGTGTGAGAGAAAATCACCAAGTCAGACAACTATCCTATGGGAGGCCACAACTGCTAAAGCAAATGTATACCCACCACATAGAAAAGCAAAACCATAAGCTACCATAAGCGTCAGAAGAAAACCTGCCTGATACAAATACTACCATGGAGGAAGCCAGAAGCACTCTCAGGGGTCTCCCTCCTTTTCGGGCAGGGAAAGCTGTATCATGCAAACTTCTGGAGCTGTTGGAGTAAAAATAAAGATGGCGCAGTGGATAATCATTACAACAGCAAGGGGGACTATTACCCACTCTAGAGGAAAGAACACACTGTTTCACAACTACTTTTATTTTGGAAATACTGGATAAGCAGTGGGTCTTACTGATGAGTGAGGGTTCCTTCTACCATCCACCCTTTTACATTCTACAACACTGAAGGAATTCATTTCTTTCTTAGCTGTGTCTCAGGATCCAGCCCAAACACAGGCCTACTAATTCTTACTAGACCTATAGTCTTAAAAACTTACTTATTTTATTTGGCAGTGGTGGTGCATGTCTTTAATCCCAGCAATGGGGAGGAAGAGGCAGGTGGATCTCTGAGTTCAAGGCCAGCCTCGTCTACAGAGCAAGTTCCAGAATAGCTAGGGCTACACAGAGAAGCCCTGTCTCAACGCTCCCCCTCAAAGATTTTTTTACATTGTTTTTTATATATGTGTGAGTGAATGTCACATATGTCCAGGTATCCTCAGAGGCCAGAAAAGGGCATTGGGTCCCCTGGAGCTGGAGTTACAAGTAGCTATGAGTTGACCAATATGGGTGCTGGAAATAAAGTGGGTCTTCTGAGAAGTACTCCTAACTGTGGAGTCACTCTCTGGTCCCTAGATTTACTGTCTTAGAGAGGACAAATCCGGGAGATGAGCCTAGTCAGCAAAGTGCTTGCCTGGCAAGCATGAGAACAACTGTGGGGCACAAAGTGAGTTGAGCATGGTGGCACACTTATAATCCCAGTGCCCGGGAGGCAGGCACAGGGAAGTTCCTGGGCTCACTGGCCCAGCAACAGCCTCCTGTCTTCAGCAAGCTCCAGGCTATGAGTTGACCATAGTCCGGAAAGAATGGTGGCAGTGTCTGAGGAACGACGTCCAAGGCTGTCTGTCTTCCGACCTCCAGATGCATGTTCATACATGCACATGCTGCCTCCAGACGCATGTTCATACATGCACATGCACAACCCCCCCCCCCCATACACACACATAGATTCTGGCTTTATACAAATCTTGCCAACCTTCCCATACCCTACGTGCTTATAGACTTCCTGCCAATTCCTCCTTGCTTTCCACAACTGGTATCCTTCCCTTCTCTCCTAAGCTTATTTCCTGTCTTCTGGATGATACCAGTAGTGGTATTGCTCAGGGTTAAATGTAACTGGGAGCTGGGCAATGGTGATGCACACCTTTAATCCCAGCACTCAGGAGGCAGAGGCAGGCAGATCTCTGAGTTCCAGGACAGCCTTATCTACAGAGTGAGTTCCAGGACAGCCAGGGCTACACAGAGAACCCCTGTCTCAAAACTCAAAAAAACAAAACAAAAGAGTAACTGGAAGACATGCCCTAGGACAGCAGACCCCAGAAAACTGGCCCACATGCTCTGACAGGTGCGAATGCTCACCCTGGCACCTCCCTTCCCATCCAGTCAAGAGAGCTGAGAACATACTTATATCTCCAGAGGAAATCCAGGTTTGGGTGAGCCAAGGAATGAAAGAAGGACACTGTGAATGGTGGCTTTGTGCAGAGTTTAAAAACAGCGACTGTTCAGGGGAAGAAAGGAGAAACTCGGTTCACATAGTTCCTCCACCCCACCTTTCAACATCTCACCGAGGCCCAGGCTGATCTTCAACTTGCTTTCCTTCTGCCTCAGCCTCCCAAGTGCTGGGACTACAGGTGTGTACCACCCTCAAAAACACTTCTTTATTTTCTTAGCTACTCCCTCTCTTTTTAAATAATATAGCTAAACTTCTATTTAGTCCCCTTCAAAGACCAAAAATTGTGAATTAGTAAAATTTTAGTGATTTCTGTTTTGTTTGTTTTTGAGACAGGATCTCTCTGTGTAGCCCTGCCTCTCCTGGAACTCATTGTATAGACCAGTCTGGCCTCGATCTCAGAGATCCATCCACCTGCTTCTGCCTCCTGAGTGCTGGGATTAAAGGTGTGAGCCACTATAAATTTTAGTGGTCTTTAATTTCATTCCAATCATTCCTATGTAAAAGTTGAAGGAGAGAAGAAAGGACCTTCATAGGACAGAAACTTTGGGATGACAGATGACAGGGAAAACGGAAGACAGAAATACCTGTGTGCTGCTGGGCACGGGGCATGTGTCTGCAAGGCCAGCGAGAGTTACAACTGGGGCAAGTGAGTCTGAGGCTGGCCTGAGCTAGTCAGACTGTCCCAAAGAAACCAGGGGGTGGGACAGGAAGGGAAGAGATTATGGAGCTGTGTATGGTGGCACATGGGTCAAATCCCAGCATTTGGGAGGTGGAGGTGGGAGAATCTCAACTTCTAAGCCCAACCTGGTCTCTATATAAATACTACACACACAAACATGTCTGCACACATTACATACATGTAACTAGATGAGCTGGGCTCAATGTGTCAAAGTGTGCAAATCCCACATGTAATACAACCAACAGAGGATGAGACCATGCCAAGATGAAAGGATTTTGAAAGAGAACTGACTATAAGCAGAGCAAATGCCAAACTCTGGTTGTTGTTTTTTAATGGTTTATTTTGAGGAGCCAAATGGATTTGTCAATCCTGGGAATACCCAGAGAAGCACGTAAGACTAATATACTCTTGTCTGCCATCACATTCCAACTATCTATATAGCCCATCAACATGTGACATACATATTGGCAGAATGGCCTTCTGACCTCCACACCTACACCATGGCATATATACACTTACCCCACCCACACACATTATTCACCACAGAATACTTTGTTGAGTATTACCTAATCAGCCTCCTTTCTCTAAGAGATGCAATTGATGCTAAAAGGGAGATTTAAGCAAGTCACATGTACAGTGTGCAAATCTCATAAATGAAATCTCTTATTTTATAAACCAAACATAATCAAAACCTTTTGAAGAGAAAATGTCTTTTAGTTTTGTTTTCTACACAGAAACCAACAAATTGCATCCTCTCCCTCTTGCAGAGGACAATTCACATCATGTCAAATTAGGTCATTTCCAGATACACAGCAACTGCTTCAGGCAGACAATACAATACTACCACACTATTCCTTCATGGTCAGCTCTAACTCCCATCATCTAGCGATGTCTCCTCATAGTTACTAATGAAGCTCAGCTAAGCATGTTATCAGTTCTCTCTCCTCTCTCTCTCTCTCTCTCTCTCTCTCTCTCTCACACACACACACACACACACAGGTAGCATAATCTTGATGTGCAGTGTCCTTTCTCTCTCAAATAGGGAATGAGAGGCACATACTTTGGAATTTGCATTGTCAAACAGGACACATGCATAGCACGGATTGGGGCTTGTGTCACCAAGCAGAGCCAGCGATTCCCACATGCTTAGGGTTAAGTGCTGCATGCCAGATCCAAGGGAATGTGTAATATTTTGGATTAAATGTATATATATATTTTAGAGAATCTAAAATCTGTCTTAAGAAGTTCTAATGGAAGTTTAAAACCCTTACTCAAGAAGAAAGTGGATTAACATACACAGCCCTACATTTACTCAGTATGTCCCCCATGTGGACCGGGAATTGGCCTGTACCCTGAGAGGATAAGAGGTCACAAACTGGTATCACTCACTTGACAGAGGAAAAAAAACTGCAATTCTGAGAGTCAACAGCTTGTCCAGGCCTCCTGACGACAAACAATTTCTGTGTAGGTTCCTGTGAAGTTGTTTGGTCTGTACATGCTGGAGAGGCAAGCTGACCCTGGGCAGACACTGACCCTGGGCAGACACTGACCCTGGGCACCTGTCCAGGGTTTTTGTTTTTTGAGACAAGGTGTGGAGATCACATTGATCTCTGCTCTAAGTTCTCCATACCGTGCCTCGCCCTGGACGATTTTCATTTTACACGCAGCACTGGGCTCCATTTTGAGTGCTAACACAGAAGCAGGGTAATTCTGCACCTCTCTGTATACACAGATACCACATCTGTCAGGCACCAAACAGGAGACAGACAGACAGACAAACAGCCATAAACTGATAAAGAAGATTAGGAACGCATGAGCACACTGACATATTAAAACTGAACCAGAGAAACCAGGCCCAAGAATTTACGGACTCCTTCACCTAGATTCCACAAAGAGGAGGACACCTAACAGTGTGGTAACGACAGCCACACAGGCCTGTCACCTGCCATCCAGCTGTGCACCAAGGGACCCACAGGCTGAGAACTCTTGGCTGTCCCTAGGACTTCACTTCAGCTATCACCCCAATGGTGGTGTACTACACTGTAACTGCAGCCCCTCCCCGACCATCAGTTGTCCACTGCCTCCTATCTTACGCCTCTATGGTCTCACACCTCACCTCTGCAGGCCTGCTCAACCTGGAGACCTTGTGGCTTGGCTCTACACATCTGTAGCAGTTCAACTGGGTCCTTTCTATTGTCTCTAACTACTGCAAGGACTGCTTCTGTCTTTACCTGCTCTCTGCCTCTGCCTCCAGGAGGGACCGGTGTAACTCCTGAACTCTGCTGTAACCCTTTTCTAACCTACAAACATACATGTTTATATAAATAGTGTGCCGTGTGTAATGAGTGATATGAAAAATTCAGGCATAGTGCTTATAGCACAGTCTCAAATAGCCTAAACTGCCTCAAGCTCTCTAATAGTGAGTGTAACCTTGAACTCCTGATCCTCCTCTACCATTACATCCAAGTGCTGGGATTATAGGTGCGTGTCACCACTCCTGACTCTCCAAAGCATTGAGCAATTGAGCAACATTTTGGTTAATAATTCTTTTTTTTTTTTGTGGCTCTAGAATGTAATCCCATAATTATACTGACAAAACCACTTCTGACCAGCAAAGCTGCTAACATCTATAATATACAAATTTTATCAATGGAAGAGCCCTGAATATCCATCTTGAAACATCTATGGACTGCTTACAACAATGAGAAAATTACGTTATGTATAATTAGCTAATTTATTTCTTCACATTTTCTGACCTACTCTCCCGGTACCTCCTTCTTTCAGGTATAGAGCAGGAGCTGGGAACATTTCCTGTTACTAATTTAAAACTTTACTTACAAACACAGGCAAGTAGGCCAGGTTTAGTTCACAGGGTTGCATTCTGCCAACGCTGGCTTGGAGCAGTGAGTTCTCAAGCTTTTGTTTACTCTGAATCACCTAAATGACTGCTAACGCACAAATTTCTAGAGTCCATCCTCAAAGTTTTTCATTCCATGGGTAGGGCTGTAGAAGACCCTGAGATTATGTGTTTTTAGTAGTTCCCAAGTAATGCTGATGCTGCTGGTACAGAAATCCCACTCTGAGAACCGCTTGTATAGAACAGTAGTCTACTACCCCCAATGAAAGATGAAACAGTGAAAGTCTAATTAAGCAAAAAGTACGTTGCAAACCTGACTGATACTTTTATAGAGTATTTCATAGGAAGACTTACTGTTCAGTGCCATAATGTTATCTGTTCCTGGATGATGGAAATTTATTCCCATGCGTCCTGGAAAATAAAGTAATTTTATCTTAAGCACACATACACACAAACAAAAAAACATTGTTCAATATAATTATTTCAAATACACTACAAAATATACACATTACAAAACATTACAGATTAATCTATAGCAATGCTATCAAGGCCAAAGCATTTACAACAATTTAAAATCAATTCATAAAACACAGACATGAAAAGCCTTAAAACAAAGCCAAAGTCTCAACACAAAATACAACCAAACAAAAAGAAGCTTCCGTTATAGTCTGAAATTTGTACATCTCCCATATTAAATTTAAACAAGTCCATTTCCTGGGTAAACATTTTATTTAAACAATCATGTATTTATGCCCTTCAAAGTAAGGCATAAAAAAGAAATTTAGAGAAGTTTATAAACATGAAGTTTATAGAGAATAAAAAGATAGTTTCATAATGGCTCAAAAATGCAACATAATTACCAGAGTAGCAAAATGAAGAAAGATGGTAAATTTTATGCAAATACAGCAAGGGAAAGAAAGACTGATGTAAAACGTAAGCGTTCGTAAGTTGTCCTGCACTCCCTTTCCTTCTGGGGTTGGTTTGTATGGTGAGTTGTTGTGTTCTTTATGACTGTGTGGTCCTCCTGATCTAGAGCTCACCATGTACACTAGGCTGGTCTCTAGCTCACAGAGATCTGCCTGTCTTTGTCTCCCTCAAGAACAGGGATTAAAGCATGCACTACCTTGCCTGGCCCCACCACTAACTACTCTTAGGACCTGTGATAAAGATGAAACTCTGGAAAGTCACATTTATGAATAACATGGGAATTGAAACTTCTGCCCACATTGGTTGGCTTCCTATTTTTATATACTTCTGAGGTTAAGAATCATTTTTACATTTTTAATGGGCTGGAAAACCAAACAAAAGCAAAGAGGCAACAGAGCCCTGTGTCTTGTAAACCCTAAAATATTTATTCTGTAGTCCTTCACAAAGTTTGAACCCTTGATCTATAAGATCATAAATAGAATCAGATGTTTCAACTAATGGCCCATTGGGATAAAGAGTGAAAGATGTGTACATGGCAGGGTAGGGAGTGACGCTGGGGAGATGGATAGAGCGAGGTTCAGAAGTACAGAGGGAAAGACGCAGGGTATAGAATGAAAGATGCAGATGGTTGCTGCTCTTTTCATTATTAGAGAAGACAGATGTACCAAAAAAATTAAAATTAAACCCAAAGAGTCCTGTATAGGAGGAAAATGTACTATGCAAGATTTCTTGACCAATTTCTTCAATAAAATAGTTATCAAAATCAGGCGTGGTAGCTCATCCCTGTAATCCCAGAATTTGGGAGACAAGAGGAATGTTGGGAATTCAGGACCAGTCTACAGTTACAGAGTAATACCATGTTTCAAAAAACAAACACACAAAAAGATATAGAAACAATAATTAAGATGCAATATCTATATATTTGACTCTGTAAACTTTTCATATATAGTTACTTTGAGAGTTATCATGAAATCCACAGGAAAAAATGTTAATTTTTTTTGTTTGTTTTTTGGTTTTTTGCTTTCTTTTTCGAGACAGTGTTTCTTTGTGTAGGTAGCCCTGACTGTCCTGGAACTCACTTTGTAAACCATACTGGCCTTGAACTCACTGAGATCCACCTGCCTCTGCCTCCCAAGCGCTGGGATAAAAGCCACTGCCGGGCTGAAAAATGTTAATTTTAAGACAAGTGTTTTACCACTGAGATATCCCTACGGTCATTGTATTTTATAGCCACTGCTTAAATAAACGTCAATTACATTTGGGGAAGAATAGTATAGAGAAAGCTGGAGATAAAGGTTTCCGATTTTTCCCTTTAACAGCTACAGCTCTGCATGTGACTGTAAAAGGCCCAGTTTTCATTTGGTATTAAACTCTATTATTGGGAACTGGAGGCAAACAACACTGCTAAGCTCAAGACCACAGAAAAACAAAATAACTTAATGAAAGAAACCAAAGTCCTCACTTAACTTTATACCACTTATAGTGTGTGTGTGTGTGTGTGTGTGTGATGAGAAAAATCAATGAAACTGTCAAATAATAAAGGAAATATTCTTAAATATATTATTTCTGTAGAAAATTGTTTTCATATTAGCTATAAACTAATTACTAGGAGTTTTAAAAGTATCCCATTGTTGGAAGCCATATTTAACATAACTATACTTATCCCACATGCCTTACTATGCTTTTCTAATTCCTAGGTCTCTTTAGAGTCTCTGAAAGTTGAAGTTTATACCATATGCAATGCTGTCTCCTACCAACACCTATATGAAAAACTATTTCACAAAAATTTGTCACCAGAACAAGATTTGACTCAGTAAGAATTTACATTCTGGCCGGATGGTGGTGGCGCACACCTTTAATCCCAGCAGAGCCAAGCGGATCTCTTTGAGTTCGAGGCCAACCTGGGCTACAGAGTGAGTTCCAGGAAAGGCGCAAAGCTACACAGAGAAACCCTGTCTCGAAAACAAAACAAAACAAAAAGAATTTACATTCTGGTTTCATTTAATTAAATCAATGTTCTTTACACCCAAAACTAACATGTGTGAACACTAAAAGTAATATCCTCTAATTCAGCTTCATCATTCTAGGGTATCATCCACACTAGCTAGTTGCCAGAAAGTCTACATAAAAAAAAAAAAAAATCCCATCAAGACTTCAAACTCACTGTCCATTGGAACTTAAGGAAAACAGAATCTCTTTAGTTAGATGCTGGCACACATCTATAGCCCACACATAAGAGGCAGGGGCAAAAGAATCACAATTTCAAATTCAGCCTGAGCTACACAGTAAAATCATCTCAAAACCCAAACAACAATATCATGAAAAAGTCAGAGACAGTGGTGTACAGGCAATCTGTGAATTTTAGGCCAGTCAGCACTATATAGTGAGATCTTGTTTAAACAAAACATGAAAATCAGGACCTCTTCAATCTTTGATCAGTGAATATTCAAAGGACAGTATGGGTCCTTAAAAGGGACTGATGATCCTTAATATTATAACAATAAAGGAAGGTTGTCAAAGACATCGGTGACCCCAAATTTAGTTGTTCTTCATTCAACTTCAATTCCTGTATAATAGAGAATTACCTACTTTACTGACATTGCACCAAATAAGGTTTCTATGTTTCTGGAATATTGCCCTTTTTAGCCTCAAAGTTTGATCACAGCTACCTGGCATTTTGAAGTTTCTTAAAGAGCTAGAACATTTCACCTTGATGAACTTGAGAGGCAGTGGCTGCTTCCTAGTTATCATCCTCTACCTCACTGGTTACTTGCAACTCTGTCTTAAGGAGTAGAGCAGGAGGCACTGCCGGGTCTGATGGGGGAGGACTGCCGGGTCTGATAGGGGAGGACTGCCGGGTCTGATGGGGGAGGACTGCCGGGTCTGATGGGAGAGGACTGCTGGGGTCTGATGGGGGAGGCACTGCTGGGGTCTGATGGGGGAGGACTGCTGGGGTCTGATGGGGGAGGACTGCTGGGGTCTGATGGGGGAGACACTGCTGGGGTCTGATGGGGGAGGACTGCCGGGTCTGATGGAGGAGGGCTGCCGGGTCTGATGGGGGAGGCACTGCTGGGGTCTGATGGGGGAGGACTGCCGGGTCTGATGGGGGAGGACTGCCGGGTCTGATGGGGGAGGACTGCTGGGGTCTGATGGGGGAGGACTGCTGGGGTCTGATGGGGGAGGACTGCTGGGGTCTGATGGTGGAGGCACTGCTGGGGTCTGATGGTGGAGGGCTGCCGGGTCTGATGGAGGAGGACTGCTGGGGTCTGATGGGGGAGGACTGCTGGGGTCTGATGGTGGAGGCACTGCTGGGGTCTGATGGGGGAGGACTGCCGGGTCTGATGGGGGAGGACTGCCGGGTCTGATGGAGGAGGACTTCCAGGTCTGATGGGGGAGGACTTCCAGGTCTGATGGGGGAGGACTTCCAGGTCTGATGGAGGAGGACTTCCAGGTCTGATGGGGGAGGACTGCTGGGGTCTGATGGTGGAGGCACTGCTGGGGTCTGATGGGGGAGGGCTGCCGGGTCTGATGGGGGAGGGCTGCCGGGTCTGATGCGGGAGGACTGCTGGGTCTGATGGGGGAGGGCTGCCAGGTCTGATGGGGGAGGCACAGCTGCTTGAAAAAAAAAGCAGTAGTTTTTACCTTTCCTGGTCTTCTCCCTAATTTTTTTTCAATGAATCTTTGGATAAAAAGTAACATAAATCTTGAAAGGAACTCTGTGTCAATACTGGATCTCTAGAATCTATAACCTGAATATAATTTAGATTTCCTACTAAATATAATGTTTTTGGTAAGTTAAATATGACTTTTTAGTTTATCTCTTCAAAAAGTAGTGTTTAGCATATAAATGAAATCTATTTTCATTGAATAAAAATTAGAATATATGGAAAAAATAAGATCACTAAAGACAAACACAGTCAGTTTTTATTTATACTTTTCACGGTAGAAAACATGCATGAAGCTTTCTTTTCTAAGACTGATCATTTTGTAATTCTTCTTAGTGTAATGTGCATCTAAACTTTAACACCTATTACAGGATTTTAGAAGAGAAAGAGTGTAGTGGCAGAGAAACCTCAATGCTAAATTCAGAAGAGGCCATTTCTTTTCGCTTCCTTTTGTCCAACAAATGCTGCTGTTGAATCAGCTGTGAAAACAGGACTGAGCGTGTGACATCTGGTGATTTTGTTACTGCAGTCTGGTGCTGCCAGTGTGACATCTGTCACCTGTCCATGAGTCTGCTATTTTTAAAGTGTTCTTGTCGCTAGCTATCGTTCAAGCATAGTGTAAAATATAAGGTTTCAAAAGCTGGAAGGCATCCGTAGTCTTACTAAATGAAACGATGCTGTGGAAATCTGAGACTGCCCCACTTTGCTCACATCACAGGACATGACAGGAGTTAGGAGAGGATGGAGACAGAGGGTAGGGAACTGAGTTATGTTTGTTTACAATGGAAAAAAAATCACATCTTCATAAACTCAATTGATTCATATTTTAAAATCTACCTTATAGTTATTCAGAGCCAAAGAAACCCCATACTTTTGTGTGTCCAAATAAAAACTGGATTTTTTTATTAATTCATAATTAGTACGGAAGCCAGTTCTTCAGCACACTGACACATCTTTCTTTAATCACCCACTTTACTCTAAAAAAAGTCAAGTACTTAAGCAGCTTCAAAGAGAATGTAGTGCTTTGTTCAAGAAAATAGTCTTCTAAATTTTACCTATTTTCTCTAAAAAGTTAGAGATACACTCCTAGAGAAACAGTGAAGTCGGGTGTGGTGGATATGCCTATAATACCAGGTCTCAAAGGCTGAGGCAGGAGCATCCTGAATTTAAGACCCGCTTGGCTCCACAGTAAGACCCTGTCTCAAAACAGAAAAAGGGGGGGAGCAGATCTTGAGGCTGAGCAAGTAAACTCACACCAAGCCCAATGACCTGAATTCAGTGCCTGGGACACGGTAGAAAAAGAAGACAGATTCCTACAAGTGGTGCTGTGAACTCTGTGTAAACAATATATTAGTTTTTAAAAGCTGAATTTCTTTTTAAGGCAATGGTAAAATCTGGTACTATAATATGGTATTATAGATCTGTTCCAAATAACCAATAAGCAAAACTGTGAGCTCAGAACTGAAGTCAATTTTGGGCAAGTTCTCTCTTTCTCCCCCTCCCTCTCTCCCTCCCCCGGGGAGGAGGGGACAGGCTGTACTGCGGGCTCCAGTCACACCCTTCTGAGCAGCTGGGACCGCAGGCATGCTTGCTATCACATCACAACTGCCATCAATTCTTAAATCCTTTGCACTTGTTTTCTTGGTTAAAGCTGCAGCTCAACTGAATTAGAATTACAGAAGTTAGTTCCCAGGTATAATCTTCCTTTTATAACTGTTAGGTGATGAAAATGGTCATATCTTGAGCGAGGCAGTGGTGGTGCATGCCTTTAATCCCAGCACTAGGGAGGCAGAGGCAGGTGGATCATTGAGTTTGAGGCTAACCTGGGCTACAGTGAGAGTTCGAGGAAAGCCAGGGCTGTTACACAGAGAAACCCTGTCTCGGAAAAAACAAAAACAAACAAAAAAAGCTGTATCTTAAATCGGGCAAAGTAACAGAACAGTGCTACCTTTAGTCGCGGCTGCAAAGGAAGGTGAGACAAGGAGATCTCTTAAGTGCAGGGGTTCAGGGCTAGCCTGGGCGACCAAGTAAGCCTCAAAGGAGGAGGTTGGAAATACACAGACATGAACAGTCACTTCTTGGTGATTCAGTCTGTCTCCAGCAGTTGATAGGGTCCTTTTGTCCTTCCCTTTAGGTGTTGGGAATCAAACTGGGACACACGTGCAGCTAAGACTCGGCTAACTTTGTAAAGGACAAACCGACATAGGTCGAAAGAAGTTGACATTGAAATAAAACTGAGCAATGATTCAAGCTACAGAATAGACAGCATATTTTCTTCTGGAGGATCAAGTCAAAAGAAAATGTAATGAACATACATGTCTTTTAAAAAAAACAAGGGAACCTAAAAATTCCCCAAAGGGAACCAATTTTGTCTAAGTCTGCCATATTGCATTTAAATATGATGAATAGAGAAAAGTGTCTCTGTAACAGCAAAGGGGTGGCATTCACATCTTCCAAGTTCTGTCAATTTAAATGTGCTGAAGCACTATTACCAGAAAATGAGCTATTTTTTCCTCAGACTTTTTCAGTATATCTTTGAAACGCAGGCCCTTCAATCTGAGTTCTCAACCAACACCTGCTCTTTTCATTTTTCAAATCTCAGTTCCATGAATGACAAAGGAAGAGAAAATCCAAATACACAGAACCAGTTCATCAGTCACTATCCGCAGTCAGCAGACTAGCACTCCGGTGTAAGAGTGAGGATGCAGGGGATGAAGGAACCCTCCCCTTCCTGCTGTCCCAGCGGCCTGCTGTATGTGCTTCCTCAGCCAGAGGATGGGATCTCGCTTTCTAGCGATCGGCTACTTTGTCCAAAGCATATGGCTGCTATTTCCTTGTTTATTCTAGTAGGAAAGGTGATTGGCCAATCACGCCTAACGACTACAGGTTTTCAAGTCCGAAGACAGTCTCATACAAAGAGAGTACAGTGATGAATCTTTTTCCTTTCTCTCCTCTTATTTCTAACACTAGAAATCCTCTTTCCCTACACAGTTAGGAGGAGGGTTGGATTTGAGGAGAGATCAGTTCCTTCCACCACTCCTATCTCTGCTAATTCAAGGACTTCTGTGTTTAGAAGCAAAGTATCAATGTTCATAAATTTATATTTGTCTCAAAACCCTCCTGTCTCATCAGTATGAGGCATCTCTCAACCAAAAAGGATATAAAGGTGTAAGACACAAAGACCTTCTTCTGCGCTCTGTTACTGCCAAACTGAACCAGCCGGTGACTGCAACAAGGTGCTTTTTTCCCTTCCTTCTCCTGCAGGATTACACCAGAGGCTTCCGCACAAGGGCTCGACCATCGAGCTGGACACACTTGCATCCCACAGAAGGCACTCCTCTGGGATTCATCATCTAGACTGAGCCAGCATGAGCACAAACACAAGACCTCTAAGGTCTGATTTACTGAAACAGAAGTCTTCTTCCCTAAACTTCCTGCTCTCACACTAGCCCTTTCTTTTTCTTGAATTAAAAGAATGCTTGAATAAAATGATTTTTCACTAAATATTTCTTAAACAATAGATACTGATATCTTCTATACGACTACCACTGTGAATATGTACCATGTCCATTTTAAGTATATCATGAAGTAATTTACGTCATATTTGAATGCTTGGTGGAACTATTTTGGAAAAGATTAGGAAGTGGCCTTTTTGGAGAAGGTGTGTCACTACGGCTGGGCTTTTTGAGGTTTCAAATGCCCACACCAGGTCCAGTCTCTCTGTTCTCTCTCTCCTCTCTCTCTCTCTCTCTCTCTCTCTCTCTCTCTCTCTCTCTCTCTCTCTCTCTCTCTCTCTCTCTCTCTCTCTCTCTCTTTTCCCCTCTCCCCCACACACCTCCAACTTGAGATTTATGTGTTCAGCTGCTGCTCCAGTTCCATGCCTGCCCGCCATGGTGGTCATGGACTCACCCTCTGAAACTGCAAGCAAGCCTTCAATTAAATACTTTCTTTTGTAAGTTGCCTTGGTCATGGTGTCTCTTCACAGCAATAGAATACTAAGACAGCTATGTTATTCAGATAGACAGTTTTAGAAAGTGATTTAGGGCAGTTTTCTTTCTCCTACACATGGCTTTTGAAAATGATGGTTTATCCTTCAATAATCACTACTTTTCTATGGAAAATAAAAACAATTGTGACAATTTGCAGCCAACATTGAGCTGTAGTCTGGTCAAGAAATAAATCTGTACTGATATGGCTTAGTTTATTACAGGGGTCAAGGAATAAGCCACGCTCACCTCCACAGAAAATCACACGCAGGATCTGCACAGTTCCTTGTGCCAGGGATCTCATCTCCCCACCTATTTTATAAGGTGTTTTATCTTAATTACAAGGTTTTCAAGAAGCTAATGTATTCAGTTCAATAGCCAACTAGGGGCAGATAAAGAACTCAAATCTAGTTTGGACTGACTACAAAGTTAGAAAGGCTGTGTTTTGAAATTTCATCTCCTACATAGACGATGTAGGACATCTGGGAGGCTCTTAATAAAGATGACTGAATAACTTTGCTATTTCTAGGTATTGAGCCTACAGCAGGCTTTTTAACTTCCTTTTTTGACCCACTACATATTATTTGAATTTTTTTTTGTATAGTAAGCAAGAACGTGGGATTTTTTCCTAAAGAAAACTGAGTTCTAAGAATAACACCAGTGCAAATAAGCACCCCCAAATCCAACTCTGCACTTGAGTTTTGAGACACACACATACCCTACCCCACCCCACAAATAGTGTCCCCACATTCAAGAGGGAAAAGATCAAGACCAAGGGTCTAAGGAGGATACTTAGGAAGGAAAGAAAAGGTGGAACAGGGCAAAGCACTTCCCAGCACACAGTAGGTGCCCTAATGTATCATCTAGCCCCTAACGTTCAACCTACCCTGATGCTTCTATCTTTGGACCCATAGACCATCACTATGAATGTGCCTTAAGCAAAAGCTACATGAAGAAAAACTTACAGCAGCATTACCTAGGATAGAGAAAAACTAGAAAGTCTAAATTTATGTTCTATCAATAAATTATAAATCAGAGAGAAATATGGGTATTTATTATTATCAAAAATAAAAACTAAAGGTTACACCATCATAATGTTTCTTATGCTTTAAGTTACTTATATGTATATGCATGTTCATGTGTATAGACACATATGTATGCATGTGGAGATCCGACAGAGGACAATCTCTGCTATTGTTCCTCAGATACCGTCCACATGTTTTTGGTGAGGTTGTGGTTTTGTTTGTTTTTGACATGGGGTCTCTCATGGCCTGGAACTCATCAAGCAGGCTAGACGCGCTGGCCAATTGAGTCTGCCTGTCTCTCCCCAGCACTGGGATAGTGAGCACGTGCTAGCATACCAGCTCTTTTCACTGGGTTCAGAGATTGAGCTCAGGCCATCATGGTGCAAGACAAATACTCAGACTGAGCTATCTCCCCAGCCTGAAGACTGAGCTATCTCTCTTCAGCCGGAAGACTGAGCTATCCTTCCAGCCTGAAGACTTAGCTATCCCTCCAGCCTGAAGACTGAGCTATCCCTCCAGCCCAACTTTTTAGCCACCTTTTAGTCTGACAATTTTCTTTACTTTTAAAGCTAAAAGTATCTTACACATTTTCTTTTCTCCTCTTCCTCTTTGTTCTTGTTCTTGGTTTTTTTTGAGACAAGTCTCACTACACAGCTCTGTGTGGCCGGGTACTTGTTATATATAAGCTCAGGCTGGCCTTGTGCTTGTATCACCCTCCTGCCTCTGCTTCCCAAGTGCTGAGATTATGATGTGCACCACCATGCCCAGTGTCAAAATATTTTCTTAAAGGTGCAAGTGATGTCACTGACCACAGGGACATAGTGATGTCACTGACCTCAGGGAAGTAGTCTGTTTATAGGAAATCATGCAGTTCAGTATGACAAATTGGGAAGTTGAAACCATATTCAGACTATAAAAAAGTACATACTAAAGGTTTCCCAACTCAGTAGGCCATAATACACGTATGGTGAAGCAGTCTTTGACCTCATATTTGCTAGTAAAGAAAAGTCTGCAGAGATAGTGGGGCCCGCAACTGAAGAAGGGACACCACAAACGGGGAGGATCTTCACATTACAGTGAGGTTACCCTCTCTCCCTGTGCCAGTGCTCTGCTTCATGTGGCAAATAGCTTCCGCTTTATCAGTATGCAGAAAATTCTAAGAAAAAAAATCAATGTAGAGACTATCATCTAAAATCCTTTCCTATTTTTTTACTGAAAGAATACAGTGGTGTACCCCTATAATCCTAGCACTCACAAGGATGAGGCAGGAGGATTGTCTTGAGTTCCATGGTCAGCCTGAGATAAATAATGTGTTCTAGGACAGCCTGAACTATACAGTAAGAAACCTGTCTCAAAAAAAGAAAGAAAGAAAGAAAGAGCGAGCAGAGAATCCAGACCAAGCTACAGGAGGTATACACAGAAGGTTAAGTGGTTGAATGATCAGGAGAGGCAACCCACGGTAGAGGAAAATGACAAATGCAACCTCAAAACAGTCTAAAAACAAAACAATCTGTGAATATCGGTTTGTTGTTTGTTTTTTTTTTTTTACATCATTGACACCTCTAAGTATAACATGCTTCAAATTACCATGGACCTAATCTTTAACTGAAGAAAGATGTGGTAAGAGACTAAATATAACAGCAAATATTTTTTTGTCTTTTCTTTCTTCTTTTGCTGAAGGCCTTAAAATCTAGTTTTTCTCCAGACCCTTTATTTTCTCTATTGCTTACTGTTACTACTCTTCCTCACTGGAAAATAAGGAAAGCAAGCAGGAAAATGATGAGTGTGACAAGAAAATGGTGCAAAGGATTCTGGGGAGGAAATGAATGTCAGAGGTTCAGTTGGTCACATTCTAGATAAGGGCCTAGTGAACGCCAGAGAGGAAAAAGTCCTCACAATTTCAGAAGAGGTGGAGTTCGCTCAAGATGGTCATCCTTGTGGCAAAACTGTTCAGTTTTTAATTAAAGTCCTAACTCAAAATGGAGTGGATATTTCCACACCGGTAACTTGCATTACAGTTGAATAATCTATAAAAAGAACCATCTGTAATTATGGTTTACAGGGGCTCTATAAGTCCTACTATTGTCAATTTTTCAATGCGTTACCTCATACTGAACTCAAAGCATGCATACCCTCTAGGATATCTTCCGTGCACTGTAGCCCACACTGTGCAAAGGGCCACTGGCTGCACATCAGCAGCACAGCAATGCTCCTACACACGAAGGTGTTAGACTCCAGCACACGGGACCTATCTATGAAGGAGCTGTGCTGCGATGCTCCTATACTAGGCAGGTGTTAAACACTAACACAATGCTAACCATATCTATGAAGCTTTCTGAAGGGGTTTTGAAGATTAATTTACTTTCTTGAGGTATACCTGGACTTAAATGAATTCTACAGATTCAGCTAAGGATTCCAAATGTACAAAGCCCAGAAAATTTGGCTTCTAGTTTCATGCTATAACCATGACCTCAGCTACCCAACATAGACTTCTTCTAGATAAACAGATTAAGGTTACCAACTATGATTACTGTAGGTAGCTGAACCCAGGTTAAAAAAGAAAATCAACTTTAAATACATTCCACAATGCTTTACAGAAGCAAAACAAACAAACAAACACAACAAAAAAAATCACAATTATTAAAAAGCTGATTTTTGCTTAAAACACCAAGCAAGAATGGACATATGAATATTCCTAACCTGCAAAATGATTCCTCCACATTATATCAGCGAAACTCATTGGTGGGCCACTGGGAGGGTAGTGTTTACCTTTCAGAGGCTCATGATCAGTCCTTATCATATCCATTAAGGAGTTCTCCAAGGAGTGCAAGTTAAAAGTGTCATAGGGCCTACTCCGGTCCTAAAAATAAAAACACAGAACAAGACAATATATAAAATGACTTCATAAAATTAACATTTGTTCTGCTTCCTGCTGTAGACTGGCAATATGAATGAAAGTTACAAACAATTCTAAACACACATTCACTTTTTACTAAGAAAAATGACAGCACCAATACTTTCAATAGAAGTATCTATAATAAAGTGCATCCTTTCCCTGATAGTCTAAAATATAAACATCCCATTTCTTCTGACTAACTTTCTCTCAAATGCAATGGGTCAAATGCATTAGTTTGCCTTCTACCATCCATTCCCTGTCTTCCAGTGGACACAGATTGTCCACATTCCTAGAGAACAACAGAGAACTTAGTGTAAAATCAGAATCACTTTTCTGAAAACACAGGTTATTGTAGGAAGAGGCTGAGGCAACAGGATCAGTAGTTCACCTGTGGAGCGAGTTCCAGGCCTGTCTGAACTATACACATAGGCACTGTCTCAAAATACAAAAAGTCAAAGCATGACTATGATTTCAATGTAACTGTAATAAATCACTTTAATATTTATGACCAGGAAATTCCATACATGGATAGTTTTTTTGTTTTTGTTTTTGTTTTTTTTTTTATGTGGAGAGAGAAAGATAAGCTTAAGACAACTGGAAGTAGAGAACTGACCCCCACATGTTGTCCTCTGACCTCCACATGCATTCTGGGGCATGCACACACGCACATACATACACCACACACACACACACACACACACACACACACACACACACAAATAAGAAAATGCAACAAAATACAAATTTTTTATAAGACAGTGTTTCTCTGTGTAGCCTTGGTTGTCCTGGAACTCAATTTGTAGATCAGACTGGCCTCAGACTCAGAGATCTGCCTCCCAAGTGCTAAGATTAAAGGAATGTACCACACCACCCGGCTGGCAACTTTTTAAAGAAATAAAAATTCATCATGAAGAGGAGATTAAATGACATTAATAAGAACAGTCAGTTTAGGATGACTGACAGAGTGTGGCAGGGCTTGCCTATTATTCCAGCAGTTAGGAGGCTGCCATAGGAGGCTAGCTTGGGTTACACAGCAAGACCCTGACCCTCCTCCATCTCCCCTAAAAGAAAAGGTTGTCTGACGACATTCAAGAATCTTTCTGGCCAGGGCAGTCTTTATTTTTCCACTTAAACTTTAATGCAGTCTTTCAAGGTGGGTAAAAACATATCTATTATATGCATTAGGAAAGTGAGTTTAGTAGGTAGAACCCAGATCTACACTCAAAACCCTAAGGAGTATAAAATTCTGTCCAAAGAAGTTGATCCAATGCACACAGGATAGTAAACAATGACTTCTATGGAAGCATAATATTGCATGCAATCACTGATGAACTAACCTTGTTGGCATGTGGTAATGAGTTCCTGTCAGGAGAGGATATAAGAGTTTAGGTGATTATCTATCAGGAAAATTAGTGAAGGTATTTAGGAGTGTCTCATGGATCTAAATTGAAATGATCCCCAGATCAGTCAAACTATCAAAATCATGTGTCATTTGGGTTGAAATACAAGTTCCTGTGCTGGGGAGATAGCTGAGTTGGCAGAGCGCTAGCCTGGCAGGCAGGAGGACCTGAGCTCTCCCCACCCTACATCAAAGTACAGGCTGTGGTGGCACACACGGGGACACAGAAACAGGGGGGCCCTGGGGATCCCTGGCCAGCCAAGCCTGTCCTGCTCAGAGAAGAACAGTGGACGACTCCTGAGGACCAACACCCAAAGTTAAACTAGATTCTACACTAGTGTGCTTCCTTTCCCTCTCTCCTGGACTCTAGTTCAAACATGTTTAGTAATATTTTATATGAAAAGCCAGCAAGATGGTCAGTGGGGAAAGGTGCCAAGCCCAGTGCTTTGGCGATGGTGGCAATGGTAAAGTATGTGTCCCACAAGCTGGAAAACTTTAGTTCAGATCCATCACTCATCTAGAAAACCCAGCACAGTATACCTATAACCCCAGTACTGAGAAGGCTGACACAGGCAGATGGGACTCACTAGCCAGTCGGTCTGAGAATCTGTTTCAAAAATTAAGGTGGAGACTGATGGACAAGGGCACCTAACATAACTCTGGCCTCTACGAGAATGTACATGTGCACACACACACACAAAAGAATGCACAACAGCTACCTGTATGGTATCTACTACACAAAATGTCTTCTTTAATGCCACATCCCAGTACTGCAACATAGATTTAAACATCTAGAAGTTCATGGATACAAACCAAACAGGGTTCATTAATGCTCAACAGATGAAAACATGACATGTGAAAGGCATAACAGAATTTGCACATGCTTCTTAACTGAACAAAATTGCAATCATTAAGATACTTGTTTTCGCCGGGCGGTGGTGGTGCACACCTTTAATCCCAGCACTCGGGAGGCAGACATACATCTATTTTCATCCTTCTACATGCAGCTATCCAGTTTGACCAGCACCAATTGTTGAAGAAGATGTTTCCTCCAGTGTGCATTTTAGGCTTCTTTATAAAAAATCAGGTGTTCATGTGTGTTTGAACTTATGATCAGTGTTGTCTGTTTTTATGCCAATACCATACTATTTTTTTGGTTTGTTTGTTTTTGAGACAGAGGCCTCAGTATGTAGACATTAGGCTTCTGTTCAGTCTTTGCTGTTACCCCAGTCTGTTAGGTTGATTTCTAGTCTCAAGGCACTGAGTTTCAGGGTTCAGACTCACATTGGTCCCTGATCAGCATGGCAGGTAGGGTAGCAAAGTCTCGTTGGAACTCGGGTTTCATAAACTCTGAGCAGTTCCAGCTCGGCACAGTAGGAGAGGTGCGTGACAGGAAAGCCCACAGGAGAGGGGACTGACTCGGAGTAGGGGCATGAGGGTCTTTGAAGTAGGGATTAGGGTCCAGTTCCCTGTGGTCCGGGCCCAGGGCCCAGAGGTTGGTTGACTGGCTGGAAGTCAGGGGAGGCAGAGAAGTCGGCTCTGAAAATCCAGCCTGGAGTTCTTAGTAAAGACCCAGTGGCCTCACGCTTGGATTTGCCTGAGTCTCTCCAGGACTAGGATCACAGGGCTAAATGGCACCTTGGCCTATCTTTTTAAAGTGGATATTTGCTGTATGGCTTAATTGATGGATTTATTCTTTGCAAACACACACACAGAGCACTGCAAAAGTACCAAAGTCTCTATCTAGTCCTACCTTCTCTTTCAGATCACTATAAATATTTGGGATGTATTTTCGAAAACGTTTACAAAGTTGGCCCTTCCAAGTAGGCACAGATTTGGTGTCTGTAGGCTAAAAGGAAGTGTATAGTATAAATACTTGAACAAAGGGCAGCTGTACTGTAACACATGCAGACTTTTTACCACCCCATTTTCTCAATAATACAACAGCTATTTACATGGTGGGCACTGTAGTATCGCAGAGCTGATTCCAAGTTCCCTGGGCTGGGATGGCTCAGCAGGTAAAGGAGCATGGCACACAAGCCTGACAACCTGAGTCTGACCCCTGAACTCACATGGTCCGGAGAGAACCAGCTCCTACAAGTTGTTCTCTGACCTCCATGATACCCCCCAACACTAAAGAAATAAAAACATTTTAAGAAACAAACATTTCAGTAAGATATATACAGGTTGTATACCAATGCACCATTTTAATGAATGTAGATTTTGGTTACGTGCTCAGGGGACCCTGAAACCAATCCAGCACAGACATTAACAATTGTATTTCTTTTTTTGGTGGTGGGCTTTTTTTTTTTTTTTTTTTTTTTTTTTTGGTTTTTCGAGACAGGGTTTCTCTTTGTAGTTTTGGTGCCTGTCCTGGGTCTCACTCTGTAGACCAGGCTGGCCTTGAACTCACAGAGATCTGCCTGGCTCTGCCTCCCGAGTGCTGGGATTAAAGGCGTGTGGCTACAGTGCCGCCACCCCCACCCCACCCCACCCCACCCCACCCCCGGCTAACAATTGTATTTCTATCACTCTGTTCTATATTACTTTCCTCTAAACATGAAAATTTGCATATCATGTAGTTTGCTTTCTTTGACCAATACTGTGCTTCTGAGACAGCTCCCTTTTAATAGGGTATAGTCTCCCTTTCCCTCCTCCATCCAGTCATAAAAAAATACATCTTTCCCACAAAGCAACCATGCCATCACTTCAGTGTACAATCTATGAAATCATTTCTGACTTGGGGATTTCATTCTTTGTCATTAATTTTCTCAGCATGTCCATTTGGTTTTTTTTTTAATGATTTATTTTTATTTCATGTGCATTGGTGTTTTGCCTGCATGTATGTCTATATAAAGGTGTCAGACCCCTGGAACTGGAGTTACAGACAGTTGTGAGCTGCCATGTGGGTGCTGGGAGTTGAACCCAAGTCCTCTGGAAGAGCAGCTAGTGCTCTTAACCACTGAGCCATCTCTTCAGCTCCTGTCCAGGTCCTTCAACTTCATCTTTTCTCTGTTTGCTCTACTTGGGCACAACTGTCCCTCAACCCAGGGTTTCTATTAATAACATCACTAATACAAAAACAAAGATTTGTGGACTTTCCCAGCCCTGAGTAAAGACCAGAGGCAGTAAATACATTAAGAACACAGTATAAAGTGACTTCCAGCACAGATGCAATCAAGAATACAAGGAACAGAGAAACATGCAGTGCTGGCTACTACAGGACCAGCAGACAATTACGTAAGTACTAACAAACTTTCTACGCAGGAATTTGTGCTTCTAAACCTAACACTGCTATTATGTTATAGCCTGTCAGAAAAATGGGGGCTCTTTATTGATCTGCAGTTTAAATGACAAGCAACCCAGCCCACGGTACCCAAAAGTGAAACCTCTTATAAATAAAGGGAGTTCTGACCTTGTAGGGAAAGCGGAAAAAAGCTTTACCAAATAGTGTCTTTTCTTCTTAAGCATGTAGTCCCTCAGTCAATAACCTATTTTAACCATCCCCAATAAGACTGTTATAGCTGAGGCTAGAAAAGGTGACCCTCCCCAGCTATTCTCTGGCAAGCAACTGTTCCTTCTCTCTAACCTAATTCCTCATAAACTTGACATTTTTTTCCTTCCCTTTTTTTTTCTTTTTTTGAAACAAATGTCTCTGTGCAGCCCTGGCTGAAACTCTCTCTGCAGACCAGGCAGGCTAGCCTCTAACTCAGAGATTCTCCTGCCTCAAAGGCATTTACCATCACACCCAGGCTAGCCTCTAACTCAGAGATCCTCCTGCCTCAAAGGCATTTACCACACCCAGGCTAGCCTCTAACTCAAAGATCCTCCTGCCTCAAAGGCATTCACCATCACACCCAGTTTGAATATCCTTTAAAACTTTTTGTTTGTTTTTTGTTTTTGTTTTTGTTTTTCTGAGACAGGGTTTCTCTGTGTAGCTTTGGAGCCTGTCCTGGGTCTCACTCTGTAGCCCAGGCTGGCCTCGAACTCACAGAGATCCGCCTGGCTCTGCCTCCCAGTGCTGGGATTAAAGGCGTGCGCCACCACCGCCCGGCCCTTTAAAACATTTTTGTTGGTTTTTAAAAGGTCTTCAATACAACAGTCCTAAATATAGCCTTGAATAAAATTAGGAGATACACAGAAATTATTAGTAACTATCTTTTTCTTCTTGAAGATGACTAATTCCAATTATCTTAATCTTTTTACCGCATCGTATTTTTTTCCCCTGTGCTAGTAGCAAACCAAGATAACTTGAGTTTTGAGATGGTTTTTAAAACGTCAAGGAGGCTGGCGATTAGTGCGCCTGTATAGCACTGCAAAGCCCCAGGCTTGATCCCCAGCACTGCATAAATGGGAGTGTTCCAACTTGCCCATAATTCCAACACTTGGGAAGTAGAGACAGAATCAGGGATTCAAGGTCACCTTTGGCTATATATGGAGTTCCAGGCCAGCCTGGGCAGAAGTTCTTGTTTCAAAGACAATTTACAAAACAAACAAAACACAAGTTAGCAGCCTCTCCGATTTGAGCATGCTCAGTTACATGAACAGGACTCAACTCGGGCACATCTCTGCCTACTCCCTCTGGTCTTAATTTCTCTTCACAACTCTTATCATAGGCTTTAGCACAGCAGGTAGGAAAAGAGGCTCTGTTCATCAGCTTTAGGGAAACTGGCTCTTTGAATCCCTTCTTCACCTGAAATGACTGCATACTGAGGCCAGATTCTGCAGGGAAAATCTAAAGCGGTCAAATGTACAAAGAAACAAAAACAACTGCTATCACTGACTGCAATCAGTAGTTCACAGTGAAGCAGTGCATACACTTTGTCATGTGATCACACGAACATGGGGTATGGCCCAAGGACTCAATGACACAGTAGTGCTCTGCATGTATGAGGCCCTGGGTTCAATTTCTAACACTACAAAACAGATAGAAAGGGAAAGGGGAAGCAAGAGAAGGAGGAAGAGAGAAAAGAAGAAGCCAGACACGGTGACACATGCTTGTAATCTCAGCACTTGAGAGGCTGAGACAGCAGGGACATCACAAGGTCAAGGGCAGCCTGGGCTACACAGTGAGTTCCACGCCAATCAAGGCAGGAAGAGGATGTGTGATTGATTACATCTGGGAGTGTGCTAAAAGGCAGAAATCAAACCTAAGGAGGACACAGAAAAGGTCACCAGGGACTACAATATAAAACAGGCTGTAAGGGGCTTCAAATATTAAATTTGTCTCTTTTCCTGGTTCATTTTGTGTATTGACTTTTGAAAGTGATTAGCTGATGACATTCCAAATCAGTGGTTGTTAACAAGCAGACTATTATCCCAAGCAGCTCATTAACAATGCGAGGGGAAGCTTGGTTCTGACTATCAAGGACTATATTATGACATTAAGCAAAAGTACATGAAGCTCTTTATATTCTTCTGTTGTAGGATATTTGTACACTTGTGAAGATGTATTGTTGTGATTGGTGTAATAAAAAGCTGAATGGCCAATAAGTAGTCAGGAGAGATAGGAGGAACTTCCAGGTAGCGAGAGGAAGAGGAGATAATGGAGGCGTACAGGAGATGCCACTGAGACTCAGAACAAGCTGGACACACAGGATGGGAGTTAAAAGTCATGTGGTAGAACACAGATTAATAAAAATATGTTTAATTTAAGTTATAAGAGCTAATGAGACAAGCCTAAGCTAAAGCCCAGCTTTCGTAATTAATAATAAGTCTCCATGTCATTATTCGTGAGCTGGCAGCCCAAAGAAAACTGATTACATTCTTCCTTCTTACTAATTATGTCAAAGCATCTACAACATGGACCAAAATCTTGGTGCACACGGCATGTTCTAACTGATTTTTTTTTTTAGGTTGTCCTTGCCATCTCCCACTGCTGGCCTCCAGCAATCCTTCCACCTAGACTCCTTGACTGGAGCAGCAGGTGCACCCAACCCTCTCCCCCCCCCTCCACCCCTCCATCTCTTTAGATAGGATCTCACTATGCAGCCATGTCTGGTCTGGACCAGGCAGTCCTAGAACTCACAGAGGTCCACCTTCCTCCATCTCCACACCTGGCGTAGCTTCTGCTTTCCTTACATACTTTCCACCTTCAATAAATGTTTAAGTCCCATGGAAGTGAAGGCATACTGTCCTTCCTTCTCTGAAACCTAGCAAGGCATAGCACATGGTAAATATTTAATAATTACTTGCTGTTTCTAACTTTTCACTCTGGTGATTTTATTTTGCAAGATTTTTCACTTTTAAAAAAAAGAAGCACACACACACACACACACACACACACACACACACACACACACGAATACTTACTGGAAGAGCTAAAAAGAAGAAGAAGAAAACTCTCGATATGACAATGCTGTGCCGAAGCGTCAGGCAACTCTAAACTGCTGGTGGATGCAAAGTGGCATGGGCACTGTGGAGTAGCAGTTTGGCAATTTCCTCCATACACTTAGCAATACAACCTACAGTCCACTCCTAGCTGCCCAAGATAAATAATAACATATGTCCACACAAAAACTTGTACATAGACTCTTATAACAACTTTATAAAGCTTTTCTAAAAATCAGAAACTACCTAAATACTTACCAACTGGAGAACAAACTGAGATATGCTTGTAACTGCATATTACTCACCAATAAAAACAAATGAAGTACTTAATACCTGCTGTACTATGGATGACCCTTGAAAATACTATGTGTGAAAGAAACCAATCTCAAAGAATCATGCCACACAATCTCATTATATGAGATGATCAGAATAGGAAATTATCCATAAAGATACAAAGGTTGAGTGTTGGCTAGGTCTGAGGTAATCAGGGTAAAATGCAAATTGACACCAATGGACACAGAGCATCTTCTAGAGATGACCAAATATAGTAGAACTGACCAATGATTCAGGCACACTTTTATAATTAACACTACAACCTACTGTTTCCTATACTTTAAAGGGTTAGATTTCATTGTGTATGAATTATACTTTGATAAAATTACAAAAAAGAAAGTAGCACAAGCCAGCCAGGTATAATGGTGCACACCTATAGTCCTAGCACTCAAAGGCTGAAGCAGAAAGACTGTGGGTTGGAAGCCAGCCTAGGATAATAGTAAAATCTCATCATTACAAAATGAGAGAAAAAAATAGTACACAGAATGGTGGCACTTGCCTATAATCCTAGTAGTTGGGAGGTAGAGGCAGGAGGATCAGGTCAGCCTAAACCACAGTCTTCTGAGGCCAGCCTGGGCTACATAACACCCTGCCCCTCAAACCAAAATCAAAACAAACAATCAAACAACCCTAAAACTTCCTAAAGCTTTAAGAGAAACTATGGCATTAAGGCACTACCTAACTTTTTTGACCTACGACTCTAGAAAGACAAAGACAAAGCCTTGATTAGTTGCTCCATTCAAGAGCCACTAAAGGACTTGAGGAACAGAACCTAAAACAGACAGTAGTAGAATTACAAAGTCATCCACTGCCAGATAAATGACTGCCAACCACCCTGCATGTGTCCCATTTCTAAGGATGCATGTCTTCAGTACTCCTTCAGGAGCCTATATACATAACATACAGCTACAAGCAGCATCTTCTCATGCTTCCTACTGCTTCTGATTTTCTAACCTAAAAATTCATGTTTTATAGTGATATACTGTGTCCTTCAGCTACTCCGCTCACCCCATTTATAACCAGGACTGTTTTGGCGTGCTCCACCATCTCCCTAGAAGCATCATGGGAGTGTAAATGATACATTAAATCCACCATCCTCCTTTTCACTTCAATTCTTATCTGACCTGAGGGCAAAGTGAGGAAATGTTCAGCAGAATTCGCAGATTCACCAGAATCTGACAGGGGCCGCGACGTGAACGCTTCTGCTGTGGCCCCCTGTTATCCTCTTGATCTTGGATTTAGGATCTGTGCCTCTGCTTTGAGGCAAACAGAAGATAGAAGGCAAAAACTACCAACTTAATGAACTGGCAGTCTTCTAGGGTTCTCTCCCAGAGACCACAATGGTCTGTCCAACGTACAAACAGGCATCTCTAAGTACAGCTCTTTATGAGCGTATATTTAATGTACAGTACCTGGTAATTACCAAATAAACTCACTCCACATTGACAGACTAGGTCCAAAGAATCAACAGAACATTACTTATTACTCCATTTCCAAAGCCCTCTTTTCTAGATGAAGGAAACAGGTAATCAACAAAAATTTTACATCAAGTTTATTGTACAGTTCTAATTACAAATAAAATGAGGACCAGCGAGATGGCTCACCAATAATGATGCATGCCTCCAAAGCCTGCCCACCTGAGTTTCATCCCTGAGTATGGACTTCCTCAAGTTCTCTGTCTTCCACACATGGGCCTGGCACACAGGCTTGTAGAACTAAGTTATAGCTGCCATGTAAGGGAAGGTGCCATCCCTGTACTGCATGGCTCACTTAATTGCATTATCTCAGTATTTCACAACTGTCCTATGAGGTTGATGCTGCAATTTCTCTTTGTTTACTAATGAAGATGCTGAATCAAATTCAGTCCTTAATTCAAATCAGGCATTACTAAAGATGGTTTAACTACACATAGTCTACTACTGTGTAAATATTTCAGAAATAGTTACAACATTCCATTTCATTTAAATGTTACTACATTTAAGAGATATATTAAAGTCTCTAAACATAAAGTAACTATATATTAATTAAACTATTTGGTTTTTGGAAGATTATAAAATTTACTTTAAATAAAGCTGCATTACTCTAGTAACAGTAAAGTACTTTAAAAATCATAAAATAAAATGAAATAATGCTGTGGATGATTGATTGATAAAGTGCTGATTGGCCAGTAGTCAGGCAGAAAGTATTAGGTTGGACAAGGAGAAAGGAGAATTCTGGGAAGTGAAAAGCTGAAACAGAGATGCCGCCAGCCACTGCCATGACAAGCAAGATGTAAGGTACCAGTAAGCCACAAGCCATGTGGCAACTTATAGACTAATAGATATGGGTTAATTTGAGATATAGGAACTAGATAGCAAGAAGCCTGAGCCACTAGGCCAAACAGTTTAAATAATATAAGCATCTCTGTGTTTATTTTATAAGTGGGTTGTGGGCTGCGGGCCTGCCAGGACTTGGCAGGAGCTGGAGAGAAACTCTCCAGCTACAAAATAAAATTAAGAAAGATTTGGTCAGAATTTCTAAAATGTCCACATCACATAATTTATTTATTTATTTATTTATTTTGGAGTCTGTCTCTTCTAAGCTATTCTGGCCTCTAACTTGCTTGTACCAGAGAACAATCTTGAACTCCTGATCCTCTAATCTCTATCTGGTGCCTGGATCACAAACATTTGCTACCACCCCCTGTTTACAAAATAGTTTTCAAAAGAAATTTCTTTATTACTTTTGGATGTTAGTGCTAACAAATTTTGCCCAGGGTTCTGAAGACTCTCTATTCGCGTCTCATTTGTTTCACATGTGTTTATTGGAAATCTTAATGAGCCAAGCATTAACGATGAAAACAAACCAGGCACAGTCTCTAACTGCAAGAAGCCTAACCCACCCACAGCCAGCAGATAACAATTATATAATGAGATAAATCAGTGACAGCTGTGTGCTTGGGAATCGCAAGAGCAAACACAGGAGAAGAGGCCTGAGGCAAGGAGATTGCTCAATTTCCTCAAGAAATAAAAGGACAGAGACTCTTTAAAGGACATATAGGTGAAGGTTGAAAACAGGTAAGGCTTATTTATAAGTAACGCTTGCTTCTGTGTAATATATACTTGCCAAATCCTTGAAATCATTCAGAATGTAGTTTAGTGAATCCCCCAGGATAGCAAAGGGTTACTTTGGGCATGAATATGCACAATTCCAGAACAATTCTACTAAAAAGAATTTAATTTTAGTACAGCTTTAAATTCTTCACCCAGCACTCAGCTTTGGGGATTCAGAAAGGAATACATATCCGTTATCTGTTGAACTAGGTACTCAATCTCCTGCACACCAGGCAACAAATGCTACAATTTCCTCTTATTACCTTTTATTTATAGATTATAGCTCATGAGGCGTTTTCAAATGCAACCTGAATTTTACTACGGCAGTTTTCTGGACATTATTTATCCCACTTAAGTGTATCCCAGACCCTTTGTCTTGTTCTTAAACTAGCAACAGGGCTGCCCAAAACTCTCGAGGTCCATCGAGATGGTTCCCGCAGTAAAGGGCCTGTGGCACATGCCTGACAATCTGAGTTCAACCTGCAAAGCCCATGGTAGGTAGAAGGAGAGAATCAACAGATCAACTCCAGAGTCATTCTGGGACTTCCCCATTTGTGCTGTGGCACACACATACCACCTCCATCAAACACAGATAAAAACAATACTTAAAAACAACAAACAAAAAACAAAAATCCTTGGACTCTGGGGCTGAGAATGCAGCTCAGCTGCCCAGTGTTTTCCTGACATAAATGCCTGGTTCAACCCCCACAACCTGGGTGTGTTGGCACAGTCTTTACATCGCAGCACTCAAGAAGTGGAGGTAGAGGCTGGACGGCAGTGGCGCACACCTTTAATCCCAGCACTCGGGAGGCAGAGCCAGGTGGATCTCTGTGAGTTCGAGGCCAGCCTGGTCTACAGAGTGAGATCCAGAACAGGCACCAAAACAACACGGTGAAACCCTGCCTCAAAAAATCAAAAAGAAAAAAAAAGAAAAAGAAGTGGAGGCAGGAGGACATCCTCCTCTACCTACAGCAGCTGTTCTCAACCTTGGGGGTTGAACAGCCCTTTCACAGGGGTCTCGTATCAGATATCCTGCATGTCAGATATTTACATTATGATTCATAACAGTAGCAAAATTACAGTTATGAAGTAGCAAAGAAAATAATTTTATGGTTGGGAGTCAGCACAACATGAGGAACTGTATTAAAGGATTGTAGCATCAGGAAGGTTGAGGACCACTGACCTAGAGGATCTGAAAACAGTGTGGACTGCAGGAGACCAAAGACCCGAATTTTCTCACCTCAAGCCAACAACGAAAACCCACTGGGATTAAATATTAGCAGAACTGATCAATATGGCTATGTGCCCAGCCCCGGTTGCACTTTGCACACCAACCGATGAGTGGATAATAAAAATGTGGTTCACATTTACACAACGAAATACTATTCAACTGTGAAGAGAAATAAAACGTGCAGGTAAGTGGGTGGAGCTAGAAAAAAAATCACCCTGAGTGAGTTAACCCAAACCCAAAGAGACACATTGTGATGGTTGCTCTTTTATATGAATGTTAGCTTTTAAGGCTTCAATATGTATGTGTGTGACAATCTGTATAAGCACGGAGGTTAGGTATCTAGTAAGGGACCAGGGGAGAGGAGAGGGTCTCCCAGGAAAGAGAAACTAGAATTTATTGTTACTGAGAGAGAGCAGGGAGACCAGAGTAGAAGCATTAAATGGGGAAAGGGGGGAAGGGGGGGAAGGGAGGGAGTATGAGGAGGAACAACTAACACTGAGGGCCATTTGAAGAGCCATGGAAACGTGCTACTGTGGAAGCTTCCCAAAATATAATGGACTCTATATAAAAGGACTCTAAATGGAGTCAGCAAATAATAGGGAAACAGTGCCCTACGTAGAGCTCTCACGCCCCAAGTGAAACCTCCAGTACCAGGAATGGGTTACATCTTGTTAAGCTGATGGCCAAAGGGGCCCCATGGAAACTCCTAAACACAGCTATTACCAAGGCTATTTATTGATTACTCTCTACAAATGTATGGTAAGGCTCTATTGCTGAAGACGACACAGAGAAGTCAAGCTGGTACCTAACTAAAGGCTCCACTCTACCGACTAGCATTTGTGGTCCTGGAAGGTACTCTGCATCTACCATAGGAAAAAGGGAACCATCAACCCATCTACAAACTCTGTGGCCTACAGTGGTGACTTGCCTGGGAAATACGCTAGCGCAGTAGTAGCACAAACATTGTGGGAATAACCAACAATGATTGGATTTAAGGCCCACTCCATGAGATGGAACCCATGCCCGACACTGCTAGGGTGGCCAAGAACCTGAGACTGGGTAGGCCGTGGGCCTAGGTGAAAACCAAATTCTATTGTTCTGCTAAAGGAACATCGTAATAATATAACTCCTAATGACATTCTGCTCTGCCCATAGATCAGTGCCTTGTTCAGTCATCATCAGAGAAGCTTTTCATAGGCAGAAAAGATGAAAAATAACAAGCTTTCCTACCACAGCAGCTACCTTTAAAGTGCACTTGGGAGGCTATTGTAATCATTTCTGCAAAAAGAGGTTTAGAATGTAGCCTTCTCCTTAGTCAAATTGTTGCCCTAAACAAAACCAACTAAATTAGCACTGTGTACTAATACACAACTAATAATCTGTGTGCCAACATGTCAGGGTCTCAAGTCAAATGTTTATTGAGTGTGGACGCTGAGAGAGAATGAATAGAAAATAAGATCTCTCCACATTACCCCATCTCCAAGGTGCTTATAGTTTATTTTAAGGAGGCAATATAAGTGGAAAGAGAATATATGGAGAAGAGAATTTTTTTAAAAATGAAAACATAGAAGGTCAAGTATTCGAGGCCGACCTAGACTATATATGAGACTGTCTAAAAAGCATAATAAGAATAAAAAAACTCAAATGCCTAGAGTATCTTTAGTTATAATAAATGAGAATATGTAAAATGCCTCTGTTAAAAAAACAAAACAAGCCGGGCGGTGGTGGCGCACGCCTTTAATCCCAGCACTCGGGAGGCAGAGCCAGGCGGATCTCTGTGAGTTCGAGGCCAGCCTGGTCTACAGAGTGAGTTCCAGGAAAGGCGCAAAGCTACACAGAGAAACCCTGTCTCAAAAAACCAAAACAAACAAAAACAACAACAACAACAAAACAAACAAAATCTCAGCAGACAAAACTAAAACTAATAAAAGACAGGTCTGTGAGTACAGCCTATAATCCTAGCACTCAGAAGACCTAGTTAAGAGAATTGTGAATTTAAAACCAGAGGAGGCCTGTCTTAAAACAAAGCAAAGCAAAAACAAGCAAAGAACCAAGCAGCAATACAGTGTATACATTCATTCATTTTTGGACTTTTTGGGGAGGGGCAGGGGGCGGTACTGTTGGCTGGGCAAGAGCTCTATTTTTTTTCCCTTTGCTTTTTTTTTTTGGATCTCTTTAAAGACAGAGTTTCTTCATGTAGTCCTGGCTGTCCAGGAACTCTCTCTGTAGACCAGACTGGCCTCCAAGTCACAGAGATCTGCCTGCCTGTTTCCCAAGTGCTGAGATTAAAGACATATGCCACCATGCCTGGCCTAAAAATAAATGATCACCACACCCAACCTAAAAGTAAATGACTTTTAAAGGATGCAGTCTTACTTACTGGCCAGTATGGTAGTCACTCTCCGAATGTGGATGCTGAATACTTACACTGCTGATAAAACAAACTGAAATGTGCTACAGGTATAAAATGCACACTAGATTTCAAAGACTTAGTATTAAAAATGTAAAAATATCTAGTTAGTTTATATGGTCAACACATGTTTATTGTAAGTTTATTGCTCATAATAACTCTTTAATAACAGCTAAGTTATATACATATATATACATATATATACATATATATACACACACACACATATATATATGTATATATATATATGGGGCGGGGGAGGGCGTTTCGGACAGGATTTTTTCTGTAGCTTTGGAGCCTGTCCTGGAACTCACTCTGTAGAACAGGCTGGCCTCGAACTCACAGAGATCTGCCTGCTCCTGCCTCCTGAGTGCTGGGATTAAAGGCATGCGCCAACACTGCCCGGCCCACTGTTTTCTTTTCTATCTACTTGTTTGGAGACAGGGTTTTACCCTGTGGCTCTGGCTACCTAGAACTTGCTATGTGGCTGATAGCTGGCCTTGAACTTGTGGCAGTCCTTCTGCCTCTGCCTCAGGCATGTTATCACTACACCCAAATTCTCCTTTACCCTTTATTGTTGCCCAGGCTGGGCTCTATTCAGGTGCGCCAACACAAGTGTGGGGGAGACCGAGCGTGTCTCAGCACTCAGGAGGTTGAGCCTGGTGGGTTGTCTAGAGTGTGAGACTGCACTACATTACACAGGAAGATTCTTGTCTCAAAAATAAATGCCTTTGGCTATCTAGAAAGCTTGAGGACAGCCTGGGCTATGTATGACCTTGTTTCAAAATACCACAACAGAACAAAAACTACTAGCTACTCCAGGGCTCAATCAATCCTCTTGCCTCAGTCTCCTAGTACCATCAACTACAGGTGTGCCCCCCTGTACCACCTCTTTAATTTTAAATGTGCTACTGGATTTTTTTTTAATTGTCTATGAGGCTTGTAGTCTATTTCTTTGGGCAGTGTTACATCAGACAAATACATTTAATAGTAACTCTGCTTGAATTCCTGTATTCCTAAGGCCACTAATTATTCTAGCAACCAGGCCAATTACAAACTTAACCAACCCTTGCCCCAAATTTTGCTTATTGATAACTCTGTACTAAAACTCTTGTACTGTTCTTTGCCCCCAAACATTTCTTAAATACACCAACATTCCCCACCTTCCAAGCCAGGGTGCTCACTCCACAAGTTTAGGAAACTTGTTTTCTATGACTGATAGGTTTCCCTAACTGGTCTTCATGTAGAGCTTTGATAGAAGTCAATGGATTACGCTTCCTTTTTTTTTTAAAGTTGTATTTAAGAAGCATTAAAAGTTTAATAAATAGAAACCATGAAATTCAATTAATGATAATTTATACAGTTATTCTGTTTAGTGATTTACATTATCGAAATCAAAATTCATACTTATAGTAATCTAGCTTATTTCAGAAGAGTAAATAATATATGTACTAAGATTCCTTGTATGACGAAGTACAAGAACACAAGACTAATTCAGAGCAAGAGATACAAAAAGTCAACTTCACTGAAACCTAAATCTCATAAACAGGTCAGAAGCATGGCACAAATTTTTAGAAATCATTATTTTTATAGTTTGATACCTGATACAAAAATAGTTCAAAACAGAGGAGACTCAGGTTTCATATCAGACACTAAGCCAACACAGATGTCTCCATTCCATCTTCCTACAGCCTCAGAACTCAGTGGGCATCGTTTTCAAGTCAAGCAGCAGGAGTAACTCTCCCAGCCTGCGGCTAATTATAATGTGGCAGGTTAGCTAAAGTCCAGTCTCCCAAGACAGACAGAATCACACCCTACCATTTGCCTCTAACCAGCAGCCACATAGAAAATCCAGAATTATAGAAATAAAGGCCACATTTATGAAAAGCTGTTAGTTTGAATGTGAAATGTGAAATTGAAATGTCCAGGCTTAGGTGGTAAAGCTGTGATTCACAGCTGGTGACATTACCTTTGAGGGTTCTAGAAACTTCAGGAGATAGGGCCTCCTTGGAGGAAGCAGGGCCCTGGGAACAGGTTCTTTTCTTGCCCTGACCCCTTCCTATCTTTCTCTTTCTGCTCCCTTGCCACAAGGTGAGTGACATACTACTTACCATGCATTCTTGCCACCATGATTTCTACCTCCCTACAGGCCCACAGCAATGCAGCAAATCAATTATAGACAGAAAAATAGGCCAAAAATACCCTCTTTCCTCCTTTAAATTTCTTGTCACAACAAACAGATTAGCTTTTAAAAAAGCTAATTTTATCACCCAAGCCAAGCACACACAAAACCAATCATACCAATGACTGTTTTCAACCACTGATACATGTTACTCACACGCAGCACAAATGTCTTCACTTAGCCCAAAATGGTCATCCATCTCATCTGCCATGGTCTGAATATACCCCAAAATGCCCATATTGAAACCGAATCCTCACTGTGGGAATATTAACGGGTGGAGCCACTTCAGAAATGATCAATGGACTAGTAACAAGGCTAGAAGGACCTAGGTGAGACTTTTTTGCCATCTGAGGACATAACATCACCCTCTTGTGAGGACATAGTAGCAAGAAACCCACTTGGAGACAGAGCAGCCCACAAAAGACACCAAACTAACCGTCTTTATCAACTGTGATGAAATAAATGTACGTTGATTATACATTACCCAGTCTATGGTACTTGGTTACTGCAGCACAAATGGGCTGATAGACTAAAACTTACTGTCACCATTTCATTTCCACATAGGTTGTCCTTTTACAATACTGATTTATGTGAGATGTCATCAGCCTAGACCATTGATAACATATACAAGGCAAATTATGCTGAACATACTGTATTTCTTCTTTTGATGGTTTAGAACAAACATCTGGTGTCTTAGGGGCATCATGATTATTATGATCACACCACAGGAGATTAAAACTGGGTTTTGAACTTGCTTATGACACCATGTAAAAGAAATTTCTTAATATAAATGCTTGATGTAAGCTTGTCTGCCTATAGCTTGCTGGAAGAAAAAAAGAATATAAAATGAGCAATTGCTTAGCTTCCTGGACCGTATAAAATGGCTGACTTTTTAAATATTTAATTATTGTAACAAAAGCTGAAGCATCCTTTTACTTAGCTTTGTCCTCTTTCTGAATCTTCCTCACTGTCTTTCTCTGTCCTTTAACCTCTATGTATTCAATACATTCTCTATTATTTATGTCCCTGTAACAGAATGTGCCACTGTAACCCCTCATCTGCTTCACCCCATTATACCCCACAATGAGAAGGAATGTATTCACTATAAAGAGATTTTTCTACCTTTCCTCCTCATGCCAGGCCTTCAATTTTTTTCTGGGTTTCACATTTAACAGAATCTCAGCCTAAATTAGAACATCAAATACCTCATTCTAGTTGAAAAAGAAAATCTTGTGTTCTACCTGCATGACTCATCTGTCTTAAAATAGCTACTCTGGAACAGCATTGTATGTTCTGCATCACTCCGGAGCTGATGGGTGAAAGCGAATGTTCTACTCTGGCAGACAGGTAGCCAGGAGTAGTGAGCTCAAAAACATTACCTTCTGGTCACTCTCTCAGCTCTTCGGAATCCTGAAGAGCGGGAGGTAAAAATATGGTGAAACCAATAGCCACATCACACCCCAGCCTTTACCATGCTAACTCTAAATGCCTTTGAAAGAATTTAGCTTTTTAAAAATTCATCTGAGGTTTAACTGTGTAATCTAAAGTAGTAGCAAAGTCTGCTTTATTCTGTTTAAAATCAAAGCAAATTTTAATTTAACAAACACTACAAAATACTATTTTTCATCAGCATTGATGAATGATTCAAAATATTCAGGTTGTATTTTGCAGTGTTAACAGCCAACCATTTAAACTAGACTTAACAATTTTGATAAGGTCACGACCTAGATTTAAATAAAAATGCTTTTTAAATCAGGTATGGTGGCATATAACTCTAATTCTAGCACCTAGTAGGTAGAGGTAGGACCAGAAGTCATTCTTAGTTACACAATGAGTTTGAGGCCAGCCTTGGCTATATAGGATCTATGAATAAAAAGAACGAGTAAATAAATGTTTCTTTTCATTCCCTGGTAAGTTCCCCCTCAAAAGAGCAGTGCGGTACCCCATAGAGCATTATCTTAAACTGTGGTATCAAAATTCGATGAGCTGGGCATAGCAGTGCACACCTGCAGCCCCAGTACTTGGGAAGCAGAGGTAGAAAATCAGAAATTCAAAGTCGTACTTAGTTACACAGTCAGTTTGAAGCAGCCTGGACTACATGAGAGCTTGTCATTGATAAATAAACACACAGATAGAAAGAAAACTAGGCCGTAAATTAATGCAGCAGAACTAAAGTCCTAAGGTCTAATCTCAATTTTGTTAAGGTTTTATTAATAATGTTCAGACTAGCCAATAATCCTGACCCCTAGTGAGTTTATTCAACTTCAGAATGCCAGCTTTCGTTTCTTTTATTCTCTATGATCTTCCCATATGAGTGACTGGTGAGCAATTACTTACAGTTCTCTGCAAACAAGATGACTGGTCAGCTAACAAACTCTAAATTATCAGGGTATGAAAAAGAATCAGGCTAAAAATAAAATTCCTGACTTAGAATGCTAGTTATTCCTTCTCTTAGATGTTTTACTCAGAAGCCCATGAAGTGACCTGCACTAGTAAAGTTTCCCTTCTAGTGTATTAGGAACTACAAAAAAGCATGGGCAAGTTAGACATCAAATCACCTTTTCAGACACTCCAGACATGACAGCCTAGCCTTCCCTTCTGAAATCCCTCTACTCTAAATGTCAACTGGTTTCTAAGACATGATCATTCTCATCTGCCACTATGAACCACTTTCACCTCTGGGTTATTTTCCAACTATTTAAACCTAGGAGCCACAGTAAGTATCCCCCGCCCCATCCCCTCTCTTTTATTCCTATGTCTAAGTAGATCCCCTAGTTATTTCTTGAGTCCTTTCAACCACCTTAAGTCCTCACAAGTTAACTGGTTTTTCACCTGTGTTTAGTTCCTGACAACCTATATCCCAGAATAATCTTTCTGAAATAAAATTATGATCAGTTCAGTCAACACCTCAAAAGCCTTACAGTGGCTATACTTCTCAGCTTAAAGGTCCTCCATGTGGGCTGGTGAGATGGCTCAGCAGAAAAAGGAGCTTGCTGCTGGACAGTGGAAGCCTGATGACCTGAATTCAATCCCCCAGAACCTACACAAGGTGCAAAGAGCAAACTGATTCCACAAGCTTGTCGTCTGACTTCCATACCTGTACCATAATGCACATGAACACACACAAATAATAAACAACTTTTACAAAGTCTTTCTACAGTGTAAATTTGTGGTGCAGCTCACTGGAAGAGAACATATTTTGCATGTGTAAGCCCCTGCTTTGACCCCAGCACCCAAACGTTGAAAGCATAGATGTTAGAATGCCCTTTGTGAGCTGGCCCTCCCTGTTTCTCCAGCCTTATCTCTTGTTTACCTCACTTCTATCTCAAATCTTCTGCTCTACTCAGCACACCAAGCTATTTCTTATTTATGCACCTGCTCTTCCCGGTGCTTAACAAAGAATCTTTGGTGCATTCTCCCACCCAGTCTCTTGTCTACCTATGGAACCCTGCTCATTCAGTTCTAAATAAAGCACTGGGATGGCTGAAGTCATTTAAGACACAGTGTTTAGTCATTAAAAACTAAAGTTTGGGAAAGCAAGACCCAGCACTACAAAAAAATTAAAATGCACTTGAAAATAATCTGAATCATCTGAATATAGAGACATTTGGGTACCTGGAACTGATTCTTGTATGAAACAGAATGTAGTCATCAAAATCTTTATAAATTTAATGATATAAAATGCTTTTTAAAAAAGGAGCTGAAATGATGTATACAGATTACCTCTACTATGTCAAGCATATTGTACCTATACATAAAAAAGATCATTGAAGCCAGATACAGTTACATTTATCTTTAGTCCCAGGACAAAGGAAGCAGAGACAGGCAGACCTCTATGCCTGGTTATAGTGAGGACCCTGTCTCAAAAAACAAAAGGAAAGACGGTAGATAGACAGATGGACAGATGGGTGGGTGGGTGGGTGGGTGGATGGATGGATGGATGGATGGATGGATAGATGGATGGATGGATGGATGAATGGATAGATAACTGGGTCAGCAAGATGGCTCAGTGTGCCGAACAGTGATGGTGCATGGCTTTAATTGGGAGGCAGAGGCAAGAGGATCTCTGTGAGTTCGAGGCCAGCTTGGCCTACAGAGCTAGTTCCAGGGCTACATGGAGAAACCTTGCCTCAAAACAAACAAAACAAAACAAAAAAACAAACAAAAAAAAGATGGCTGAGCAAGAAAAGGTATTTGCCTCACAAGCCTAGCAATGAGTTAGATCCTGGAACTCACATAAAGGTGAGAAGAAAAAACTACTCCACAAAGTTGCCCTTTGACTGAAATATACATAGTTTTAAAATAATAATAAAACACAGTAACTGGTGGAAAACACAATACTAGGAACACTTCTGTCTGGGTAATAGAATTAAGGGTAGCAATTTTCCTTAAGTTTTAAAATTGAAAACATGAATTACTTTCAAAAATCATTTTAAAAAAATTGAAAGTACTTTAAACTATGAAGATTTTCTGAAGGTTTCCAAGCCCCCCACACAAATTTAATCATTCTTTGCCTTTGATTCATGCAGATACTCTTTGTGGGCATATCATGCTCTATTTTAAGCCTCATCATTTTCTATTTTAATACATGTCTGGGAGCGGAATGAGACCAGAATATGGTTCACCTTCATCACTAGTAGCCAAGCCCTGGTAAGCCAGGAGTGTTTACAGAAGTTAAATTATTCTTACATTGTTAACTACATGTAAGCTCACTGATAAATACATTATCAATTGTCTGTAAATGTGAAAAATAACACATGCAGACAATGCTATGTATTTAAAGTCTCCCAGGTTACTACCACAGCCTATGGGACACTGCAGTAAGAAGGTCCTTGCCCTGTGTGCCCCACATTCTACTGTGGCAGAGGGCCCTCGCCCAGAATAAAATGAGACAAAGGTGTTCATTGCAGAGTGTTCAGTGCTTGGAGACAATGTGGGGTGAGGGGAATTGGAGAAGGTCTAGAGAAAAGCGACATAGGGCAAGATCAGGGGCAAACAGCTGAGGAACAACAACAACAAAGAAGAGACAAAAGAACTGAGTTTCCAAGCCGGGCAGTGGTGGCACACGCCTTTAATCCCAGCACTCTGGAGACAGAGCCAGGCGGATCTCTCTGAGTTCTGAGGCCAGTCTGGTCTACTGAGCGAGATCCAGGACAGGCACCAAAACTACACAGAAACCTTGTCTCAGAAAAAAAAAAAAAAAATTTAGAGTTTCTTGTGATCATGGACGCTGGATGGTAGACCGAGCAGTGTTCTCTGGAGACTGCTCTTCACCTCTCCCGGATCCTGTCACCAACCCTTTTACATGCTCTAAGTTACCCCAAAATAAACCTCCTTTTTAACTAAAAACAAACAAACAAACAAACAACGACAACAAAACCTGAGTTTCCATCCCTCCTGCTATCTCACAAACTAAGCAGCTTCCTCCAGTCTTAAGGAGGCTCACAATCTCTAATTCACAAGAATGTCTAAGGATTAAATAAGATAATGTTGTGAGAGGAGTGAGGCGGGTGCCTGGCCTTCCGGTCTGAGTCTGTGTTAGCTATCTCTGCCTGGACAGGAACACCAAAGTGATGCACCAAAAGACAGGATACATGGTGATGGCTTCCAGCAAACATGCCAAAAGGAAGTCAAAGGAAATTTTGCAGTTAATTAACAAAAATGCCACCAAAGCTCTCCTTAACCATTTATCTGAGTCTGCCAGGCAAACACAGAAGCACATTTATAGCAAATGACACAGTTACCTTGGCTTTCCCTCAACATCTCATAAACCTTACTGGTTCCTTCTCACTTTAGTCCTCTGCATATCTGGGTTATGGTTCTCTGTTAAAGAAGAAAACAACATTTCCACCAGACTGCAAGAGAGAGGCATTTCTGTGCACATACACTTCTTGTCTCTTAACTGCTGATTTGAAACCTAAGATCTGGGACTCCTGGAGTGTGAGCAGGGCTCAGACTGCCAGGTCACTAAGCTGTTTCTTCTAAAATACTCCCTTCCATCATCAGTCTTCAGGACCTACTGCACCTGTAAGATTCAAACTACATAGCACAAAGCACACAAGAACACAGAAAGCACCCAGCACCGATGAAGCGGAGAGAAGCCCTCACAAAGACATGGAACCTACTGATGTCTTGATCAAACTTTCTACCCCAAGAACTATGAAAAATAAATTTCTATTGTTTTTAAATTTTAAAATATACAAAATCTTTTGCTCTTTATATCTTGGTTTCCCAGTCTCACATGCTGGAATGGCTAGCTAGCTGAACGGCCCTACTATCACCTGCTTTTTGTCAAACTATTAAGCAGAATTTTCTCCTTAGGATTTTTTTTTCAGTCTGATTAATCACTATTGTGTCCACATGCATGATGAGATGCAGAGGCAGGCACCTGCCATGGCCTACATGTGAAGTCAAAGAACAACGTCACTGAGCTGATTCTCTCCTTCACCTTTTTGTAGGTTCTGGGGATTGAACTTGGTCATCAAGCTTTCATGGCAAGCTCCTTTATCCACCAAGCCATCTCACCAGCCTCTAAGTATTTCTCAATGTTATTATGAGAGTCATCCTGACACTAATTCTTCTCAATTCTATCATTAATAATGTGACTTGGAAAGTCAGGAATAAACCAGATCACCGTGACAGAATAAATTAACTCTAAAAGAATAAAGTGATTGGGCTGGACAAGGTGATGCATACCTTTAGTCCCAGCACTCAGGAGGCAGAGGCAGGTAGAGTTCAAGGCCAGTCTGCAATACATAGTGAGACCCTACCTCAAAAAAAAAAAAACTTAAATCAACTAACGAGAGAAAAGGGAACATTTCAGCTAACTGTGGTAGTGCACACCTACAATCCCAGTACTTTGTAATCTAATGTAGGAGAAGCATCTTGCCCAACCAGCCCTCAGCTATACAGCAAGATCCTCTCTCAAAGGACCAAAACAGGAGCAGGACATGACGGCATATAGACAGCATGTCTACAACCATAGCAATCTGGAGGCAACGGCAGGAGGATCATCATCCCAAGTCCTTTTTGTGTCAAAACAAAACCCTGCTCACAAAGCTTGGGGTGTAAATTGAGTAGAGTGTATACACACCAATAACCAGGCCCTGGGTTTAAACTGGGAAGGGAAAAAAAAAATTTCCCAGCTTACTTCTTAGCACATCAGATTTGCAATCATAGTCTCAGCCCAGAAACCAAGTATTCATAGTCTAGAAACAATAACATATTTTTACAAATTACAGATATTCTTTATGACAGTATACATATTTACCTGTGGTTTCATAGTCTATGATGCCTGGCAGAGAAATGCTAAGACAGAAAATGTTTCAAGAGTGTTAAATACGTACATTATAAAAAACATAAAACTGACCAACTTGGGTTTACATTTTCATCCACGTAGTGAAGATGGACTGCTTGGCACTTCTAGGAACTGGCTAACACTGTAGCACTATCAATTTAGTTAACCACATTGAGTACTAAAGAAAGGGAGTCGACCTCTTTGCCCTGTTGATCTTGCCCTTTAAATGAGTTTGAATGCTCAAACAATGAAGTTATTTGTCTTTATAATGAATAGCCTTATGTATACATAGCTCACCATGTTTCCCCCCTTTGTGTATATTAATTCTATGTTCCTCTCAAATGATATTAAAAGCCCATTTATATTTCTCTCTACTGAGATCTGCTCACAGAGATTTATGTCATAATACATATTATTTCTGAGAATTATGTAACAGTGCTTCTGGGGAAAGAAAAATAGGCTTTATTCCAAGGTGCTGAGTTCATGAGTGCTTTCCTCTTTCAACTATTAGAGTAATTCACACAAGGAAGTTTATCCAGAACATATAAAGAGTGTTAAAGGAGCTGAGTGTAGTAATACATGCCTGAAATCTCAGTATTCAAGAAGCTCAAGTCTAAGGAATACCACAAGTTCAAAGCCAACCTGAGCACCATAGTTTCAAGTCAGCTGGGGCTGCACAGTGAGACTGTCTCAAACACACACACACACACACACACACACACACACACACACACACACACACACACACACCACATGTTTAACAGGTGAAAATAGGTCATCTGGACTCCCACAAAGCAACCTACCTAGGACACTATAAACACCACTTGTGGAAAATTTATGAATCTACCTACCATTGCAAACACAATAATAACCTCCCCAGGATGTCCCCTTGATTTATGACTACATTACCTAAATTCTCAACTTGTCTAACTTGTCAAGAGTCAAACTAAAGGCTCTATCCTGAATTCTATCTCTTATAACCATACCAACCCCTCCCCATCAGAAAGATAGACCTAGCCTCCAGGAAATGGTAAATAAGAACTTTCTCTTGGAGCCTTGGTATCTCCAAAAACATGAAAATCAACACTTGTAGCAGTCAAGAGTGTTTTTGTGGAATAATCTTTTTGTGCACTGTGAAGATGTGTCATTCTGACTGGTTTACTAAAAAGCTGAACGCTCAAAAGCTAGGCAGGATTTTCAGGCACACAGGACACTGGGAAGAAGAAAGCGAAGTCACCATCTGCTAAGAGGGAACAGACATGTAAAAAGAGGTAAAAGCCACGAGTCATGTGGCAACATGTAGATGAATAGAAATGGGTTAATTTAAGTTATAAGAGCTGGCTAATAACAAGCCTAAGCTATCAGCCCATCTTTTATAATTAATTAGAAGTCTCCGTGTCATTATTGGGGAGCCTACAAATGGTCTGACTACAAATAGTGCCCAATATTCAGCCACATATAATGACACATATTCACAGTATACAAAAAAGATTATTCATATAGAATTTGCTTTCTTTATGGCAAAAGCTAGCCATTTTTGCATGAAACTGCCTTTGCCTCGACTACTGACAGTATGCCGTCCAAACTTGCTGAACTTTGCCAAACAGGATAGGACAATCCTTCAAAAATTCCTGCTTCACAGAAAAGTCTGTCAGATATTCTAGGTCTGTAGACCAAAGAAGGATGCCCCAACACTGCAGAGGAAACTTGGGTGACTGTCCAGGCATCCAGCTGCTTCTGTCATTTATTTTAGTTTTAGAAGTGGCTTGCTCTGCACTTTCTGCTTACTCAAGTAATATTTTATCCTTCTTGGGTCTTTGATGGAGTTGAAGACTAGACAGTCATAGTTATAATTCTCCTTAGTTATGATAAAAGTAAATTAGGTACAGAGCTTTGGACTCATCAAGATAGAATAAATAATAAAGTACTTTCTCCAAAATTTCCAATATAAATAGATTAAACATTGTGAATGTAATTCTTACCTGATAGTTGTTCTTATTATATATAGCCTTACTGTGTTAGAGCTAAACCTTTCCCTTTTTATTTAGGCAAAAGGGGGTAATACTGTTGAATAATCTTTTTTGTATACTGTGAATATGTGTCATTCTGAATGGTTTAATAAAAAGCTGTACAGCCAATAGCTAGGCAGGATTTTCAGGCACACAGGATGCTGGGAAGAAGACGGAGTCGCCAGCAGCCAAGAGGGAACAGACATGAAACAAAGCAGGTAAAAGCCACGAGTCACATGGGAACACACAGATAAGTAGAAATGGGTTAATTTAAGTTATAAGAGCTAGTTAATAACAAGTCTAAGCTATCAGCTGAACATTCACAAATAAGAAGTCCCCATGTGATTATTTGGGAGCTGGCAGGCAGAACAGAAAAATCCACTTACAGAGCGTATTTCCCTCATTGCAAACTAATATGTTCAGAGCAAGGATAACTCTTACCCACTGGCAAGTTGTGTTAAGCAGGAAGCAACAAGTCACACACCTCATTTTTGTGACTTAAGTCTATACTCTCTAACATTCATGGCTAGATTTCCAAAATACACAGACACTGGACTGGAGATGTAAGCCCAGGTGGGAAGGGTTTCTATAGCATACACACACACACACACACACACACACACACACACACACACACACACACACACACACACAGACGCTCACATAGCAGATCAGGCCTGAGGCTAAGGGAGATTACTAGGAGACAGGCTACATAGTGAGTCCCAGGTCAGCCCAAACTAAAGTGAATTTTATCTCCAAAAAACAAAAAAAAACCAACCAAACAAACAGTGACCATAATATACAAAGAACCTGCTGGATTCATATTTTTCTAGTTCTTCTCCACTTCCAGATACCAAAGTATTACTCTGAACTATGGAATAGCAACAACCCTTCTCTTATTAAGCTTGAATTCTGACTACAATTTCAGTAGTTAAACATGTATCCAAGAGGCAGAAAAGTACTCCTATAATAGCTAATAGTATCTAATCTTTATAACACTATCATATTCTCTCATAAAGCAAACCAGAAGGCAGTTTCTCTCCACTTTTACTGAGACACAGGAAAGGAGTCACTCATGAGTGACTTAACTCTGATCACCAATGACTGTGTCAAGGCTCAGTCAGTGTCTTCCTCATTCCAAACTGCCAAAAGAAAAGGCTACAAAGTAGAAAACTGCATCAGTGTCAGAGGCCAGATAGTTCAAACACTGTGTCTAAGAGATCACATTGTTAGACTAACTCACGGCAGAGTTGTAGAGTTTATACAAAGTTAACCACTTTTCAATATGCAATTATGGAGTATACAATTTAAATTCTGAATGTTTCAGTGGCACAGAAAAGTCTAGTATTTCCTAGCCCATTTGTGTGTGTGTGTGTGTGTAATGATGAAGAGTGTGTGTGTGTGTGTGTGTGCATGTGTGTGTGTGTGCGTGTGTGTGTATTCCTGTGTGAGGGTAAGTCTGCAGAGAGATGGAGGTTGATGTCAGACCTGGCTTTCACATCAAGCGCTGGCTACTGAATTCGGGTCCGTGGTTGAGGGGCCAGCACTGTACCCACTATGCCATCTTCTCCAGGCCCCTTCCAAATGGAGTACAGATAACGAGCCTGTGCTGCCGATACAGAATAATGGGCTCTGAAACAGTCTGGGGGTGGTGAGGTCTTCTGTAGTTCTGCATTAGAGCAGTGGTGAAGAATAACTACTAGAAAACCAGGCACAGTGGTGCACACCTACAACCTGACCACTGGTGATGGAGGAAGGAGGATGAGAAATTCTAGGTCATCTTGAGCTCCATGAGACTGTATACCTGTACCTGTCTCAACAACAAAGAAATCAACTAGAGGAGAACTTCCACTTTTAATTATTTCTCATTCTACCCTTATTTTAAGACAAATATAAACTAGACAGTTCACATTGCTTCCTGAAAGAATGTTTAATTTGGGGGATAGATATTTGGGAGCTGTTGGTTTTGGTATAGTTTTTGAGACAGGGTCTTTTTAATTAGGTGTATGGATTTGGGTCTGGTTGTAGGTTTGTGCACATAACTGCTGCACCAACAGAGGGCAAAGGTGTCAGCTCCCCTGGAGCTGGAGCTTAGGTGTCAGGCGCCATCTGACATGGCTGCTGGGAACCCAACTCTGGTCCTCAACAAGAGCCATCTCTCAATCCCGTTTGTTTGTTTTTTGGCTTGTTGCTTTTTAGGGAAAATTAAACAAAACAAAACAAATGTTCATTATATAAAAATTCTAAGCTGGCATATTTATTTTTAAACTTGCCCTAGTTGTCCTGGAACTCACTTTGCAGACCAGGCTGGCCTCGAACTCAGAGATCTGCCTACCTCTGCCTCCCAAGTGTTAGGACTAAAAGAATGTGCTATCATGTCCGGCTTATTTTTGAACTTTTTTATGTGGTAGGGAGGATACTGGTAGAACCCAGGCCTCATACATGCAAGGCACACATACTTTTATCAAATTACATCCCCAGCCCTTTAATATCATTTTTATTCCCACAACTTATGTAAGGAATTTCTTCCTGTTAACACTGACATTTAACTAGACACAAATCAGAAAAGATACAATTTTCTGTAATCAGATCTAAGTGGGAAATAATTTGAATTTTTTCCAAAAATATATAAATCAATAGGGATAGCATTGGTGACTACTGATTCAGTGGTCATGTGTGCAGCACCACTGTAATTTTCTTCTTCCACTTCCATACAGTCTTAAAGTCCCTCAGTTGCAGGTGGTTCCCCAGTTACTGTCCACCCACTGCCCTCTTACAATGCACTCAATAAACTATTCTTTGTTTAGAGAGAGACTCTTTACATAGCTCTGGCCATCTGGGACTCACTATGTAGAGCCAGCTGGCCTCGAACTCACAGAGATCCATCTGCCTCTGCCTCCTGAGTGCTGGGATTGAAGGTGCGTGCCACCATGTCTGGCTCTCAATAAACTGTTCTTTAAAAAAAATTGTATGGGCCAGACATGGTGAGAGATGCCCTTAATCCCAGCATTCTGGAGGCAAAAACAGGCAAATCTAGTAGTTCAAAGCCAGTCTGGACTATATAGAAAGATCCAGGCCAGTCAGAGGGACATAAAGCAAGACCCTGTCTCAAGAAAAAAAAAAAAGAAATAGGGGCTGGAGAGATGACAGAGGACTTGAGTTCCATTCCCAGCACCCACATCAGGCAGCTTATAACTGTCTGTAACTCCAGCTCCAGGTGATCTGATACTTCTTACACACACATAACACACACACCCATGCACACACACAATAAAGAAAATGGTTAAAAAAAAGAAAAATAAGAAATAAATTTATACTATATAATACTAACAACTATAATTGTAGTTAACTATATAATACTAACAACTATAATTGTAGCTAATGTCTAAAGTCTCTCAGAAAATGTCAAAGATTTGATTTCTGATGCAACTTTGAGTAAAACATTTAGTTTTAGAAATAAAAACATTTTATTGTTATATAACTTGATCACATGATTAAAAGTATTTTTTAGTCCCCAAGGTTCCTCATAAAGTGAAGCATGAATTCAGTCTAAGCACATTCATCTATACTGTATTGATGTGTAGAGACAGTACGAAGGGGTAAGAGCAACCGTAACTTGAGGCAGAATGCCTGGACTTTCTTTTGTTTTGTTTTCAACAGGGCTTACTATGTCTCCCTGGTTGTTCTGGAACTCACTGTGTAGACCAGGATGGCCTCAAACTCACAGAGATCTACCTGCCTCTGTGAGTGCTGGGATTAAAGCTGTGCACACCACTGGGCAGAGTGCCTGGTTTCAAGTCCCAAGTTAGTAAATTACTAACTATAAGATGTTATGGAATATTATTTTAAGGTGTGTTTCATTTGTTTATGCTGTGGAATATTTGTTTAATGATGCCAAGTGTGTTGCATTCTTTTATGTTACATTTGTTTAACTCTGTGAAGCTGTGTTACTTTACCTGCCTGAAACACCTGATTGGTCTAATAAAGAGCTGAATGGCCAATAGCTGGGCAGAAGAAAGGATAGGCAGGACTGGCAGGCAGAGAGAATAAATAGAAGGGGAAGAACAGGAGGAGGAGCAAGAGAGATCAAGGATTGAGAAAAGAAGGGGCCAGCCACACAGCCAGACATGGAATAAGAAAGAAAGAAAAGATATACAGAAACAGAGAAAGATAAAAGCCCAGAGGCAAAAGGTAGGTGGGATAATTTAAGAAAAGCTGGCAAGAAACAAGCTAAGCTAAGGCTGGGCATTTACAAATAATAATAAGTCTCCGTGTGTGATTTATTTGGGAGCTGGGTGGTGGGCCCCCAAAAAGTAAAAAGTTAAAAAAAAAAAAAAAGATCTTGAGCAAACAATGTAAATGTACCAGCCCTGAACTTCCCAATCAGCACATTGAGGACAATAGTCTTCTACCTCAAAGGAATTTCAATGAGAAGCTACAAGTGAAATGATTAACACAGGGCCTAGCCATAGGAAAATGATGAATTATCAGCTGTACCACCAGGACCAGAGGCTTTGATAATTAAGAATTCTATCACATAGAAAAAAAGAATACATGGTATTATATGGCAGTTTGGGATATTTAGATTGTGCTGTGTGAGCTCATCCTATTATGAAAACACAATCCTAAGCAAACAGAAAAAAATAAGTAACATTACACAATATTTTGGAGCTATTCAATAGATAGCACTAAATGAAATCACTGGCTGTATCATACTATGATATGTCCACATAGAGATTCTGGTCATCATTACAGTAACAATTACTGTAACCCAACTCAAAGTAAATTAGTATCATTTCTACTTTATAGATGAGATACTCACAGAATTTCCTCCCAATTGTGAAGCAGAGTTGAGTCCAAACCCTACTATTGACATAAAGTACCCATCTGAATTTGGGCAAGTCACATACTAGAAATCTGATTTCCTACAGAGTGATCAGAGATTGAGTGCTCCAAAGGTCCCTTCTAAAGTTCCTTGGACAAGAATGTTGCTTAGCTGGGCAGAGGCAGAGCCAGGCGCAACTCTGTGATGTGAGTTTGAGGCCAGGCTGGTCTACAGAGTGCGATTCAGGACAGGCACCAAAACAATACAGAGAAACCCTGTCTTGAAAAAAACAAACAAACAAAAGAATGTTGCTTAAATCTAAATTTACCACAGACAGAATACCTCTTTTCTAGCCCTTTCATGTATATAGGCTCCCCTGTCTCACAATACAGAGTGAGTAGGCACATGTGTAGTTCCCTCACTGGAAGGTCCCACCACTCTTAAGCTCTGCTGATAAGATTCGCCAACCTAATAGAGAACCTCAATAAAGCCAGGAGTGGTTGCATCTGCCTATAACACAGGCTGAAGCAGGAGAGTCTTAAATCTGAGATTAGACTGAACTGAATGACAAGACCTTGTTCCTCTCCAACCTCCACACACTCCAAAAAACTGGGAGTGGTGGTACACACCTGTAACCCCAGAACTCAGGACATGGAGAGAGGGGGATTAGTAGTTCAGCAACTACATAAAAACTGGGCATGGTGGCCCCTGCCTGTAATCCCAGCACTGGGGATGGAGAGAGGCAGAAAAAGGCATATCCTGTGTACTCACGGGCCAGCTAGTCTAGCAGAAATAGCAAGTGTCATGTTTAATAAGACCCTGTCTCAAAAAATAAAAGAACTAGCAAAGACACCAGAAACTGATCTCTGGCCTCCAAATCCATACACAAGGGTGAACGTACCTGTATATATACAAGTATACCCCCACACACACATACACACACACACACACACAAATTGAAACCTCACTAAACAGTTCTATCACAAAATCCCTTTGGAGTCCAAAGAGAACCCAAGTTCAATGAATTCTGACAGCACTAGCACTGCAGGAAGCCACAGACATGCAGCAATGAGACTGGCTGGAGTTCTGTGACCCAAGTGATGTCACTCACCTCTCAGAAGCTCGCTTATTTACAGAAATGAAACAGCTTTTAGATACAAGTAATCCCTAAAGAAGCAGCCACCTCGAGGCAGGAAAACCAATCAAGTTTATTGGACTAAGAAAGCCTGTGTGGTTTGGAAAGCCACACTGAAAGCAGTGATTGCTTTTACAAAACAAACCACACGAGGTTATTGTGATGTGGGAAAGGACAGGAGAAAGTGAAGTAGCACTGCCAACAACACGAGCTTTTTGCTTTTCTTTTCTGTTTTTTTAAGTCAGATGTGCTGGAAGCTGGGCACTCAGGAGGCTGAGACAGAAGTATCTGGGCAGCCTTGGCTATATAAACAAGCTTCAGGCCAGCTTGTACTATATAAGAGACCACATTTCAGAAATATACAACAAAGTCAAAAAGACACTTTATAAGAGATACTGTTGAAAGTCTCTTTTAGCACAAGGGGTCTGTTTAAAAAGAACAAATATTAAAGAGCCACACCTGTGGCTCACTTTTTTTTTGTTTTTGTTTGTTTGTTTTGTTTTTTGTTTTGGTTTTTTGAGACAGGGTTTCTCTGTGTAGTTTTGGTGCCTGTCCTGGATCTCACTCTGTAGACCAGGCTGGACTCGAACTCACAGAGATCCACCTGGCTCTGCCTCCCGAGTGCTGGGATTAAAGGGGTGTGCCACCACTGCACCATCTTCTGGCCCCTGTGGATACCAAGTGTACTGTATACACACACACACACACACACACACACACACACACACACACACACACACACAATTAAAAATAAAATCTTTAAAAAAAATAGGTATTCCATGAACTAAACTTCTCAATTTAGGCCAGGTATGGTGATGCATTCCTGTAATCTAAGCCCTCAGGAAGAGGAAGCAGGAAAATATCAGTTCCATCCAGACCAACCCTGGCTAAAGGTGTGACTATCTCCAAACAACAACAAAACAAAAATCAGGCACACCTTTAACTCTAGCATTTGAAAGGCATAGAGACTGGGTGATCTTTGTGAGTTCCAGGCTAGCCAGGGCTACACAATGAAACCCTGTCTCATAAAACAAAACACAAAGAAAACCTCAATTTAAAGAAACCAAATATATCCAGTCCTAGAAAAATGATTTAAATAAATGCACAAAAATGAAATTCTGCCTGTTAAGAAACAAGATATTTTGATTTTTAAACATATTTGACATGGGGCTGGAGAAGTGGCTCAGTGGTTAAGAGCACTGGTTGCTCTTCCAAAGGACTTGGGCTCAATTCCCAGCACCCACATGATGACTCACAACCATCTGTTACTCCAGTCCTAGGGGATCAATCTTCTCTTCTAGCCTCCAAGAGCATGGAGGTAGTGCACAGACATACAGCAGGCTAAACATGAATACACATAAAATAAAAAAACTTTTTTTGGTTTTTTGAGACAAGGTTTCTCTGTGTAGCTTTGTGCCTTTCCTGGAACTCACTCTGTAGACCAGGCCGGCCTTAAACTCACAGAAATCCGCCTGCCTCTGCCTCCGAGTGCAGGGATTAAAGCGTGCACCGCCGCCGCCACCACCACCTGGCAAAATAAAAATGTAAAAACAAAACAAAAAGCACTCTTGGCACAGTTATTAACACAAACCAAGTCTGGCAAATCTACAAGCAAAGCACAGCCAAGCTATTGTTCGGTTCCAGTTCTGCTGCTCTTCTGTTGCTTTGAGGGAGGATTTCACTCTGTAGCCCAAGATGGCCTCAAACTCATAAGTAAGCCTTCTGCCTCAGCTCCTGGGAGCTAAAATCACAGGAATACTGGATCTAAAACATTTTTTTAAGAAACAGGATTTTGCCAGGCTGTGGGTGGGGAACGCCTTTAAATCTCAGCCTTTGGGAGACAGAGGCAGGGGAGGGGGATCTCTGAGTTTGAGACCAGCATGACCTACAAAGTAAGTTCCAGTACAGCCAGAGCTACACAGCGAAGCCCTGTCTTGAAAAAAACAAAAAATAATTAGTTTTTGCCAGGCATGGTGGTGCACACCTTTAAACCCAGCACTGGGCAGCAGGAGGCAAAGGCAGGCAGACCTCTGTGAGTTCAAGGCCAGCCTAGTCTACATAATGCATTCCAGGACAGCCAGGAATATCAATGTAGAGAGAACCTGTCTCAAAACAAAACAAAACCACAAACAGGTTTTTCACAGTGCTGGCCAAGGCATCTTCCTGACTCAGCCTCTTGACTGCATACAGGTGTGCACCATTCAGTCTAACTACTCTAAATACAATGTTACTTCAGAACCTGAAAGGTCCAGCTGGAGCAGTGCAGCAGGTAAGAGCAATTACTACTCTTTCCAACACCCACATCTGAAAGGTACTGAACATAATTCTAGCTTTAGGGAATCCGATGCCCTCTTCTAGTCTAGGCAGGCACCTGCAGATGCATGGCATATACTCACACAGACACATTCATATAAATAATAAAAATATATCTTTAAAAAAAAACCCTTAAAGGACCATTTTAGTAAGAAGTAAAACTGAGACACAGAGTACATATAATTTTTCTTGAGGCCAAAAAATGTTTAATTTTAACCAAATGATTCAATCATTTTTGCCCATTCAATAGTGCTAGCATCTATTACCAAAAAAAAAAAAAGTACAAAGGTGTTTTGCTCTTACTAGCATTATAATGGTTTGTTGGAAAATGCTGGCAATCTTCACACTACTACTCAATATCAGGGACTGGTGGTGTGTGTGTGTGTGTGTGTGTGTGTGTGTGTGTGTGTGTGTGTGTACACATATGCACAGGCCAGAGGTCAATGTCTGGTGTCTTCCTCTATGGCTCTCACTAGTTTCTGAGACAGGCCTTCTCACTGAACCTGGAGCTCACTGACCAGCAAGCCTTAAGAGACCCTCCTGTCTCCCCAGCATGGACCAGAACATGCGTTTTTTATGCAGATGCTTCAGAGCAAAATTCAAGTCCCCATGCTTTCCATGATAAGCAATTAACAAACAGCCGTATCTCTGGCCCCTCCATGATTGGTGAAATTTTGGATTATATTTCTTTCCAATCACCCTCCCCAAGACTTTTTTGTTGTTGTTTTTCAAGACAGGGTTTCTCTGAGTGCTTGGCTGGCCTGGACCTCAATCTATAGACCAGGCTGGCCTGGAACTCACAGATCCTCAGAGTGCTGGGATCAAAGGTATTCGCCAATATAAGACCTAATCCCCTTTTAAGGTGCTAATTAGTAAAGACTAATCATTTTCAATAGCCAGATACAATGCCACATAACTGTAATCTCACTTGCCTGGGAGGCAGAGGTAAGAAGACCATTTGAGTCAGGGGTTCAACAACACTCTGGGCAATGTAGAAAAACCTCAAGTCTCAAAATAAATAAGGAAAAAAAGTTTGTATTCAGATGAAATAAACTCCTGAGAATTCAAGACAAGAATTTAAGGGAGACCCCAGAATCCACATAAAGGTGAATGAGAGAACGGACTTCACAAGGTTTTCCTCTGACCTCCAGACATAAACCAGGCACGCAAGCTCAAGTGCACCGGCTCTTGCACACTTACATGCACACACACACACACACACACACACACACACACACGATTATTTTAAACATTAAAGGGGAATCTAGATTATCTTCTCTGAGTGAGTTTGGATAGAAAGCCTCACAATGAAATAAGGAACTGTCAAGGCAGAGGGCCTCTCCAAGTGCCAACTACAGCATCTCCTGTCCTGCTCACCGTTCTCAACCTACAGAACTAAGGCCCTTGCAAAGCATTTCCTTTGTTAAAATAAGCGCTAGAATGGAAAGAAATAAGATATGAGTATGGTAGCAGGTAACCCTAGCACCTGGAAGGTGGAGGCAGGAGGATCGGGAGTTCAAGGTCATCCTCACCAAACAGCATATTCTGAGACAAGCAGAAGCTACGTAAGAGAAAACTTGAGAAAACTAAAATTGCACCTTAATATTACATTAATATCAATATTCTTGGAAGACCCTTTTGAAGTCATGTGAGAGCCTTGCACACTGAAGCCTCTCATCAGGACTAAGAGTGTAGCTCCACAGGGAATGTACTCAGCATGAGCGAGAGACTTGGGCACCACCCTGAGCACCATCCGGGAAAAGCCCCTAACCCAGACAACAAAACTCCTAAACACAATCTAAAGGTTTCATGGACCTCCTTGAACTGTCGAGAACAAAAGTTCTTGCTATAACCTTGCGATATGTTTTCAATAATCCCATTTCCTTGGGACATGACAGAACCCACCCCCAACATCTGAAAGGTAAAGAGTAGCAAATTGAAGGCTCCAGCTGTACCAGATTCTACCTTGGTCAAATTGCCAGTCTATCATCTGTCATCAGGAATCAAAGGATTCCTTTTCTTTCCTTTTTTGAGACAAGAACATGTACATAACCCAGCCTGAGCTGGAACTCCCAATCCTATAGCCCAGCCTTGGTGCTGAACTTACAAGCTCTCACCACCACGCCCAGATTTTCTCTCACAACAGAGCCTAAAAGCTTATGAACAAATCACTTCACAAGTGCCTGGTAAGCCTGTCAGACAGCAAAGGCTCCTGAACGCGCACTCTCAGCACCCCTTTCTACCCTTCCTACTGCTGTGGACACAGACTACATGAGAAAGCAGCAGAAACAGGGCACTTTCTCCAGTCAATATTCCTGTCCGGAGCACTTCCTGGATTTTTCATTGGCATTTAATACCAAGGTACAAGACTCATTTTTCATTAAAGTTGCAAGACTTTCGCTTTGCCCAGTTTCAAATGGTGTAATTGATCTGCATTGTCTTCTTAAATAACCCGACTGGTGAAGGACACTGCAGCTTTAAATATTTCAGTGCTAGCTAGCACATAGACTCCATTGCAATATGGCTCTGAAGGTCGTGTCCTATTGTCTGTCTCCTGGAAAAAAAACCTAAATCCTTCTTTTAAGTAACATGGGAATAGTCCCCCTAGAATTTCCACTCTTCTACTTCCGTCCCTTATAGTTCAGGGTGTTTATTGGAATCTCACACTCAATTTTCCTGGCAAGGGCCATATGCTGATTATTAGTGATTCCAGCGCCTGAGTGAGACATAAACACATGTGTTCACATTAGTTTAGTTGAGCATCGGCAACTATTTGAAATAGCACCACTCAAAGGCTGTTAACCGCTTTAAGAGTAAAGCCAGGGTGGTTTGGGCGTGGATGGCTTTCCGGCACCTTGAGCCTAGGATTGCGTAACCTGAAAATGTGTAGCTACTTAAAATGATAGGAATCTCAGCATACTCCTCCTGGGACTACTCCCGCACCTGGCTGTACAATTGAGGCTTCATTTGTCAAAGAAAGCCAAAATAAGAAGCACAAGCACAGTGAAGGAGAAAATGAACTGGAAGAAAAAAAGGCCCTTTTCTGCCTGCCAGCAGTCACAATGTTCCCCCAACCTCACACCCCACCCCCACCCACATTGGGTGGAATAGTCCCAATGAACCCAAGATTTGAAGGAAGCTGTAATTTGCCATCCATTCTAAATAACAGCGGGTGGAGCGATTAAAAAACAAAACAAAAAACCGGGAAGAGGGGTGAAACAGGCGGGAGGAAGGCGTGTGCAAGAGCACAGGGGTATTACCTGAAAAGGCAACAGATTGTTACCATTATCGGTCCGGAAAGCGTTATCCTCCATCCAGGATTTGGAGGTGAGCGGGGCCGCACGAGGGAACTTGGGTGGCGCGATCACATTGCTGGAGAAGGGCTTCTTGAGCGGCGAGATGGGGTTAAGTGGGGAGGGTACCCCCACACCCACGCCCACGCCCACGCCGACAGCGCGGCGAGGGTCCCGGCCAGCCTGTAGGCCACCCCACGGGTTGGACGGGGCACTCCAGGCGGCGTTCACGCTTTGGTGCGTGTTCCAGCTGGACGAGGCCGAGGAGGCGGCGGCCGCGGCAGCGGCGGCTGCAGCGGCCGAGGATGAGGACGGCTTGCTGGTCATGATGGGTTGGTGGCCGTAGGCGGCGGCGCTCCTCTGCGCATAGGGCGCCTGGCTGGGGCTGGCGGGCGAGCGGCGTTGCTGCGAGGGCTGCGCCTGCGGGGGCTGCGCGGGCTGCGGCGGCTGCGGCGCGGGCGGCGGCGGCTGCTGGTGGTGCTGGGTCTGCGCCAGGCCGATCTGCGGGGAGAAGGTGCCTCCGAAGACCGGGTTGACGTGGTGCGGGAAGTTTTGGAAGAGCATGGTCCCGTTGACCGGGGTGATCCCCTGGAAGAAGCTGTCCTCTACCGCGTTCGTCGTGCCAGTGGACCAGGTGCTGCCAAAGGACGGCGACAGCGACGCTCCGGGCGCCGCGGGCTCCTGCGGCGGCGGCGGCGGCTGCTGAGGGGGCTGATGGAAACTCAAGCCCGGCAGGAGCGGCGACTCCATCTGCATCTTGTCGGGGCCGTTGGGGGCTGGCGGGGCCGAGGCGGGGCTGATGGCCGGCACTGCGCTACTGTCTTCGGGCTTGGGGGTCTCTGAGGAGAGGGGCGTGGACGGGGCTTCGGCTGCGCCGGGCTCGGGCTGGAGCTGTTGCTGCTGCTGCTGCCGCTGCTGCTGCTGAGACTGGGGCTGGGTTTTGCTTTTGTCCATCAGTAAATCATCCTGCATGGTTTGCGCAGCTGAAATGGGAAGAAAGAGAGATGCGTTATTGTCAGTGTGATCATGAATGCCCTCACTGAAGCGGGCGGGTGTTTTACTTGCGAAAATCCAGTGCCACCGCCACTAGCCAATTGCAATGCAAATCCATAAGCTCGCATTTAGAAGAGCAGGTCGGGCTGGAGGGGGGTTGGGGGATAGGAGGGCTCGAACAAGGTCTCTAAAAACACTCTGAGAGCGTCTTCACCCTTTCTGACGTCTCTGTCCCTTTTCTGTACTAGTGAGAGATGTGCTTATAAGACAGAAAGACAGCAATTTCGCCACGTCTCTTTCCCCTTCACCGGAACTCCGAGCGTTCATCCTGCGATGAGAAACTGATTCTGGTTCCTGTTTTTTTCCCAAGCACCACCCTCCCCCAGCTATTTGCATACGTCAATAAATAGTGCTGCGTCCTTCAGCAAGGTTAAAAAGACGTGATACACGACCCTCTCTTTTCCCCTTCCCCAGCTGGAGCACTTAAAAAAAAAAAGAAAAGAAAAAACAAGAAAAAGACAACCCTCTTGATTAGCAAACTGCCTTCTTGCTGCGGATAATTGTTTCATTTGGCTGCAGCGAACCACGAGAGAGGAAATCTTAGGCATTTGTTGGAAGAACTCAGCTGCACAATCATTCTCTGGCCGCTCAGTAGCGGCAGCTACTCCATTTTGTTAGGAGACGTTTTAATATAAAAGAAAACCCAGTTTTTAAAAAAGAGGAAAATCGCCGGGCGTGGTGGCGCATGCTTGTAATCCTAGTACTCGGGAGGTAGAAGCAGGAGGATCAAAAATTCAAGGTCAGCCTTGACTACTTAGCCAGTTCGAGTCCAGCCTAGTATAAATGAAAAAAATATGACTCAAAAAGAAAAAAGAAAGAAAGGAAAGGAAAAAAAGAAAGAAAAGAAACCTACTGAAACGTTTAGACGTGTTTGCTTCTTATTACTCTAAGGATTGTGGTTTTTCTGCTTATTCTCCAATTTTCTCGTCTCCAATTCACCGCCCAAGAGATTTCCTGGCTTCTTGGCGTTTCAGGTCTCAACGGGAGCCTGAGAAATTCTCTGCAGAGTGGAGAAATGCTTCTGGTTGGATTTGAGGTCAGAGGGAGGGAGGTGGGGAGAGAGGAGAAGGGAGGGAGTCTGTGAGATGGAGTGGGGGCGGGACTTTAAAAATGCATCTGAGATTTAAGTAGACAGTCAAGATAATTCCGGGGTTGCCAGATTTTCATTTTTGAATCCTCCTGCTGCTGCCTCGGTCACAAGACTGGCAAATTTAGAATCCATTCTTTTATCACTAGTATTAACAGTGAAAGACTATGGTTTGACGACCCTGAATTACCATATGCTAGCAACTGTTAAAAATAGAGGAGTACAAAGTCCCAAATTCTCATCCATTGTAATTATAGTACATTACCCTCACTGCTTCATTTAGCCATATAAGGAGTGTATGGTATTTTCCACTTCACATACAAGAGCTATATTCACCTCTGTCATACAACCTGTTTTCTTACTCAAGGATGAAAACAGTAATCACTCAAAACCAAAAGATTTCCATGTGTGTAGTTATCACTGAATTAGCTTGTCACAGAATATGTTAATTGCTTTAAATATCTGAATATTACAGGGCTGAGACCTTGAAAACAAATATTTTGAAATGTTAAAGGAGCTATGACCAAACATATAATTATTTTTAGATGATTCAGTACAATTGCAACAAAGTTATTAATATATTTAATACAGTTAATTAATTCATATACTGGAAAAGCATCTTTCTTGGGACATTTGTAAAAGGGCATTCAGATACACACAACTCTGCCATTGGACTATTCAAGATAACTCTTAAAATGGAGGTATCTCTCTTAACTATTACACAAAGGCTATCAGACAAGAAGTTGGATTAACTATTCTGTTTTATTAAAACTATCATTAAGAGATACCATCTTTCATTTAAAGTTTCATATACAAAGAGCACAGTGGGCTTAGGGAAATATTTCACTTCTCAAACACCTTATTTGCCTTTTTATTCCTCTCTTCCCTGCCTAGTCCCCTCCCCTAGAAAAAAGCCCAGCCCAGGATAATATAACATGCACCAGGGATTGCCTGCAACTGTCAATGTAGCTTGCTTTAGATTGCTTTTATGTTCCTCGGTTCCCTCTATCTAAAACAATGGCTTTGATTAGTATTATGAATAGTGCACAGGGAGAGTGAACCTTGGATTCAGACAGCACAAAGTTCCATCACTACCAAAGAGGATGGTCACAGAGACATTTTCATACTTCCTTCTTACAGTGCTGCAGGAGACCATTATACTTCTGGAATTTGAGTGTTTTGGTGAGCTAGAATTTTCTTTACAATAGCTGTATCATGGCTGAAATATGTATTGGATTATAATTTTAGTATCATCCAGCTTTTCTTATTGTTTGTATTCAACACTTTTTGTTAATGCCTTTAGCTTAAACTGCATGCTCTTGATGGGAAAAAATGCTGTACTTTACCCCCCAACCCAGCCAAAAAGTAACCTAGACCCAGAATATTTTATAATGGCTTTAATTAATAGTAATACTACCTCATTAAATTCTCAATGTTATAACAAAACACTCCTTTCTTTTCCCAATGCTCTTTAAAAATAATACAAATTTCACTTAATGTATAAATTCACTGTCAAGGTCAAGACCCACCTTTTAATAAATAAGATATTTTAAACAAAAGCTAAGTCAGCAATTAAGATAAAATTTACAAAGTCAATATGCAGTATCCTTAAATAACTGCCTGTATAATTTGCTTTGGAGGGGTTTTTGCTTATATATAGCAAAGTCTGAGAAATAGATGCCTGTTCCCCTCCCCCACCACACACAATAGATCGGCTTTTACATGCAATAACCCAATTTCAGGTAATAAATTCATAGCAGCAGTTACCTTTAAGTGTCCAGTTTTTAAGGATCGATAAAATTGAAAAATGAACAGTATTTATTTCTTCTTTCGGAGTGATTATGTGACCGCTCTGGAAAAGCACTTTGACAACTGTAAGAAGAGTGGGCATGCGCACACAGAGGACTGTGGGGGCTGAAGTCCTTCACAAGGTACTCTGCCCGGCTTCAGCACGTTCAACCGGGAAAGGAGGAAGCCTCGTAAATACAGATTCCAAGGGGGAGAGGTTGTGCCCGGATTATATTATAGCCTCCTAACCAATCTAAATCGGGAGTTGTTGAAATAAAAGAAGGAAAAATAAACTGGGTTGTCAACTTGATTTAGGAAGCAAGGCTAAAAGAGAAAGTAGATTGTAGGACTGTGAATAAATAGATCCAGCTGAGCTACCTTAAATGGTATTATGATGGTAATGGCTGGGTAGCCAGCAACAGGAACCCTACTAGAAAGAAAGAGATTAGGGTGTGGAAGAAAAAAAATAGACGGAGAATTACTGGAGAATGATAAACACTTAAAACCCCCACCCCCAGTTGCTTTGTTCTGTTTTGAGACATTGGGAGACAAGGTTTCCCTACATAGCCCTGGCTAACCTGGATCCTCTGGCCTCATCCCCCACCAGCTGGGGTTATAGATATGTACTACCATATTTGCTTAAAGAAAACACTTTTAATACTGAATTTTAAAAGTACCTTAATACTAAATGTGCTACTGACCTTGGAGGTAAAAATAGGTTTTAATCGAAAATGTTTGACCTTTTACCTACCAGAACTGACCGACTGAGACAGGAGCTCCCTATGTACCCACTAGATGACTTGGAACTGGCTATGTAGATCAAGCAGGCTTTAAAACTGCACCAATCCTCCTGTCTTTGCTTCCCCAGTGCCACCACACCCAGTTCAGGATTTCTTTGTATTTGAATCTTTACTGGATGAGCAAAGCTCACTTCATAATCCCAGCACTAGTAAGGCTGAGGCAGCAGAATGGCCGTGAGTTCTGGAACAGCCTGGGCTATATACAAACCAAAAATGGGCTAGGGAGATAGCTTAGATGATAAAAGTCCTTACTCAATGAGTGTAAGAACCTGAGTTAGATCCCCAGAACCCATTAAAAAAAACCTAAGCATGGCAGCATCACACCCTTATAAACCCAAAGGTGAGGGTGGGAGGAGGTGAGAGGGGGAACAGGTGGGTCCCTGGACCGCTCAGTCTCAAAAAATTTAAAAATAGGGAGGTTGTAAGGGTGGTGGGCAGATATGAAGGAACTGGGAGACGGATAGGATCGGGATGTATGATGTGAAACCTATAAAGAATCAAAAAGTCTACTGCTGTATCACCATGACCTCGACAGATCTCCTCTGATCTAAGCAGGGATTGGTTAATATTTGGCTGGGAGACTGCCTGAGATAACTAGGTACTGTAGGCTCCTGGCCTCCCCTTGTTTCCGTTTTGGCCACGACAGAGGGCCACTGCATCATGCCCTCACCCATCTCCACCACAGGAAAAAAATTAGCAGACTGTTCCTCAGGAAGGACACCTGAGTTGGACCTCTGGCTTCCGCTTGTACTTATTCACACATGCACACACACACACACACACACACACACACACACACACACAGACACACTTACATACACCCATGCAAAAAAATTCTACCTGTATGTTCTGAGTCAACTCACCTTATTTTTGCCTGATAAAATGAAAGTCTACCTTGCATTACTGATATAGTGATCAAATAAAATTCAACTCTTTCACTGAAAAATAATATTTTATATTAATTAGTAAATAACTTAAAACTTTAAGAGAATAACTGCATTGGACAATGACTTCTTTGTTTAAGATAAAAGAATACATATAGTTTCTACTTGGGGGAAATTGTACAGAAACATATTTGGTTGTTTTTGAAACTGGAGGTCATTTAGCCCAGACCCTTCTGTCTCTACCTCCCAAGTGGTGAGATTACAGGTGCTCCCACACCCAGCCTTTTATTTTTTATTATTAAACTTAGTATATGATTGTCCCTATTTTAACATAATGATCTCAGGCTGACTCTCACAACCTATTAACATCAACCGTCATTATGTATAGCTCCTGAAAGCAATAACTCAAGAGCTAAGTTTGCTCACGTAGGCAGAAGATAGTGTTTCTTGTGGGATCTGGTTCCATGCCATTCACCCATGGGGTTCAGAGTAAATGTCAGTTGATGACTATGCTGACTGAACTTAGAATTGAAAATGTTAAGCATCATTTACAACTGTCTTAATTTTCTGTTTTCCTTTCTTAAAGTCAGAAGGAAAGTTTATCAGAAAGTACCAATTTGCATTTTTTAGTAGTCTTTGTTTCTAGTTATTTTTTTCTTCTGTCCTTCCTTTTAGTTTTTGTTCTGGTGAGTTTTGTTTTGTTTGAGACCACATCTAGTTTATGCAGTGCTGGGATTACAGGGGTGAACCATCACATCTAGTTTATGCAGTGCTGGAATTATAGGGGGGTGTCACCACATCTGATTTGTGCAGTGCTGGGATTACAGGGGTGTACTGCTGTGGAATAATGCTTTTGTACACTGGTTTAATAAAACACTGATTGGCCAGTAGTCAGGCAGGAAGTATAGGTGGGATAAGGAGACAAGGAGAATTCTGGGAAGAGGAAGGCTGAGTAAAGAGATTCCAGCCTGCAGTCCAGGGAGCAGCATGTAATGGCACACAGGTAAAGCCACGAAACCATGTGGCAACATATAGATTAACAAATGGGCTGAGTTTAAGTGTAAGAACTAATCAGTAGTAAGCCTGAGCTAATGGCCAAGCAGTTTTAATTAATATAAGCCTCTGTGTGTTTATGTGAGTCTGAGCGGCTGTGTACTGGGCAGGACATAGGAAAACTTTCAGCTGCAGTGTACCACCACATCTAGTGTATGCAGTGGTGGGATTACAGGGGTGTGTCACCACATCTGGTTTATGCAGTGCTGGGATCACAGGGGTGTGTCACCACATCTGGTTTATGCAGTACTGGGATCACAGGGGTGTGTCACCACATCTGGTTTATGCAGTGCTGGGATGAACTCAGGGTTTCATGCATGCTATGCAAGCACTCTTTCAACTAGACTACATCCTTAAGCTGTATCCAGTTATTTCTTCCTTTGAGTTTTTGTTTTTGTTTTTGTTTTCAAGACAGGGTTTCTCTGTGTAGTTTTAGTGCCTGTTCTGGATCTCACTCTGTAACCAGGCTGGCCTCGAGCTATCTTTCTCTGTGTAATAGTCTTGGCTCCTGGCTGGCCTCGAACTCACAAAGATCTGCCTGGCTCTGCCTCCCAAGTGCTGGGATTAAAGGCGTGTGCCACCACTGCCCATCTTACTCACTTCAAAGTACAGTAAGTGTCCGGTGAGTATGAGTAGTGCTCATAATCACCTACCAAGGTCAACACCAAAGTTTATCTTTTTCTAGCCTATGAATTACCAGTAGATCTGTACTTGGAGTCAGCTGGATTAATAAATGTTCAAGTAAACCATTTCAAACATACACCTGAATAATAAACAAAACAAAACAAAATGGATAAAAATCCTTTTGGGGGGAGGGGAGGTAGGGGGCTAGGTAGCAAGGTCTCCAAGGCTAGAGCTAGTGTGAATCCTCCTGTCTCAGCCTCTGAAGGGTTGGGATTGCAGGTACACACCTCTATATCTATCTTCTACTTAAATGGTTAAGTTCCCCCCCCCAAAAAAAAAATAACTGGAGGGCTGGGTGGTGGTGGTGCACGCCTTTAATCCCAGCACTGAGGGTGGGGGGAGTGGGGCACAGAGCCAGACAGATCTCTGTGAGTTCGAGGCCAGCCAGGAGCCAAGACTGTTACACAGAGGAAAATAGCTCCGACAAAAATACCAAAGAATACATACCAGGCAAACATAGGAGGGCCCTCAACAAGGACAAAGGCTCTCTATTTGGTTGGTGTGTGTGTGTGTGTGTGTGTGTGTGTGTGTGTGTTATTCATATCTGCATGTGTAAACACACATGTAAAAGTCAGAGGGTGATGACACTGTTTCTTGTTTGGTTGGGTTTTTTTTTTATTAATTTTTTATTTTATGTGCATTGGTGTTTTGCCTGCCTGTATAACTACGTGAGGGTGTCAGATCTTGGAGTTACAGACAGTTGTGAGCTGCCATGTGGTTGCTGGGAATTGAACCCATGTCCTCTGGAAGAACAGCCAGTGCTCTTAACCACTGAGCCGTCTCTCCAGCCTGGTTGGGTTTTGCTGTTGTTCTCCACTTTATATTGAGGCAGAATCTCTAGCTCACACTTGAACCTAAGATAGCTGATTCTGCTAGTCCAATTAGCCTCCTTGGTCCAAGACACCATCTCTGTCCCCTAAACTCCAGGAGCACAGGCAGAACCACCTTCCTAGCACCTCATTTTGTGTTTAACCAAAATAGCCAAATACATTTTTTTTGAGACGGGATCTCTGTAGCCCAGGCTGGCCTTGAACTTAAACCCTCTTGCCTCTGCCTCCCAGGCATGAACCACCACACCAACTCATGTATACCTTTTTGGGCTAATTTCCTTTCGTTACTAGCACTTCTATGATACTGCTTATAAACATAGACAGTGTGAGGTTTTCCATAGGTATGATTTTTCTCTCTTTCTTTCTTTTTTTATTTTTTGGTTTTTTTGGGGGGGTTTGTTGTTGTTGTTGCTGTTTGTTTTTCGAGACAGGGTTTCTCTGTGTAACAGCCCTGGCTGTCCTGAAACTTTCTTTGTAGACCAGGCTGGCCTCAAACTCACAAAGATTCCCCCTGCCTCTGCCTCCCAAGTGCTGGAATTAAAGGCATGTACCACCATCAGCTGGTTTTCTTTCTTTCTTTTGAGATGTCTCACTATGCTGTTCAGGTTAGTCTCAAACTTATGGGCTCAAGAAATACTCCTGCCTCAACTTCCAGCAACAGCACTGGTAATATAGTGGTGAACACAGCTGCCTTCCAAGTATTAAGGACAGGTATGCACCCATTCCTAGCTCAATATATAAGAGATGAATGAATGAAAAGATGGGCTTACTGATAAAGGATATCTTTTTATTATCTAAAGCAGCCAAGATTCTAGTATAAACTATACTTCACTTAGAAGGACTGGGTATCTACCACAGTCACAGTCACAAGCCTATAATCCCCAACACCTGGGAGGTGGAGGCAAGAGCATCAGATGTTCAAGGTCATCCTTAGCTACATACTAAGTTCCTGGACAGCTTAGGCTACATGAGACCCTGTCTCAAAAAACAAAGAAAATTAAACAACAACAAAAATATGACACCAATGTGAAAGGGACCACCCGGAAAGAAAGTGGCCAGAGAGGAGAAAGAACAAGGAAGGGTAATAAGTAGGGCATATATAGTCAAAGTACATGCTACATGTGTATTAAAATGGACAATAAAGCCCATTGTTTTGAACAATGAATATATACTAATTTTTGAAGTATTAAAGTTTAGAAACATATCCAGAATTGAGTGTATTTTCAGTGGTGCAGTGTTTACCTCATGCGTGCAAGGCCCTGGAATGGATCCCCAGTACCAAAGGGAAAAAAGAAAAAAAAAACCAGAGGAATATCTTCACAGCATTAAGGTAAACAACAATTTACTTGTTGAGTACTGAGGATTGAATCCATGGCCCACACACATTAAACACATATTCTGACCAGTGAGCTCTATCTCCAGCCCCATCAATTCCTTAAAGCAAATCACAAAAACACTAACCATAAATGAAAATAACAAACTGAACTAATTGAGAGTGTGTTTAGCTGGGTGGTGGTGGCATACCCTGTCTGGGGGGAGGGGAGGGTGGGGACAGAAGACGTTTGCCACTGGGCCTACTGGCCTTTGCTTACAATCCCAGGTTGAAGCAGGAGGTGAGGGCCCTCAGAGAAGTTGTTAGGTAAATAGAGCTATAGAGTTCAGCAAAAGCATTTGATCTGGAAATGAATCATGGTAAACTGTGCCATGTAAACATTGCCTAAGAAAGGAATGTAGAATTAAGGAAACCTTGGGGTACTGTACAAAGCAGGTGGCAAAATCCTCAATTTTCTAAATCTTCAGAGAACACATCTGTATTCTCTCTCTTGGTGAGGTAGGGCATCTTCTTCTATCATTTAATTCTTTTGTTGTTGGAGTCTCTTATCCCTTTCTCTTCCAGGTATCTATCCTTGGTTTCTAAGAATCCTTTATGTTCTCTGATAATAAGCCTTTGACTGGAATATAGTGATAGATAAGATAGATATATTGATTTTGTATACACTCTTCCATTATGTGGGTTTTCGCTCTAATAATAAAAAGTAAACACATTTATGTTTGGGTTTAGTTTGGGTGTGGTGTGTGTGTTTGTTTGAGGTAAGGCCTGCCTGGGACCTTCGATGTGACTGAGTTGGTCGGCCTATCCTGTTTAATGGCACCACCCTCAGTCTCGTCCCTCAGGGATAAGAATCTAGGCAGGATTCTGTCCTTCTACTTCTCCCTCACTGAGGAAGTCTAACTGGTCACTAAAACTTATTCATTCTGCCTCCTAGATTTCTGCTTGCATCCCTTCTTCTTAATTTTCAGCCAATGGAATCCTGTCTCTTAATTAGCTACATGAACAATTATGCCTCTCATATAGTACCCTTCCAAATATGGCTTCCATACTAAATCTTTTTTTTTTTCTTTCCGAAACAGGGTTTCTCTGTGTAACTTTGGAGTCTGTCCTGGATCTCACTCTGTAGACCAGGCTGGCCTTGAACTCACAGAGATCCGCCTGCCTCTGCCTCCTAAATGCTGGGATTAAAGGTATGCGCCACCGCCGCCCAGCTCATACTAAATCTTGAATCATCTTTTACATAGGGTTTTCCATGATATGGTCTTCATGAAACTCTATCCTCTTGCTGTAAGAGTAAGATATATTCTCCTGCTTTTCTTCCCGCCATGCCAATCTTGGCATCTCAGTCACCATGGCCTTGTCTTTCACCTGTAATACCTTTCTATGTCCTGATAATCTGCTTCTACTCACTTCTGGAGGCTTTCACTGACCATGTGGACCCACTCCCTGTGTACTCCAAGGACAGTGTTCTTCATGCTTTGTTTCCATGTCTGTTCTTGCTGTGGAAGTGCTGGACAAGAGTTTGTTGACCAATCAAAGAACAAAATATGTTTTGACTCATAAAGGCTGAAAGAACTTTTTTAAGTTAACATTAGATGAAGAAAAACTCTTACCAGGATTTCAAAACTACTATATAATATAATGTTTAATATAATTAATCTGGGCTGCAGAGATGGCTCAGAGGTCAAGAGCACTGCCTGCTCTTCCAAAGGTCCTGAGTTCAATTCCCAGCAACCACATGGTGGCTTACAACCATCTGTAATGAGATCTGGTGCCCTCTTCTGGCCTGCAGGGATATGTGCAGACAGAACATTGTATACATAATAAATAAATAAATCTTTAAAAAAAAAAATATAATTAATCTACCCTTTCTCCTGTTGCAGGATATTTATTTCTAGGATTTTTCCAAATCAATTGTTTCCTTGAACCATATTTCTAAAGAAGGAATTATTCATTTAAGAGGGAGAACATTAAGGTTTTGACATATGTTAACAAATTCCTTAAGAAATGTTGTCACCTAGTGGAAACCCATGAACTGTGGACTGGTGGCTGTGGAACCCCCATGGGACTGGACTAGGCCCTCTGGACAAGACGGTTGTTTGGCTTGAACTGTTTGGGGGGCACCCAGGCAGGGGGATCGGGATCTGTCCCTGGTGCATGGGCAGGCTTCTGGGAATCCGGTGGCTGTGGTGTGACACCTTGCACAGCCTAGGTGCAGTGAGAAGGGGCTTGGACCTTCCTAGGCTCAGTGTGCTGGGCTCTGCTGACTCCCCATGGGAGACCTCGATTTGGGGGATGTGGGGATGCGGGGTGGCTTGGGAAAGAGGGCTGGGGGTGGGAGGAGGGAAGAGGGGGGTCTGTGGATAGCATGAGGAGTGAGCAGAAAATTTCTTAATAAAGAATTGTCACTTCAGACTTCTACCAAAGAAGAACTTCTGAAAAATGAAAACGAGCCAGGTATGGGGGCGCATGCCTGTAGTTCCAACACTTGAGAGGGGAGACAGAAGGACCTGAGGTTCAAAGGACAACCTCAGCTCTGCGGGGGCTACACAGGACCCAATCCCCAAAATAAATAAAATGTGATGAAGGGGAGGGGCAAGTCAGAGCAGAGTATAATCACACACATATATGAAAATTTCATAATAAAACCCACTACCTTGTTTGTTAACTTAAAAATAAAAATGAGATAAACTATATAGTGGATGAATAGTATATAGAACAAAGAATAATATAGTCCTTAATCTGATATTAACCAAGGTTTTCTTGATGAGCTGAATAAGATTAAGTCACTTTCATCCTATTGATGATGAAATAACACACACACATGGTTGGTATGTAAAAATAAATGAATCAAAATTTAATAAAAAATAAAAAAAAGAAAGGAAAAAAATACACACACACACACACACACACACACACACACACACACACACACACACACAGAGTCTTCCTACTAGGTAACCCTGGCTGGTCTGGAACTCACTACTTCAGACCGGCATTGAACTTACAGAGATCTACCTGCTTCTGCCACCCCAGGGCTGGGATTAAGTTGTATGCCACCATACCAAGGCTGTCATTTTTAAAAATTTTTCTATTATTACTTTACTATTTTATGTGTATAAATGTTTTTGCCTGCATGGATGCCTGTGCACCCTTGGAGGCCAGAAGAGGGCATTGCCCCCCCTAGAACTGCAGTTACAGACAATTGTGAACCACCATGTGAGTTCTGGGACTCAAAGCTGGGTCCTCTGGAAGAGTTACCAGTGCTATCAACCACCGAGCCCCTTCTCCAGTCCCCCAGGCCTCCGTGTGTGTGCACGTGTGCATGTGCGTGTGCGTGTGCATGTGCATGTACGTGTGAGGTGCTCATGTGTGAATGCAGCTGTACACATGCCATGGTGTGTGGAGGTCAGAGGCCAATCCAGGTCCTTATTTCCCACCCTGTTCAAGGAAGGATCTGTTTGCCGCTGTGTGGACCAGATTAGCTCCCACAAGCTTCTGGGGCTGCTGTCTCCATCTACTATTGCACACTAGGAGCTCTGGGAAGACAAAGGCAAGCCACTGTTCACAGACAGACACAGCAGGCTCTCATGGGAGTTCTAGTGATCTGAACTCAAGCGTCACACCTGAACAGCAACCGCTTTACCCACTGAGCCATCGGCCCAGCCCTCGTCTTTATTTTCAAATCGTTTTCTCATGTCACACTGGAGCTTGAGTCCAGGGCCTTAAGTCAACATGCTAAGTCGGTGTTCTACTGGCTATTCCCCTCCTATTCATTTTGAGTCTCCAAAGGAAAAAAGCTCAAGGTATTATATATTTTTACATACAGTTTATTCATTAAAAGTCTGTGAGGAGGATAAGGGAAGAGTTTAATGATAGAGCATTCCCCTAGCATGATCGAGGTCCTGAGTCTGCTCCCAGCACCGTTGATTTTATTTTTTCAAATTGTGGAGCCAGGGAGATGACTTAGCAGGTAAAGGCACTTGCTACCTAGCTTGATGACCTAAACTCAATCCCTAAAATTCACTTGATAGGAGGAAAGAATCAACTTCCAGAAGTTGTCCTCTGACCTACACACACACACACACACACACACACACACACACACACACACACACATAAAGAAACGTAAAAAACAAATTCTATGAAAATGTGAAGTTACAACAGTATCTAAATTTTCACTCTTGTTTGTTTGTTTGAGACAGGGTTTCTCTGTGTAGTTTTGGTGCCTGTCCTGGATCTCACTCTGTAGCCCAGGCTGGCCTTGAACTCACAGAGATCTGCCTGCCTCTGCCTTCCAAGTGCTGGGATTAAAGGTGTGCACCACCACCACCCGGCAAAATTTTTACTCTTAAAAAATTGTTGCATGGTATTTTTTTTATATTTTACCCAATGCAAGTTGAGTGCCCCTCATTATAATGTTCTCTCTTTTTCTCCTTTTTCCTTTCTTCTTTCTTTTCTCTTTTTTCTTTCTTTCTTCCTTCCTTTCTTTCTTTCATTTGTTTTGTTTGCTTGAGATGAGTTTCACACAACCCCAGCTGTCCTCAAACTCCCTCTCTACGTAGCCCAAGCCTAGGCTGTGTCTTTGAATTCCTGGTCTTCCTGCCTCTATCTAAAGTGCTTGGGTTACAAGCAGGTGCCACCACACTTAACTATTTCATTGTATACATATGAGTGTTTCCCTGCATATATACATGTGTACCACCTGAGTGCCTGGAACCTGAGGATGCTAGAAGAGGACAATGTATGTCCTAGAACTGAAGTTACAGATGGTTGTAGGCTGCCTGATACGGATGCTGGGAACTGAACCCCGGTCCTCTGCAACAAAAGCAAGTGCCCTTAACTCCCTCCAGCCTGGTTTTTTCATTGTCTTATTCTCATCATAGTAACTTGGTTAGTTATAAGAACTCTCTGGAAAATATAAAAGCTATAGAATTGTTTTATAAAACAGATAAGACCAGGTCTGATGTTTATGCCTGTAATCTTAGCACTTTAGAGGATGAGCAGGAGGATTGCTATGAGTTCTAGGCCTGCTGTAGAGTGAGACACTGTCTCAAAAACCAGATGAATGGGCTGGAGAAATGGCTCAGAGGTTAAGAGTACATGCTGCTCTTCAAGAGGACCTGAGTTCAGGTTCTTATATTAAGAAGCCCATAAAAGCCTGTAACTCCAGCTCCACGGAATCTGACACTCTTCTGGCCTTTGGAGGCACTCCCCTCCCCTCCCCCGACACACACATGTGATATACACTCACATACACATTAAATTTTTTAGAAAACCAGAAAAACATATCCAGGCATAGTGGCACAAGCCTACAATCTCAACAGTCAGGAGGTAGAGGCAGGAGGATCGGGAGAAACAAAATCCTCGGTCTTCTTTGATGAATGTTGAAACTGCAGGAGTGCAGCATCACATCTGTTTTAATTCATTTCATTTGGCCCGTGCAATAAACCTTTGAGATAAATACTGTTACTATCCTTAACAGCAGAAGTAAAAGAGGCAACTTAGGTGATTTCCCTACTCACACTCTCAGACTGTTGCCAGAGCAAGGGCCTAACTGCAGGTTGACGCCAGCCCTGTCTTTTGTTTAGTGGCTCATACAAACAGGTCCTTTTCTCCACAATCCACACAGCCACAGAAACAGTTTGAGCTTCCAAGGTGTGGAAAGAAGGCAAATGGTGGCTTAGTAACTTCTCTTTTTACTACTGAAGCAGAACCATATGTATGACCTTTGCCTGAGAACCAGGGGCAGCTCTAGCCAGATTCTACCCATGGGCAAGAGTCTCTCTGGGTGTCCTAAAATAAGTGTGACTGTCTTCCAGAAGATGACTCATCAAAGCCCAGTGCAGTGGCACATCCTGATAATTCCAGCACCAGAGAGTGGAGGCAGGAGGATTCAGAGTTCAAGGTCATCTTTAGTTCTAGTGAGCTCAGGCTAACCTGGGCCACATGAGACCCTGTCTAGAAGTAAAAGGACAACTGATTTGTCTTAATAGATTAAGAGAAAAGGCTAGTCCAGACTAGAGGTAGTGAAGGAAACTTTTTTTTGCATTATCAGCCAACAATTAGCAGGTGCTATACAATCTGATGAGTCATAGGAATTGTCACAACAAGGACAAGGTCGGTGTGTCTGTCCAGGTAGCCCTTGGATCCTCTCACCTGAAGCCAAGTAGTGTCTGTATAGAATCAGTGGCTTTCTCATACAGGGAATTGGGCTTTACCGAATCCCTTCATTTTTATTACCCGATTTGATGCAACAGCTTGGGCAGTAAGTACACAGTGCAGAGCCCTCATCCTCCCGTTCACTGGTTGTATATACACCCCCAGAAAGTGAGCCGTACACACTGAAATCCAGCCCACACTCTTCTCACCAAAGGCATAAACCTTATTGTAGAACTTCGTCCTGAAGGGGCAATGCATGACCAGGATGTATGAATGCATGAGTTCCCACCACGGGAAAGTCAAGTCTAAGCTCAGAAATATAAACACAGTTCCTACACAGTACATCTGGGACCGGGGTATAACTCAGTAATAGAGTGTTTCCCTAGCATATTGAGAGACCCTGGTTTGATCTCCAGCTTATAGAAGGGGATAGATCCAAGAAGAGGTGACAATTCAATTCTCTTAACTCACCTGTGCGTTTTGTTTGTTTTGAGAAAGGGTCTCAACACATAGACCAGACTAGCCTTGAACTAACTCGCAGAGTTCCACCTACCTCAGCCTCCTGACTGCTGGGCCACCTATCAGGTTGTTTTTGGTTTTGTTGTTATTACTCACACTATAACTCATTCAGTAGTTCAATTTAATGTAGGCTGTCTTTGTCTATTATTGAAGACTGGCTTCCTTTGGGTCTTACTTTAACCCCATAAACCAGAATTCAGAGGTGGTTTTCACTTTTTTGTTGTTTGAGACAGTATTAACCTATGTGACCCAAAGTAGCCTCAAATTCACAAGTCTCCTGTCTCAGCTTAAGTATAGCAACCGTCTCTGCTACCACTTTCGGAAAAAACACACTACCTGCCAAAATGCTAACAGAAAATGACATCATCACAGTAGTAGGGGATCAACTTAATACTGTAAGAGGTGACACATGGAAAGGGCATGGGCTTACCAAATTTAGTTGTCACCAGGCATAGTGGCACATGCCTGGAATACCAGCACTCAGGAAGCTGACACAGAAGGACCAGGAATTCAAGGCCAGCCTTGGCTCCATAGTGAGTTTGAGACAAATTTGAGCTAAATGAGACCCTGTCTCAAAATAAATGAATAAAGAGTATCTACATCTGATTGTCTAAGCATAATTATCCCACTACCACCTGCCTGGTCCTACGTAATAACAGTAACAAGAACTGTGGCCACAGGCAGCACTCTGTTGCTGCCCAGCCCACTGCCCTTTCCCAGGGAACTCAATAACTTAGTCTTCCTAAAAATGACAACAAAAATATCTAGAACAGTTGAGTACCCTGTATTCCTAAGTACTAAAGGACTGATACAGGAAGAATACTTTAGCCCGGGGATTTGAGCCCAGGTTGGCCTTGAACTCACTCTACTGTAGACCAGGGTGGGTCTTGAACTTGTGGTCCTCTTGCCTCAGTTTCTCAAATGGCTTTGATGGCCAGCCTATGCAACTAGGCCAGCTGCAGATTATAACTTTGGGAAGCAAAGGAGTCAGGACTTATACATGGACAATATGCCTATAAAACCCATATTCTTAGTTTCTTAAGTAGGTTCCTCCAGAATAAAATAGGGACAATTTTAACAGCTGCTATATCTAAATGTCCAAAATTATGTTAGTGTATATGAAAGCATTTTTAAGAAACTAAAACAATAAAGGTCAATGTATGCAATCCAAAGTTAATCCTGGGAGGCAGCCAAACTACCTAGAAATTCTATACTGAGAATAGATTCTGTGTCTCCTTCCTACTTAATGCTAACACCAGGAGTCACATGAGTCAGCCTAAAAGAGGAATGGGGTCTTACAAGCAGAACTGTTTGTTTGTTTGTTTGTTTGTTTGTTTGTTTGAGACCTATATGTAGTCCTGGCTGGCCTTAAACTCACAGAGATCCACCTGCCTCTGCCTCCGAGTTCTGGAATTAAAGACGTGTACCATCACATCTAGCTCCAGATTTTATCCCGCTTCTTCCTACAGACCTGTAGAGTTTTGAAGCAGAATACAGTGAGCTCTGACCTCAACCACCACAGGATGCAGATTCTTTTTCTCCCTTTTCTTTTCTTTTTTTTTTTTTTTTTGTGGTGGTGGTGGTGGGAGGATGAAGATTATTTTTAATAGTTTCTTTTTTACTTTTTGTTTATTAGTTTTAAACTTTTGTGTATTGAGAATTTCTTCATCTGTTAATGATGTTTATACTAGCTAACATTCTGAACTACATAAGAATTTTTGGGGTTGGGGATTTAGCTCAGTGGTAGAGTGCTTGCCTTAGGCAAGCGCAAGGCCCTGGGTTCGGTCCTCAGCTGGGGGGTGGGGATTTCTTGCTGGACAGTGGTGGCACACACCTTTAATTCCAGCACTCAGGAGGCAGAGGCAGACAGATCTGTGAGTTTGAGGCCAGCCTGGTGTACAGAGTTAGTTCCAGGACAGTCAGAGCTATGCAGAAAAACCCTGTCTCGAAAAACCAAAAAAATTTTTTCTTATGCCTTAGGGCAGTGGTTCTCAACTTGTGGGTCACAACCCCTTTGGCAAACCTCTGTCTCCAATAATATTTACATTACAATTCGTAACAGTAGCAAAGTTATGAAATAGCAATTAAAATAATTTTATGATTGCGGGTCACCACATGAGGAACTGTGCTAAAGGATCACAGCATTAGGAAGGTTGAGAACCACTGATTTAGGGAGTTAATCTTCGCATAATCCTAAATAATAAAAACTATCACTCTTTTGCTTGGGTTTTCTTTTTTCTTTTTTAACATTTATTTATTATTTATTTAGTGTGTGTGTGTGTGTGTGTGTGTGTGTGTGTGTGTGTAGAGGGGGGAGTGCTAGTTCTCTCCCTCCAGCACAGTCCTGGGGATTGAACTCAGATCATCAGGTTCAGTGGCAGGTGCCTCTAACTTCTGAGCCATCTCCCCACTCCCTGCCATTTGTTTGTTTGTTTGAAGGAAACTCGCACTTGGGGATGATAAACAGATGCTGAAGAGATGGCTCAACAGCTAAGATCACTTGCTTCTCTGTTCGAAGTACCCATCTAAAAAACTAGGCATGATGGGGCATGCTTGTAATCCCATTGCTGGGGTAGTAGACATGGGAGGATTCCTGGGGTTTGCTGGCCTAGTCTAATTGGTGAATCCCATGTCCTGGTGAGTGATCTTGTCTCACAACCTCCTGAAACTCCAGCTCCAGAGGATCCTATCCTCTGGCCTGCTCTGTACCTGTCCAAACATTTATATATGTCACCACACACGCACACACACACACACACACACACACACACACACACACACACTCACAAATGAATTATTAAATAAATAAATCAAGAGGGGCTGGGGACATAGCCTAGTAGTACAGCACTTTCCTGGCATATACATGAACCAAATATATATTTTATTATATTTATTAAGACATTTTAAGAAGGTATTGTTTTGGTTTGGTTTGGGTTTTTTTTTTGGCTTTTTCTAGACAGGGTTTCTCTGTGTTGTTTTGGTGCCTGTCCTGGATCTTGCTCTGTAGACCAGGCTGGCCTCGAACTTACAGAGATCCACCTGGCTCTGTCTCCAAGTGCTGGGATTAAAGGTATGCGCCACCACCGCCCAGCATTTGGTTTGGTTTTTTGATATGAGGTCTCAGGTAGCCCAGGTTAGCCACAAACTCACTACATAATTGAAACAGTCCTTAAATTCCTGATCCTCCTGCCTCTATTATCCCAGTGCTGAGATTATAGGTAAGTGCCACCAAACGTGTTTTAAAGATCTTATTAAATTCCTTTAGTGTTTTCTGTAGAGATGGGCACTGACATGCCTGGGCATGCACGCCAAAGTCAAAGAACAAACTCGGCTGACTTTGTTCTCTCCTTTCACATCACGGTTCTCAAGGATGGAACTCAGTTGTCAGGCTTGGCCACTCTGACCCATATTGCCAGCCTACCCCCATCGTCTTTTGAACACTTCTCTTTCCGTGCATCCACGGTCTTAAACTCACTATATAGCTCAAGCTGTCCTTAGCGGCATCCTTCCTAGATTTGGGGATTGCAGATGTATGTCAAATAACCAACTTGAACAACTTCCCTTTAACTGGATATCCCAGGCTCAGGTACTTTTCCTGCCGCAGTTAGGGCTCAAGACTTCTCCTAACGGGCCTTGTTGCCTTTACTGGAAACAGCACCAAACACATCTCCACTGCTCTGAGATCCCTTTGTCTAAAGCACTCTCAGCAGATAGAGACAGAAAATAACCAGAGGCCTATTAAATTCTTACATCATTCTAGGGCTTCTCTAGCCTGAATCACCAAACTGTTCAAAAACAAGCAATCCCAAAGGCTTATGAACCACATGGTCAGGTTTAGTCATAGTTATTGACTGGCCAATTTTCTGTGTTAGCTGCTTCTGCATCATTGTGACCAAAATAACCTAACAGAAACCACTTTAGGGAGGAAAGGTTTATTTGGCTCGTATTTTCATGAGTTTTAGTCAATCCTGGCAGGGAAGCATGGCAGAGTTCACAGCATGCGTGTGGCAGGAAGGCCGCACGCACTAGTGGACAGGAAGCAGAGAGCACAGCCAGAACTAGGGGCAGGAATCATCTTCACTGGACCACTTGCCCCCAGCAAACTACTTCCACCAGGTAGGAGCTATCTCTTAAAAGCTGAGGGCTTCAAAATACAAGTCCATTCATTATAAAGAGACTTTTATGAACGACTGAAAAGAAGGTGTATTCTGTAATGCTGGAGAGGAATATACTGTAGACATCTGTTAGGGCTTTTGGGTCAATGATGCCATTTCAATCTGATATTTCTGGTGTTTTGTTTTGTTTTGGAGTTTTTTGGTTTTGTTTTGTTTTGTTTTGTCTGGAAGACATGACCATGGGGAAAGTGGAGTACTAAAATCATCTACAATTACTGTACTGGGGTTAATCTGTGGCCTACCCTCTAGTAATGTTGGTTTTATGAAATTTTTTTGATGTGTATATGTTTGGAGTTGTAGTCTCCTTGTGGATTTTTGACAGTAGAAAGAAACAGAAACTATATTTCATGAGACACTGTGTACAAGGAGCAGAAGAGTCAGGAGAGCTGGATGCCCATTGTCAGCTACTGACAGGGTAACTATACACAGACTTTCCCAGTAGAGTGTGCTGTTAAACTGGCATACTGAATGACACTCTTGTTCACTCTCAAAGCTGTTCACACTGAAGATCAAATTACAAGGTTACTCTGTTATGTCTAACCTTCAAAATCTATTGAGGATTTCAGAAGCCTGGTCTCCTCAATTACAGATCTAAGGATAAAACTGTGAGAATATATATTGTTTCTTAAACATTCTATGTATGTAAGGTATTGTTATCATTACTATTATTGGAAATGTTGAGTCAATTAAGTATCAACTGTAGCATGAATCTTAAAAGGTCTTATTAATAAAATCAAACCTGAAGCCAGGTACTGGGGTCAACGCTGGAAGATCAGAGAAGCAGAACAAGCCACAGCCACCTCACCTTGCCAATTCCTCAGCTGATCCTGTTTCCTCAGACTGGAAGCCTCTGAGTTCTCATCCAAATGGATCTCAGCTGAACTGCTGCTAAAGCCTAATAAAAGCGTAACCAGCTCTAGTTCCTGGTCCTCACGCCTTATATACCTTTCTGCTTCCCGCCATCACTTCCTGGGATTAAAGGCATGAGTCACCATGCCTTGCTGTTTCCAGTGTGGCTTTGAACTCACAGAGATCCAGATGGATCTCTGCCTCTGGAATGCTAGGACTAAAGGTGTGTGTGCCACCATTTTCTGGCCTCTATGTCTGTCTAGTGGCTGTTCTGTTCTCTGACCCCAGATAAGTTTATTAGGGTGCAGGATATATTGGGGACACAGTATATCACCACAACCAACTATCCAAGCACTCTCCTAAAAAAATAGAGGCTACAGAGATGACTTAGCAGTGAAGAGCACTGACTGCTCTTGCAGAGAACCCAAGGTTTGATACCCAGCACCCACAAGGTGGCTCATAACCATCTGTAATTCCAGTTCTAAGGGATCCAATGCTCTTCTGACCTCTGTGAGCACTGGACACACACATGGTACACATACCTACATACATACAGGTAAAACACGAATATACACAAAATAAAATAAATTGTAAAAAAAAAAAAAAACACTACAAAGACTAGATGTGGTGATCCATATCTGAATACTTGCTCCTCTTACCTGAGGAGGTAATCCAAGTGCTGGGATTACACATCTAGATGGATCACCACATCTAGACTCTCTCAGGTATTTCTCATAGACACAAAAACATCTGACTAAAACACTTCCATGCCGGCATAAGAGCTGTTAATTTTGATTAAGTCCAGTTTGTTCTTTCTGTCACTGGTGCTGTTGTAGGTAAGAAAACACAGTCTAGCCCCAGGTCCTGGGCACTTACGCTTATGCTTTCTTCTAAGAATTTTACAGTTTCAGCTCTTACATTTTGGTCTTTGATCCATTTTTAGTTAACTTTTGTTCATGGTGTGAGGTTTGCATATGGCTATCCAGCTGTGATGGAAATATATACATTCCCCTATTACATTATTTTGGTGCCCTTGTTGTAAATAAACTGACCATTATGAATGTCAGGACTTATTTATAGACTTCCTGGCCCACTAATCTAAATGCCTACCTTTGTACTATTACCATACTATCTTGACTAATGCAGCATTCTAGAGCTTTAAAATCAGGAAGTAAGTGCCAATGAGATGGCTCAGCAGGGAAAGGCAATGGCTGCCAAGTTTCATAACCTGAGTTCAAGATCTCTAGGGCCCACAACACCAAGAGAGAGAACCAACTCTTAAAAGTTGTCCTCTGACCTCCATACAGGTGCCATGACACTTACACACACACAGTAAATAAGATACAATAAGTTTTTTAAGTTATAAAATAAAAGTAGGAAATATGGGAGGGGATGTAGCTCAGTTCATAGCATGCCTAGCATGCACAAAACTTTGGCTTCAATACCCATAATCAAGTAAATTGGCTGTGGTGGCACCTGCCTGTTTACTTATCAGCACTCGAGTGGAGGCAAGATCAGAAGTTTAAAATCAGCCTTGGCTACATAAAGTTGGAAGCCAAAATAAAGAAAAATAAATAAGAAGAGGAGAGTTCCCGGCCAGCATTGTCAACAGGAATTCTGTCTTAAACAAATAAATGAACACGAGGCTGGAGATACAGCTCAGTGGTAGGATGTTGCCTAACATGCTTGCGACCCTGGATTCCATCCCAAACACCATGATAAAGAAAAGCATTTTTAGGTCAGGGATGTGAATTCTCTAACTTGGTTTTTCCTTTTTCATTTATTTTTTACATTTGTTTGTTTATTTTTGCAGTTGGGGGCACACATATACCAGGATATATGTGTGACTGTCAGAGGACAACTCTGAGAAGTTGGAGCTATCCTCCCACTACGTCGGTTCTGGGGATCAGACTCAGGTAGTCAGAATTAACAGCAAGCACCTTTCTCCACTGAGTCGTCTATGTCAGCCCTGGTTCTTCTTCTACAGGAATCCTTTGCCTCTTCTAGACTAACAAGATTTCTATGAGACCTTTAGGATCAATTTGTCACTTTCTACAAGATGAAATTTCAACAGTAATTGCCCTAAATTATAGATCAGTTTAGGGAGTATTGCTAGTTTTAAAATATTAAGCAGATATCAATATATATAGTAGATATAGATAGATTAGATAGATTAGATAGATTGATAGATAGATAGATGGATAGATGGATAGATGGATAGATGGATAGATGGATAGATGGATGGATGGATGGATGGATAGATGGATGGATAGATAGATGGATAGATGGATAGATGGATGGATAGATGGATAGGTAGGTAGATAGGTAGATAGATTAGATAGATTAGATAGATAGATAGATAGATAGATAGATAGATAGATAGATAGATAGATAGAATGATAGTCAGTTTTATGGTGAACTCTTTCCAGTTTTCCAGTTACTGGATTTTTAATTTCTTAGTTTTCAGATGTTATTTACTTCTTTTGTTAAATTGATTCCTTTGTATTTTATTTTTATTTTATCATCTTCATTATATGTACATTTGACATGTAAGTGTATGAGTATGGATCCATGGAGGTCAGAGGGCAACTTTTAAAGAATTAGTTCTCTTCTTCCACCATAGGATCCAGGGATTGAACCTATGGACCTGTGTAGCTAGTATTTCTACCCACTGAGCCATCTTGCCAGCCCAATGTTGTTGTTTTTCTGAGACAGGATCTCATGTATCCCAGCCTAACCTTGAACGTACCATGTAATGGAGGCTAACTTTGAACCTCTTCCAGCCTCAACTCCTCAGTGCTGGGATTACCAGCATCCACTACCACACCAAGTTCATGTGGTGCTAGGGATTGAAACTGGGCCATTGTACGTGTTAAGTAAGTATTTTTTACCAGTTGGCTATATCTCCAGACCTGTTTTGATCCTTTTGATGTTTTTATAAATGAAATTACTTTTTCTTGCTTTTATTACCAGATTGGCCACTGCTAATGTACAGAAATACAGTAAATCTTCCATATTGATCTTATATCCTATAACCTTGTTAAAATTGCATTTTGGTTCTAATATTTGTTTTGTGTGATACCTTAAAAGTTTTTCATTAAAGTTTTCATGGTGTTTTGTTTTGTTTTATTTGTTTTGTTTTGAGACAGGGTCTTACTATATAGACCAGGCCAGCCTTGAACTCACAGAAACCTACCTGCCTGGGTTTCCTGAGTACCACCATGCCAGGCCTCAGTAAAGATTTTTTAATACATCGTTTAAACACAAAGGCTAAGAGAGAGGTTCCCAGAAAGAAAGACACACCCCACAGCTCTGGCCTGTGCTTCCCCTAACAGAGAGCAGAAAAGTAAGACACACTCAAAGGAGAGTCACCTCCTTGGAAATTTTCTAAACACAAGATCATTTCATCAGCAAATAAAAGAGTTTTTCTTCTTCCTTTCCAATATGGATGCTGTAACAGTCTGCTTGTCTGTTGTTGTGATAAAATACTGACCAAAGGCAACTTGGGGAGGGGAGGGTTTATTTGACTTACATATCCCAGTCACAGTCCTCATTAAGGGAAGTCAGGGGAAGAACGCAAACAAGAGGAAACACAGGAAACATGGAGGAGAGCTGCTGACAGGCTGAAACCTCACAAGCCAGGCCCCTGTCACCTGCACCTCGCTCAACATCCCTATCTTCCAAGCTTCCATAACAGCTCATTATGTTCTGAGAATTCAGTGGCTTTTTCTAGCCCAAAGCTTCAAATTCTTCCACTATCCTCCCAAAAAGCAACACGGTCAGGTCTGTCTCAGCAACAGCTGACGAGTACCAATTTCTGTCCTAGTTCGCTCCTGTCCATGCAATAAACACCATGATCAAAAGCAACTTGGGGAGGGAAGTATGTACTTCACTTTACGTGTTATAATCCGTCATCAAAGGATGTCAAGGCATGAATTCGAATAAAATCCCTGGAGGCAGGAACTGAAGCGGAGACCACAGAAGAATGCTGCTTACTGGCTCTCTCTCTATGGCTTGCTCAGCCTGCTTTCTTACACAACCCATGCCCACCTGTTAGGGGTGGCACCACTCACAGTGGGTTATGAGCCCTCCCACATCAAGTGGAAACTGAGAAAATGTCCACAGACGGGCCCACAGACCAGTGTCCTCACTTGAGGCCCTCTCTTCCCAGGTGACTGTTTGTGTCAAGTGGACAAAAACTAACCAGCACAGACACCTTTTGCTTCTGTTCTTACTTGACTAGAGCCTCTAGCACACTGTTGACTAAAGGTTTCAAGAGCATACATCCTTGTTTTAGCTCTGTGGGAAAAATTCAATTTTTGACATTTCAAAATTCACCATTTGGCATGAGGTTGGCTAGGTGGTTTTTTTTTTTATAGATACACCTGACAGGTTAAAGAAGAACCCTTCAGAGCTGGAGGGATGGCTCAGCAGTTAGGAGCATTTACTTCTCTTACAGAGGACCCAGGTTGGGTTCCCAGTACCCACTTGGTGGCTAACAACCAAATGTAACTCCAGGATTCAATGGCCTCTTCTGGCCTCCTAAGGCACTGCACATACACAGCACACAGACATACATGAAGGCAAAACTTCCATACACAGAAAACTAGAAAGGAAGGAAGGAAGGAGGGATGGAGGGGAGAAAGGGAGGAAGAGAGGGAGGGAGGGAGGAGAAAAGGGAGGGAAGAAGGAGGGAGGGAGGGAGGAAGAGTAGGCAGGCAGGCAGGCAGACAAACCCTCTTACTAATTGTAGGCTCCTGTTTTCTCCCTCTCAATATCAAACTGGGACTGAAAATAACAAATTAGTATGTTTGACTTTGGCTTCCAGAGTATACACTTAAAAATGATTTATGAATTTGTGTGCACCCAGGTGCACGTGTGGAGGTCAGAAGACAACCTGCAGGAGGAGTCAGTTCTCTCCTTCCACCACGGAAGTTCTGGGGACGGAACTCAGGCTGTCACGCTTGGTGGCAAGTGCATTCTCCCCCAGAGCCATCTTGCCAGCCCACATGTGATGTTTAATGCTCACTTTTAAAACATTTCCAAAGTGTTGCCTGATTTTTCTAATTTTTCAGCCAATTATCTCCAAATTGTTTGAGGTCTGGGTAGCTGTGGCTGCAGTCTGTGTTCTTCTAAACTCAATCTGCTCCCTTTAATAGTCTATTTTCACTTCTCCATGGCACCTCCTATTTCAGGGTCACTGGCATCTTTAACCCTTCCAACAGAGAATCTAGCTGCCTCTGTGAATGGGGTCACTCTGAATGCCTGTGAAGGTGTAATATTAACAGAGGGTTGTGGAAATAGCAAACCTTAAAAGTAAATTCCAGGAGCCACAAACAGCTACCAGTCAATTCAGAGTCAAGAACTTCCCAGGAGGGAAGAAACTAGAACACAAGCAAATATACACATTAAAACAAAGCCTATGTGCTGAGAAGAAAGCTCACCAGATCAAGTGCTAGGCTCAATACCCAGAATCTAAACCCAGAACAAACAAACAAAACTCCTAGATCCTAAGGGTTCTAAGGATTCTAGATAGAAAACAAACAAAAAACACTTTAATCCATATGGTATATAGCTAATAATAATAAACATCTTTTCATTTGTTTGCTATCATTAGAGAAATGTCTGTTCAGA